>NC_136687.1:1530362-2130362 GCF_903797595.1 Erithacus rubecula
TTTCCCCACCAGTTCCTGCCACGTTTGACCAGCAGCCAGCCGGTTGTGGAGCAGGTAAAGCCCTTGTGAGTGACAACACACACACACACAAAGCCCCCCCTGACCTCCTCCCCTTGCCCACCTCGCCCTCCCTTCCCTGCTGGGAGTGTCCCTCACCCTGGAATCAGTGAGAGGCTGTGGTTGAGGTGAGGGGCTGGCAGTGATCTCACCCTGCTCATCCAGACTTGTAGAAAAGCCATCCCATCCCACCCTCTTGGTTTATGTCGTGTGACCAGCCCAGCTCCTGGCTGGCTGATAGACATTTAAGCCTTAATAAAATGTTTAAAGTCAGGTTCTCTCTCTCTGCCTCCTAATTGGTCTCATCCTGGGGTTTAATGATGTCCTGGAGTGAATCTCTTGGCAGAGGAAATAAAAGGGCTGGGAAAAGCCAAACCAACAGAAAGGAGCTGCAGACCAGGGGTTAAGCAGCCTCGTGCACCACAGGGATGAGGCTCAGACACCTGCACCCACAGGGGCTTCAGAGAGCAGCTGTGACATCAAAGGGTTTGTCACCTCTACAACCCCCTGCTGCTGCCACTTAATTGGTGTTCTGGGCCATAAGGAGCCTCCAGCTGACTCAGCTCACCTTGGTCACACCTTTATTTGCTCTCAAAAGGCACCTGAGCAATGCTGTCATGTTCTGGCACAGGAAGGAGCTGCTCAACCACTGGAACAGAGCTTTGTGCTGGCCCCAGACTGATCCTGCTCCCTGCCTGCGTCAGCAGGAGTTACAGCCTGTCTCCATTCCCAGCAAAAATAGAAAATCACACGTCTTAAAATAATAAACACTTAGAAAATAGGCACAAAATTCCTAAAATCCCCACGATTCAGAGGCAGTCAATTCATTCCATTGCAGTGTGGTGTGTTTGCAGTGATTCAGCTCTCACACCTCCCTGAGGGAAGGGGGGAGGATGGATGGATGGATGGATGGATGGATGGATGGATGGATGGATGGATGGATGGATGGATGGATGGATGGATGGATGGATGGATGGATGGATGGATGGAGCCTCAGAGCTTGGATGCTTCCAAAGCCATGGGTTCTGACAAGCTTCTCCAGTGCCCAAAAGTTCCTTGTGGTGTCCTGCCAGGGGCAGTGATCCAGGTGGGAACCATCTCCCAAATCATCTCCAGGTTCCCTTTGTTCTGCAGGGAGGGGCAGGGGTTGGAAGGAAGGGGTGGTTTTGGGACATCAGGTCCCCTCCCTGCTCAGAGCAGGGCTCATCTCCACCTCACAGCAGGATCTCAGAGCCTTCATCCCCCAATTTCTCCTTCTTAACCCTCTGGGACCTTTGGCAGAACATTTCACCCACTGTGTCCCCTCTTGCAGGAGATCCAGGGATGAGTTTCCCTCTGCACCCACATCCTGGAGCTCAGGGAAGGACCACCTGCCCCAGCTGGGTGTGAGACTCCTGATCCCAGGGCACTGGGACCCCTGTGGGCAGCAGGGACCCTCTCTGCACCCCAAGGGTGACACAGCCAGGAATTCCTTGGCTTCCTGGAGCCACAGCAATCCCTCCAGCTCCCATATGGATGCCACCAGCACATTTATTCTCAGCTCCAAGCCTGTCTTCTCCCTGGGAGCTGGGGAATGCAATTATTGCAGCCTGAGCAATTTCCTCTAATGCTGTCCTTCAAGCACACACAAATCCATCCCTTGTTGGTCAGTGACCTCCCAGTGTGACATCCACATCCCAGCAGGATGGGTTTGGCCACGGGAATGATCAGAGCAGTGCCCCAGCCAATCTTGGTGTTGGCTGTGCTGCCTTTCAAGAGGCATCAAAGCTGTTTTCCAGCTGTCAGGGAAGCAGAGGAGCATCTCCATGTGTGATGTGAGGGGAGGAGGTGCAGGATCCCCCTCCTCACCAGCTTTCAGCCCCGGTGACATGACATGGTGACAGTGACAGATGCATTTGAGGAACATTAGAGCTCCCAGGCAGGAGCAGGGAGCTCTCCCTTGCCAGCCTGACCCTCTCCATGTGACATCTTCAAGAATTTCTCCCTTCCCTGCTGCATCCCCCACAACAAAGGCAGGAAATGCACAAATCGGTGAAATCCATCCCATTTTCCAAAATCTCTGATTTACCCTGGTTGAGTGCTGTCACTCCCATTTATCCTGGCTGAACTTTGGCACTGGGAGCTGTGTGTGCTGCAGCCAAGCCCCAGCACCTCCCTCCCTCCCTTCTCCTGCCTCCCAAAGGGCTCTCACAAAGCTCCCTGGGGGCTCCAGAGCTAACAGAGCTCCAGGATCAGGTTGGATATTTGGGAAGATTTCTTCAAGGAAAGGATGGTCAGGCACTGGCACAGCTGGCAGTGATGGAGTCCCCATCCCTGGAGGGATTTAACACCCATGTGGCACTTGGGGACATGGGGCAGTGGTGGCTTTGGCAGTGCTGGGGGAATGGTTGGACTCCATGACCTTGGAGAGCTTTTCCAACCTCAGAGATTCCAGGATCTCCATGGCTGAGCCCCTCAGGCAGCCCCAGCCTTTTGCTGGTGTCTACAAGAGCTGGGGCCATATTTTGGCTGAGCAAGGGGGCAGATTTCAGGGTGCTGCTCCATTCCCAGCCCAGGTCAGGATTTTGGGATTTCCTCATTCCCAAGGGGAGGGAGTTGGGATAGGAAAAACAGCTGGATGAATGCCCTGGCACCACCACACCCTTTGAGTGTTTTTAGGAGATCAGAAGAAGGAGCATCCTCTGGGGAAGAGCCTGGGGAGAGCAGGGACATGGCAGAGCAACAGCAAGGAGGGACCCTGGGGCTGCTGGTGGAGGATTTGGGGTGGGGCTCTGAGTACCCCAAGCCTCAGCTGGGAGCAGGATGTGGGAAGGGAGCCCAGCAGCACCCCAGGTACCAGTGACCATCACAGCCCAGCAGGGCTCTGCCAAACCCATCCCCGGCATCACCTGCCCCACGCCTCACCCCAGGTAACCCCGACATTTCCCTCCCCAAACCCCCTTTTTGTGTTTTCTGCCCATTTCCCCTCCCCGTTCCCGCCTCATCCTCCCCTTGATTCCCCTAAGTGATTCTGCCTTGCGGCTGCGGAGCCTCTGCAACTTGGAAAAACATTTTATTAACCTTCCTCGACTTTAAAGAGCATAATTACATTTTAATCTCATATTCCTGCGTTATCATTCCAGACACAGAGTCATTTGAATGCAGCTCGTTCCCAGCTAATGTAATTTTACGATACAGTAATGAAGAGACGGAGCACGGGCGCCTAACACCCAATTTAGAGCTGACATTTGGGGCTCTTTTAAAGAAAAGTTTTCCCAGCCGAGGGCTTTTGCGTCCTCCTCAGCCCTGCAACGTAAGTGGGTTTGGGCTCCCGCTGTGAAGGGATGGGTTTGGATGGGGAAACGAGGCTGCTGCTAATGACATCGGTCATTAAATCCCCCACGGCTGCCCCACGTGGGTGATTCAGCGTCACGGGGCAAATTTGGGAACTCGCCGCTCCCTGGGTCCCAGGGAGAGCTGAGGCAGGGGCTGTGGCCACCTTCACCCCCACCCCGAGGGATGGAAATCGCTCTCGTGTACCCAGCAGGAGCCCCAGAGCCCAGGAGTGTCACCCCCGGGTGGATCCACGCCCCAAAATCACCGGGACCCCCCCGGCGCTGTGCCTCAGTTTCCCTTTTGGGGGAGGGCAGGGCGATGCTCTGGGGTTCAGCCCCCTCCAGCATTGCTCCCCCTTCCCGTGGAGCTTTTCAAAGCGCTCGGAGGTTTTTCAGGGAGAATTGCAGTGGGATCACCTTGGTCCCATCACTTTGGTATGCTGGAGCAGGGCAGACCCCTCCCCACCATTCCCCTCACTCCAACTGGAGCTGGGGTTTGTCCAGCAGAAAAGGGATGATAACGAGGAGGAAAAATGAGGGAAACTAATGAGGGCCAGGGGAAAAACATGTTCAGCCACCCCAAGGTGTCCAGGCTGATTTTTATGATTCTTTCCCTCGATTCCTCACTTTATGAGCAAAGGATAAAACCACTCCAGAAACGGAACCACAGCTGGAAGCACCCCCACATTGTCCAGCCCCCTCCCAGCCCCCCAGATAAACCCCTCCAGGTCATTGTGAGCCAGTCCCAGCATTTTTGGGGGGAGAAGAAGAGGGAGGATACTCACAGGCACCAGATTCCTCTCTACATAAAAGTTTCACATTGCTGAGGCTGCCTTGGTGTAGCTGGAAAAGGGATCTGGGAACAACAGGAATATTCCTGGCTGGATGGAGCAGGGGGTTGCTGATGTTTTTCCTGTACAGATGTTTTTGGCAGCCCATGGGTGACACGAGTGTGCTGGTGCCAGCCCCAAAGGTGCCTTTTCTTTTGGTCTTCCCTTTTCCTGCTGCTTTCCCTGCTTTCTGGTTTCTTGGAGAAGAGGTGGAAGAGGCAGGAGAGCAGTGGGTGGCACCCCAATGCTACAGCCCAGCCCTGGGTTTTGGGGGTTTTTGTGCACCCAGGGTTCTCTCCCAGCCCCAAGCTCCCCTCCAGCATCCCCTCCCAGAGCTGCATCAGCCAAACTTGCATCCCACAAATCAGCATCCCATAAACCAGCATCTCTCCCTAAACCTGCATCCCATAAACCAGCACCCCTCCCCAAACTTGCATTCCTCCCCAAAGCAGCATCCTTCCTGGGCCAGAATGCTCAAAACAAACACCATTTCCCAAACCAGCATCCCTTCCCAAACCATCATCTCTCCCAAAATCTGCATCCTTCCAAGAATCTTCCAAATAAACAGCCTCTCTAAAGCAGCACCTTGCAAACCATTATCCCTCCCAAAAATAAGCATTATTCCCAGACCAGCATCTCTCCCAAAATCTGCATCCATCCCAAACCAGCATCACTCCCTAAATTTAGCATCTCTCCCAAAATCCACATCCATCCCAAACGACCATCACCCCCAAATTCAGTATCTCTCCCAAAATCTGTATCTATCCCAAAACAGAATCACCCCCCACATTCAGCACCTCTCCCAAAATTCACATCCAACCCAAACCAGCATCACCCTCTAAATTCAGCACCCTTCCCAAAACCACATCTCCTGCGTGAACATCTGTCCCCAAACCCACATCCCTCCCCAAACCAGCACCTTCTGAAGGAGCACCTCTCCCTGAATCCACCCCCAGCCCATCCAGTGCCCCTTCCCATCACATCCCAGTGCCAGCCCGTGCCCCTTGGAGCAGCCAAGGGTGGGATTCACCAGCCCTGAGTGCTGCTGCACTGAATCATCTCAGTTACAGATTTGTTTGGTTGTGATTTGGGGAAGCAAAAAAAAAAAAAAAAAAAAAAAAAAAAAGAAAAGAAAAAACAACAACAAAAAAATCTCAACCCATCCCTCTTCCTCCTCCTCCTCCCCTGGGAAGGGGTGATGGCAGCATAAATAGCAGCTCTCTCAGCACGGGGCCAGGCGCAGCTGGAGCAGCTTCCCCCGGCACCCTGCACCATGGCAGAGCCTTCGCTGCCCCTCTCCTTCCTCTGCCTCCTCGCCCTCTCCTCCGCCTGCTACATCCAGAACTGCCCCCGGGGCGGCAAGCGCGCTCTGGGCGACACAGCGCTGCGACAGGTACGGGGGGGACGGGACACGGGGTGGGGGCCGGGGGGACAGAGGGGTGCAGGGGCTGCCCGACACCCCTGGGTGCCCCTGCCCGGAGCTGGGGGGTTTGGGATGGCTGAGGGACACAGTGACCACCACGAAGTGCTGCTGGCACCTCGAGAAGAGGCTCAGACTTGGCCACAGCAGAGCAGGACAGGACAGCGCAGGGAGAGGGGACACGGAGGGCATGGGGACACCCCGAGAGGGGACACAAGGTCACGGCCACCAGCCTTGGTGGCAGCGTGGCACCTCCAGGAGGGGCTGGTGGGGATCTGGTTTACGGGGGAGTGATGCTCTTTGTGGGATGCTGATTTAGGGAGGGATGCTGCTTTCTGGGATGCTGATTTATGGGGGGAAATTGCTTTGTGGGATGCTGATTTAGGAAGGGATGCTCTTGGTGGGATGCTGGTTTAACGGGGGATGCTGATTTAGGAAAGGATGCTGGTTTGGGGAGGGATGCTCTTTTTAGATGCTGGTTTAGGGGGAATGATGTTTTGTGGGATGCTGGTTTAGGAAGGGATGCTGGTTTAGGGTGGGATGCTCTTTGTAGGATGCTGATTTAGGGAGGGATGCTGCTTTCTGGGATGCTGATTTATGGGGGAAGTTGCTTTGTCGGATGCTGATTTAGGAAGAGATGTTCTTGGTGGGATGCTGGTTTAAGGGAGGATGCTGCTTTGTGGGATGCTGGTTTAAGGAGGGATGCTGGTTTGGGGAGGAATGCTCTTTGTAGGATGCTGGTTTAGCGGGAATGATGTTTTAGGGAGGGATGCTGGTTTCTGGGATGCTGATTTAGGGGTGGGGAAGTTGCTTTCTGGGATGCTGATTTAGGAAGGGATGCTTTTGGTGGGATGCTGATTTAGGGAGAGATGGTCATGGTGGCACGCTGATTTATGGGGGTAAGTTGCTTTGTGGGATGCTGGTTTAGTAAGGGATGTTCTTGGTGGGATGCTGATTTAGGAAGGGATGCTCTTGGTGGGACGCTGATTTAGGGAGTGATGCTGCTTTCTAGGATGCAGGTTTGACTGATGCAGCTCTGGGAGGGGAAGCTGGAGGGGAGTGATGGGCTTGGGGCTGGGAGAGAACCCCGGGTGCACAAAATCCCCCCAAACCCAGGGTTGGGCTGTGGCACTGGGGTACAGGGCAGGGCGCTGTGGCCGTTCTTTGCCATAGGGGGTTTCTAACACAAAGGGGTGTAAAAGGAGTTTTTTGGGGCTCGGGTACTGAGGCAGCTCCTTCCCGCAGTGCCTGCCCTGCGGCCCCGGCAACAGAGGGAGCTGCTTCGGGCCCGGCATCTGCTGCGGGCCGGAGCTGGGCTGCTACCTGGGCACGGCGGAGACGCGGCGCTGCGCCGAGGAGGATGCGCTGCCCTCGCCCTGCCAGGCTGGAGGGGAGCCCTGCGGCTCCGGGGGCCGCTGCGCCGCTCCCGGCATCTGCTGCACCGCCGGTAACGGGGCGGGGGGCGCGGGGATGGGCGCGGGGATGGGCGCGGGGGGATGGAACTCGGGGAGATGGAGCTCGGGGATGGAGATCGGGGGGATGGAACTCGGTGGGATGAGAGTCGGGGGGATGGAGATCGGGGGGATGGAACTCGGGGAGATGGAGCTCGGGGGGGATGGAGATCGGGGGGATGGAACTCGGGGAGATGGAGCTCGGGGGGATGGAGATCGGGGGGATGGAACTCGGGGGGATGGAGCTCGGGGAGATGGAACTCGGGGGGATGGAACTCGGGGGGATGGAGATCGGGGGGATGGAGCTCGGGGGGATGGAGCTCGGGGGGATGGAACTCGGGGAGATGAAACTCGGGGAGATGGAACTCGGGGAGATGGAACTCGGGGAGATGGAACTCGGGGGGATGGAGATCGGGGAGATGGAGCTCGGGGGGATGGAGATCGGGGGGATGGAGCTCGGGGGGATGGAGCTCGGGGGGTTGGAACTCGGGGGGATGGAGCTCTGCAGTAGCGCTCAGCTGGGACTGGGGTTTAGTTTTAGGGAGGGGAAACTGAGGCGTGGAGTGGAAGTGGTGTTGGCGCCGTTCTGAGATAATTTGGGTTGGATTCAGGCTGGTTATAAGGAAGGAATTTTTTTCCTGGGAGGGTGCTGAGCCCTGGCACAGGGTGCTCAGAGAAGCTGTGGCTGTGTCATCCCTGGCAGTGTCCCAGGCCAGGCTGGACAGGGCTTGGAGCAACCTGGGATAGTGAAATGTGTCCCTGCCCATGGCAGGGGGGTGGAATGGGATGGGATTTATGATCCCTTCCAACCCAAACCATTCCATGATTCTTTGAAATCCCGTGTGACATCCAGCCCTTGGCAGGAGCAGGTCACAGCAGCAGCACTCCAGGCCAGGCAGCTGTGAGTGTGAGTGTGAGTGTGAATGTGTGTGAGTGTGAGTGTGTGTGTGTCTGTGTGTGTGAGTGTGTGTGTGTGTGTGAGTGTGTGTGTGTGTGAGTGTGTGTGTGTGTGTGAGTGTGTGTGTGTGTGTGTGTGTGAGTGTGTGTGTGAGTGTGAGTGTGTGTGTGAGTGTGTGTGTGTGTGTGAGTGTGTGTGTGTGTGTGAGTGTGTGTGTGTGTGTGTGTGTGTGAGTGTGTGTGAGTGTGTGTGTGTGTGTGTGTGTGTGTGTGTGTGTGTGTGTGTGTGTGTGAGTGTGTGTGTGTGTGTGTGTGTGTGTGTGAGTGTGTGTGTGAGTGTGTGTGTGTGAGTGTGTGTGTGTGAGTGTGTGTGTGAGTGTGTGTGTGTGTGTGTGAGTGTGAGTGTGAGTGTGTGAGTGTGTGTGTGTGTGTGTGTGAGTGTGTGTGTGTGAGTGTGTGTGTGTGTGTGCCCAGAATCCAGCAGGATGGGTGTGCACAGCCCAGGCTGCCAAGCCCTGGCTGTTTGCAGCCCACCTGCTGCCCAGCCACTCATCCAGCTGTGCATGCATCCCCAAAATCTTCCCTTTGGGGTGCCAGGGAAGCACTGAGCCTTCAGATGTCCCTCCACATGTCCTGGGTGAGGCTCTGCCTGCCCATGGCTGAGAAGGAGCTTCAGAGATGGTCTTTGATGTCCCTTCCGACCCAAACCCTTCTGATTCTAACGAATTGGGCTCAGATCTCCTTCCTGACCCACCATGAGTTTTTTCCTGCCAGCACAGCCTCCCTGATGTGCCAAAAAACCCAGCCCTGCTCCCTGCTTAACGGGAGAGACAAAACCGGAGCTGTAGCTGTGCTGGCCCCTCTGGCTGCCACCAACCCCTTCTCCAGCCCCAAAACAATCCCAAATAACCCTTTCCATCACCAATTTTGGGCAGAGTCGTGCTCCACGGACAGCGACTGCCTGGACGAGGGCAGCGAGGGCGCTCGGGAGTCGGCGGACGAGAAGAGCCTGGCGGTGCTGGACAGCTCAGCCGGGGATCTGCTGCTCAAGCTCATGCACTTGGCAAACCGACAGCAGCAGGGCAAGCACCCCCTGCTCTGAGCCCCCCCAAGCCCGACCCACCCCCCCAGCTCGGCTCTGTACATACAACACCCAATAAAAGTCCTTGTGCACTGTGGTGGGCTCGTCCTGGGCGCTGGGGGTGGCTGTGGGGGGTCCAGGATGGGGTGTTGGAGGGTCTTCTGTCCCCAAATCCCCGTGGGTTGGCTGGGCTGGGTGCAGGATTTGGTCCTGTAGAACTGGAATTTGGGATCTGGCCATGGAGAGCCAGCCAGTCCCCCAGGAGCCTGGGGACAGCTGGGATGTGCCACCCTCCTGTCACCTCTGAGCCCCTCTTTGGGGCAGATTCAGGACCTCACTGCCTTCAGGAATCAGCACAGCACCTACTAAAAATGATAAAAAGTGAGGAAAAGCATCCCAAATCTCTCAAGAGCAGAGAAGTTTGGGCTCCCAGCTCCAAAGATCCTAAAGAAAAGCATCCCAAATCTCTCAGGAGCAGAGAAGTTTGGGATCCTAGCTCCAAAGATCCTAAAGTAAAGCACCCCAAATTTCTCAGGAGCACAGAAGTTTGGGATCCTAGCTCCAAAGATCCTAAAGAAAAGCACCCCAATTCTCTCAGGAGCAGAGAAGTTTGGTTTCCCAGCTCCAAAGATCCTAAAGAAAAGCATCCCAATTCTCTCAGGAGCAGAGAAGTTTGGGATCCTAGCTCTAAATATCCTAAAGAAAAGCACCCCAATTCTCTCAGGAGCAGAGAAGTTTGGGATCCTAGCTCCAAAGATCCTAAAGTAAAGCACCCCAAATTTCTCAGGAGCACAGAAGTTTGGGATCCTAGCTCCAAAGATCCTAAAGAAAAGCACCCCAATTCTCTCAGGAGCAGAGAAGTTTGGTTTCCCAGCTCCAAAGATCCTAAAGAAAAGCATCCCAATTCTCTCAGGAGCAGAGAAGTTTGGGATCCTAGCTCTAAATATCCTAAAGAAAAGCACCCCAATTCTCTCAGGAGCAGAGAAGTTTGGGATCCTAGCTCCAAAGATCCTAAAGTAAAGCACCCCAAATTTCTCAGGAGCAGAGAAGTTTGGGATCCTAGCTCTAAATATCCTAAAGAAAAGCACCCCAATTCTCTCAGGAGCAGAGAGTTTTGGTTTCCCAGCTCCAAAGATCCCCTCAGGGCTGATCTCGTCCTTCCCATCCCCTCTGGACACCCACAGGGAGGATCAGTCCCCGTCATCCTACCGTCACCCCCCAAAATTTGGCCCCAAAATTTGGAGTGCCGTCATCCCAACCCTGCCCCTCTCACCCTGTGGGTGGCTCCGAGGTCTCTCCGGGCTGGCAGGGGCACGGCACCGGGACAGCTCCTTTATACTGTCCCCGAGGGAGGTGGCACCTCCGGGGAGGTGGAGCTCCCTGGCACCCGCGGGTCCATCCTGCCCATCCTGCAGGGGATGGATCCAGGACCTGCGTCCACAGCAGCATCCCAGCCCAGCCCTGGGGAGAAACTGACCCCAAATCACCCCAAAATCGTGAGGAGGGGGGTGACGCCAGCGTGGTTGAGGGAGCTGGGATGAGGGAATTGGGCTTTCAGCCCAGCTCTGGCACTCTGACTTTTCCAAGATGCAGGATGTGAACCCCCAACACTCCTGCAGCACTGGGGATGTGTGGCTGAGCTGGGAATGCTCCACCTGACGAACACCCCAAAATCAGGCAAAAATCGAGTCCCCCCAAACCACCAGGGGCTGATATCTGGGTTTTCCCCCACTGAGACACATCCTGCAGGGGTCTGGGATGACAATCCCCTCCCTCCACGCTGTGCTGCAGCTGGGACAGCACACAGCAGGTGCTGAGCCCCATTTCCAACCATCCCCATGGATCCAGGGGCTGCTCTGTCCCCAGGGGCTGGCACTGACCCCAGCTGGGTGACAGGGACCTGCCTGCCCTCCTGCTGCCCCTGCTAAGTGGTGGATTTTGAGGCAAGCTGGAGGGACAGGAAAAGGTCATGGCTGTCCAGCTCTGGGCTGCCTAATTCTCAATTAAGCCAGCACAGGGGAATGATTTCAGTGGACGTCAAGTTTTGTCCTCAGCAGGGAAATTTATTCAAGCTGGGAAGCTCCTAATTGGGATAATGAGGCAAGGGGCTGGGGTGAGCAGACCCTGGGTGGTTGCATCATCCTTCAGCCTCATCCTCAGCGCTGCTTCTGGGGAGGGGGGCTGGCTTTGTGGGCTGGTGGAGTGGCTCAGGACACCACATCCAGTCCCAGCCTGCAGCTCCAAGGAGAGGCAGTAGGGAAATTTGGGATTTCAGGCCTTTGCCCAGGAGGTTTGGTGTTCTCATGTGGCTGTGGAGCTGTTGGATGAGTGAGTGGGGATGGGCTGGGTGGCTCTGCTGTTCCTGAGTGAGGTGAGCCCCGAGCTGAGCATCCCCCAAAGGACAGGGCCAAGAGCAACATTGCCCTCCCCACATCCCATGGATGATCCCAGAGGATATGGGATTGCTTCTCCCACCCAAAGGGACTTGAAACCAATGGAAGCCATGCTGCTCTCAGCCCACTCCTGGGTGGACACATCCCACCTGCATCTCTACCCTCTCCATGCCAGAGGGGTTCCCAATGGGACACACCACAGCTCAGCAGCCCTGAGTGGCTGGGGAGAGGAGTCCCAAACCCCAGACTCCATCCACACCCCCACACATCCATCCACAACTCCCACACATCCATCCAACCCCATCCACAACCTCCACACATCCATCCAACCCCATCCACAACTCCCACACATCCATCCAACCCCATCCACAACTCCCACAGATCCATCCAACCCCATCCACAACTCCCACAGATCCATCCAACCCCATTCATAACCCCACAGATCCATCCAACCCCATTCATAACCCCACAGATCCATCCAGCCCCATCCACAATCCCCACACATCCATCCACAACCTCCACACGTTCCCTCTGTCGCTGGACTCATCACAGAGGAGAAAACCAACACCTTGTCCTTGACCTCATGTCCTCGACCTCTGGCTATTAGCTCTGCCCTCTGCTGTGGGAAGCAATTCCTTGTGGTTTTTAAGGAACACAGGTGACGCTGGTGCCAGAATCCCTAAGTAGGAGCCAGGACTATAAATACAGGGCCGGGGGTTGGGATGGGCAGCCCAAAATCCTGCCACTATGTCCTGCAAGGCTCTGGCTCTCTGCCTCCTGGGGCTCCTGGCTCTCTCCTCCGCTTGCTACATCCAGAACTGCCCCATCGGGGGCAAACGGGCGGCGCTGGACATGGAAATCAGGAAGGTGGGTCCGGGAGAGCTCGGAGCGCTGCCAGCTCCATCCTTCCCTTCTGCCAACCTTCTGTTTCTCGAGCAGTGCCTGCCCTGCGGCCCCCGGAACAAGGGGCACTGCTTCGGGCCCAGCATCTGCTGCGGGGAGGAGCTGGGATGTTACCTGGGCACCTCGGAGACGCTGCGGTGCCAGGAGGAGAATTTCCTGCCCACCCCCTGCGAGTCGGGACAAAAGCCCTGCGGCTCCGGGGGCAGCTGCGCCGCTCCCGGCATCTGCTGCAGCAGCGGTGAGGGGACACCGGGCTCTGTAGGACACCGGGAGAGGGGATTGTGCCCCAGGGATTGTCTTTGTCCCATCCGTGTGTCCGTCCATCGCCCCGACAGACAGACCGCGCTCCGGGACTCATCCAGACCCCAGGGAAGGGATGAGAGCGGGTTTGGGGCAGCAGGGAAGCAGACAGCGAATTTTGGGGGCTGAGCAAGTGCAGGACTCGCATCCCTTCCTGCTCTCGGTTTTTCTCAAAATCCCACCCTCCTCCCTAAATTAACTACCTGAGATCCTGCTGTAAATCCCGGGAAGCATCGGAGAGTGGAGGGAGGAGCTCATTAAACCCCAGGGGATCTCTGGGGGCTGTTTGGGGGGATTTCTGTGGGGCTGTTTCAGGGGTCTCTGGGGGATGTTTTCTGGGGGTAACTGGGGGCTGTTTCAGAGGGTTTCTGAATGTTTTGGGGATTTCTAGGGGCTGTTTCAGGAGTCTCTGGGGGCTGCTCTGTTGGGGTCACTGGGGGCTGTTTCACAGATCTCTGTGAGCTTGTTTGGGGAGCCCCTGTGGGCTGTTTCAGGGGTCTCTGGGGCACATTTTGGGCGATCTCCCGGGCATGGTTCAGGGATCTCTGGGAGCTGTTTTGGGGAGTCCCTGTTGGCTGTTTCAGCAATCTCCAGGAGCTGGTTCAGTGGGCTGTTTCAGGGATCTCTGGTGGCTGTTTTAGGGGTCCTTGAGGGCTGTTTCTGGGATCTCTGGGGCCCGTTTTGGGGGTCCCTGGGGTCTGGTCGGTGCTGTCTGGTTTCACACCCCACTCTCCCCTCTCTCCCCCAGAGGGCTGCAGCACTGACTCATCCTGTGAGCAGGAGATGCTGTTTGTGTAGCCCACCCAGGAGAGAACCCACAGGATCTGCATCCATCGCTGTCCCAGCCCTGCCTCGGGCTCTGACTCACACTGAAGTGATGAGCTTAACTAGAAATAAAACTTGGACAGAAAAACAACCCAGACAGAAGTCTGTGTGGTTTGTGCACTTGCCTGTTGAGGTGGAGGCTTGGGAGGGAAAGACATTCAGGAAAAAGTGGAGGTAAAAAGTGAGGATTTCAGGTCAATGATGGGAGGGAGGGAAGGAAGGAGGGAGAGGGACCTGCAGGCCATGGCTGAACCACAGCAAACTCCAGGCTCAATGCTGGGCAGCCCAAAACCAGAAGTTTTAGGACAAAGATGACAGCCTGCAAGACCCCAGCACCCAAAGTCATTACAATTTTATCTACACCTTCAGTTTCAGGTGATGAATAAGTTAAGCCTGAAGGGAGAAATAAGGAGACACCAGAAATCCTGGATCATTCAGACACATTTTATTATTCAGCCACACCAAAGGATGTGTAAAGGAGGGTTTAAAGTATGAAATCAGGATTACAATTAATTCCTTCCCTCAACAACAAAAATAAGGGAAGGTCAGTGTTTCCTACAAATTCATTCAGCCTCGTTTGCCTTTGCAGCTGACAGTGAGGAGCTCAGAGCCAGGCTCTGCCTCAGGACTGCTCCTGCTGTGTGAGAAGGAATCCAAACACGTGGGAGGTGGGATCACAGGCACAGCAGCAGGGCTGAGCCAGGCTGCTGGAGCCTCCAAGTTTCCCCTCACCCCCTTTCCACAGGCATTAACCCTTTGGAAGCAGCAGAGCCATAGCTTTCTGCAGCACATCAGTGGTTGGTTTCTCCCTTCAGAGGAAGCTCTGTGCTGTGTGTGGGCTCTGGCACAGGGAGCCCAGGCCAGGGCTCTATGTCAGCACCGTGCGCTTGACGATGCGCCCGTCCTTGTCGATGGCAAAGTTGTAGTTCCGGGGGTTGTCCAGGCACTCCTCGATCCGTGCCTCCAGGTTCTCAAGGGTGATGAAGTTTTTGGCTTCCTCCTGAAGCAAAGGACAAGGATTATCCCCCTCAGGATTATCCCACCCTGTTCCCAGAGCTCTGGCTCCAGCTCTCTCCCATCCACGCGCTGTCAACACCCCTGGAGGTGCCGACGCTGCCAACTGAAAGATCTGTGGAAAACAAGCCCACGGCTTCCACATGGCTCCCTGGCAGGGAATTCTGGCAGCCTGGCTCCCCAGGAGACACCAGCTGCTCTTACCTGCAGCTGGAGAACCTCCTTCTCCTTCTCCTCCAGGAAAGCCTCCATTTTCCTGGCCTGTTTCTCTGCAATCTCTAACTTCTTCCTCCTCTCCTCCTCTTCTTGTTTCCTGAGTCGCTCCTCTCTGCCAGACAGAAGGGAAAATCTGATGGATGAGGTGACACTTCCATCCCCTGGAGAGCAGGAGGCTGCCCAGAGCACCTTGACTTGGCCCTCAGCAGCAAAAGGCACAGATAGCTGCACAGGCAGATTTATTTGAAAAGGTCAGGATTTCCTAGAATCACAGAGTCAGTTATGGTGGGGAAGGCTGTGTCCTCTTGTCCTCTGCTCCCAGAGAGCAGATCCTGACCCATTCTGGCAGCACCTTCCTGTCAGGGAGCTGTGGAGAGTGACAAGGACTCCCTTGAGCCTCCTTTTGCCCAGGCTGAGCCCCCAGCTGCCCCTACCAGGACTTGTGTTCCAGCTTTGTTGCCTTTTCCTGGACACACTCCAGGATCTCAGTGTCCTTCCTAATCTGAGGGACCCAGAACTGCACACAGCACTTGAGGTGTGGCCTCACCAGTGCTGAGAACAGAGGAAGAATCCCTTCTCTGTTCCTGCTGGCCACACCATTCCTGATCCAGGCCAGGAGCCACTGCCCTTCTTGGCCACCAGGGCACACTGCTGGCTCAGGTCCCTTTCTGCCTGGCTTCTGTCCTGCCACTCTGTCCCCAGCCTGTAGCACTGCAGGACCTGGTACTTGGTCCTGTTAAACCTCATATCCTTGGATTCAGCTCCTGCATCCAGCCCATGCAGGTGCCTCTGCAGGGCTCCCTGAGTCCAGGGCAGGGTTCCCTGGTCCTGCAGTGCTCCCTGAGTCCAGGGCAGGGTTCCCTGGTCCTGCAGGGCTCCCTGAGTCCAGGGCAGGGTTCCCTGGTCCTGCAGTGCTCCCTGAGTCCAGGGCAGGGTTCCCTGGTCCTGCAGTGTTCCCTGAGGCCAGGGCAGGGTTCCCTGGTCCTGCAGTGTTCCCTGAGGCCAGGGCAGGGTCCCCTGCTGACCTGCGTGCCCGCTGCCGCCCGTTCTCCTCCTCGTTCCAGGCCATCAGCCGCCGGTGCTCCTCCAGCTCCTCCTCCTCCTCGGCAGCCAGCCGCTCCTCCTGCTTCTTCTGCAGCACCTCGGCCCTGAACTCCGCCCTGCCAGGAGCAGGGGAGGGACTCAGCTCCTGCCCGGGGCTGCCAGCACAGCGGGTTCTCCCCACACAGCCCCATAGAGGTCCCAGTTCCACCACCCCGTCCATCCTCTGCCACACATCAGTATCAGACTCACCACCCCTTCCTGCCCCCAGTATCTCAGGATCTGCCTGCTCCTGTTACAAAGTGCCCCAGAGCCAGCCCTCCACTGCCCCACAGCAGCCCCACAGCCAGACCCCAACCCTGCACCCAGTCCAGTCAGCCCCCAGAAACCCCACAGCCAGCTTCCTTACCCAAACCCACAACCACCCCCAGGCTCCTCAGCACCCCAGAACCATCCCGGACCATCCCATACCCCCAGCAGCCCCAACACTCCATCTCCACCGCCACAGCCCGCCCCAGCTGCCCCACACGCCATCCCCATGCCCGGCCCGTGCCGGTACCGCAGGGCGCTGAGCACCAGCCGGTGCTGCCGGTACCGCTCCAGCACCACCAGCAGCTCCTCGGGGTCCACGGGCGGCGGCAGCTTCACGCGGGCCGCCTTGGACTTGGCGGGGGGATCGTGGCGGGTCTTGCGGCCCCGCGCCGGCAGCGCCCGCGGGCACCAGGCGGGACAGAGCCCCGGGAAGGGGCCGGGCCCCAGCGCGGCCGCCAGCGCCGGCAGCGGGACGGAGCCCGGGCGGCAGCGCCTCAGCGCCGGCAGCATGGCGGCGCGGCACTGACGTCACGGCGCGGCGAGTGACGTCACGGCGCGGGCCTGCGCGCGCGGCGCCACGGGAAGGGAGGGGGGAGCGGGGCCTGATGGGAAATGGAGGCGGGGAGGGGACAGGGACAGGGACACCCTACACGGGACAGGGACACCCTTCACGGGACAGGGACACCCTTCACGGGACAGGGCACCCTACATGGGACAGGGACATGGCTAGGGACACCCTACACGGGACACGGGCACCCTACGGGATAGAGACAGCCTTGGGACATGGACACCCCACCCGGGACAGGGACAGCCCCTTGGAAAAGGGACACTCTACACGGGACAGACTACCGTGTGACACGGGCACCGAAGGGACAGGGACATCCCCACGGGACACGGATATCCGTGGGGAAGAGACACCCTACACGGGGCAGGGACACGGACACGCACGGGGCAGAGACACCCCCTGGTGAAGGTGACACACCCACGGGACAGGGACACAGGGACAGGGACACCGTCACGGACACGGACGCGGAACCCTAAGGGAAAGCCATCCCCGCAGGGAACACCTCCCACGGGACACGACACCCCAAAAGACACAGCACAAACCCTTCGCACTGCACACCGCATTGCACGGGACACCAATTTCCCACCACTGTCCCAAGAAACGGGACACCTCCCACGGGACACGACATCCCCAGGGGACACAATCCCCCTTTATCAGACACCCCCCAAGAGACAGAGCCCCCCCGGGACAGGAATCGCACCCACGGAACACCACTGTCCCCACCTGCCACCCCCCATCACCCCCATCACCATCACTGCGCACAAATCGCCCCCAGCCCCTTTTATTCCCCGCGGTTCGGTCCCGGTTCGGTCCCGCCGGGGGCGCTGGGTCCGCTCAGGGGCGCAGCGCGGGTCGCTGCGGGAGAGGGGCGGGGGGATCGGTCACTGCCGGTCCCGGGACCCCCCCAGGACCCCCCCAGGACCCCCCAGCCCCGATCCCGCTCACCGGCAGCGGCTCCTCCCGCCGGACGGGACACGGGAGGGGACGGCAGCGCCCGAGAGGGGACGGGATCTGCGGGAGGGGGAAAAACACCCGGGGTGGGGGGATTCAGGGTGGATAAACTGCGGGGATTCCGGGGAGGAAGGTGAATAAATGGGGAAGGTAATCACGGGGAAAGGGGATAATCTGGAAGTGGGATAATTCAGGGGGGAGGATAACCTGAGAGATTATAGCCCATGGGGTGATAAACCCGGATAATTCAGGGAGGGGGATAACCTGGGGGGATTATAGCCCGTGGGGTAATAAAACCGGAGTGGGGTTTAATTTGGGGCAGGGATAAATACAAGAATTCGGCGGGGAGATAATCGCCGAACAGGGGTATAATTCAGAGGGGATAATTTGGGACAGGATAACTCGGTGGGATAAAACCCCAGGAGAAGGGGGCTTTTATCCCGGGGGGGGGGGGGGGCACAAACCCTGGGACAGGGGAACACAGCCGGGATGAGCATCACCCTTTGGGGCGGTGGGATTCACCCCGGGAGGGAAGGGAATGAGCTGGAGGGGGGTGACCCTACCTGGAGGTTTGCGGGGGTCCGGAGGTCCCGTTTGCCCCCCGGGTACCAGCCGTGGGACCAGTGCTGGCCGTGGCCGCGGGGCAGCGCGCAGCTCAGCAGCAGCAGCGCCAGCAGCAGCAGCGACCCGCGGGGAGCCATGGCCGGGGGGCTGCGGGGACACAGCCCGCCCTGTCCCACCGGCACCCGCTCCGGGGACACCCCCGGGGGGCTGCGGGAGGGCTGAGCACCGGGGGGTGCTGCCGGGGGTGGGTTGGGTCCAGCAGAACCCCGGGGGCTGAGTAGGGGGGTGCAGATCCAGAGGGGATGAGCACCCATGGGTGGGGCTGGGGTGGGTTTGGGATGCAGGTGCTGGATACAGCATCTCTTTGGGATGAGTTTGGGATGCAGAGCCAGAGGGAATGAGCACCCATGGGTGGGGCTGGGGTAGGTTTGGGATGCAGGTGCTGGATACAGCATCTCTTTGGGGTGGGTTTGGGATGCAGAGCCAGAGGGGATGAGCACCCCTGGGTGGTGCTCATATGAGTTTGAGATGCAGATCCAGAAGGGATGAGCACCCATGGGTGGGGCTGGGGTGGATTTGGGATGCAGATGTTGGAGGGCATGATCCAGTATCTCTTTGGGATGGGTTTGGGATGCAGGTGCTGGATACAGCATCTCTTTGGGATGAGTTTGGGATGCAGATCCAGAAGGGATGAGCACCCCTGGGTGGTTCTGGGGTAGGTTTGGGATACAAATCCAGAGGGGATGAGCATCCCTGGGTGCTGGAGAAGCCGGACAGGCTCAGCACCCCGGGGTGCTGCTGGGGTTTGTATCCAGCATGGACCCACCCCACGCCCCCAGTGAGGTCTGATCTGGGACAAGCAGGACCCCCCACCCCCGAGCCGTGCCGGGTCAGCCTCACCTGTGCAGGTGCCGCTGGTGGCCGGGACAGCCTCACCTGTGCAGGTACCGCTGGTGGCGCTGGTGGCGCTGCAGCGGTGGCCCCGGGCAGGCGCCGCTATTTGAAGGGCTCGGTGACAGTGACGTCGGGCTGGCCACCGCTCCCAGGAGGGACCGTGACCTCGCTGATGGCATCAGCCTCCCCGTGCCAGTGCCCAGTGCCTCCTTCCCCCCAAATCCCCTTGGCTGCAGGGCAGCACTCTTTTTGGGGGATCCCTTTCTGGGGGTTCTGCCACGCTGACCCCCGTGCAGCTCCATCCCCCCCCAGCACAGGCTCCTTTCCCATTCCTGGCAAAGGGATGGATCCAGACAGATCCCTCTGCAGCTCCAGGGATGCTCTTGTTGAAAGGAAGGGAGCAAATTCCCTGAGCCTCAGTTTCCCTACCCCACCCCATTCCCCCATTTTGAATGTGTCACCCCCAAACTGGGGCTGGATGCTGGCAATGGCCATGGAGCCCAAAGCTCCCAGCTCAGGAAGGGGATTTAGGCAGGATCTGGCCCTGGATTATCTCCAGCAGCTGCTCATCTCTGTGATATTTGCATTTGGATGCAGGACAGGGCCAGGGCAGATGCTGTGGCAAAAGCTCAAGGCAGCTCACTAGACCCCAAAATTTCCCCAAGCCCCCTGAGATCCCAGGAATGAAGGAAAAAAAGGGGGGAAAACTCATGAAAAGCACCAGGGAGCAGCCAGCACCCACTGGGCAGTGGGATGGAGGGACCTGGTGGGATGGTCCATGTTCCTGGGTAGAGCATCTGTGGGGACAAATGAAGGTCTCCTGGTCAAGGAGGGTCCCCATTTATTTGGGGTCACATTTACTTCTGAATGTGACTGATAGCCTTGGCCCAAAGCTCCCAAAATTTAGGAGTTGGAATTTATTAGCAATGGGGTGATGTTGGGGCTACTAGAGGTGATGGAGTGGGGGTGATGGCAGCAGCAAAGCAACTTTTTGGGTATTTTGTGTGGCTGGGGGTGTCCCCTTGCTGTGTGCCTCCACTGAACTCCCCTGTGAATCCTGCCTGGATGAAAAAAGCTGAAGAATTTGGATGCTCTGACTCATGGGCTGTTTTTACCCAGAATTTCCTTGATTTCAACCCCATATCCTGAGTCTGTGACATCCCTGGGCAGAGCTGTCAATATTCCTGGGCTCTGCCACCCACCCTGTGCTCCCATTCACTGTTTGGAGAGTCCAGAGAAATCCCTGGGGTGAAGCCTCTGCTCCAAACCAGTTCTCCCAGTGCCTGCAGTGGGGATGGAGCTCCCCCATTAACCTGGACATGGTGCCCCTGACTGCAGGAGGAACAAGAGGAACAAGGAAGGTGTTTCCTCAGATACTCCTTTAGAAGAAAGAAAATATTAAAATCCACCATATAATCTGTTTTTTCTAATATATAAGTGCTGCACCCCTGGTCCTCAGGATGTTTCTTGACCCTTTGAATTCTTGTTCAAAGAGAGCAGGTCTAGAGTAGGAATTTGAGAGAAATTCTTCCCCTGTGAGGGGGCTGAGCCTGGCACAGAAGCTGTGGCTGCCCTAAATCCCTGGAAATGTCCAAGGTCAGGCTGGACAGGGCTTGGAGCAGCCTGGGATAGTGGAAGGTGTCCCTGCCCATGGCAGGGGGTGGGATTGGATATTCTATGAGATCCCTTCCACCCCAAACCATTCCCTCATTCTGGGATCTCTCAGGATGCCAGGAAAAATTATCAGACATCCAGCAGCTGGGGATGGAGCTCACCTGGAGCAGAGAGCACCAGCAGGGATGGCAGGGCCACTGTCACCAGCTCAGGGCAAACCCAATCCCTGCTCTAAAATCCAGCTCCAAACACACAGACCTTTCCTTCAGGGAGCAAAAACCCTTCTGTTTTTCTGGTGTTTGCTTTTTTGGGTTAGAAATCCCAACATTTGGGTGCTGCTGTGTGGCAATTACAGTTTCCAAACCAGCAGCATGTGGTGGCCTGACCCTGAGGGGGGAAGTTTTTAGCTTTTGGTACAAAAATAAGGGAATTTATATATAAATTTATATATAAACACACACACAGAATGAGCTTTTTTTTTTTTTTTTTCTTCTCCTTATTTTTTTTTAAGAGCTGACCAGCAGAAAAATGTGAAACCATTTCCCTGCAGGTTTGAAAAAGCTTGTGCTGGTGGGGGGATTGGAGGGGGAGAGATCCAGGATATCTTTCTTTCCTTTTTTTTTTTTTTTTAAAAAAAAGGCTTTACTCCCTCAAGAAAAAAAAAAAAAAAAAAAAAAAAGATTTACAAACAAAATAACAGCCTGTATCAACTCTCCAGAAGAGAGATGGTATGACAATATTAATCCAAACATCACACTATTTAATTCCCCAATAAAACATTGGAAAAAAAGGAGCCAACAGTATCTGCACTAACACTTTGCTACATATAAAATCTCCAGCTAATATGAAGCTTATGGTACCAACCTCTAAAACAGTTAAGATATATACACATAGTTTTTTTTTCGTTTGGGGGGGTATATTAACAAACAGAATATTACAAAATATTAAAGAAGGCAACTCTTCTGTCATTTGTTTCTGGGGAGGGGGGTGGGTGTGGATTTTTGTTCCTGGTTTTTCTTCACTTGAAGTTGGCGTAGTCTGAGAAGGCGTCGATGTATTCCTGCACCACCTTGTAGCAGAATTCGTACTGTTCCTGTGGGATTTGGGACACAGCAGGGTCACTCCAGGAAAATCCATCCCTGACACAGCATCTGATGCTTGCTCAGGTGTCCAGAGCAGCTCCCACCTCCCTGTGACCCCCAAATCCTTGCTGGGGCACTCCTGGCCAAACTCTGCTTTCCCCTTCCTTCTCTTTGGTTCTGGTTGGATCCCAAAATTGCAAGACCTCACCCAGCCCAACCCCACCAATGTACAGGGCTCCACAACCACTCCAGGACACCTTTCCAGGTGTTTCAGCCCATTAATGTATGGACAGTGGCTGAGGATGCCTCCAAGAAGGTTCTACAACTTCTGTCTGTGGTTCAAAGGCACTTGATGCCTTAACAAGAGGAAGGAGAGAGACCTCCTGCCCCACCTGCTTGGAATCATGGATCCTAGGATGGTTTGGGTTGGAAGGAACTTTAAGGATGACCTTGCTCCAACCCTCTGTCACAGGCAGGGACACCTGCCACTAGCCCAGGTGGCTCCAAGCCCTGTCCAACCTGGCCCTGGACACTTTCAGGAATGATGAACCCACATCTTCCCTCACTCCCTCTTTCATGGAGAGCAAAAACCTTGAATCAAAGAGTTTTTTTGCTGAACATTGAGCCCCCAGCCCATCCTTGCTGAGCTTCTGGCAGGGCAGGAGGCACCTACCAGTGTCTGCACCATGTGTGGCCTCTGTAGTCTTAAACTCTTGACTGTCTGAAAGACATCCAGGATGGCCTCTGCCTTCACCCTCTCCAGGACAGTGCTCAGTGCACAGAAGGTGCCTGTTCTTCCAGCTCCAGCACTGGCAAAGAGAAACCAGGGGGTGAGGGAAAACCCCAGTCATGCTGAGGCATGATCCACATGGGAAGTGCTGGAGAACTGGAGGAGCCAGTCCAGTCCCAGCCTCTCCCTGCTGATCCAGGACATGCTTTGGGGTTCTGAGCATCTCCTGGTGGAGCAGATCCCCTCAGGGGCCTTACCTGCAGTGCACAGTGATGGGGTGGTTGCCAGACTGCTGCTGCTGTTTCTGCACTGCTGCAATGATGTTGATCATCCCCTTGCCATCCCCTGGGATCCCAACTTCTGGCCAGCCGTGGAAGTGGAACTGTCTGATCTGTCTGCTCTTGTTTTCCTGTTGGGAGGGCACAGCTCGGGGTCAGGCACTGGTGGAAGCTCTGCACCAAGGAACCCAGGGGCTCAGGGAGAACAATCCTTCAGGAAAGCTGCTTGTGGAGGAGTGGCATTGCCAGGGCACAGATGGGGAATGGGGAGCAGGGGGGAGGTTTGGTGGTGGGGGCAACAGAACAGAGGGGATGGTCAAGGATTGAGCAGCAGGACTGGGACTCTCAGGATACAGGGATAAAATCCCTTTGGGACAATGGGGAGCTCATGGAGCTGAGGGAACAGCAGCACAGGCCCAAGGCAGTGAAACCCAGCAGCAGGCAGAGGTCCCCAGAGGGAGCAGGCAGGCTCTTACCCTGGTGTTGGTCACCAGCAGGTCCCTCACTGTGTAGCTCTCACACTCCTCCTCCTTCTTCAGCTCCACCGTGATGTCCCCGTAGGACACGGAGCCGTCGGAGGGCCAGTACTGGGCACACTTCTCCTGGGGGAGCACCACAGCAGGACACAGGGTGAGGAACCCCTATTTTTTCCCAGGGTTTGGACTGAAGAGTCCTCTAGCAGCTGCCCAATCCCACAGGCTTCACAAACTCCCAGAATCACCACCTGGTTTGGGTGGGAAGTGACCTCAAGGGTCATCCCATTCCAAACTCCTGCCATCCATTTATTATTTCCCTGGTGTTCAGAGCAGCTGATCCCAGAGCTCACCTGGCCTCTCTCCTCCAGCTCTGTCAGCATCACTATGGAGCAGGATTTCCACTCCCAGATCATCCTCCAGAAGTCCTCTATGGTGTGCTGCAGGGGCCCCTGGCTGGCGATGTAGGAATCCTTCTGGCGATAACCCTGCAGGGTGGGATGGGCTCAGTGCACCACAACAACCTCCTGGACACGGCTGCCCTGCCAAGCTCAGCTCAACTTTGGGAGGATCACATCCCCTACACACACCTGGCTTTATCCATTTGGCTCTCCAGCACATCTAAGCAATACTGCAAGCTCTGAGTGCTGGAGAAGAGCTTTGCCTTAGCTCTGAGTACTCCAGGTAGGATTTTTATTGAAGGTTTTTGGAAGAAGCAAGCAAAGCTTAATGGAACTTGATGATTTTTAAGGTCCCTTCCAACCCAGACCACTCTATGATCTATGAAAAGCAGCAGGATGATTCTGGCTCTTCCACAGCCACAAAGATTTGGTGTTTCCAAACCCCTCTGACTCCCCTGAGCCCTCCCTGCAGACTGTGACTGCAGATGCTTCGTCATTTGCAGTTTGTCATTTAAGCAAAGTTCAGCAGAGGCAGGAAATTGAATCTTCAGCCCAAATTGTTTACGTGCCACGGAAGCTTTCTGATCTGGATGCACAACCAGGCAGCTGCTCCTGGCTGCTCCTGCAGGGACCCAGCAAAGGAGATTTCAGAGAGCCATTAATTAGGGATGTTAGAACTGAGAATAAACTGGTTTTAGTGGGCAAACCAAGTGATTGCCTTTTTGGGGGAAAAAAATAAAAAAAAAAAGCTGTGTGTCATTAGGAGATGAAAGCAGAAATTGGGCTGGAAAAGAGCAGGGTCTGTCACTTGGCCAGCACTGGCATCACTGCCTGGGGATCAATACTCATCCAAAATGTCTCCCTGGAGTCAACAGGATCGCTCAGGAGAGAAGGATGTGCAATCACTTATCTCCTGCTCAGAGTGAGGACAGCACTTAACCTCCCTGCCTCTCCTCCTGCCACCACCCAGACAGGTGTAATGGGATTGACCTGGCTCCTCTCCAAGGTTTTGGGATCATGTATTGTTCCCTAATCTAATCTGGTGGATGTTTTCTGATCAAATGGCCAGTGCTGTGTTATTTCCATGGATACCTAGATCCCTTCTCCACATCCATCAGCAGAGCCCAGAGGGGCTGAAGTGAGGCCAGGATTTGGAGGCTCTGCTCAAGCTCCAGCTCCCCTCTCCCACAAGGAGCTGGATATACCTGAGGGGGCTGTACAAAACCCACAAAAGGAGTGTTTGGGATAATTTCTTCCCAAAGGAAGCAGCATGAGGTGGTTTCCATTGGGAGAGGATGGAAAGAAGATTGGAGAAGACTCACATCAATGAAGGAAGCATTTACATAGTCTGTGTTCTCCTCCCCTCTCTTCACTGGAATGATTACTCGGTTGAACTCATCTGGAACAGAACAAAATCATCTGAGATTTGGGATAACCTGCATGGCCTTAGCTGGGGAGTCACCAAGCTCTAAGTGACAGAGATAAGGGAAAGGGAGCACAGTGCAGCTGGCTGGGACAAGGACAGTCAGCTCCACCCTCTGCCATGCCCTGGGCCAGAAGAAGGGGGTGCTGAGCTCTCCAGGAAAAGGATCTGCTCAGCACTGGCACTTCCCTCCCCTTGAGGCAGAAAGTCTTGGCAGCAGAAACCAGCAGAGAGGGTCATACAGGGCTGGTGGCCCATTTGTGCCCAAAGTTTGAGTATCTTCAGGCATGGAGACTCCACAACATTCCTGGGTAACCTGTGTCAGCACCTGGTGACCCCCAGACCCCAAAGCTGTTCCCTGGTGTTCAGAGGGACCCTCCTGTGCTCAGTGTGTGCCCGTGGCCCCTTGTCCTGTCCCTGGCCACCCTGGCAAGAGCCTGGCTCTGTCCTCTCTGCAGGTGCTGATGGGCAGGGATGAGACCCCCAGAGCCTTCTCTCCTCCAGACTGAGCAGTGCCAGCTCTGCAGCCTTTCCTCAGAGCAGAGCTGCCCCAGTGCCCTCACTGGGCTCTCCCCACTCCCTCCTGTCCTGGGGAGGCAGAACTGTACCCAGTGCTCAAGTATGGCCTCACCAGTGCAGCATCCCCTCCCTGGAGCTGCTGGAAGTGTTTTGTCTCACACACTGTCCTTTTTGTCACAAGGACACTTTGCTGGCTCAGGTTCAGGCCGGAATTTGTCAGGACCCCCAGGTCCTTTCCTGCCAAGCTGCTTTTCCACCCAGATGGGTGATCCCAGTACAGACTGGTGCCTGGGCTTGTGCCTCCCCAGGGACAGGACTTTGCCTTTTTCCTTGCTGAACATCACATGGTCCCTTTTTGTCCCATCTCTCCAGCCTGATTCCTGTCCCCACACCCAGAAGACACACAGCCAAACAAGCCTTACATGGAATTATCTGAAGCACCCTGTTCTTCTTCATGTTGGCTGGCAAATTGCCCGTTCTCATCTTGTCATTCTGGATTTTGATTGAAGTGAGTTTCTGCAGGGCAAGGAACAAAGCAGAGAGGGGGTTTCAGAGCCACACACACACATGGTGATCCCTGCCCCATCCCAGCAGATCCACCACACTCACCTTGAACTCCTCCTCCAGCCCGTTGCTGCTGGTCCCTGGCACTTTGTTGTAGATTTTTTGGAGGTGGATCTCTAAGGAGGTCACCTCCAGCTCTGTGTCACCATAGAGATAGTGCTCCAGAAGTGCTTGGTATATGAACACATACTGCATCTGGAGGGGTAAAAGGAACTCTGAGTCTCTCTGAAATCTCCTTTTTCAACTGGTCCCACTGCTCATAACTAGAACTCCCCTTTAGCCACACAAATTACTTTGCTTTTTTTTTTCCCCCTGCTCCTTTTTGTCTGCCATGTTCCATGCCCACCCTCTGAGAGCCCAGAAAAGTGAGTGACAACCATCCTGCCACTAAATGGGGACTGGGACCACACTGAGCAAAGCAGATGTGACACAAAACATTCTCCAAATCTGGAGAAAAGGAGGTTCAGGGAGGAGCTCCACAAGATATCCTCACAGGAGGGGACAATCAGTGGGGAACAAAGGGCAGGATGAGAGGGAATAGCTTCAAACTGTGGGAATAGCCTCAAGGTGTGGGAATAGCCTCAAGCTATGGGAATAGCCTCAAGCTGTGGGAATAGCCTCAAGCTGTGGGAATAGCCTCAAGCTATGGGAATAGCCTCAAGGTGTGGGAATAGCCTCAAGCTGTGGGAATAGCCTCAAGGTGTGGGAATAGCCTCAAGCTGTGGGAATAGCCTCAAGCTGTGGGAATAGCCTCAAGCTGTGGGAATAGCCTCAAGCTGTGGGAATAGCCTCAAGGTGTACTAGGGGAGGGTCAGGTGAGATATTGGATAAATTTCTTCATGGAAAGGGTTGTCCAGCCCTGGCACAGCAGCCCAGGGTGAGTCCCCATCCCTGGAGGGGACATGGGGCAATGCTGGACTCAATCTTACAGATCTTTCCCAACCTGCACGATCTCACGCTCCTACAAAGATCCAAAAGAGCAGCACCCCCAGAGCAGTGATGACCCTGGAGGCTGGCCCAGGCTGTGCTGGCTGCAGCAGGGGCAGCAGGGGCAGTGACTCACATCGGTCTGCACCATCTGGCAGCGCTGGGCGCGGATGCGGCTGACGAAGCCGAACACGTCCACCTTCCTCTCGCTGTGCATCATGTCCAGCATGGCGTCGATCACCATGAACGTGCCCGTGCGCCCCACCCCGGCACTGCGGGACAAGGGGACACTGACAGCTCTGCTCCCCCTGGCAGGGGGGAGGCTGTGCAGCAGGGGGAACAGAGGGGCTGGGGCTGCCTCTGGATCATTGGGAGTGTCCAGGGTCAGGTTGGGCAGGGCTTGGAGCAGCCTGGAATAGTGTCCCTGTATGGCAGGGGTGGGGCTGGATGATCTTGAAGGTCCCTTCCAACTGTTTTTTTCCTGAGAATAACAACCCCTGGGTTTGTATCTTCTGGCCAGCTCTAGTTCCCAGTCAGGTTTTGCATTGGGTGTTCCTCAGCCCAACTGTGAAATCAATTTTTGAGCACAGCAATAACGTTGCCATGCTCTGGCACAGAGCAGGAGAGTCTTTTTTTCTCCTTGCAGGTGTGGGGGAATGTGTGACTAAAAACTTTCCCTGGACATTTCTTCTCCTTAAATCTCATCATCTCTGGGGCAAGAGAGAATGGCTTCAACTGCCAGAGGGCAGGGTTAGGTGGGATTGGGAAGGAATTGTTCCTGGGAGAGTGGTGAGGCCCTGGCACAGCTGTGGCTGCCCCTGGATCCCTGGGAGTGTCCAAGGCCAGGTTTGGAGCACCCTGGGCTAGTGGGTGCCCATGACAGGGGGTTGGGTTAGATTATCTTCCACTAGAGCAGTAGACATTAAGGAGAGACAAAACTCTGGGAATCAGCAGCTTCCCAAGAAGGCAATTAAAATGAACTTGGGATGGTGCAAATGTGACCATCTCTGCCATCAACCATGATCCATGGGTATGGATCCATCAATGCCATAACCATTCCACATCTCCTCATTGCAATGTGGAAGCCCCTGTGGCCCCCCCAGGGTTGCTGCTGTGCCTGAAACCCCTCCAGGTGAGGCCAATCTCCATGGCCCTTGCTCCAGGCAACCTGCCAGCTCAGAACTGCCTTCTCCCTAAGAGAGAAGATGTTATCTTCTCATTTCAGTGGAGACCAAGGGAGATGGCACCAGTGCTCAGTGGGGCTCACTCAGCATCCAGCCAACCCAAATGAGCCCTCCAGATGAATTTTAACACCCTGACATCACTGATTCATACATTTTTTGCATGTCCCCATGAGGATATTTAACACAGCAAAATTAAATAAAGATAATGAAAAAAGAATAAATTCCTTTTAAACAGGAGATGCTTTCCAGGTGAGCCAGGATGGGCAGAGGTTGGCTGTGAGCAGGACTCACCTGCAGTGCACCACTATGGCTCCTGCATACTGGGGATTGCAGGTCTTCACCTTCTTCAGGAATTTCAGCATCCCAATGGGGGTGAAGGGCACCCCAAAGTCAGGCCAGCTGGTGAAGTGGAACTGTGTGACCAGGCGCTGGGGCTTCTTGTTTGTGACATCTCCCACCTGCAGGGGAGAGAAAGGAGGACTCAGGTTAATGAGAAATACTCAGGTTTCCCTTCTTCCCCCAAAATTAAGAGAGAGAGGGAGCTGCAGACCCTACATGGTTTAAGCAGCAGCATCCACAGCTGAAAGGGCAGCACAGGCTCAGGCTCTGGGACAGATCAGCCTCTAAAAACATGACATTTGAACCACCCAGCACATGCCACATCCAAGGGGTGTGAGATGCCAGCCTGGCAGCAGCTGCCACATTTCATCCTCAACAAGCTCACACAGAAGCTGCTGCTCCATCCTTTCCCACTCCTCTGCCCAGATCATCCTTGGATTAAAGGCAGGGGAGGAAAACACACATCCAGGCCACTGGAGTGAAGGATGAGGCTCAGGTTTGCAGGCACCAACTCTTCCCTGCCTGCCTCTGAGAGCAGCAGGAAAACAAAGTGAGTGACTAAAACACCCAGAGTCTCCTTGGAGGACAAAGAAATGTGGTGACAGATGGGAAAACAATCAAACCCAACACACACAGTGCTGGATTTTGTCTCAGCTGAGGGGATAAATCTGATTATTTTCAGGCATTAAGTGTCTGTGGGTGAGAGCAGGAACCAACACTGCTAACAGCAAGTGCTGGAGTACTGCAGGGTGGAATTTCAGGATGGCATCCCTCAGCCTCCCTGCTCTGCACAGCCATGCTGGGACCAAGCTGGAACCCTGAAATCTGAGAGATTTCAACTTGCTGGGCTTTCTGACACTGACCCTCAAAAAACCACTGCTTTTGATCTGAGCACTTGGAGAAGGCTTCAAAGTTGGAGTGACAGAGTTAAAGTATGTCATTTCACATGGCAAAGGGTTTTAAATGTAAAGTTGTTAAAATACAGTAATAAGACAAGATAGAAGTTCTTGGGTTTTGTCTCTTCTTGTTACTTCTTCTTGGTTTTTAGTATCTTTTTTAATTAAATAGTACTGCAGTGCAAATCACAGGTGTTTAGTTATTAGGTTAAAAGTATAAATAATAAAAATGTTATTTTTTAATTCAATAGTTAGCCTTTAAAAAACCTAGTAACTAACTAGATACACCTCAATTTTCCTGCTTTTAGCTAGAAGCATTGCAAAACTATCTGCACTTTAAATAAAATTTAACAAACAAATCCAAATGCAAAAATTTGTCTCTTGTGCTTCAATCCTAACTCTGAGTAAAAACAGAAAAAAACCCCCAAACCACTAATATGTAATGCCACTAATAATGACACTATCAGGGAACAGGCACTTGGGAGGAATAAATTCTGAACAACTCTGGTTAAAAGTGGGTGTTGGGGGTCATTGCATCCCAACTCTGCTCTCCCAGAGCCTTGGAGGAGCTGAGGCAGCACCTCTGGGATGGAGAGGGGAGGGAAGGGATGATGGGATGATGGGATGGGATAATGGGATGGGATGATGGGATGATGGGATGATGGGATGGGATGATGGGATGATGGGATGATGGGATGGGATAATGGGATGGGATAATAGGATGATGGGATGATGGGATGATGGGATGATGGGATGATGGGATGATGGGATGGGATAATAGGATGATGGGATGATGGGATGGGATGATGGGATGGGATGGGATAATGGGATGGGATAATAGGATGATGGGATGATGGGATGGGATGATGGGATGATGGGATGATGGGATGGAATGATGGGATGATGGGATGGGATGATGGGATGATGGGATGATGGGATGATGGGATGATGGGATGGGATAATAAGATGATGGGATGATGGGATGGGATGATGGGATGATGGGATGATGGGATAATAGGATGATGGGATGATGGGATGGGATGATGGGATGGGATGATGGGATGGGATGATGGGATGATGGGATGATGGGATGATGGGATGACGGGATGGGATGATGGGATGGGATGATGGGATGATGGGATGATGGGATGATGGGATGATGGGATGATGGGATGATGGATGATGGGATGATGGGATGATGGGTTGATGGGATGATGGGTTGATGGGATGATGGGATGATGGGATGGTGAGCTGCCCCTGGCACCTGCTGGATGCAGAACTTGCGCACGGTGTAATCCACCAGCACGGTCACGTCCTCCACGGACACTCGGATGTTCCCGTAGGTCCAGCAGCCCTGATCCGGCCAGTACTGAGCACATTTACACTGTGGGGGCAGAAAACAGCTGCAGTGAGCTCTGCACATCCTCACAAGGCTGGGGATGGCTCCAGGCTGTGCTGGATTTGGCCCATTTGGGAACCTTCTGGCACCGACCTCTTTCCTCTCCTTCAGGTTGGTCACCATGACAATTGTCGCTGTGTTTTGCTCCCAAATCATCCTCCAAAAATCGTTCACTGTTTCTTCCTTTGGTCCTGAGGGGAAGGAAAAACAAAAAAATCCTCTTTGGGGTCAACCTCTCACAATATGGGAGCAATATCCAGCGTGTGAGGTCACACATCATGGATCACCCAGCATGTTTTTTCCAGTAGGTCACAGGAGGTGCTGTGGTGTCTGGGCATGCCTGATCCAAGGGATAATCCTATCACACAATAGTTGGAATTTCTGGGTTTGTGTTATGGTCAGGAATTCCATATTTAGCTCGAGAAGGGGAAACCAGACAGAGCATGGACTTGCCCAAGTCACCCAGGGAAATTGTGGCTGTCCCAGAGTCTGCAGAAGTCCTGTCCTGGGGTTTTGGGTTTTGGCCATGGCATCCCATTTCAGTGTGGCACAGAACAGTTCCCTGCTGCCTGCCAGATACAAAGTTAACTGAGCCTACACTCCCTTGCCAAGCCTGAGGCTCAGGGTGAGCCAAGAGAGCAGCAGAGCCAAAGCTGAACCTGAGGCTGGAAGTGCTGACAGACCTGATCCAGCCTCCTTCTGCAGCCAGAGCCAGGGAAACTGGCCAGGAATGCCCTGACCCACTGGCAAGTCAAGAGAGGAAACACAAAACACTCCCATGGGCAGGTAACATCCTGCTGCTGACATGATCCCCACCTTGTGAGTGGGAATTCTGGATTTAGGGATGTGTTTGGACTTCTGAAGATCACAAGGATGTTTCTATCCCATCCCTGGGAGTGTTCAAGGGAGCTTGGAGCAACCTGGGAGAGTGGGAAGTGTCCCTGGCCATGGCTTGGGGTCTTTTCCAGCCCAGACCATTCCATGATCCTGTGATTTGGGGAATTTATTTAAGCATCTCCCTGGAAGCATCTCCAGAGGTCCCAACACCCTCCAGCAATGGGATTCTCTCTGTCCACCAAGACATCCAGCACTGCCCTTTGACTGGGAAAATCATTTTGGAAACAATCTGTGGAGCAGCCAGGCCTCCTTTTGACCATCTGCAAGATGCTGTGCTCTGGGTAGAGGAGAGCAGAGGGACCCAGCCCAACTGCTCCCCAACATTGCAATGGGAATAGTCAAAAATTTACCTTGTGCAGCAATGAACTTGTTTTTCTCTTGGTACCCCTGCAAAAAAAGAAGAAAAAGGAAGAGAAATTAATATTTCTCTAACACAAGAGTCATGAGATGCATCTACTTCAGGAACAGAGCTGGCACCTGCTCATTGTGGAGAGAAGGGGCTGCAGCCTCTGAGGGGAGATTCAGCTCCAAAGATGGGCTGAAATAATTGGAAATCCTTGTGCAAAGGGCTGTTTTCTCACAGGAACACCCCCCATGCTCACATAAAGCAGGAATGACCCCACTTGCTGGCACAAGGCACTAATGAAGTGGTGACAGCCCTTCCACTGGAGCCTGTAGCCAGAGCATCGTGAAAATCAGCACTGATGCTTGGAAGAGGGGCTGTAAAACACACAGGGATTGATTTTGTGTATTTTATTTACTGGGGAAGAAAAGGAAAAAGCTCTTTTGAGTCTTGCTTTGCTTCATGTGCCTGCATCTCTCACATGACCCTTGCAGCTGACTGGAGCCACATGGTGACAACCACAAAGGACCCATCTCCTCCCAGGGCAGAGCAGGGCAGTGTTGCTTCCATTTCAGCTGGATTCCTTCATTTCTTTTTCATCCCCTTCCAACATCCAGCCCTGCAGGCTGAGAAGCATTGATGATCAACTGGCCACACTCTTCCAGGATTTAAAACTGTGGATGTGGCACTTGGGGACACAGTTCAGTGGTGGCCTGGCAGTGCTGGGGGAATGCTTGGACTTGTGGGTCTCAGAGGGCTTTTCCACCCTCAAAGATGCTGTGATTCATCAGCTGCTTGTTGATGAGAAATGCCCAGCTCCAGCAGGAGTAGTTCCCCAGCCCCTCTCCAAACCAGCTTTGGTGCTGGTGGGGATTTCCCCTCCACATCCCCAAACTCACATTAATGAAGGAGGCATTGATGTAGTCGGAGTCAGGAACCCCTTCCACAGGAGTCAGGTGAACCCTGGAATGATCATCTGGAGGGAAATTAAAACTCTGCATTAAAGACAACCCCCTCCACTCTGCTGGTGCCTGGCACAGTGAGAATCCAGGTGCTGGAGTGGAGCTCACCCTCCTGGCTCCATTGCAAAAACACCTTTATGGCCCCAAATCCCTCCTCCTTAAACCCAGAGAGGTCCTAGATCTTATCCAAGGTACTTTTCCTTCTGCAGAGTGCATATCTGAGGACACCCCAAGCCAGCCCACTGCCCAGTGCCACCAGGCAAGAGTTGTCCCTTCTGTCCCTCCCATTCATTTCACTCTCCACGGCCTCCTGGCTGCTGAGGAGCTTCTCCTCCCAGGTATCTAAAGCTAAAGCAGCCACCTGAGAGCTGAAATGCCCTCAAACTGTGCCCTTGCCCATCCCAAAAACCTGGGGATTGTGGGGATTTGGGGAATGGGGAGTCCTGGCAGGAGCCCCTGAGTTTTTGCTGCCCCATCTAAGCAGCTCTGACACGTACAGGGTAAAATGTTCACATATCTGTTCTTCTCCTTGTTCTCCTCCTTGGAAGCAGCTTCACACGTGGCCTGGATAGGACATGCTGGCAGAGCCTGAAATGACCAAAAAAACAAAACAAAAAAGGTTTTTCCATGATGTTTTCATGGCACAGCAGGAACAATGTGCTGGCAAATGCCACATCTGAGCATGCTGTGCCAGCACCCACACCCCTCACCTCCACCCCACCGAGCTCAGTGACCATTTCAATAGCTGGGCTGGACCAGAGGGAGCCAATCCCTTTGGGAAGATGTTGGGAATCTCCTGATCCATGGACACGAGGTGGCAGCAGAGCCTCCAGCTCCAAACCCAGCAGCAACCAGCTCATTCCTGATTCCTGCCCATGGAGGCTCCTTGAGATTCCCTCATTAACAGTGCTGCTAATTGTGACCTGATTAAGCCCCCACTGCCCCAGCCCACCCAGTGATGGCAGGAGCAGCCCCAGGGGAGCTTTGGTGGGGGGCACTGGGGTGACAGGAACACTGTGCCTGGGTTTCCCTGTTGTGCACAGGAGGTGCTTCCCCAGCACTGTCATTCCACATCCTCTTTGAACAGCAAGGAATGTTCTGGAGGGATCCAGCATCCCTTCCTCCAGCTGACAGGATGGCAGGAAGTGTCCAGGGCAATCAGGTATTTATAACCCTAAAAATCCCCCTCCCTGGGCATTCATTGCACCTATTTGGTTTCAGTATGGCCAGGAAAGGGATCAAGTTTTATAGCAGCTGGACAAAGTCAAGTGATTTTTTTTTATCTTCTTGTTCTCATGGTGCCATATCATGGCTGGGACCTGGGCTGGGAGCACAGGTCTGATAAGGAGCAGCTGAGGGGATCCAGCCTGGAGAAAAGGGGGATCAGGGGGGCCCTTGTGGCTCTGCACAACTCCCTGACAGGAGGGGACAGCAGAGGGGATTTGGGATCTGGGAACAGGGACAGGAGGAGAGGGAACAGCCTCAGGCTGGGCCAGGGGAGGGTTAGATTGGATATTTGGGAAAATGTTTTCACAGAAAGAGTTGTCAAGCTCAAGCACTGGCTGCCCAGGGCAGTGGTGGAGTCACCATCCTTGAAAGAGTTAAAAAAAAAAAAAAAGTGTGGATGTGGCACTTGGGGACATGGGGCAGTGGTGGCCTTGGCAGTGCTGGGGGAATGGCTGGACTCAATAATCTTGGAGGGCTTTTCTAACCTTAATGATTCTATTCTATTCTATTCTATTCTATTCTATTCTATTCTATTCTATTCTATTCTATTCTATTCTATTCTATTCTATTCTATTCTATTCTATTCTATTCTATTCTATTCTATTCTATTCTATTCTATTCTATTCTATTCTATTCCATTCCATTCCATTCCATTCCATTCCATTCCATTCCATTTTTGTATTGATGAGGCAAAACAGCTTTATTGTCCCAAGCAGCAAAGCTCAGCAATGTCAACAAGAGGTTGTGGCCATTCCTGAAGAAATGCCCTGGCCTTGTGGGACAAGCACAATACCTGAACTCACAGCTGAAGGCCAACCTTTGTCCCATACATTGTGTTTCAGGGTTAACAGCTCACTGAAATAAGATGGGGTCATTTCTGTTTCTCTGTCAGAGATTTTTTTATTTTGGCTGTTTGTGGATTTAAAGCCATGAGGAGTGGGAGGTGGGAGGCAACCAGGGGAGCTCTGGAATACCCCAAGACATCCAGGATCATTCCTGAACCCAGGAAAACATAACTGTAAGGAGTTATTTGCTAGAAACCCTCTATTTTCTGCCATGAGCATGAGTGTGAACAGCTGATCTACCTCCCCACAGACCCAGGGAAAGAATCAGCCCTGCCACAGCTCAACCCTTCAAGAACCAGATCCTAAACCTGAACCCAGGAAAACATAACTGTGAGGAGTTATTTGCTAGAAACCCTTTGTTTTCTGCTGTTAGCATGAGTGTGAACAGCTGATCCACCTCCCCACAGAGGCAGGGACAGAATGATCCCTGCCAGCCCTGCAGACCCATCCCCTGAGCCCCAGGTGCAGAGTGTGGGCTGGGCAGAGCAGAGCACTCACGTTGAACTCCTCTCTGAAGAGTTTGTTGTCGTCGGCCATGCGGCGGTTGATCTCCTCCTCCAGCTTGTCCACGGGCAGGGGGGGGTACTTGCGGTTGGTGCTGGGGGAGCGAGCCAGCAGGGGCATGCTCTGGGGCTCTGCAAGGACACCAGGGGTCACAGGGGCCACCAGGGGTCACAGGGGCCACCAGCTGTCCCCTGAGCCCAGCGCTGCCCAGCCATGCCCGGGGAGCCCGTGCGCCGCGTTGGGGTTTGGGGTGTTGGAGATCACACAGAACTCACAGAGCTCTGGGATCATCCTGTTCCAGCAGCTGCCACCAGAGAGGCTGCTCTGAGCACAGGGACACCTGGATGGTGGCAGCACTGGGGTGTCTGTCCCCTGTGCTGGCACTGCTGGGGCACCTCCAGTGCTGGGGGCACTTTTTGAGCATCTCCCAATAAGAAAGACCTGGAGGGGCTGGAGAGAGTCCAGGGAAGGGAACAGAGCTGGGGAAGGGTCTGGAGCCCCAGGAGCAGCTGAGGGAGCTGGAAAGGGGCTCAGCATGGAGAAAAGGGGGATCAGGGGGGCCCTTGTGGCTCTGCACAACTCCCTGACAGGAGGGGACACCGGTGGCATTTGGGATCTGCTCCAGGGAACAGGGACAGGAGGAGAGGGAACGGCCTCAGGCTGGGCAGGGGAGGCTCAGATTGGATATTTGGGAAAATTTCTTCATCCAAAGGGTTTTCCAGCCCTGGCACAGCTGCCCAGGGCAGTGCTGAAGTCCCCATTCCCTGAAGGATTTAAAAGCTGTGTGGATGTGGCTCTTGGGGACATGGGGCAGTGCTGGCCTTGGCAGTGCTGGGGGAATGGTTGGACTGGATGACCAAAAAAAAAATCAGTGATCCTGAGCTGATCAACACTCTGGGATCTACACTGTCAGAAAGGCAGGATATGGCACTGATGACCAAGCCAATACTGGGTTGGAGACCTTGCTTTGAATTCCAACTCCTCCCTCTCTCACATGGAAAGTCTGGCACCACCACTGTGGCACAATCCCAGGAGGGCACAGCAAAGGCAGCAGCTTGTGCTGCTCAGCAAAGCCCAGAAAGGCCCTGGGAGGGTTACACCAACACAGCTGAGGGGTTCTGAGGTTCACACCTCCATTTACAGTGATGTAACACAGGCAGGGAAAGTCTTAGCAGCCAACATAAAATTAAAAAGGTGCTGAATTCCAGTTAGTGCTTCTCAGAAGGTGTTTGGTTTAAGTGCTGAAAAAGCATCTGAACTGAGTTTAACAGGTCTCTTCACATCTTAATTAGTGCCTACACATGGATGATGCCCAACTTCAGAGCCTCAGTGTTAGCTCTGGCTCACAGCTCAGGGGCAGAATTGAGACATTATACACAAGGCTTTAAAATTGCACCTGTGTATGTTTAGGAGGTACAAAAATGCTTTTATAAGGAAAATAGGTGTATTCTCCTGGAAATGTTAGTTTGGTGTCCACAGTCAGTGTCAAGATCTGAGTTTTGATCAGAGACCATCCTAATCTGAAAGAGCAGAATAACGTTCAATTACTCCCCAAAGATGTGCTTTCCCAAAAAAGCTTCTCCTTTGAGTCAAAGAAACATTGTGAAAACTCAAAAGGAATGTGAGCAGTGATTTTGGAAGTGATCACCCATTTTAACATCAACCACTTGAGGGCAAACATTCAGTCAGCAGAAGAAAAGCTGGGAAACAAACCCTCATTCTAGCAACACCTGCCCAAACCAATGGAAAACATGGAGCAAAGGAGATCAGGAAAAAACAAAAAACAACAAAATAGAAATGAAACAATATCTGGCTAGAAAAATGAGAGGTGGGGAGAGGCTGGGACTGACCTGTGTCGTCGGTGCGGCCGTTGGACAGGCGGAAGGAGTTGGAGTGGCTCCCTGCCTGCTTGTACTTCTTGAACCTGCCACAGGGAATTGGGGTGGAAAAGTCAGGGAATACCCAGCAGCAAGCCCAGGTGCCCTCCCAGATGAGATGCCACACTTTGTCATGGCTTCAGGAGTTAGCTGGTGGGTACAGGATCTCTGAAATGCTGCCTGTGAGCAGAGTTTTGGCTGAGCACAGCTGGAACAGCTGCAGGAGCCCAGAGGTGCAAACCAGGAGGAGCTTTAAGGGTGCTCCTGCTCCCTGGGCTGATCCAGCAGAGCACATAAAGCCCAGGCTGATCTCTCCTGCAGCAAATGTGCTTTTAAATTGCAGCAGCTGCTCATGATCCCTTTGCCTGAAATTCAGAGTTTTGCTGAATCACTGGGCAGTGAACACAAACCCTTTTTTCCAGGGCTGGAAGCCAGGTGGGAAGGACTCAAACTTTGCTGCTGAACTCCTGAGGCAAAACTCTCCCCAGGTTCACTGCTGTGAGGGCAGGCCTAGAGCCAGGAGACAGAGGGAAGTTTTCCACTGCTAAGGAAATGGTTTTTTGTTGGTTTTTTTTTCCCCCAAGACTTACTTCATTACCAAACTGGTGAATAAATTAAAATGTTTCCTGCAGGTGAATAAAGACATTCTTAGTTATGCTTCCAGGAGCTGGGAATACTTCACTGTGAGAAGGGCAGATGCTTGGATTCTAAAAAATGGACCTGAGAAGGCTTTAATTGCAATTACAGCATCACCTAACACTCCCTCATTGTAATTCAATTACCCATTACCTACCAAGCTCCTGCCATTCACAGTGAAAGGTGCACAGGGACCATGTAAGGTACTCAAACCAGAATTTGGATGTTGGATCCTGCTTGCTATCAAAATGGAAATCAAGGAATAACACATTGAAATGATTTTGTGGCTCCCTGCATTACTCAGTCCATCATTTGCAGCCTCACAAGGCAACTTCACCTGCTTTTCCCCACCCTGACAGGGCTTCACTTCAATCTACCCTGCTAAATGTGACATTTTGAGAGGCAGAACAGGAATTCCCCAAACAAGGAGCAGCTTTGCAGAGAAAGGAATAAGCATCATTCACCAGATAACCCCAACCATCATTTTCATTCATTGTCCTTACAGGTTTCTTTTCACAGCACCAGCTGTGTCAGCCTTTAGCTTGGGAGACAAGCACAAAAGGCTCATTCCTGTTCATTCAGGAATTGTTTCTGTCAAACAAGGGAATCCAGCATTAAAGCAGCTCTTACCTCAACATGTACAGAACAATAATAATAAATACTATGACTAGGAGGGAGGACAGGGCCACCATCACAGCTATAATGGGAGTCTCATCTGCAAGAGGAAGAGAGAGGTGTGGTTATGGACATTGGAAAACATCCAGAGCCATCATTTAATAGGGCACAGTTCTACCATTTCTGCTTGAAGAACAATTCTGATGATGATATTAGTAATAAAAAACACAATAAATAATAAATAGTATTTAGTGATGTTGCTTTTTTTTTCAGTCTGAGAGTGAAAACAGAGAAGGATGAGAGAGCACCATGTGCCTCAGACACTCCCAGGTCAGATTAAAACCTGAAACCACCACTCAGAGCACCTCAATCTTCTCCAAGAGTTGGTCACTGTGAAATTGTGACCTTGCAGATGAAAACAGTGATGGAGAAAGTTGGGACTGAGCTATTTTTGGGGCTCCTTCTGCACAATTGAATGTACATCTGGTGGCCCAGCAGCCACCAGCAGGAATTTCCTCTGTCAGCTGGAAATCCACAAAATTTTCTGCCTGAGACTTAAGGGAAGTCTATCATCACACAGTAAAAAGGTTTAAAATTTGAAATTTTGAAATACAGTAATAAGTAAAGGACAAAAAAAAACATTCTTGAGCATTGTCTTTTTCTGCCTTATTCCTTCTTGTTCTTCTTAATTTTTAGTAGGAATTTTTAGTTAAATAAAAGGTACCACACTGCAAGTCACAAGTGTTTAGTCATTAAGTCAAAAGTATAAATAATTGAAATATTAGCTTTTAATTAAATAGTTAAGCCTTAGAAGACCTTGTAACAAGCAAAGCACAGTTCCATTTTCTTGCTTTTATCTTGCTAGATAAAAGTGCTATAAAACTCACTATATTATAAATAAAAATTAATAAACAACTAAATCCAAACACAAAAATCCATCTCTTGTACTTCAATCTTAACTCTAAATAAAAACAAAAACAAACACAAACAAAAAAAAACCATCCAAGGGGGTCACTACACTCTGTCTCCACAAAGGGCTGCAGGGCATGACCCCTTTCCCCCTTCCCCTTTCCCTTTTCCCTTTTCCCACCTTCTGTGCATCATTTCCCTGCAGATTCCTGCTCCATGTGTCTCAACAATTTCAGCCAGCAGATTTCCTAAGGTGGGATTTATTTTATCCATCTCTGAGCTACCCAAGGGCACTGTGATTATATTTCTGTGTTTTCCCCTTGTGGTGTGAAATCTGGGAATGTTATTTCTATTAAAATATGACTTTTTGTGACATGATTTCAAGGCAATGATCCAGTGTGGCAAACAAAAAAATTAACTTATCCTGGTTTTGCATGTATTTGTCCTTCTCATCTCCTGCCCTAATGTGGCAGCATCTGCCACAGCCCAAAGGGAATTTATTGGGAATTCTCTCTCCTGGAAGTTTTGAACTTTCTGTGTTTTCTGGCACTGATCTCTGGAGAACACTGCTTTTGACTTGAGGCTTTGGAGAAGGATTCCAAATTTGAGTGATGGGGTTAGAGTCACTGGTGTGCAGTTAAATAAAAGTCTGTGGTGTCACCTGGTGAAAAGTTCAGAATTTGGAGTTTTTAGAGTATAATAAGTATGGCCAAGATGGAGATTCTTAGGCATTGTCTCTTTCTGTCTTCTTCCTTCTTCATGATTTCAAGCAGTAATTTTTGGTTGGATAGTTAGTCAGTGCTGCACTGCAAGTGCAACCAAACAAGGAGTTTGGTTGTTAAGTCAAAAGTATAAGTATGTATTAATCTAAGTATTAACTTTTAATTGGACTGTTTGTGTTTTAAAGACCTTGTAACTAACTAAATTCATCTCCATTTTCTCACTTTTGGCTTAACAGCTAGAAGTGCTGAAGAACTCTCTGTACTTTAAATAAAATTTAATAAACAATCAAGTCCAAATGAAAAATCCATCTCCTCTGTATTTTAATCCTGACTCTAAGTAAAAGCAGAAGAAAAATTTAAAAAGCCACTAATAAAATATTACAAGAGCAGACAGCAATCCACTTGGAAAAGAGACAAGGACTCTTCTGCCCCAGTGCTGGAGCACCCACCACAGTGCAGAGGTTTAAATCTTCTCCTGGTCCCTCTGAGGAGCCACCAAACCCTCCTTTGGAGCTTGGGATCACATCCCAGCTGCAGGCAGAGGTGCTCTACAGGCTGCTCCCTGCACATCACCCACAGCTGGGTGCACTCATGGCCCAGCCAGTGTTGCCACATCTGGCAACATCTGCCCACAAAACCAGTCACAGAATGGTTTGGGTTGGAAGGGACCTTAAAGATCCTCCCATTCCACTCCCTGCCACAGGCAGGGACACCTTCCACCCTCCCAGGGTGCTCCAAGCCCTATCCAAGGTGGTTTTGGGCATTTCCAGGATGGAGCTACCACAAATTTTCTGTGCCAGGGTCTCACCACCCTCACAGTCAACACTTTATTCCCAATATCTGATCTAAACCTACTCCCAGTTTGAAGCCATTTCCCCCTGTCCCATCACTCTATGCTCTTGTAAAAAGTCCCTTATTTAATCTGATTTCCTATCTATATTTATATTTATATTTATATTAATATTAGCAGTATTAATATAAATCTTGTTAGGATGTCAGATGGATTCCTATTTTTTTTCCCTCTGCCCCCAGAAGCAGGGATGAACAACAGCAGAGAGAGCACAAAATCAGACCTAAGCCAAGCCAGATCTGAGGGAATTACACTGAGCATTTCTGCAGAGGCTTAGCCACAATTTCAAACGAGTTCCCTCAAACCTGCATCCCTTTTATTCCCCCTGCTAAATGTGTGCTGGCAGTCAGAGCTGCAGAGCATCCTTCTGCACCATCAGTGGGCTGGGTGAGGAGTAGAGTCTGCAAAGCTGCAGCACCCATCAGAAGCAGGATGGAAACACACAGAGGCAGCTGATTCCTGCAGGTGGGAGCCAGCCCAGCTCTGCCTGCTCCTGGAGTGCTAAAGCCATCAGTAATTGCAAATATTCTGGTAGAGATGCCAGTTCTCGGAGCTGAGAGATGGAAAAATGTCCCTAAAGTGCTGTTCTCTTACAAGAAATGGATTGGTGTTACTGCTTGCCAGCAGAATGAAGGAGAATAATAATTATTCCCATCATCTGCAGGATGGGTTTGGATCAAATCACAGAAGTCACAGTCAATAAAGACAATTCAACAGCAAAAAAAAAAAAAATAAAAGGAAAAAAAGGAAATTTTCTGAATGGCTTCTTAGATTGTGGTCATCCAGCTCCAGGGACATGCTGACATTCTCAGAGCAGGAACAATTTGTATCTAAAAGAACATGTACAAATTGGAACAAGATTGTTTTGTTCTAAAAAGGAAAGCTCAACAGAAATTAAGATATCAGCATGTCACCAGCTCTGCTAAAGACCTTGAGAGGCTTCATAAAAGCACATTTGGAAGTCCTAAGGAGAACTCTTTAATAGCAGAATGCTTCTGGAAATGTTTTTACTGAGTAAAGAGTAATGAAATGTAACATTCTTACCTCTTCTGTCAGAGTTACCTGCAGAAAAAGAAAACAAAAGTCTCTTAGCAACAAAGGAACAAGGCATTTTAGTAAGTCAGGAAGGATCAAAGACCAAGACAGGAACAAATTTAGTAACTCTCATCATCTGTCTGTAAATCTTTCCTTTAAAACACTAGCTATAAAACCAGGATGTTAAAATGAATTTCTGAGTAAGGAGAAAGGAACAAATCCTGAGTTTTTACCAGCAGAACAAGGAGCTGAAGCCAAACTTTAACATCAATAAACACAACTTACTGTTTAAACCCATAACCAACAAGTCACTGGTGCAATTCATTAGCACTTAAATATCAAGAGATAACATTGGTGCATAATTTTAAGAGAGTGGCTGAGCCAAGAGTTCAATTAAGAGCAGCTGGGCTCAGGGATGGGGGCGAGGAGCATCCAAGGAAAGGCTGGACCTGCTGGGCTGGGAGTCTCCTGCAGAGGACACTGGAACAAAGCTGTGCCAGGGAAAGCAGAGCCTGGCTCTCCTGGGGCAGTGCTGCTGGCACAGGCACCCTGAGGCCATGAGGTGGGTGTGAAAAGCTGCAGAACAGTCCTGGTGGGACTGGACAAGGAGGAACTGCCCATACAATGTGTGATTTTCTGTCCCAGTCCCCTTCTCCAGCACCACTTAATTCTGCCATGACTTACACCAACATTTCCTGTTAAATCTAATGGCAAGGGCAGCCCTAAAACTGATTGATAAATTAATTGAGGGAAAGAAAGAATTAGGTTTGATTGTTTGTTCTCTGGGCTGATCTCAAGTGAGAAGCCACTTCTGCCCTTGAGGGTGCAATGGCCAATGTGCCATGGCCTGCACCAGGGGAGCTCACCAAAACTGGGAAGCCAAATCACAAAAAGGCAGTGGAGACACAAAAATGATAAATTCAGCCACCCCCATGAGCAGACATCATATTACAAAATCCAGATATTAGCAGCACTTCAGGCTTTTGCCTGCACCTCTCTTGTATGCAGGCTACATTTACACCAAACTTGCCCCACGTGTGTGTCTGAGGCTATGCCAGACTCCTTCACTCTGCAAAAAAAGGATGGGTTGAGAACTTCCTCCAGCCACATCCCTTCCTCTGCTGGTGGCAAAGACAATTTCACTGCAGTTTCCTGGGCTGTGGCTCCCAAAGATTCCCAGAGGAAGAGGGCACACACATCACAACAGCCAGCACCCCTTGGCAAAGTGGTTCTTCAGGAATATGCACTTGACACCTCCCTGCATTAACTCCACCATTAATCTTGTTTCAGGGTTTTCTATTTCACAAACAAGTCACCAATCCTGTTTTTCCACTAAAACCCAAGGTCTAGCAGGAACTGCCATCTCTCTGTTTCAAGAACCCAAACTCAGACAATACAATGAGCAAACCATGGCTGAAGAGCCACAGCTCAGCAAATATTTCTGGTCACCTCAGCCACTTTTTGCCTGATTTTTCACTCTTAACCTGGACTGAGAAGCCAAACTATGTTTTATGGGGTCACTTTCCTGATGTGCCAAGAGGGGAATGAGATCAGGATGGCAGCAGAGACAACTCTCTGTCATCTGGACCTTTCAAAGACTGAAGATGCCCAAGGAATGGGGAAAATTGATAATGGAAGGAGAGAATCACAGAATAGTTTGGGCAGGAAGGAAAGATCATTTAATGCACCTGTGGGTATCTTTCACCAAATGATCTTGACCCAAACCTTTGGACAGATAAAACCCTTCTGATCTGGGCTGTTCAGAGGGTTCTCTAATTCTGTATCACCACGGAGAATTGGCCCCAAAGTTTTTTTTGCTAAGTTTTGCTCAGCAGAACAAAAGAGGAGCAAAGACACAAACCCAGAGGCAGGGTGAAGAAGAGGTGGAGCAGGTTCCTACCATTGTGGGAAGCAGAAGAGGTCTCCTGTGTTGTCAGCACCATGCTGAAATTCCTCTCAGTTGTCTCTGCCTCCGTGCTGGGGATGGTGGAGTGTGGAGCTGAGGGTGCCACGCTGGGGAGCAGGGATGGGGCTGCAGGCACAGGCACAGTGCTCCCCAGGGTGGAGGAGATGTTGAGGCTGCCAGTGGTGGCATTGGGGGAGATCCTGGTGGCTGTGGTTGGAGGAGGTTTGGATGCTGTGGTAGGAACAGTCCCTGGAGTGCTCATGTTGAGTCTGTCTGTGTTGGGTGTGGTCCCATCATTGGGACCTGCTGTAGAAGCTTTGGAGGAGCTCCTGGGGGAGGTGGGCACTGTTGTGGATGGCTCTGAGAAGGGAAAAGCACAGGGGAACCTCTGTGAGATTTTTTTTTTTGTGATACTGAGGGGTTTAGATGCTGAAGATTCACGTGATTTGCAACCATAAGGATAAAACACCCAACAAATCTGAGTGCAGGACAAGGAATGCTCTGCACAGCAGGTGGTACAAATGTCATAAAAATAAACCTGAACAGCTGCTAGGTGCTATTCATGGGAAGGTACAAGCACCAGAGCCCCTGGAGGTGAGGATCAATATCAGTCAGGGGTAAAAACCTGAGGGTCCCATTTATGAAGCTCATCACCCTCTTTCCAACATTTTATGTTACAGTTGCATGGAGGGCAGAAGGAACGAGACACTGAGCACATTCACAGCCACTCCTTTGATCCTAAAGATGGGATAAAACAGAGATGAGGAGCACAGCTTACCTGCTGTAGCGTTGTTAGCACCTACACTTATCAGGCCACTTCCCAGCAAAAGGAGAAAGAACCACAAATCCATGTTGACCTGGGGAGGAAAGCACAGAACAGTTATGTAAAGCCTCATGCAGTATCATCCCAAAATAATCCAAGGTGGAGATGCTGCTGTGCATCTTGTAAAGCTCAGAGTGGAAGTGTGGATGGACTCCCCACAGGCACCTGGATGGGAAGGATTTATGGGTGAGTTCATACAACCCCAAGGGGAAAAACCAGAGAAATCCCAGTCTGGTGGAGCAGCAAAAGTGTCCATGGATGAAGCAGGGAATGGGTGAACTGTGGGAGAGCAGGAGAAGAACAAGCTGAGCACTAAAACCAAGTACCTGGTCTTAAAGGAGATTAAAAAATTGTTCATATAGTGATCTGCAAATGACTGTACTGTGAGCAAACTCAAAAAGCAATTTAGGTGAACACCACAGCAAAGAGCCTTGGTCCCAAATGTCCCAGAAGTGGAGGCAGGAATGAAGGAGAGGTCAGTTCCCTCTGGCTCACTGACACCTGAAATGTTACAGGGTAGGGGCAGAACACTCAGCTCCACTCAACCCCTGCTGGATTCCTGTGTGTGGTCAGAACAACCACTCACAAACAATCCAAGAGGATCAGCAAGCTCAGGCTGCACGCCCATACTGTACGTGCTCCCCAGGAAATGTCCAGCAGAATTACAGGACGATGACATCAGTAACATCACTTCCACCAGCCCTTTCTAACACAAGATTTTTATGGTGATTTCTTTCCTCTGGAGACCTCAGAAAACTCTTGAGAAATGGGTATCATTATCTCCTCCCAAACACCTACAGATCCAGAGGCCCAGAGATGTGAGACGTCATTGTGCTGGCCAAGACAGAGCCCAGAGCTGCCAAGCCCAGAGCAGCACGTGGCCACGGGGCCTTCCAAGGATGGGCCAACACCTCTCCTGTGCTCTGAGCCCAGAGAGGGCTTGGACACAGCTCTGCTCTGTGCCATGGGCCAGCAGCTGCCACACGACTCCCACCCTTCAGGCTTTTGTCCTGTGTCCAGTTGCATCTCCAGGATCTCCCAGGAGAGAGCTGCGAGATCTCGCTGCCAAGTCAACCTGAGGCACTGCCAAGAATGGGTTGTATTCCCTCCCCCTCTAATAGATCTTGTGTTGTTTGTGCTTCTTCTATTTATTTAAATCTGCTTCATCTAGACCCATCCCAAACTCTGGGCAGAAGGACAATGCTGAAGTCATCCACGGGCTGGAAATGGTATCAGCAACACAAGATCCTCCCTCCCCACCTGGGAGTATCCTCCCACCAGCACCACCTACTTACATGTTTTTCCTCCCCCTCCAAAAGAAAACCTGGCAAAATTCGACCTTACTCAGTGACCAAAAGGTCAGACAAACCCTGAACCAGAAGGAAACCAAGCTCCAGAGATAAGAGCTTTCCACAGGCTCTGTCCACAGCCAGCCCTGCTGCTGCAAGCAGGGCAGGGCTTTCTCCAAGGGTCCCACTGGTCTGAGCAGTCAGCATTCCAGAGGGTTTCATCACCAGTTAAAATATCTGTCTGCTTGAACTTGAAGTGATCCAGTCCTCCTGTCACTGGTGAGAGCAGCACTGGTCCTGCAATGCCTCCCCCAGGCTGTGCTCCAGGGTGGGATGTCAGGAAAAACCCACAATCAGTAGTTTGATGGTTTGATGACATGTTCCACTCATGGTGATTAACACACCCCACTCAGCCTGGTCAGCAGCCTGACAGAGTCTGAGATGAGCCTGGTCTACACAGGCTTGGCTTTGGGGAGAAAATTCAGTATTTACAAGGAATAAATTGTTCTCTGTGATGGTGGGGAGGCCCTGGCACAGGGTGCCCAGAGATCCCTGAAGTGTCCAAGGCCAGACTGGACAACTTGGAGCAACCTGGGATAGCTGAAGGTGTCCCTGCCCATAGCAGGGGTTGCACCTGGATGGTTTTTAAGGTCCCTTCCTACCCAAACCATTCCATAATTCCATGATCTTTGTAACTTGCTGCATGACTCAGATTATCCAAGCATCCCACTGAGGAATCCCACAGAAATAAGGTGCTCATCCTGATGGGACTCACATGAAAAAGCATGAGGAAGTAAAACACACACTGAATCTCCAGAGAATGGAGAAGATGGCACACAGATGCTCTGAAAACCTCACAAGGGCTGATGAAAGCACCAAGGTCTCACCATCACAAGCACTTCTCTCACTGAGAGCCCAGCACTGCCACAGCAAGCACACAATGGCAAGGGAAAGGGAAAGACTTGGTTCTTCTGGAAGCACTGCTAGGAAAAAAGTGCTGTTTTTTGACAAATATTTGCACAGATACACCATTCACAGAGGTGGATATGGCTCCTTTCTCTTCCCCCAACTTGTTTCTCAAAACAAAAGCTCCCCTTCACTTGGGAACCCCATTCATTTTGAGTTCTGTTTATTTGGGATCCCATTCACTTGGGATCCATAATCATTTGGGATTCTCATTCATTTGTGGTTCTGTTCATTCATGATCCCACTCATTTGGCAATTTAGCATTTCCAATCATTTAGCATCCCATTAATTTAGGGTCCCTATTCACATTGGGTCCTTGTTCATTTGGGCTCCCATTCATTTAAGATCCCCATTTATTTGGGATGCCACTCATCCCATTTCTACTCCTGTTCTGGGCAAGCTGTGCCAGAGCCTCCCCACATCCTCCCCTTGGTATTAAAGCAGGACATGGAGGGTGGGAGGAAAGCAGGAAAAACTCTGAATCCCTTCTCTGCTCTCCATTATTGGGAAAAAACCCACAAAGGATAAAAGAGTTTGGGCTTATTTCCATAAACTGTGACTGCTACATGGATGAGAGCTACAGGAGATTCCTGGACTGGCTGCAAAGCCCTTTTGGGATGGTGGGATGATCACAAAATCATTTAGGATGGAAAAGACCCTTAAGCTCCTGAAGCCCAGCCACTGATGAGGGTCCCTCCTTTGCTGAGCTGGCAGCACAGCCCCAATGCTCTGGGATCACATCAGCAGACAGGGAGCTCTAAACCCCTCTTGATTCTACATTTAATCAGTTCATTGATCCGTGAGTGGATTGCAGGAGGAGGAAGGGCTTGGCAAGTGCAGATAATGCTGGATTTCCCCAAGCCTTGCCCCGTTTTCGAGAAGAAACGATCCATGCAGAATCTGAGTTTTTATGGCTTTATTACTGTGACTGCCAGAAGGAATGGGATGCTGGGAGCATCCCAGCTTGCTGTGCACATCATTACCCAAAAATCCAAATCCCTGGAGTGCCCCTGTGACCGGCAATCAGCTGCTTTATCACCTTCAAACCGGATCTGGAGCAGGGAGCAGGCAAAGAGCCCTGTGCTGAGTGAGGTGTGCCAGCCCAGCTCCCCATTCCCAACCCCTGATTTAAACACTCCCTATTCCCAAAATATTCATCAATAAACACCAGCAGCTCGTCCTTCCCCACTCCTTAACATGAAAAGCCTCCAGAGTCCTACCCCAAAAAAGCTGGAGAAACCTGAGTCTCCCTTCCCCCCGGGCTCCCTCCCTGCTGCTTTCGGAAACGGAGAGGAAATACTTGTAATGTTATCAACATAAACACAGCTCCTGGCCGGCTGCAACATCCTGTGAGCGCTGCAGAAAAACACCCTGACGTCAGGGGCTGCCTCTGGCAGGCACAGAGGAGCTGCCTCTGCCCTGTGCTCAGCAGGCTCGGGATGCTCCAGGTTTGAGACCTTCTGTCTTCAAAGATCAGCCTTGGGAACCTTGGGAATTGCCACTGGTGTGCCCATAAATATTATAGATATATCTAATTTTTGTATCTATACCTATACCTACATCTACATACCTATATCTACATCTACATCTATATCTATATCATCTATATCTATATCTATACTTATATCTACATCTACATACCTATATCTACATCTACATCTACATCTATATCTATATCTATATCTATACCTATATCTACATCTCCATCTACAACTATACCTGCATCTATATCTATATCTATATCTATATCTATATCTATATCTATATCTATATCATAATTATGGAGACATCAGTAGCAATTATTGAGGTCTGTCTATCTAATCTATCTATCTATCTATTTAGATACAGATATAGATACAAAAATACACATATACATTTATGGGCACATTTATTTATAGGCACACCAGTGGCAATTATTGAGGTTTAACTATATAGATATATAGATTAGATATAGATAGATATAAATATATATATAGATACAAAAAATACATATATCTATATAATATTTATGGGCACACAAGTGGCAATTATCTAGGTTTATCTATCTATATAGAGAGATATATAGAAATATAGATTATATATAGATAGATATAGATACAAAAATACATATATATATATATGTAATATTTATGGGCACACCAGTGGCAATTATTGAGGTCTATCTATCTATCTATCTATCTAGATTATATATAGATAGATATAGATGCCAAAATATATAGTATTTATGGGCACACAAGTGGCAATTATCAAGGTTTACTTATCTATATATGGATATATAGATATATAGATTTGTATCTAGATAGATAGATATAGATACAAAAATATATATACATACATACATACATACATACATACATACATACATATATATATAATATTTATGAGCACACCAGTGGCAATTATCTAGGTTTATCTATATATATAGGTATATAGCTATAAAGATAATATATAGATAGATATATAGATATAGATACAGGTATAGATATAAATATATATGTAGTGTATGTGCACTGCATTCTTCCATAAACTGCTTGGGATCTTCTTTGTAGGAAAGGCTGGATTTCAAACTGCAGGATGGATGTTTTAAAAGAAGCAGATCTTGTCAAGATGATTGATGCCAGAGGGGAAAAAAAAAAAAAAAAGGGAAATAATCTCTTTATAAAGTAATAAGTGGCTTGAAAATGCCTGTGCTGGTGCTACAGGGGGGTCAGGCTGCAGGATCACCCTGATGTGCTTCCAGAATGCAAAGAATTAGAGTTTATTGCTGCAGAAACTGCCCAGATCCAGCCATCCACAATCAAAGGCAGGATTTACCCCCACCTCTGACATATTCCTAATTCCTGGAAAATGAGGCAATCTTTTTTCTGTGTGCACTGAGGAGACACAACCTGAATTCCAACCAGCTCTGCCGGGACCCCAGGAATCCCTGCTGTCATCAGGAGGATGCTGAAAGGCAGGGGCTCAACTGACACTGCCTGGTGCTGGCTCCAGCTGCAGTGAAAAATAAAAATAATGTTCAGTTTTCCTTTTTATTTGTTGGCAGGGGGAGAGGATGCAGAACTGGGAGCAAGGTTGGCTCTTTGAAGCAGCTCACAGGAGGGCGAGAACAAGCATGAGCATAAAGAAAGGGGAAAAAGCTCATTTTTAAAATTCTTTTTGGTGGCAGCAAGCCATCAGCATGGCTCAGCCACCCTGGAAAACAAACCTGCCATTCCCTCTCCCCCTCCCTGCTCCTTTAAAATCCTGTTTGTGGATTTGCAGCCTCTCCCTGGAGCTGTGATCCACAGCAGAGGAGTTTGTCTGATAGCAGGGCAACTTCATCACAACCCCAAACCTCTCGGTGAGATGCAAAGGATGTAAAAACACACATGGAACAGCCCAGGGCTGTGGTGAGCTGGCCATCACAGGGGGAGAAGAATCGAATTTAGGGAGGAAAAAGGGTTTTTCTGCACTGAAATGCAGTGACTAATTCCCTGCATGTGTCTCCAAAGCTGAAGCGAGGCCTTTGATGTGTCACACTGAACATTATCCCCCACCCTCTGCTGTTCCACTCTTCACCAGAAAAGATGAATCACAGCAGCCATTCACCCTTTCTGAAAATCCATTTAGTTTTCATTTTTGTGGGGGTTTTTTTTCCTTCTTTCAAATAAACAGGCAGCTTCCACAGGAGTGACAGCCCCTGTATGGAGCAGGGCAGGAGGAGCAGGATGAGCCTCTGGGAAGGGGCTGGAGCTTGGATTTCCTCACCTGCTCAACCTTCCACAAACCAGCATTTGCTCATGGAATGGTTTGGAAGGCACCTTAAAAACCATCCAACCTCCTGCCATGGGCAGGGACACCTTCCACTAGCCCAGGTTGTTCCAAGCCCTGTCCAGCCTGGCCTTGGGCACTGCCAGGGATCCAGGGGCAGTCACAGCTGCTCTGGGCACCCTGTGCCAGGTCTTTAACAACCTCACATTAATGAATTTCTCCACCTAATTCTGCTTCCTGACAGTGTGAAGCCATTTCACCCTGTCCCAGAGCTCCAGGCCCTTGTCCCCAGTCCCTCTCCAGCTCTCCTGGAGCTCCTTTTGGCACTGGAAGGTTTTTGAAAGCCTCCCTGAAGCCTTCTCTTCTCCAGGTGAGCACCCCCAGCTCTCCCACCTGTCTGCAGAGCAGAGGGGCTCCAGTTCTTGGAGCATTTAATATCCTTCAACAGATGAACACACACTCATCTTTCAAAGAGAATCACCATGATACGTGCAAGGAGGGAACCCAACCCTATTTCCACCTGGATTTCTGGGCATATAGAAATCTGCCACTTAGGATAATGTTAAAATCTGTTAAAACCTGCAGGGAAGGTGAAGAGAAGACAAAGCCAGGCTCTTGCCAGTGGTGGCCAGGGACAGGACAAGGGGTCACAGGCACACACTGAGCACAGAAGGACACCAGGGAACACTTTTGGGGTCTGGTGCTGACACAGATTGCCCAGGGATGCTGTGGATTCTCCTTCCTTGGAAATAATCAAAATTTGTCTGGACACTGTCCCATGCAACCAGATCTGGCAGCTCTGCTGGTGGATCAGATGACTTCCAGAGGTTCCTTCCAAAATCAATCACTGTGATTCTGTAACTGCCTGTCCTGCAAACTGTTCACAAAGCAAAGCTGCTGGGATTGAAGCTCACAGTGGAGTAAGAAAGTACCCAGCACTGAGCAGGAGATCCCCACACTCTGCAGGATGTTGGAAGGGATTCACAAGGATCACCAAGTCCAACTCCTCATCCTGAACAGGACAACCTCAAAAATCACAACATGTGCCTGACAGCATTGTCCAAAAACTTCTGGAACTGAAAAATAAACTGCTGAGGTTTTCAGAAAAACAACCAACCAACCAACCAACCAACCAACCAACCAACCAACCAACCAACCAACCAAAACAAAACCAAAGAGATAAAAACAATAAATGTGGGGGTTTTTGGGACATGAAATAGTTCAACTTCCTACAAAGATGCATAAATTGTGACAGTGGGTACCACTCACAGAACCAGAGAATGGTCTGGGTTGGAAGGGACCCGAAGGATCATCCAGTTCCAGCACCCACAATTAGTCCCTGTAATTGGCACATCAGACCTTACTCTTCTGTAATATCTTGCTTTTAGGAAAGAATTCTGTCCCTGTGTGTTTAAAATCAAGCAGATACTAGCAAAGAGCCTACAGACTTAATGGTCTCATGTTAAAAATATGGAAATGAAAGCCAGGGGATGAAGCCAGGAGCAGATCTGTGGCACATCTAAGACCAAAGCCCTCAAAGATCCTTGTCCATGGAAGGGCATTCCTGCCACAGCAAGGAAACCTCCCCAGGTGCCTCAGAGGGGAAGAACTACAAATACAAATTATTTTACTAATAATAATTTTCCTAATAACTCTCATAATTAGGACAGGTTTAATTTGCCCTCAGCCACTCTTTTCTCCTGGCACCACAGATGTGTGATCATGGGAATATGTGCCTGTTGCTACAGCAGAATTAAACTGGGAACAAATTATGGAAGAGATAGAGGGGATGAAAATCTTCCTGGGCCTGTAGCAATGGAGAATGACCAATTGGAGAAGGTTTCCTAAAGGACAGAGCATGGAGGTGAGAGCCAAGAGAAGTTTTGAGAAGGACAGCAGAGAGCTGTCAGGGCAGGGAGGAGCAAAGTGAAGAACCAACTCCAAACTTTGACCAGGAGGAAGATGCTGGGATGAAGGTGAGGGATGGGGGGAAAGCAGCAGCTCTGCTGCCAAGGGGAGAGGGAGGTGAGAACTCCTCTAGGATGATGAACACAGATCTGCCAAATACACACCCCCAGAACTTGTAAAAAACCCCTGGCTAGAACCAGAGCAGGCTCCTGTGTGATTTCCCCACGGGATCAGCGCTGCAGCCGCAACACGGCAGCGGGAGAGGCACGGGAGGAGCTGGCTCAACTCATTATAAAACCATTAATTAATAATAAAAAAAAAAAATCAAGGCACACAGGAACGTATTTCCTTAAATATCCCATTCTAGGGTGTCCCTTCCTAAGTCCCAGGCGTGTACAAAGGAAAGATTCAGCTGTGAAAAGGACGGGTTGCTGTTGATGGAGTCAGGATGAAGGATGGCCATTATTCAGCATGACAACATCCCCACCTAGCAAAATGCCTTTCAGAGAGAGCTGTGCGTGGGGAGGAGAAATTAAAAAAAAAAAAAAAAAAAAAACCACCCACAAAAAATCATAATAAAAAAATAAAAGCACAACACTTGGGCTCAGGACTGGGACGCCAAGATTGAGCCGGGAGCGTTCAGGCAGGGAGGGCTCGGAACATCCTGCTTAAAACAAAAGGTGTCGGAGGGGGGATCGCTCGCATGACAGCCTTAAAATCTCATTGCAGAGGCTCGGCCCCGATGCAAACGCATGCGTTGGGTCATGCAGCTGTAATCTCCGTGGTGGTGCTTACCCTGAAATCCTCCCGGGCCACCTGTGGGTGCGGGGAGCAGCCCCGGGGCTAACGGAGCTGCGGAGCCGGGCGATCTCCGCTCTCACCTGCGGCAATCCTGCACCGCTGCTCCCTTCAGCCCTGTTGCCACAGTAACACTTGTGGTGTAGCCGAGATCACTGATTATGAAACTAAGGGGGAAAAAAAAAAATAAAAAAAAAAAATCAGAGGCTGCTAATTAGGATATACTCCAGTTCTCCAAAAGCTCCATATTAATGACATTAGGGCTGCGAGCGCAGGGAAAACAGACGCCGGGAAGAATCACCTCGGTCAGCACCCACGGCCAACAGCTGCTTTTTTTTTGGGTCTTTTTTTTTTTTTTTTTTTTAATAGACAGGTCTTAAAAATTCAGCCTGTAAATTCGACTTGTTTTCCTCCTCTTTGAACAAACGTGCAAGACTCGGTGGAACAGTCTTTACTCTTTACATATATTTGCATGTATTAGACTGGGTGGGGGGGAAAAAGGGCTGAGGTACAAATGGTGACAGCATCTCTCATTAATTGTGCTTTTCTGTTTTCCAGATAAACCAAAAAAATCATGATTTTACCAGTGGCTGCGAGGGTTTATAAACAAGGTTTGCAAATAAGGGGAACTGGATTTTGAAGCGTTTTCCTCCCTGACTTCTGTGAGTGCCAAAATCATTGTGAGGCACGTCTGCTGAAGGCTTCAAGCTGAAAAGTCTGACTGGAGCACTTGTGCTGCCAGACACAACTGTTTTTAAGCACAATCCACAAATAAGACATGGGAGCGTGTTTCCAGGTGAAGGGAAAATTGCCTGACAGGTATTGCTGGAGCTGCAAGCCCAGAGAGATGCTGCCTGAAGAAACCAGCTCATCAAAACACTGTGATTTTTCCATTTTCCTGGATGGACAATCTGGTGAGTGAATGAAATGGTGCTGAACACGTGGGGCCAGGGAAAAGTGAGTTCATGGATTTTAGAGTTTTTAAGAGCTTTCTATCCTGGAAGTGTCCAATTCCAGGTTGAACAGGGCTTGGAGCAACCTGGGCTATTGGAAAGTGTCCCTGCCCAAGGCAGGGGGAGGAATAAAATGGTCTGGAAGGTCCTGTCCAACCTGGCCCTGAGCACTTCCAGGGATGGGGCAGCCACAGCTCCTCTGGCCAACCTGTGCCACTGTTTTACCACTCTCATTATCATAAACATGGTCCTTACACCCAGAACTTGCAGAGCAACTGGGGACCCATCTTCTTATTCCCTGTTTTGAGGCAGGAAAATAAGTGAGATTAATTTTTTTCTCCAGCAAAGTCCCCCACTCACAACTGCACTAAGCAATTTCTTCTCCCACTCACCAGCAATACTGAGGAAATGTTAGATGGAGTGTTAATTACCTATAAATGGGATTTATTAGCTGGAAACAATAAAAGACACCCACCAACCACCACATCCAAGCAACTGGCCAAGCACCAGGACACCCAGTCCTGGGCAGACTGGGATTGGCACACTGCAGATAACAAATTAATACAAGCAGTGGGATTCAGCTGCATTCGATGGTTTAGTTGGAGGCATTATTTCCAACCTTTTAATAGGCTTATTTACAGGAATTAGTCCTTTAATGCTGTGTGCTCGTGTATCCAGTGCAGAATAAGCTGGCTGGATGTGACCACAGAGAGAACATCTGCTTTTGTGAGCATTTAGGGAAATTATTGCCAATTACATGGATGGCAGGTGAGGGCAGCTGGGGAGGGAGGATCTGCCAGGAGGGATGGGGAGCCTTGCTGGAAGCTGATGTGAGCAGGAAGTGCCTTGGATCATAAATATCTCAGCAAACAGGAGCTGCTGCCCAGAGTGGCACCAAAATACCCTCAGCAAGGAAAGGATTTCCAAGCCTGCAGAGTTTAGGGGTGATCCCTGTTATCATTCACACTATCAGCATTTTGAGCAGGTCAGTCTCCCAAATACTTCTCATCAGAACATGCTCCTGAAAAATGACCACACCCTGGAGGCATTTCCACCTTTATCTTTCTTTTCTTTTTAATCTGTTTTCTATTATTTTTTCTAAAATGCCTTTTCTTCACCTTTCCATCTTCCATGCCCTTATTTAAAGCAAAGTGATGCTGTAGGCTCAGGTCACAGAGCCAAACCAAGCTGGGCACCTTCCATCATTGCTCATGCTATAAACACATCATGTAAAAATGTATTTATGGGTGTGAACAGAAGGTAAAGGGAGGGGATTCTGCCTCCAGTGCTGTGTCCAGCTCTGGGATCCCCAACAGCAGGAGGATGTGGAGCTGCTGAAGCAAATCCAGAGGAGTCCAGGAGATGCTCCAGGGCTGGAGCCAGGCTGGGAGAGCTGGGGGTGCTCACCTGGAGAGGAGAAGCTCCAGGGAGAGCTCAGAGACCTGCCAGAGCCTAAAGGGGCTCCAGGAGAGCTGGAGAGGGACTGGGGACAAGGGATGGAGGGACAGGACACAGGGAATGGCTCCCACTGCCAGAGGGCAGGGATGGATGGGATATTGGGAAGGAATTGTTCCCTGTGAGGATGCTGAGCCCTGGCACAGGGTGCCAGAGAAGCTGTGGCTGCCCCTGGATCCCTGGAAGTGTCCAAGGTCAGGCTGGACAGGGATTGGAACAGCCTGGGATAGTGGAATGTGTTCATGCCCATGGCAGGGGGGTGGAACTGGATGATCTTTAAGCTTCCCTCCAACCCAAACCATCCTGTGATTCTATGTTTCTGAGATTTATATATCTATAAACCTATTATAAGCCTAATAGAATACAGCTACTCCAAATTGTACATAGATTTTGCTATCAACCTACCATAAACCCAATATCAGTGCAATAAACATATTTCTTGTTGCCTCAAGATTGGAAGAACTAGTCCTGAACATCATGGTGGGTACAAGCCCCTGCTGATACCAACACAAAACCTAATGCTCAGTAGTTCTGAAAAATACATAATTAAAATGCAGCTTCTTATCTTTGAAGTGATTAACCAACATCCTGGGATGACTGACTTTTAGCCCTCCCATGTTATTCACAATTCATCCTCTATTTTCATCTCCCCAACAAAAGGCTGAACTCAACTGTATTATTGTCAGCCAGGGCTTTTATCTCCAGCCTTCGGAGTGGTCAAGGCATGGGACAGAACAATGGCTCTCACAGCAGAATAAATACAATCTGAACAAAAACACCCTGTTGCTAAGGTCTAAACCAGCCTTCTTTTGGGCACAGCTGGGTAGCTGGGAATTCCAGAGCACCCTTATATATTAAAAAAAATTAAATAAATAAAAGAGAGAATTGGGACTCAGATAGGAAAAGTAACCTGACATTCAGCACTGCTGTGCTCTTCCCTCCAGGATGGCATTTAAAATAAGAATATCACATAAAACAAAGCTCATGGCTGGGAGGAAAGCTGAAGTTGGAGGTGCAAGCCCAGAGGTCCATGCAGATCAGACCTCCTCTCCAGGAAAGCCCCAGCACAAACCACAACGATTTTCTCTGGTGAAATCCACCCCAAAAGCAACCAGAGAGCAGCTGTGTGTGCTTCCCACATCCTCAGCCAAGGCAGCAGCACCTGCTTCTGCTTTTGGGCTTTGGGAGAGAAATGTTCCTCCCCAGCAGTGGCTGGGCAAGGAACTGTGTCTGGCTGTGGTATCCTCCCCAGGAAACACAAGGGTGGGTTCCCAGCACCAACCTGGCTCTGGGGTCAGCAAAAGCACAGCTACAGCCCTGGGAAGGTGCTGCAGGCTGGGATTTTGGGTCAGGGGACAGCAGAGCCATCTTCCTCCCCTCTAGATGGAGCTGCAGGAGAAGCCTGAGGTCCCTCCCTGAAGTGAAGGTGGGTGTACCCCATCATCTCCAGGAACAGAATCATGGAATGGTTTGGGTTGGAAGAGACCTTAGAGAACATCCAGTCCCACCCCTGCCATGGCAGGGACACCTCCCACTATCCCAGGTTGTTCCAAGCCCATCCAGCCTGGCTTTGGGCACTGCCAGGGATCCAGGGGGAGCCACAGCTTCTCTGGGCACCTGTGCCAGGGCTCCCCACCCTCCCAGGGAACAATTTCTTCTCAATATCCAGCCCTGCCCTTTGTAGGTTTGCAGCCATTCCCCTTTGTCCTGTCACCTGCAGCTCAGTGCCAGAAAAGAGAACAAGTTCCTGAGGCCATTTCATGAAAGCCAGCAAATTACCAGTTTAATTATTCCATCCTGCCATGTACCAGTAAAACACCCATCACAGCAAATCACAAAATACAGAGCCCCCCCAAGAATAATGCTCCCATCTTTTGGTGAGATAATTCTGTGCTGAAAACCTGCTCAAAAGCCTGGCAGAGCTGCTGTGCTCAGGAGCACCACAGCTGCTGGAAGGAGCAGCTCCTCTGAGGTGTTTGGAGATTGTATTTGCACTGGAACCACAAATATTTTTTTGGACAGATGTAGAAAGTGGTGAAAAGATGAATTCTGGCCATTTCACGTGCAAAACAAAACACAAAGAGGGAATTTCAAGTTTCCTTGATGACAGCAGAGTCTGGATGCATATGAAAGAGACAACAGAGTCAATGCTGGAAATAATTTTTCATGACCCACTTCGCTTTTTTCCCAATAAACAAGGTCTCCCTGAGCAGCCATGAAACATCACCATTTGTCACTTAGATTTTAGTGATATGAAAATAAACATTAAAAGGCTACGACAGACCTCAAATCCCCCTGCACTGGGCACCTAAACCAAACAAAATTATGCTGAATTAAATTCATTTCAATCCCATCCAGAAGGACAGAGCCCTCCACTCAGGTTAAATCATCCCAACAGCAATGAAGACGACAGCACCCGAGACATCCCCATCCTTGAAAGTCCTTGCTGTTCCTTTCACAAGGCTTTGAAAAGCAGCTTCCCTACAAAAACACCCATTGCCATCATGCCCTGGATAGGAACATAATACACAGAAGGCTCCTCAGTGTTGCTGTTAAATAAGAGACCCCCCAAACCAGGCATGAAATGGTACAGGAGCTCCCACAAACAGAGAGGCTTTCTGTGCTGCAGGGACACAACACCAAGTGTGTTTCTGCAGAGCAGGATGGTGTTTGGAGGCACAAGGGCTCAGCCTGACAAACCCATCTCATTTTTACAGATTCATGGCATGGTTTGGGCTGGGAGGGACCTCAAAGTGCATTCATTTCACCTTCCTGACATGGACAGGGACACCTTCCACTAGACCAAGTTGCTCCTTGGTTTTTAACATTTCCAGGGATGGGGCAGCCACAGCTGCTCTGGGCACCCTCTGCCAGTGCCACACCACCCTCACAGGAATGGTTTATTCCCAATATCCCATCCATCCTGCCCTTTGGCAGTGGGAGCCATTCCCTGTGTCCTGTCCCTCTATCCCTTGTCCCCAGTCCCTCTCCAGCTCTCCTGGAGCCCCTTTAGGCTCTGGCAGGTCTCTGAGCTCTCCCTGGAGCTTCTCCTATCCAGGTGAGCACCCCCAGCTCTCCCAGCCTGGCTCCAACCCTGGAGCATCTCCTGGATTCTCTCCAGCAGCTCCACATTTTCCTGTACTGAGGATCCCAGAGCTGGACACAGCACTGGAGGTGAAGCATCCTGAGAGCAGAGATCAGAATCCCCTCCCTTGGCCTGCTGGCCACCCTTCTTTGGACACAGCCCAGGGTACAATTCTATTTCTGGGCTGTGAGCTGGCTCATTTTCACCCACCAGCACCCCAAAATCCTTCTGGGCAGGGCTGCTCCCAATCCATTCATCCCCCAGTGTGTTCTGCTCCTGGGAATGCCCCAACCCAGGCACAGACCCAACACCTGGTCTTGTTTTTCCTCATGAGGATCACAAGGCCCCTCTTGCCCAGCCTGCCAAGGTCCCTCAGCATGGCATCCTGTCCCCAGGTGACTCACCTGCACCTCTCAGCTTGGTGCCATCACTTCTGACTCCCCACCATGCACCCTGAGGCCATCCTGGCTCAAATCCTCCTTGCTGCCCTCAGTCCAAAGCAAACCCAGCCCCATCCATCTCCAAGCTATGCCCTGTCCCAAAGCAGACACACTCCTGGATGATTATCTATGGGATTGGTTCCTCCTAAATGGGTGATGTTGCTCCCCAAGCCATCCTCTGCTTGTACAGTACTGGGGGAAGACCTCCTGCAATCCTTCCATAGCCAAATGCAGGGATGTTCCAATGAGGAGGGAGAAAATGAGATGTCATTTTGGGAGGTGCAAAAGGCTTAAAACCAAAATCCTACAGGTGGAAAAGGGGGCAAGGTCTAACACAGAGACAGAGCAATAGGGATGTTATGAGCAGTCAGTTTATTACAGGGTAATTTTTGGACACAGCAGTGCTGGGTTAATGGTTGGACTCAATGATCTGAGAGATCTTTTCCAACCTAAATGAGTCTATGATTCTATTTCTACCTTAATAACACCCTCATGTTAGGGCCCTGTTCTCAAAGGAACCATCTCCATATAATTTCAGAGATCTAGATGTGATTTCCAGAAGTGATTTAACTTAAATATGAACCAGCAAGCCTCTACTCCTCTGTGGAGTACTTTCCTCTGCTCCTCTCCCCCACAGCTTTACAGGCATCCCATGGGCTCTGGCTGTGATTTGTCTGCTTTTAAAACCCAAGTTTGCCAGATGCTATGGGATCTCTTTACATCCTCTGTACATCCCTGATGCTCCCATGTACAAATGCCTGTACAATTACACATTTGGATGCTGACTGCTCCCCACCTCCCACTCTGGAAGCTGTAGGAAAGGCAGACCTGAGTCTTTGGAACACATGGTGCCACCTTCATCCTCAGTTAATGAATTATTCCATGAGCAGTGCAAGGAAGGGATTAATTTGGCTGAAGGAAAGCCCTGTATCTCCACCACCACTTTGCAGAGGATGGCAATGAACACAAAGGATTCCTGAGTGGAATTCTGACCCCCCACCAGCCCCAAAGCAGAGAAGATGACAGGCACAGCTCAGCCTCTAAAGCAGATTTTGGAAAAGACTGGAAAGGGAGAGCACAGGGTAAAGCAGAGCAACCCTTGCTGTGTCCTGGCACCAGGAGGGCATTTCAGGTGTGGGATACTCTTAAACCACCTGGAGGAACCAGTTATTCATGGCTGAGATGCTGAGACAGTTATTAAGAGTCAAGGAAGGAACATCAGCAGTGGGGTGACTTTTAATCCTTGCTGGCGTGGACTGGAATTAAAATTAATGAGTTTGAAATGAATGGCCACCCATCCCAACTCACACCCCAACACATCTCTGCCTGTGACATTAATGCAGAGAGAATCAATCTAACACCATCTTCCCCCTGACCTATCTGGGGACAGATAAGATCCCCAAAAACACCTCACAATATCCAGCCTGGTGGCACTGCCATGGGCTGGCTTTTGTCCCCACCACTGGTTCTCAAAGAGGACACTTTGAGGGACAGGAGAAGCTGTAACAAATCTCTGGAAAGTTGCTTTGGTACAAAACAAAAGAGCTGGAGGGAAGGGGAGGGAAGTTTCAGGTGATTTGGTTGAAGGATGCAGCTGTTGCTGAGCAGTTTTAACTCCTCTCATCCCAGATCAGCTCCTCAGAACTCATCAGGAACTTTCCAGCTGTTCCACTTGCTGGCACCATGCCACGTTTGTGTGTCAGACTAAACATCTGTGCTTTTAAGCCTGGGATTTTCAGATCAGATCTATGTGTTTGGAGGTGGAAAACAACAACCCCAACTGTCTGTTAGGGGAGTTCCACTGAACAGAGCCACCATTATTTCTTCCTCCTCATCCTCCACATAACCCCTCCTCCCTCCACAGGCAAAGCAGTTCAACAGATTTCAGGAAAATGTGGAGAAAAACAATATTGCACATTTTCTGTGGTCAGTCCTTTCCTGTTAAGTCAGAGATCAGAAACACAGCCTGCAGCTGGCACCTTCCCCTCCTGCCTCACTGCTTCAGGGCAGAACCTTACTGGGGTCTGGGGCCCAGCTGGGTAGCCCAGTATGAACTGGGAAAGGATGCTGGTTTACCCCAGGGGTGTGTGCACCACTCTGCTCTTGCAGGGCACTCACTGGAAGCAAGGACAGGATCCCAGTTTGGCTCCAGGGGCTCCATGAATCTCCATGAGCTCCACTTTTCCCCCCTCCCAGCTCTCCATCAGCCCCCAGTGCTGGAGCAGCCTTTGGTCCCTGCTGACAGCCATCCCCACCCTCACCTGAACACCAAAGTTAAATATTTCTGTGCTGACAGCTGGCTTTGATTTGTGGTCAGCTGTGGGGAACATGGTCTGTGCTTCTGATCCCCCATCAGAGGGGCACCAGTGTCCCACCATCAGCATCCCCTCCTGCCTCAGCATTTTTGTTCTCTCCCTGCACCTCCCTCATCTTCCCAATATCCATCTAAACCTGCCCCTGCTGCCCAGCACCACTTGTGTCCCACAAGTTCCTCTTGTAGGAGGAAGCATTTTTGTGTGGGGTTTTTGCATCTTTCCCATTTCAAAAGACCTTTTACATGACAAGAGCTGGGATGTGGAACACCAAAATTGGGGGTTTAACAGCCTGGCAGGTAAAAACCATGAGTCACAAAGCACAGGAGCACTCAGGGACATGGAACTGCACAAGCCCTGCAGTAACCTGGGGTGGGAGGAGGGAAATCTGGTGCCTCTTGCTCACACCAAGCAGGTCCCAAATCACACCCAGAAGGATCTGCTCCCCTGCCATGAGCCAGGAACCAGCCTGGGCAGCAAGGACAGTGAGCTGTCCCAAATCTTTGCCATCACCTCCATCTTTCCTCACTGCACAGAAGCTTTGGTGTGTCAAGGAGGGAGATGCTATATCACCACGACAGAATGATGGCACCAGCTTTTTGTGTGTCTCACTGGGCACCCACCACCCCTCTCCCAGCCCAGCTCTGGGGCTCTTTCCACGTTTTTTATAGAGGGAAGCAGGATCATAGCAGCTCCTGGGTGATGGCAAAGGGCAGGAACTGGAGAGGTGACAGTGAGGGGTTGTTCCTTTGTGCTGCAACCTCTGGCCATGGAACCTGAGTGGCAGCACCCGTGATGCTGAGCAGCAGAAGAAGGAGAGAGAAAATCACCTGTGTTTGGGTTGATGAAAATATTGGTGACTGCATGAAAGGAGAGCTCCTTCTTCTCCTGAGCATCACTGCTCTGGCTCATCCTCAAACAACCCCAGGTATTACTGGGAGTGGAAAATTTGATTTCAAGTCTTACCCTGGAAGTCTTTGGTTGCACTAGATGGAAGAAGCTCTATTGGGAAGTGAAGCAAACACAACAAGGTCTTAGTTCCCTGCTGAACCAAGCCCTGGCATTCCCACAGAATGGACTAACAGAATGGCCTTTCTTCCTTTTCCCCAGCATAAGGAGAAGCATTTCCAACATTTGGCTATTCCATGACTACCAGGACATCTGTGGTTTGGGTGGAAGAACAACTAAAGGTTTCCACACAACTCCTCAGTCTCCCCACACATCCATTTATCTCTGGTGTGGTTTGAGAGCAAAATTCATGTTAAGGCAGCGAGAAGAGAATTTTTATTATTTTTTTTAATGTATCTTTTGCAGTGCTCTGATCCTCAGTGCCCTTAGCAGTTCTGGGAGCACAGATCCCAGCCTGCTGCTTGTCCCCATACTGAGGGAGAGAAGAAGCCTCTCAGGGATTGAATTATCTGCCCATGGACATTCAAAGACTCTTATTCACCTTGGGCTGTGTTATCCCAGCTCTTTCCCAGGAAGACTCCTTGTGAAAGCTGGTTAAAGGCAGGGCTGGGCTGTATTTATCTTGGCACCTGATTGCCTTCCAAAGTCCTCCTATTTCCTCCATGAGTAATTAATTAATTAATAGCTTGTCAGTGAGGAGAGGAGGAATAAAGAACTTCACCCCATTTCTCCCAAGTCTTCTGCCATTGTGGCAAAACCCTTGACCAAGCCCAACACCAGCAGTTTGTCACAGTACTGCAAAATACAGAAGCAATAAAACCCCTGAGATCCTTCTTTGGGGATGTTACAGGGATTAAGCTGCTTCCCAAGATGAGATGCAAGGTCACCCAGAAGCAGTGGAGCTGATAAACAGCCCCAGGACTGCTTTATAATCTGAGCCAGACAAGTCCAGGATATCAGAATAATGTTCACAAAGGTGAAACACCTGTTATATATTATTTCTAAAGCTCAAAAAAACCCCCACCACTCCTCGCTGCTGCTGCAGAAAGCATTAATCCTTGAGCTCCCCATCCCAAATGCAGCACACTGAAACGACACCATTGCCCAATTGACCCATTTTTAATTTTTTTTTTTCCTTTACAAACTGGGTGAAAAAGGACAAAACCATCTTATTTCCATTGAGAAAACATAATTCCCTCTAAGCAAGGTGTGATCCTGGCCTCCCTCTCCCGACAGCAAGTCCCCTCCTGACCTATTTAGGGAAGTGCAGTGGTGAGGATTTCACTGTGTAAAAAGCCAAAAATGACACTGCCCTACAAAGAGCTGGGATGGATTGACCCCTCTAAGCAAAGGGCTGCCAGGCTTTTATCTCCCCCCCATTGTTGGCTGATGCTGGAGCAGAATAATGAGACCATTGGAAAACTCTGCCTTAGCAACTCAATTGTATCCCTGATGCCTGTGCTGGCTTTTATCCACAGCTACTGGTTTGGAAAGCTGCTCCTCATTTCACACACTCACTCCATAAAGCTGCTTTCAGCATTTTCATCCACTTATTTTTTTGCCTGGTGTTATGGTGAAAGGAATTAGCTGTGGGGTTTGGAGAAGGGTTTTTCTATCAAATTCTTGTTGGGGGCATTGCTCTGGTTGTGTTTTTGTGCCCTTCATCCAAGTCTAGACATGAAAGTTTCAGGATGCAGATGATTTCAGCCTCTCTGCAGAGGTTGGGACATGGTATTAAAAAAAAAAAAAAAGGATGAAGGGAACAATAAGCACCAAGATGTGTCTAAAATTAGAGGTTTACAAAACAATCTGAGTTTATAATATCCCCAGTACAATAAAAGGCAAGAGCAAGGAGGCCAATTATTTAAAAACTGCAGGATAAAAGGAAACCTTGATCAAAACTGTTATCAGGGGAACAAATCTATATTTATTGTGTTGCAGTTTTGCTGCTGACTGAAATAACTTTTCTAAAATTGCCACTATGCTGCTAAGAATTAACTAAATAGAAACAACACACCAAAATCAAAACTGCCTTGCCCAAACCATCAACATGACAGCAGCCCACAGTTCTTCCCTATTTTCTGCCAAAGTTTAAATTCCAGTATGGTTTTCTCTTTATGTACTTTTGCTCATCACACAGAAAATGGATGAGTTGATTTCCATGTGATCTTCAGTGAAATTTGCATTTTGGGTCTCAAGTGGTAGCAAAGCTGCAGTTCCAGGACTTTAAGTGAATGGGTAAATTAAGATGAAAACACCAAATTTGTGTTTGCTTTGGTGCTGTTATTATTTTTAATATTCATCTTAAACAAGGAGCAAAACTGATACAACAGCAGTGCCAGAAATATCCTCCTCCTTCTGCCAGGGGAGATGAAAATGTCCTTTAAAATACTGGGGGGAAAATAATATTTACAAATCACTGCTGAGAGGAGGGATGCAGAAGCAGCAGGGGATTGGAGATTATGCAGCATCCAACTTCTGCTGTCCCTGACCACGGGGAGAATCCAGAAGGAATTAAGAGTTGTCAGGGGGATAAAGTCACTGTCAAGGAGGATGGATTTTTCCTTTGAAAAACCATCTCTTCTTCTGAGGGTAAACCAGACCTTCAGAAACCTGACCTTGCACTTGTGTAAGTCTGAATGTGCTCTGAGCACAGATCCAGGATCTCCACAGGCTTTTCCTGAGGAGAGGACAATGAGCTGAGGTTCAGTTCCTGCATGTGAAATAAGAGAAGATGAGCCCTGAAGTACAGAACCAAATAAATATGGGCACTGCAGCCCCCATGGCCTCAAAACCAGGCACCCCATGTCTCCAGAACAAACACAACCATGGAGTTTGATTTGCTCAGCAAACTGCACCACACAAGCTGCTCCTTTATCCAATGCTCCATAATCCTCATCTTCCCTGCTCCAGGTGTTTCTGCCCCACAAATTCACATTCAGCACTAAACAAACCCAACCCATCTCCTTCCTAAATGCTCCACACATTTGCTCATCTTTCCTCTCCTCCCATGTCCTACAGCTGTTTCCTCCATCACAATCATTCTTCCTAGGTAAGAAATGATTCTCATATCTGCCCATTCCTCCTTGGAAATCCATACCAAGTCAAAGATCCTTGCTTTTCTTCCCATCTACAGGCACAGCACTCACCTTGGCAGATAAACAAAGCTGGTGGCAAAGCACTCCTGACCATCAAGCCCCAATTCAGCCATGTCACACCAACAACCAGCAGCCACATGATTTAATGTTTAAATTATCATTTAACTGGCTCAAATCCCAACCTGCTTCACAAGGTTTTCTCATCACCAACCTGCATGACCACCAAGGGGAAAAGAGAGGGGAAATTAAAAGTTGAAGCTAAAGCTGTGGCTGTCCCTGGATCCCTGGAAGTGTCCCAGGCCAGGCTGGATGGGTTTGGAGCACCCTGGGCTAGTGGAGGTGTCCCTGCCATGGCAGGGATGGAAGGAGCTGAGCTTTGAGGCCCATTCTGTGATACTGTGATGATACAATGTGCCTCAATTTCTTCCCCATTCTCAGAGCTCTGTCCCATGGAGCAAATAGGAAACAGGATTTTTTTTTTTTTTTTTTTTTTTTTTTTTTTGTGGGTGAAAGCCATGAAAAAGTTGTTTAGATCTCCAGTGGAACCATTTTCAACTCACACCCAGAGCTGACACCCATGGACATCAGGCAGTTTTGGGAGATGCCTCAGCTGCATCTCCAGGGAAAGTGAAGAACAATCCCTGCAAAGATGGTTACACCCTCCTAAGCCTAGAAAGAGCCACAGCAGGGGATAAAAAATCTTTTAAAATGGAATATATTTCAGAATAGCAGAATCACAGCCCAGGACAACAGCAACCCTGCAAGCAGAGATGGATCCACCACCTCCCCAGCCCAGTGCCCTTCCCCAGCTCTCAGCAGGAGGAAATGAAAACCACATGCACTGGCCAGGGAAGGGATTGATTAGCTCATCTGGTCCTGCCCACCACGAGCAAAAACTGCTCCCTGCAAGAAATTCCCCAAATTGCTCTATCCACTCTCACTTACAAAAATCCAAAGCTGTTCTCCTGGGATGTTGATTTCTCCCTGCAGGAAGCCTTTCCTAGCAAGATTTTCCTTTTGAAAATATCTTCATTTCAATTTGCTGCCCCCTCTCTCCCCTGCCTGTGTGCATTTGTGAACTACACTAATGAAACAGATTAATACCAAAAAGGAATTACAATTTAGGAATAAATTAGTTTATTTTCTTTTTATCCTCTACCAAAACCCCTCAACATGTCAAAGGAAGTCTGAGTCTCTCTGAAATCTTCCTTTTTAAATTGGTCCCACTGCTCATAATTACACCTCCCCTCCACCCATTCAAGTTATTTTGCTTTTCTTTCCCCTTCTCCTTTTTTAGGGAGGAGGGAAAGAAGGCAGAGAAAAGAGTCAGAAAGGGTGGGATAAGGGGAGAGAGGAGAGGGACCCATCCCATCTGATTGGCCTTAATTGCTTCCAACACTCCCTGAGTGTCTGAAAAGGAAGGTTCTGATACTGGTGTTGCCTGATGAATATTCCCAACATCATTCCAGATGCAGGATCTGAGTTCATCCAACAATTGGGTTTTCTGCACCACAGAACAGCTTCCACTTCCCAGAAATACCACAGAGAAAGGCTGAGATGTGCCCAAACTGGGGGCAGCAGCTTGGAGAAAAAAGGACTGAGGGCTCAAATGCTGCCCCAAAGAAACAATGCTTGTTCACAAAAATTGGAAGGGCTGCAAGAGACAAAGCCCCAAAAATCCACCAGGCTGGAGCTTCAGCACAGACTGTAAAGGGGATCAAAAATGCAATGGCTTTGACTGAAAATGTCCTTAAAAAAGCATAAATGGGAAAATTCTATCCCAACCACCATCCTATTTTCCCAAAGGATTTTCTACTCATGTCTGCTGGTGAAAGCTATTCTAATTTATTATAAAAAATGGTTATTTTGGGCTTGATGATCACTGTAGCAAATAATGACCCACTGGATCCAAGAGCCTGCTGCTACTTCAAGGTTTTCTCTCTGGGACAGGGACACTTTTCACTGCTCAGGTTACTCCAAGCCCCATCCAACCTGGCCTTGAACACTCCCAGGGATGGGGAAATACAGGGATGGGGAATTATAAGACTGTTCCCATCCCATTGGTGCCCAGCCCAGCATCACTATTTAAAGATTTTCACTCCTGTTAGGAGTTCTGAGCAGATCTTAATTTTTTCTTGTTCCAAAACATTCAACCATGTGTGTAAATCCTTGCCACACCAGGATCTGAAGCCAATGGGAATTTTTTAGGTGGGAGGGCTGTCCCAGGTAGGAAAACCCAATGAGGAAGGTGAGGGAAGCTCACACTGCTCACCTCTGTGCTTGCTTCAGCTGCAAAGTTTAATTCCCACCCTTGTACAGCATGTTCTGATATTTAAAAATATTCACATCTCCTGTGCCCTTTATTTTTCTGACAGCTTCTCCTGGATGGGAAACATGGGAAAATCCAAACTGCAGCAACAGAGCAAAGAGCCAGGAACCACTGCAGCCTCTGACCCAGGGCCAACTTTGGGGTGTTTTTGTTTAAAACACAACTTCTACAGAGCTGTAAATATAAATATAGATTCTAAACTCTCTGTCATTTTTTAGAGGGCTAAAAGAAAGCAGTGTTGGAAATAGGAAATATCCACAGGGGAAGCTGGAGCTCAGGAGGCAGCCTGCCCTTCCCTGGCTGCACATCTCCCTTTCTTGGCTGCAAGGAGCAGCAAGGAAGTGATTATAAAGCATTTATTTGCAAAATCACAGCCAATAAATCCAAGAGCAACAACACCCTCCCTCCCACTGCTTGGCCCTTGGGTGGGGAGGGAATGAAGGAGAGCTGTAGGTCTGACCAGCAGGCAGGTGCATGGCAGATATTCACCCCAAAGCTTTTTTTGGGAAGAGTTCAAGCCTATAAAGTGAAATATTCACCCAGGCTGCCCCTTACCTCTGCTGTTGTGAAGCCCTAGAAAATAAAAAGCTTACAAGGGCAATGACAGTTGTGGAATGAAAATGCCTGAAAAGGTTAAAATGGAAAAAAAGAAAAAAAAAGGACTGGGCTGTTGAATGAGGAAATGAGTAAGGGAGAGCAAGAGAAAATAAAAGAGTACAGAAAAAGCCATCTAAATTCTCCTCCCCTTTCCTGGATACAAATACCATCACAAGAAAACTGTAGGAAGTGAATCTGACTGCTTTGAAAATCACTGAGGTCAAAAGCCCGACAGAAGAAAGGAAAAAGGATTAAACAAAGGGATGATATAATCTATCCAGCAATAATTCAAACCTTGCAGGTATAAATAGCTCCACTACAGGGCTCAAGTCAACCACTAATTTACACTGCAATCAAGAGGGGGAGGCAGATACCCATCCTCACAAGCAGATTAATCCTTAATTGCTCATTTTTGCATTTCTGACACCTTCCTTTGAAGTACCAAAGCTGGTACCATCTCACAAAAGGCTCTGGTGATGCTGAAAATTGGAGGCATGAGCCTGGCTGCTGCTTGTTTGGGGCCCAGGCACAGTCCCAGATGCTGCTGTGGGTCCTTCATGCAAAGAAGAAAGGAGATGGCTCCAATCCATGGGGATGAGAGAGGATCAAAGGCAGCATTTCCCAGTTTGACACAAAGGGAAGCAGGACTCACATGACAGCTCCTGTTTCACAATGTTTTCCCAAGACCTTAATTGCAGATAAATACTGGGGTATTCAAATACTTGTGAGCACTTCAATCACTTCAGAGGCTCTGTAAATCTCTCTAGGAATACTGGTCAGGATGGGGGGTGTGATGTGAGATGGGAGCAGCAGGAGCAGCAGCTGGTGGCTTTCAGAAAGGGACACCCAACCCCTTCCCCAGTGCTGTGTCCTTCCCACTTGATTCAGCTTGATCCAGGTGAGGAAGGCAATGGAAAGGTGATGGAGGGGGGTTTCTCCAGTCCCTGCACACATCCTCTGGGCAACTGCATCGATTTTTAGGGGAGGAATTCCTTCATTCTTCACATTGTCAACTTCTGAGGTCTGGTTCAAGAGCACAACCCTCCCTGCTCCTGTGTGCATCCCAGGTGGATGGCTGTGTCCAGACCCTCCCTGTGTGTGTCCTGTGGGTTAATTAACCACCCTGCCCCTGTTCCTGACCCAGCCCAGCTGAATTGAATGAAAATATCAGCCTAGACCAGGATCATGGAGTGGTTTGGGCTGGAAGGGATGTTAAAGACCAACCCCAGCCATGGGCAGGGACATTTTCCACTGTCCCAGGTTGTTCCAATCCCTGTCCAGCCTGGCCCTGGACACTCCCAGGGATCCAGGGGCAGCCACAGCTCCTCTGGGCACCCTGTGCCAGGGCTCAGCATCCTCACAGGGAAGGACTGCTTCCCAAAATCCCACCTAACTCTGCCTTCTGGCACTGGAAACCATTCCCTGTTGTCCTGTCACTCCATCCTTTGCCCAAAGTCCCTCTCCAGCTCTCTTGAAGCCTCTTCAGGGACTGAATCCCCTTTCTCTGCTGCCCAGTGTGGGACCAGCCCAGGGAACATCCAGACCATGTCCAGCCTTTCATCCACCACTATCCCCAAAACTTCCAGGGCTGCTATATCCCATATCCCTGCTATTTCTTGCTGATGAGGTGCAGCATCCCATATAAAAATTCTTATCCTGTAACACATCAGGCTTTGTTTAGCCAACAACTTTCTCCTAACACCATCTCATCAATCACCAACCTCGACTGTGCCCAAATTCTGCTACACAAAACTTTGACTTATTCTTTTTGGGAAGCACCCAGCTTGATCCCACTATCAGGAATGGTTTTTTCATGGATTATTTAATTAGGATGTGCCCCTGGAAACCTTATTCCAGGCTGAGTGTGCAGCTAGTGGGAAGGAAGACTTCTCAATGATGCATTTTCCTACCAAAATAGAAGCAGCATCTTTAAACATAAACACATTTCAGCTTCCAGCATGGCAGTCCTGGGGCAGGAGACTGAACCAGCTTTAACTACTGAAGTCACACAGAGAAGAATTTGTGAAAAAAAAAAAAAAAAGAAAAGAAAAAAGTAAGTGTGGTTTTTGTATTACAGCAGCTATGTGCTCCAGATGGATTAAATGCCATGTAGGCTGGTGAGAAAAAAAAATAATTTTGCTCCTCCCCCGAAACAGAAGTTGGGACAATTCACATCAAAACTGGATCAAGCACAAAGCAAAAGGCACCAAATGCTTCAAAAGCAGCAAACTGTACCAAATTCAGATGTTAAAGCATCACTGGGAAAAAAAAAAAAAATCCTACAACACCCTGTGGTATGAAACTCTGAAAATGTATGTTAAAAATTGTGTAACAGAGAATTTTTCTGTGTTTTTGCTCCTAAGAATAAAGACTGGGATAAATCAACAGCTGAAAGGGCTGAAAGTCATCTTGCTGTAAGCCTTTGTTAATAAAAATCAGAGTGTGGATGAAATCATTCAAGCTGAAAGGAAGAGCAAATGTTTTAAAAGGTATTTTCCTTTGAAAAGGAAAAATCTGCTTCACCCTAAAGAGAAGAAGCAAATCAGTTCATGACATTTCTTTCCTTTTGTGACAGGGAAAATTTATTAAAATTATGATTGCTGCATAAGGAAATAAAGTCATTTCATTACAAGCAAGACATGAAGCACTGAGGGAGGATTTCTTCTCCTGCTCAAGCTCAAACCCCATGAGATTACAAAGCAGGGATGCCCAGAGCACAGAGTGGGGACCAAATGTGAGGCTCAGCATCCTGCTGGTCATCTGCATCCCATCACTTAACCAGCATTTCCAATTAAGCACCTCTTACAAATTAATCATGGACTTCAGCAAGCTGACAGCCCTTCCAAAAGCCCAGAAACAGCCACTTTAAAAACAATGAAAACTCCTGAACACCTGCCTGAGGGATGAACAAGCTGCTGTCTAGCAGATATTATCTTTTTTTTTTTTTTTTTAAATTTAAGGGCAAATAAAATTGAAGTGGGGAGTGGATGTTTTGAAGCAGTTAATGCAGAGCTGGGTTGCCAGCCAACATCTCTCTAAAACATCTTCCCAAATGGTTCATTTCAGGATTCAAAGCACATAAAAATAGAGAAATAGCTATTAAATAGGTTTTGATCAAGCCTCTGGCTGCTTGGAAAAAAGACTTTAAACAGATTCACCTCCAAAGCAGAACAGTAGCTGGGAAGCATCCTCCAGCAAAACTGACTTTCCATTGATCAACCAGCCCAAAACCAGTGCCATACTGGGCTTCCCAATTTGTTTTCATGCTGTGGACACCTGTGAGCACCCCTGGTGAAATATTTAGGGGTGTTTCAATGCTGCTCGTGGCACCTGAGCTGGGTGGATCACAGTGGCAGCTGAGGAGCAGAAAATCCATTTCCTGTCATCTATCATTTGAGCAAACAAATCTCCATCCTGCCCAAGGTGTGTCTGAGCTCCAGGATAAGCAAACTGAGCCTCTGGGAGGAGCTGGAGCAGCAGCACAAGCACAGCTCCAGCCCTTACAAATAAGTTCATTTTTGCTCAGATTTTGCTCCAGACCTTTCACACTGTTCTTGGTCACCACCTGTAATTTTGAGCTCATCTTTGGGATGAAGGCAGGGAAACACTGAACATCCCAAAATCCCAGCACGTGCCTGCTGAACTCCCATCACACCCACACACCTGAGTCTCCTCACATGGATTAAAACACCAACACAACGTGAATCCTGACCAACTTCTCTCCTGGAAAACCCAACTCAGCTTCCACTTTACTCCACCACCTTTCTGCTGCTTAAGCCCTTGCACCATTTCCCCCTCCTGCAGAGCTCTCACCTCCCCACAAGTTTTCTCTGCAAGGAGGAACCTCAAATAACTAAACCCAAGTGGGATGCAGCTGCAGAGACCTCATTGCTCAGCCCCACCTGCTCCTCACAAGCCCAGCTGCCACTTTAGATGCCTTAACATCCACTCACTTTGGGGGAGAAACAGCAACATTTCATCCTCAAAGCTATTTTTGTCTTAAAGATTTTTTGCAAAATCATGATCTTGTTCCCATGATCTTGTTGATTTAGCAAGTTCTCTAGTGGAAGGTGTCCCTGCACATGGCAGGGGGTTGGATTAGATGAACCTAAAGGTCTCTTGCAACCCAGAACATTTTATGATTCTGTGATTCTATGACTTCTCCCCATCTTGTACAAGACTGGAAGCAGCCCACACTAATATTTTTTGAGGATTTTTTTTTAATTAAGGACCAAGTTTAGTTGAATTTTGAAGTTACAAACTTCCTCTGCAGCAAGTGCAGTTTGACCTTGTGCTTCCTCAAAGCTCAGCCCAAGGTAGGAGCTGAGGCTGCCAACAATCTGCTGAGTGAGGTGCAGCCAAGCTGGGCACCTTCCATGGAAGAAAAAGAGCATGAAGAGGTAAAACACAACTTTATTGCAGTATAAATCCCATCTGTATTTGAAGTGTTTCACTTTAAAGAGTTTCTCCCCTCCCTCCAGCTCTGCAAAGAGAGAATTGCTCACCAAGGCACACAAACCACATCAAATGGAAGCAGGACCCAGCCAAGCAGCTCAGACACAGCCCCCATCCCACAAATGCTCTCTGCAGCAGCAGAAACTATAGATTACAGTATTTCCTTCCCTGAATATTTTACATTTTACCTGTACACCACCCACTTCTTGCACTACAACTTACCCACTGGGCAGAAGCACCTGGGAAAGACAGAACAGGAGAAAGGAAGGGAAAATGTCTTGCATATGGATGGGCACCTATAAAATGCATTAAAAATCGAGTTTGGGAATTAAATTCCCTCAGCAATGGCCAACCAAAATCTAGTTTCTCTCTAAAGCTGTCCTCTTCCACCAGATCACCCTTCCAGATTCCCCAAGCAATAATTTACCTCCTTCCCCAGCGAGCTCATCCCTGGGCTCCACAGGTACCAACTGTACCCTCTCACACCCCAAGTGTTGTTATAAATCAACAAAGCTCAGAGCAATTGGTGGAGTTTGTTAAGACAAATATCACATTTTGTGTCAGAACTGGAGGATTTACGCATCAAAAGCTTGTCTGGCTTCTCCCCCACCTGCAGCCGTTTACCTGCTGCCAGCTATCACTTCCCATAAAATGTACCCACCACAGGGAAAGGATCACAGCCCTTGGAAATACACAAAACAAATTAATTTTTCCAGCCTGCCTTATCTCCCTGTGGACATCCACATACAAAAATCCCCAACCCAAGTATGTGCCTGCCCTCAGAATGACTCTGTGTGAAAAGGGAACAGGTCCCTGACCAAGCACCACAAGGAACCGTCCACGTGTTTAATGCATCACAAATCCATCCAACCACCAGCTGGGGCTCCAAGGGGTCCATGTGTCCTTTGCCAAATTCCTGTGTAATTTTCCATTCTTTCTTCTTAATCATTGCATAATCCAGGGAAGATTTGTACAGCAATATTTAAGGAAAAGTCGCTGGTGCAGAGGGAGGAAAACACCGGTGACGGTGCCAGCCTGACAGGGGATTTCCAGGCTGTGCTCTTGGAAAGGTTTGATAAGATGGATATATTTGTTTTAGCTTTCAGCAAGAAACCTCAAGGATTTGGATTACAAAATCCTTAAATAACATCACAAGAACTGAGTTCTGGACAAGAAGATAGGAGAAGTTAATGGTGTTAGCAAGCACTGACCTGGCTAATCCCACTGCTGACCTGTGTCTGGCTGGGCAAACGTGTTCCTGCAAACTGGATGTGCTTTATAGCACATGGTCTTTGGGGTAAGCCAGTGCAATTCCAGAATTTTGTGGATTTTGGTTTGTATCAGCAGGGACTAGATGTTTTCCTCTGGTCCCTCCATCTCCAGTGTCCTCTCCTTGGTACTGTGAAAAAATGTCACCAGAGCAGCTGCACTTGTGTTTTACCAACAAACCCAAAGCACAACTCATTGAATTCTCTCTTCTTTTCTGTTGGAAGGGAACTTAAAGACAATTTAATTCCATGCTGCTGTCATGGGCAGAGACACTTTCCACTAAACCAGGCTGCTCCAAAGACCATCCAACCTTGAGCACTTCCAGGGATGGGGCAACCAATCTGCCCAAAACAAAGGATCTGTTTCACTGAAAACGTGGATCAACCCAACCCAACCCAACCCTCCTACTGGACCAAATATCATCAAAGCAGGGATGTGTCTGGAGACATCAACATGAAGATTTGCTCCTATAGGTGCAGGCCCACCAGTGTCAGCAGTAGCTGTGCTTACTGCAATTAATTCATTTAGCATGACTTGATCTCAGTGGAGACAAGTTGCTGAGGAAACCCTTAAACTTAACAAACAAACACCACTAAAACCTAAACTGACTGCAGCTGCACCCCTCCTGAAAGCTGAACCTGTGGTTACTGCACCCTGACAATGTATTTTTGAGGCAACCACCCTTTTGGTGCAGTTTACCATCTGTTTAGGCAACAGGTACATCAGTTGCTGGAATTGGTTTTTCAGGACTGAATTTCAATAAAAAATTGCACGTCTCAGAAAGATGTGGGAGCAGTTGATGTCTGTGCACTGAGTTATGCCTAATTAACATAAAAATGAGGTTTTCCTAATCACCTGCAAGAGGAAACCTGCTTGCAGAACAAGCTACTGGGGAAAAAAAAAATAAATTACTCCTCAGGGAGGCAATTGTCAGAAATAAGGTGGAGGGTGGATGTGTTTATTTATACCCAGCAGCTCCAGGTAGGGGCTGCAGGTCCTGACATGCTGCCTGGTGTGGTTTCTGTAAGGAGTTTTCTCTTTCCTATCCCCATTCTATGCTCAGCTCCAACCATCCAGTGCTGCTGGGAATGATGGTTTGCACTCTGTCCCTGCAAATGCCAGGGTATTTTTTAGGATGCAGCAGGCCAGGTCAGCTCACCTTGCTGGTATCAAATTTAGAAACATTGGAAATTTGAAGCTTCACAGGAAAGAAGTGGGGAGAAGTGCCAGTGGGATTTAGGAGCACCACTCACTTGTGATTTCTGGTCTCTGGGTGAACTCTGTGTTTCCAAAACATACTCCAAGTCCCAAAATGTGAGAGCAATCTTTAAAGGGTTCAGAAGCATGGTAATTGGTGGTGGCTTTGACTGAAACTGCAAATCTGAGTGGGGGAAAAACCACTTTACCCCCTGCCTAATCAAAGCAGAATACACCAGGATGAAGTGCAGGGCTGGGATGACTCCTGAGCCACCCTCTCCTGTCTCAGGTCATGAAGTTTGGTCACAGCTGCACATGCTGGGGGGAAGGTGAAGCTTTTGGGGCACTTTGAGGAGAGGCTGTGGGACCACCATGGACAGCTGGTGCTGGAGGGAACCCCTGGAGGGGAGCACCAGCAGCACCCCAGGCATAAATGAAGTTTCAAGTTACTGCTTGAACAAACACCAGAGGAAGGAGCCAACCACAATGACTGACTTATCTTGCAGGAAAGACATTTCAGTTATTGTGGGTAGCACCAACAACAGCAGCTCAGTGACGGGCGCTGCTGGAACCGGTGGAGGAAACCACACGTGTCAAGCTCTTCTGCAAATCCACAGGGCAGGTCAGCTCCCACCTCCCAAAAACTGCTGGCAAGGCAGCTGGAGGAGGATAGGGATGGTGCAGAGCTTGGGGATGGGCTTTGCTGAAACAGGATCTGTGGTTTTAGTGCTCCCCCTCTCAAAAACGCGGCGCTCGGTGGCAGTGGTGGCATGGGACTGTCCCCTCCACACCCCGATGGCTTCTGAGCAGCTCTGGCAGTGTTTTGCACACTCAAACAAAGCCTCACACAATGGCACATCTCCATCCCACTGAGAACCTTGCTCTGATTGCTTTCATCACACACTGGTGCTCTTCCCAACCCAGCAGCTCACAAGTGGTGGGATCACTGATGCTCCACCTGTCCTCTCACTCTCACCTGCCCCTGATGCTCTGGGGGCAGAAATTCTCCCAGTTTTCTCTATCAAAGCCAATTTTTCAGACAATAAATACATTACACAAAGTATAGCAGATGAACATCCCAATATATTTGCCTTAACCTTTTGTACTTTCTACAAAAAGGAAGTAAGAGTATTACAAGAAATTTTTTTTAATGCCATCAGACATAGTCAAATTTAGTCAGGATACCAGACTTAGCATCAGTGTAGAATTTAGACAAAAAACTTGATTTTGTATGTGAAACCTGAAGTCATCCAAAATTCCAGCAATTCCTTCCTCACTCTTTCTATTGCTATGAGACACCATAATTTTAAATATTGGATAATTTCAGTCTTCAGCTTGAAGGTTCCTCCAAAACACCAGCTCTTTTTGGAGACAGACTGATGTCACTGCAGCTCATTTGCTTAATTAGTGATTTACAGAAAGATCTCTCTAGGAGAAGGGGGAAACCCTTCATATGAAAAGCTCCAAGTGCAGAATCAAGAGACCATCCCCAGCAACTGCTTACTTAATTTTGGGCCACACTGTATCAACCAGCAGCTGTGACTGATGCCATTACACTTCCTAAAAACAAAAGTGAGCCCTGCAAGAGGCCAAGCACAACTGCTCTGAGCTTTCCCTTACAGGAGGATGTTGCTTTTACAAAACCCCTCAGGGATGAGAAGTCAGTATGCAGAATAAACACACAAATCCCCACGCTGCTGCACAGCCCTGAAGGAGTTTTCCCCTTATTTCAGCACTTTGTTTTTATCACTGCAGCTTTCCTTCCCCCAAGCATTTGGCTTTTGCTGACCACTGCACACAAATCCCTCTCTGAAGGGGTGCTGGGGTACCATGGAGCACAGGGAGAGGGTTTGCACAGATGTGCACGTTGCAAAAAACAATAATTCATGCAAATCCCTGCTCCAAGCAAATTCCACAGCAGTGCATCTTATCACAAGCCAAACAAAAAGTAGGAATACACTGGAGAATGGTAAACCCTCGTTCAAAGAATTTGCTCTTGTTGCAGCTTGAATTTCCCCCTCTCCTTCCAACAACTTTCTGCTGCTGATACTAAAAACCAACCAGCCATCAACTGAACCTGTTAACCAGGAGTGAAAACCCAAATTGTGAGGGGAAGCAAAGCCTCCCAGTTGATATTTGGGAGTCTCTGTGGTGACTCCTAAAGGGGTGAACACTCTCTTGGCTTCAGGAAGAGGAGGCAGAGACCAGCAGTGACCATCTCACCCTCCTGATGAAGCCTCCAAGCACAACCAGCATGGCAAAAACAACCCAGCAAGGCAAGAATCCAGGTATTAAAGCAGCACAAAAACTACTTATAAATCCATTTAACTCTGCTCACATTTGTATTTTCTCCTCCAAGTTTGTAAAACAGTTTACTGCTTTTAAATTAGGGATTTTCCTCTGTTTCATCAATCAAGAACTGAGCACTCTCTTGCCACATTTGTTAATAGATCAGCTTTCCACAGATGCTCAAGATGATGAAAATAAAAGAATAAAATACATTTTTAGTTTGAGTTTTTTTCCTTTTTTTATTTTTTTTTTGAGATGGCAAGTTAGAACCTGAATTCCAACCCAACCACTGGGTTTGAGCAGAACAAAAAAATGCCTGTGCTGAGTGCTCTCAAATAAGAGTCATGTCCCTTCCAACTCTGTACCAACAGAGACCTTATTATCCTTTGGTGGAGGAAGTCAGATTTTTTCCACTTAGTTACATTCCCAGGTAGTTCTTATTTAAGATTTCCCTTCCCTCTGTGTTTAAAGGGACACTTTAGCACAAGTTACTGCTTGGCCATAGTGTCACTGTTGTGTACTGAACCCCAAAATAGAGCCATGACTGTTGGGTCACTGGCTAGGATGATTTTATTTCAAGGACAGGACAAATGAGAAGATGCCAAAATGAACAACACCTCTTCCTACCTTAATTATCATCGGTCAATCGTCCACCTGCACGTCATCAGGAGCCCATAAAGGTTCTTCCAGTGCTGCCCCCTGGAAACAAACAAACAAAAAAAGCTTTTAGAACCAAAGAGTTAAAATATAAAAACATTTGAGGGAAACAGCATTTTTACTGCTGCCAGCAAGGCAATTCTACTTCATTTTACCAGATGCAAAGTGCATTTTTCATTATTGCTCAAGCTACAAACACATTTGAAAAAATGAAAATAACTTTTAAATAAAGAAAGCCAAATTGGCAGTTTTCAGGGTTAAAAGTGCTTTTGGGAAGAGGTGGCAGGAGGGAATTACAGGGCAGCAGCAAGAGTTACAGATAAAGGGACTCTGATATTCCCAGCTTAGCCTGATACATGCACTGCTGTAAATAAAGTTTAGAAGGGTCCAGAGCCAGAGAAAATAGACAATTTCTATTGCAGTGAGGGCACCACAAACACTTTGGGCTCCTTCCCCAGACAGAAGTAGTTTGAGCACTGGGACAAGCAGCTCTGTGTGTTCATTTAGTCCCAGCCCAAGGGAAGGGGACAGAAAGCCACATGGAGGTCACCAGGATTTCTGGTGGTCACATACCTGGGACAGCCACCAGCAACTTCCCCAACCCAAACCTCTCTGGGTACAGACTCTGGCTGTAGGATCAGTGTGATCCTACAAGGCACAGGCTGGAGACCTGCAGGGATGTTTGTGATGTTCCCACACTCTGGCACAAACCACTCCCTGCTTGGATTCCTGGCTCCATCAGCACAGCCCCACCACAGAAGCTCAAGGTTCACTTGCCATGTCCCCACTGTTCCCCAGTTCTACATGACCAGTTATCTCCACTCTCTGCATCTCAGTTCCCCTTCCCAAAATATTTTTTTACCCACATCAGCTTTGAGGCAGCAGCAGAGCTGCTTGCAGGAATCAGCAGAGCCAACCCCCAGCTAATCCCATCTTCTGGGGCTGCTGCTATGAAATACAGAATTAGAGACCTGAGGCACTTCTGCATTTCGAGCTGAATACATTTAAACCAAATTAATATATATTTTTTTCTCCTATCAACATCTCTCCTGGCCAGCCTTGGGCAGGATGTGACCCAGCCATCTGCCAGGAGCTGTGGAGCTCAGACATAATCCCTGGGTGATCTCCTCATTGTTTTTCATCCTGCTCAAGTGTTGACTCGAGCACTTGTTCAATTAGGCAAGTCTCAGCACTGCAATCAGATGGGAGCACGGGGCTGATTTTCTACCTCCACACAGAAAAAAAAAAAATCTGATTTATTTGAGTGTGATAGAACCAGCAGCTTCAAAGCAACCAGAGCTGGAGATCATGTCTGCTCTGCAGTCTGCCAGGATTGCTGCTCACCCTGAGCAGACCACCAGCAAGTTCCATCGTAAGAGAAGCTGTGAGACAGAGCAGATTAAAAGACATTGGATCTGCCAAGAAGGAGAGCTGGGTTATTTTCCTGATTCTTCTTTTTTAAGGGAACAGGAGAACAGCAGAGGTGTCTGCTTTCTCTTGTCTCTGGCTCTAAATGAGTGACCCCAGATGTGCCACATCCCTTTGCATTTTCTTCCTTATGATCCAACACCTGCCAGGAATGCTGCTGTCCTGGGGCAGAGGGGTCTGAGGGCTACAGGAATTCAGTCCAGCCTCCAGCCTGTCCTCTCCTCCCTGTGCAGCACGGGTCAGTCCCTTTGGTCAGCTCCATGCATTTTAACAAAGCAATACATTTCATGGGACTGAGTCAGGAAGTTGGCTTAAGCAAATGTGCTGTCAATATTTTCATGGTCAATTTATTCCTTCATTCACAAGGGAGATTCCAAACACAGCTTTGGATGGTGCTAAGTGCAGGAGAATCACAGAGTTCTGGAATGGTTTGGGTTGGAAGGGACTTCTGGAGATGATCAAGTCCACAGTCTCTGCTGTGGGCAGGGTACCCCAGATTGCTCCAAACCTGTCCAACCTGGCCTTGGACATTTCCAGGCATGAGAAGTCCACAATCTCTGGGTAACCTGTGCCAGGGCCTCATCACCCTCACAGCCAAGAATTTCTCCCTAATATCCCATCTAAATCTGCTCTCCTACAATTTAAGCTCAATCCCCCTTGTCCCATCACTCCATGCTCTTGCCCAAAGTCCCTTCCAGCTCTGTTTTAGCCTCTCTAGGTGCTGGAAGGTCTCCCCAAAGCCTCCTCTTCTCCATCTCCCCTGCTGCTACCACCATCTGAGAGTTCAAAGGGAATCAGCAATGAGGCTGAGATTTTCCAAAGCTTGGAGTGAGGCTCACTCACAGCCAGTATACACTGGGAGATAACAAAAACCAGCAACTGCAAAAGCAGAATGAACACAGGAGAGCTTCTAAATGTCCATGGCACGTGTGTGAGTGGGGTGCAGAGCTGACTGTGCCTTCAGATGGCTGCAAAAGGGAGCAGAGGGGAACTGGGGATGTGTGACTTGCAGTGACTCACTGCCCTCACCCTTGTGACAGGTACAGAGTATGTCAGAGCAGAAACAGCTCATGTTGTACACACAGGAGTGTCTCACCTCCACAGCTGTTCTTAGAAATCACTCACTGGCCCCAGAAAGCAGTTTCTGAGCAGAGAGGATGCACGTGTGCAAGTGTGGCACAGAGCTGAGTGTCCCAAATTCAGCTCCTGCATGATCCTTTCCACTCCTCTGCCTCTTCCCCACCCCACTGTGCCCCAGTGTCAGCAGTGTAATCCTCTTGCCAGATAATCCTCCCAAAAAGCTGCATCCGGAGGGTCTGGTGCCACCAGCTGAGTGTGGAAATCCATCCCTGAACCCCCTGACCTCAGGAATACCAAATCATTCATAATTATTATTGGTATACCATTTGTACTTATTTGGGTGAAACACTACTCCAATGTAAGGAAGACACACTGGATTTCCATTCTCTACCACAAAAATTCAGTTTTCTAAGCCTGGCAGCAATGGGGAATCTAACACTGACCTGATCCAGGTATTTCTGACAATGCTGCTCCACAAAGCTGCTTCAGAAAGAGATTCCAGTTATGAAAGAGACCACTGGACTCAGTGTCAAGTCTCTTCCAGGATGGTTAGAATTATGGAATATCCTGAGCTGGAGGGAACCCATCAGAATCACTGAGTTCAACTCCTAGCCCTGTGCAGAACACCCTAAGGATCCCATCCTGTGCCTGACAGCATTGTCCAAAAACTTCTCAAACTCATTGCTGTGACCAGCTTGTCCTGGTTTTGGCTGGGAGAGAGTTAATTTTTGGCATGGAGTTAATTTTCTTCCCAGTAGCTGGCAGAGTGTTTTGGATTTAGGATGGGAGTGATGGTCAGTTCCCTGCATTTCAACAAAGCAATAGATTTTATGGGACCAAGTCAGGAAGTTGGCATAAGCAAATGTGCTGTCAATATTTTCATGGTCAATTAATTCCTTCATTCACAAGGTTGACAGATTCCAAACACAGCTTTGGATGGTGCTAAGTGCAGGAAAATCACAGAATTTCACAGGTGACGGAGACCATGTCAGATTAAGCTGGAACAAGATGATCTATAAGGTCACTTCCAACCCAAACTAGTTTGTGATTCTATGGAAAAAAAATCACCTATTTCTTTAATTAAAATGAGGAGTACAAGGTTACAATCTGAAAGGGTTTTTGTTGGAAGAACCCTGCTGAGAAAATGCTCTGGGAATTCAGATGATGACAGCAGTTCTGTTAATCTGGAATATTAATGGCATAAAATGTTACACACACACAAATGCTCAAGATCAGGGGGTGGCAAAGGTGGCCCACAATTCCAGAGTCCTCCATCCATTATTAAAATAATTAAAATAAAGGAAGGCAGGTATTAGCTGGCTAGACAGCCCCAAATCCTGCTGCCTGTTAATCCACCTGAAACCCAAGTGTATCAAGGCAAATGAAAGCTGTCTTTAATCCATGCAAATCTCAGCCCAGGAATCCTTTATTCTCTTACCTCCTGCCACCAGTTCAGCTCTGCCCTGCACCCCATTCATGCTGCCAGAGCAAAACAACACAAACCTCCACATTTTAGTAATAGAAAGAAGGAATTTTGGACCTTTCACACATTTTGGGATGGATGCAGCTTTGTGCTTCATTGGCTGGGTGAGTCCAAACCCTGTTCCACCTGTGTTTTAATCATATGTATCGACACACATAAATTAGGGCAATTTGTGCATAAATTAGGCAGCATCATTATGCTAATTGGGCTGGTATGATTGTGCTGAGAGTGTTTGCAATCTGCCACAATCCTCTGGGACAGTGCTGGGAGGGAGCTGCTGCCTCTGAAAAGGATGGAGTTCCTCTGGGATCCCTGGGGCAGGCACAGCCCCACAGTGACCCAAATCAAGCCCAAATAACTGAGGAGAAGGGGTGAGGAGAGCTGCTGTGATCTGCTTCCTCTGGAATGCTGGTTTCTGCTCCTAAAAATCACATCCTAATGCACAAAACAGGTTGAGTTATAGGTGGCTGCAGAGAGGGGCTGCTAGAAAAAGATCCCCTGAGGTGTGGATAAACCAAATAAAGAGCAGGAGACCCAAATCCTTTGCACTTTGCTCTATCAAATTTATGTGAAGAAATGAGTTATCCTCACAAAAACCAGAGACACTCCACTGTACCTCTTCCAATTCCACCTGAATTGCAACAGAGGTAGGAATGGTTGCTGGGATCAGGGAGGCATCATAAGAGTAACCTGGTGATCCCTGTCCTAAAATAACAAAACAACCCTCAATGCTTCCAAATGAATGAGCAAAGATAAGGGAAGAACAAATAAACTGCAAAGTGACTGCTTCTCCTTCTGGAACTGCAGAATATCCAGAGCTGGGGGGACCCAAAAGGATCAGTGAGTCCAGCCCTGCACAGGACACCCAAGAACCACAGCAGAGACTTGGTTAAATCATAAATCACCATACACAGATAGGTCTACCTGGAGTAGGTAACTATCAAGGGATTTTTATTAAGATTTTCAGGGGTTTTTACCAAACCATGGATTTCTTTAGCTGTCCCACAGGTACCCTGCAGGGCTGTGTTGGTGTCCCTGTCCAGATTCTGCTGCTGCTGATGCTCAGCTCCAGCTCCAGGGGCTGGTGTTGCACCACATCTCCCTCCTCCTTATGGATAACCACAGGAGGCTCCCAAAGTCATCCAGTTTTCCATCCAAAACTGGTCACTAATTTACCAAATGGGACCATTTGAAAAATCCTCCCTGTGGGACTTGAATTCTCTCCCTTCAGAGGAACTTTGAGCTTGGTTTATTCTCCAGGATCCAGCCAGGAGTTTTTCCTCCAACAGACGTGCTGGCACTTTGCCTGGCTAAAAAACATAGAGTAGAAGAGCAGCAAGCACTAAGCTACTACTACTAGAAGTGTTAAAAGAAAAAAACTCAACTTTGAGCAAACCATCTGGTAACACTCACTGTGCCACAGGTGAGAGCAAACACAATACGCTCTGTACAGCACCAAAAAATCATCAATGCTCCCAGAATAAGGGTGTGAAACACCAAAGCAGCCCAGGGGCAACCTGGAAAAAGTTGCCCAGAGAAGCTGAGGCTGCCCCTGGATCCCTGGGAGTGTCCCAGGCCAGGCTGGATGGGGCTTGGAGCAGCCTGGGACAGTGGAAGGTGTCCCTGCCCATGGCAGGAGGTTGGAAGTGAATGGTCTTCAATAAAGGTGGAAGGATGAAACACTAAAAGGTCAGGGGCACGTGGGAACTGGGGGATGCTCCACAACCAGCAGGAGCAGGGAGCAGAACTGACTGTTTCAGCTGCAGAACCAAAGGAATTAGTGAGACAGAAAGGGAAAAAACCTGCAGCCAGCTCTCCTCTTCTGCTGCTCCCCTTGAGCATGAGTGGCTGGATGCTGGCTTTTCCCCACATCTTTAAGCAGAACCTTCTCTAAGTAGTTTAGCAGTGAAAGCAAACTCATCTTTCCCTCCCTATGATGGAATATGGATACTGGCATGGACCAACATCAGCATCTTAACACCCAAAAATTCCTAAGCCCCTCTGAACACCCACCATCTTATCAAAACAACAGCTTTAAAACCTCTTCTCTGCACTCTTTGGTGATAATTATAGTCTGTCACCAGCAGATCAGTTCAGGATTGCAACTAAGCCAAAAGGATATGAAAAGGTTTTGTCCAAAGCCTCTCCACACCAAATCAGTTCAGAAAAGGCAAAGACAAAACACGAGCTGGCTGCACTGGCAGCTCCAACAGTTTCTGCTGCTCAGAAGGGAACACAGCAAGATTTAATAAACAAGCTCAATAAAGTTATTCTTCCCTGTTTTATTTCCCCTTAAAGCATCAGCCCAATTTGGTTTTGTTGCCATCACAAACAGCTCCTTTAATGGCTCCTGACGGGAGCAGAACGTGGGGCCTCCCCCAGCCCCTGCCAGCTCCCACTTAATGGAGCTGCTCTGCCTCACCACAGCAATTCCTGTAACTCAAGTCTGGCTAACAATTCCTAGCCTGAAAAATGGGACAGCATCCAGTCTTTATCTCCTTTCTTGTAGAAATTAAATAAATAGATAAACCAAACCCCAGCGTTATTTACTCTACCTGCCTGTTTGCCGTGCTGGCAGTGCCACCACGCAGGTGTGACAGCAACAAACGTGGCAGCTCTTGCAGTTTTGCCTGTTGATGTCTCTCCTTTCATCCCAGCAAACAGGCTGTCAGAGCTAAAGGAGCAGCTGGGAGCAAGGAAAGCATCCGGCTCTCTGCTGACAGCTGAACAAGCCGGCAGTTTGCAGGAGGAAAAGATTCCCTGCGCTTCTAAACCATGGCAACTCCTTCCAGAGCTGATCTGAAAAGTCTTTTCCAACCCTAATGACTCTAGAATTCTAATATTCTATAATTCTAATCTAATTCCATATGGCCTCGCTGGTGTTTTTAACCTCATTCATCTGTACCAAGGATTTCCATCCCCAAAAATATCTATATAGTAAAGATGAAAAATCCAATCCGTTTTCATGCAGACACTAATTGTGAACCAATCCCATCCCGTGCAGACACTAATCCCTGGCCAAGTGCACAAATGGAGGTGAAAGGCTTTTGTTTGCAAGGTTTTGCTCACCAGGACACACCTGATAAGAGCCTGCAGCAGCCACACCCCGAGATAAACCCGGCGGGCTCAGCCTCCCAAACCCAGCTCCATCCCAGCCCAGGGGTGGGGAACAAGCACCCAAAGAAAACACTCTGTGTGGAACAGGACCATTTCCCTTGGCAAACCTCTCTGCTTCCCTTCCCTCGCCCTCTGTGTGCACAGAGGAACCATTCCCTGGTGTTTTCCAAGCTGCAGTCCAGGTCAGCTCCTGATCCTGGAGCAGGAGCACCCCACGATCTCCTGGTGCCTCTAACATTTAGATCTTGGTTTTTAGATTGGAATGTGCAAAGAGACAAGGCAAAGCTGTTTGAAAAGAGGCATCATTTACAAATTGAAGTGAGACAGCTGGGAAGAAAAGAAATTCTGGGATGCAGAGGTGGCCACTGGCTTTAAGAGCCACATTCTGGGAAGCCAGTGGATGCACAACTGCATGTGATTTTATTATTGAAGATCTGACAGTCAAACACTGGCATACAGAATCATGGAATGGTTTAAGCTGGAAGGAACCTTAAAGATCATCCAGTTCCACCCCTTGCCACGGGCAGGGACACCTCCCACTGGCCCAGGTTGTTCCAAACCCTGCCCAACCTGGCCTTGGACACTGCCAGGGATCCAGGGGTGGCCACAGCTTCTGTGCCAGAGCCTCACTGCCCTCAGAGTAAAATACTTTTCCCCAATATCCAGTCCAAACCTGCTCTCTGGCAGTGTAAAGATCACCCCCTGTGTCCTGTCCCTCCATCCCTTGCCCAAAGTCCCTCTCCAGCTCTCCTGGAGCCTCTTCAGGCACTGGAAGGTGCTGGGAGATCTCCCCTGAGCCTTCACTCCCTTGGGCTGAACAACCCCAGCTCTCCCAGCCTGTTTCCACAGGAACTCTGGCCCACAGGGATGTAAGCAGATACACAAACAAGCTGTGATCTTACCTGAGCACACCTTGGGAGGGCACCTTGGTCTTCTGAAGGGGACAGCAGAGCTGCCCAACGTGTCCCACACAGGGCAACGTGCAGCCCAGTCACTGAGGTCTCATTTCTAAGCAAAACATTTGCAACCTCTCTATTCCTCTTCCTCTTTTGACTTCCTTAATGCATAAACAAAAGTATGAAGGGGGGAAAAAAACCCACTGGAACCACCAGCTGTGCTCTGCTGGTTTGCTGGGAGCAGCAAAGGGAGGATGGACACGAGGTTTTGGACACTGGGGACATGAGTGGCCACGGGGCAGAACCTCACAAAGTGCTTCAAGGGCAGCTTTTGATACTGGCTCAGGGCTGGTTTCATTTTTGAGAAGGTGTCTGTCCATGAAGAGAGCAGGTGGGAAGCACACCAAGAGTTTCAAGAGGCTGTGCTGTATCCTGGACATTTTGGGAGTGCATGAATGCAGTGGGACAGGGTACCCAGAGGAGCTGTGGCTGCCCTGGAGCCCTGGAAGTGTCCAAGGCCAGGCTGGACAGGGATTGGAGTGACCTGGGACAATGCAAGGTGTCCCTGCCCGTGGTAGGGGATGGAATGAGATGGTCTTCAAAGTCCTTCCAACCAAACCATTCCAGGATTCTATGATTCTGGCTTCCCTAAAAGTTTTGGGAAATAATTCCCATATCCCATCATGCTTTTTGCTTGCCAAATGTCAAACTCAAGGATCTCCATGTCTGACCAAGGGACACATGGGCTGTCCCTAACCCACATCCCACCTGTACTGCCACTCCTGCTCTGCTCACCAGTGCCAATCACTGTGATGGAAACATCCTTGCTCCTGCCAGGAGAGGTTTCAGCTGGGTTTTCTTGCTCATCATTCCACCAGAACCCCCTGGCAGAGATTTATCCACTTGAAGGCAAGCAGGATCTGGTTTTAAGGCAGACCCACATGATGCAGGAGTCAAGTGGTGGTTTTGGCTGGGACTTTTGTACATGAAGGGAGTTGGGACAGGGATAGGGAGTGACCCTTCAGGAAGCAACCCAAGGATCAAGCTCCAGCAAGTTATAGCACTGGACAGCAACAGGATATTCTTCATTCCTCCCAAAGATGGATTTGTGAGCTGTGGATATAAATACAACACTGTTGTAGCCAGGATATTGTGGCTCTCTCCTTTGGGACACAAGATCAGAGTTACAGCAGCTCAAAAAGCAACAGCTCCTTTCTGCCTGTCTGTGACAGTTGGGTTCCTCAGAACCCTTTTTGGTTAAAAAACCAGATAACCCAGATCTGTTATCAGTGCTGATCAGGACACCCCACTACACACCTACACACCCTGTGACACCTCAACCCCATCCTGCTCCAGCTGAACCTCAAACAAACCCTCAGCAGATGACAACAATGCAGAGTAAGGCTTTTAGCAAAGCTAAACAAGCAAAAAAAAAAAAAAAACCCAAAAAACCAACAAAAAAGCAACAACCCTAAAAAACAGAGCAGCAGAGACCAAAGGAAAATGGGCTTCACTTCTGCCACTGTCACTGCACCACTTCAGTGTGTTCATGGAAGAGCTTCATCTCCAGGCCTGATCATCAGGCTCTAAATAAAGTTTGTGAATAAATCCACTCAATTTTCTAGAACCATAAAATTATTTAGGTTGGAAAAGGCCTCTAAGAACTTCAAATTCAACCATTCCCCCATCACTGCAAGGCCACCACCAACCCACAGGTGCCACATCCAAAGGGCTTTTAAATTGCTCCAGGGATGGGGACTCCACCAGGGGAAGTGGAAAAGGTTTGCCAGGGCTGGAAAACCTTTTCTGTGAAGGAATTTTCCCCATCATCCAACCCGAAACTGGACACAACTCCCCCCACACACACCAGGGGTGTCCCTGTGGTGACTCCAGAGAGGGAAGGGATGGACACACTGCAGAACCAGGCTGTTCTCTGCTCTGGATTGCTCAGCACTTTGCACAAAAACATTAACATTGGCTCTGTTGTAGCTTTTTGGCTGGATGAAATTCAGAGTTTTGCCAATCCCCCTGCCCTACAAATACCACTGGGGACTTGGCAGACATAAGGACCAGGAGAATAGTGGCACAAACCCTCATGTGCATCAGGTCTGGAAGCATTAAGGGTGTTGTGACAACACAAAGGGCAAATTCCTGGAGGTGCAGCCCTGGAGGAGCCCCCTCCTGGTTTATTCCACCCAGATTCCCAAAACCAGCAAAAGATCCAGGACCTGATTTTTTTCCTTGCAGAAGTTTTGATGTTTGTTTTGGGGTGGATACAGTGGACAGCAGGACTCATCACACCAGCAGTGGGATCCTTCCAACCCTGCACAGAGTCCCACCATGGGAATTGTGTGACCTTTGGACATACTGGAGATGGAAAGTGGAGCCAGAAGTCATGGATGGGACCTGCTCATGGGTGGGAAAGCTCTGACTGGGCTGTGGTGGCAGGTGCTGTGTGCAGCTGTGGAGCTTCCCTTTAATCCATCACTATAAAGACCCTACTCCAACAATAAAATGGTTTTTTTTGCTTCTCTGGTAGTCTGCCCATAGCTCTGTATTCTTTGTTTAAAATACAAAATGCTGCTTTTAAAAAGTTGGGTTTGTTTTGGTGGGTTTTTTTTTTTTTTAGTTGAATTTAAACCTACACATTTTTGGTTCAAATTCAATCAGGTCAAGTGAAAGTCAAGTGCCCAGCCAGGACTCTGCCTTTCCACACAGATACTCCTTAGCTACCAGGACTTCAGATAATTAATTACCTAAACTTTAAAAAAAAATAATTAACAGTGAAGGTGAATCACAGAATCCCAGAATGGTCCCTAAAGACCCTCCCAGCTGCCACAAAGCCCAGGATGGCATCAGAAGATCCTGAATGTGGAGCTGCTGGAATATGCCAGGCTACAAGGAGACATCTAAATCTAACTCTTGAGGGACACAGCTCCAAAAATCCTGGATGCTTCACAAGCCTGAAGAAAAACAAAGAAATCCATCTGCTACCTCTTAGGCAAGGTACATGCTCCAGGTAAGGCAGTATCCTGGGAAAAAGGAGATTAATTTTCTTTTTTCTTTTCCCACTATTGCCCTGCAGCAAGAACAAACCCAAATGGTTTTGCCTTAATTTATGCCTGTTTTCCTTACTATCCTAAACCTTCTCTATTCTGAGGAAGGTTTTGCTGCAGAAACTTTTACAGATGGTAAAATAATAACAATGTGCAGGCAGGACTGCACTCTGCATTCATGTAAATCAACAAAGCTTCCAGCATTTCCAGGGGACAGGTTTTGCCACAGCTCCAGCTGGGACTAGGAGCACCTGTGCTCCCACAATACCACAACAAACTAAACTGGAGATGATCCCTTCTCTATCTCTGACACCTGAAGCTCTTTTTTGCCTTCTAATAAATGAGATAATGATTTTTGAGTGAGTTTGCCCCTGATCTGAACATCTGTTTCTCCAGTGTTGTTGATATTCACAATAAACTGGAATTTCTCCCTTTGGATGATGTTTATTCTGGTTGGATTTAGTTAGGAAAGTGCCATAAACTGAGAACAAGTAAACAGAATTGAAGTGCCAAGACATTATGGGTATCAAACAGTCAGCCTCAAAGAGGAGGAATTTCTGGGATGAGTAAAGGTAAAAACTGTGCTCTGAGGGAAATCCCCAATTCCACACAATGGGGAAGCAGATGGGGAGGAAAGGACCTTCCTAAGCACTGCAGAAACATCCTGGATTATCCCAAAAAAACACACTGCAGCCATAAAAGCTTTCCAGGGGAATGAGTGGGTGATGGACACAAACACCCAAAGCTGTTGTTTTCCATTTTAAAATGAGAGTGAGGGTGGCTTGGAAACCCTACACCCTCCTAAGGAGTTAAAAGGTAGCTCTGGAGCCTGGCACAATTAACATTCTGGCAGAGTCTATTTAAATTGCAGGGAAAGTTGAGCTTGTCCAACTGGATAGTCAGACTGCAGGTTCCCCCAAATAGGGCTTTGATTCTCCAACACAACACCCAAAATCCTCCCTGGCTTACATAAAACACATGTGGAATCACGCTCCCTGTTGCCCAACACAGCTCCAGGGAGAATTCCAGGTATATAAGCATAAACTGGAGGTCATTGCTCTGCCAGGGCTGAGGATTTCTCTGCTAACAGAGAGGAGGACAGGCTGGTCCTGCTGGCAAAACTCCCTTGAGAGCCACTGACAGCAGCAGCACCTCCCAAGGCAAAGGCAGGAGGGGTTTCACTCAAGCACAGCAGTCACAAAAAAAAAAAAAAGAGGAAATACCTGAAAAAAACCCTGAAAGCAAGTAGTTTTTGTGATCCAAACAACCCAACCCAATAGGATTCTTATAATTTCTGCATCCTTGCATTCCCCATGCTGCTCTAACACTCCCAATAATCACCACTGCCTCGACATCTTTTCTTTTCTCTGCTCTGTCAGCTTGGTTGTAAAATATGCTGCCAGGGTGAAATAAAACCTGACTGTGCTTTTCTCAGCCTGCAAAGGGCAGGTCAGCACTGGGAGGGGAGATCTCCCTGCAGCAAAAGGCATTAGAGAATCATGGAAATGTTTGGGATGAAGGCACTCAAAAGATCTTTCATTCCAATCCACCTTCCACTATCCCAGGCTGCTCCAAGCTCACCCAGCCTGGCCTTGGACATTCCCAGGGATGGAGCAGCCACAGCATCTCTGGGCAGCTGTGCCAGGGCTTCAAAATAGAGAATTTCAATTGAAAATCTAACCTAAATCTCTCCTCTTCTATTTTAAAACCATTCCCCACTTTGTCCCACCACTACCTGCCTGTATAAAAAGCCACCCTCCCTCTTTAAGTCCCTTTAAGTACTAAAAGGGACTAAAATTTACTAAAATGCCACATGTCCTGTGCAGAGATCATTCATGGAGCTCCCAGTGATTCTGGAGGGGATGACACTCCACTCTGTCCCTTCTCCACAGAACAAGGCTGCAGTTTAAACCTGGCTTTATTAGACTGAGTCTAGAAAGAATGAATGGGATCCAGGAGCTGTGGGTAAGAAAATTACCAAATTCTGCTACAGATCAGAGATCCCAGATGAGAACCACAGAATGTCCTGAGTTGGAAGGGAGCCAGGAGGATTACTGAGTCCAAAAATGACTGTGCAACACTGACTGCACGTGGGCAGCTCTGCAGAGCCCCAAACCCAGCAGGGCAGGCACTGCTCCTGAGCTGACACTGATGGATTTGGGGGCTTTATCCCACACTTCTGAAAGCTCTGCTGATTGACAGGGGCCAGCTCAATGGACTGGCAGGAAAGCCAGGGGAGGAACAGGCTGAGCACAAGGCTGAGCTGCCCTTCTGACAGCAGAAAGCAGCACACACCAGCCATGCTGCACAAAAGCTTTTGTTTTACATCTCAAAAACCAAACCACTGTTGCTGCTCTGGGACTGACAGCTACAGAAACACAGACTTTGTGGGGTTTGAGTCCTGAAAAAGAGACTTTTTTTAAAGAAATGAAGGTAAGGACATTGCAGCTCAAAGCAAATGCCAGAAGGAAAAGCCTCCCCTGGCTGTTGTTGGAGGTCAGAATGCATTAAATGACATTTAGTGATGCTGCATGTGGTGCTTCCACAGCATCACAAAATGGTTTTTGGTGGAAAGGACCTCAAAGATCCTCCAGTTCCAACCCCCTGCCATGAGCAGGGACTGTGTTTTGGAGAGGATCAGCCTCTCTGAGCTGGGCTCTGCAGTTTCCAGTAGCAACTGTGCTTAATCCAGCCCTGAGACAAAACTGCCAGTGCTCATTCATACCCATGGCACGTGCTGGGCAGACTCTGGGCATGGCCACAGCTACTGCATGGGGTTGTTTTTTTCCCTCCTAGTTTAAGCTCATTTTAAAAACAATTTTTATTTAAATACTTTTTTTTTTTTTTTACAAATATAAAATTTTAATAGGTGAGGTTGGGATCAGGTTGTGTCTAAAGGGTGCACAAAAGCTTTCCTCTCTGCACATTCATGGTAGAAAATACATTTATTCAGTGCTTTATTTGCACAGTGTTGGAGAAATCAACAAACAAAGAAGCTGGTTTGGTGGTGAAATTCTTGATTTTTAAAAAATAAAAATTATACTAAAGAAGATAAAAATCGTATTGAATAGGATTAAATCAGCAGTTGCTCTGCCCTGTATTCGGGTCACAGCACCAAAAAGATGCCAAAAATTGACAAAATAATGCTGGGATCACATCACCTCTTAGGTACTGACAGCAAGGAATGTAAAGACTGAAACAAAATAAAAAAATAAATATTTTTCTATGAAAGTTTCAGAAGAGGCAAGTAACCAGATACGTGGGCTAATGAACCAGGAAGAAATGTCACTGAATTGCTAATGCATCTTTTTGGTAACTTCTTCAAAAAATTTCCTTTTCTGAGTTTAATTTGAGATATGTGGTAGGTGCACAAACACAAATATTTGTCTGTTTTTCTCTTTGGGCATATTTAGCTACCAGCACCAGGTGAAGGAAGGGACTTGGAGCAGCTTTGCAGCATCTCCAAGGAGAAGGGAGAGCCAAGCTCACCCAGGGTGGGAGGACAGGAGGTGATGGGCAGAAGATGAATCAAGATGTTCAAGGTGCAGGAAGAAGCTTTTCCATGAGGTCAGTCAAGCTGGGCAATTTCCATCCCTGGAGGTTTTCAAAATGGATAAATCACAGAATCAAAAAGGTTGGAAAACCCCTCCAAGAATTCCCCCAGCACTGCCAAGGCCACCACTGATCCATGTCCCCAAATACCACATTCACACAGCATTTAGATCCCTCCAGGGATGGGGGCTCCAGCACTGCCCTGGGAAGCTGTGCCAGGGCTGGACACCCCTTTTCATGAAGAAATATCCAATCTAAACCTCCTCTGGCACAATTTGAGGCTCTTTCATCCTGTCCCTGTTCCCTGGCAGCAGAGCCTGATCCCCCCTGGCTGCCCCTCCTGGAGCCACAAGGTTCCTGCAAACACACAGAAACATGGATGGTGCAATGATTTTATTCTGTATAAAAATATGTGTAAAAAGGAACAGTGGCACCAATACCTGTTTGAGATATAGCCCAATGCCATGATGATAAAAACCATCTAGAAAACAACCTCAAGCCTCCCTTTTCCATATCACCTCTTCCTGAGTTTCCCCTCCACATTCCAACAGTGCCTGCCCTTCACCTCCCCAGCCAGCCTGGAGAGATGCAATTTTTCCCACCAAAAAAAAAAAAAAAAGCAAACAAAAAAAAAAAAAAACACAACAACCCCTCGATTATTATGCTGCTCTTTGAACAACACAAGCTATTGTCAGGGAGTGTTTTACAGCTCTGAATGTCACATTGAGAGTCTGGTCATGCCAGGAGAAAAGCCTGCCACTGCCATGTCCAGGCATAAATCCCTTTATTCAAGGCACCCAGAGCCCAGAGCTGGGTAAAACCTAAAAGGAAGCTGGTGGGTGTGACAGCCACATTTTGTACAATGACATAAAAAGGAACAAGCAAAGCTGTTTGGGTGTTGTTTTTGGGGTTTTTTTTTTTTTGAGGTAAAAGGTAGAAAAACTCCCAGGAGCACAGGTGAGGCTGAGCTTGTGCTGGATGCTGGATGCTGCACAGAGAAGTGTGGGGGTGAGCAGAGCTGGAGAGCTTCCCAGCAGGACCCAGGCAGCTTTTGCTGTCGAGAAAACCAGGCTGGCTGGACAAGAAACCCATTTCCTGCCTTATTGTGCCTGTGTGAAGGGAAACAGGAGGCAAACAAAGCCCAGCCACCTTCGGCTGCAGAGCGCCCCAAAACCATGGAGCCACTAAAAGCCTAAAAGACAAAAAAAGCATTAAAAAAAAAACCAAAAACCCTTTTTTTTTTGTTTCCACGGTGTGCTACGTTCCAAGGCAAAACTGGACAGGTTGCAATCTTCCTGTGCCACACCCCAAATGCCAGGTTTCAGGTTTCTTCACCCGAGGTACCTGCAGGAATTCGCAGCGAGAGCTTAGAGCCAACCTTTACTCTGCAGCTCTTCCCAAAATCCTGCAAAGAAACCAAGTGTCACTTCCTTCCCCCTCCCACACCCCCCTGAGCTGAGGAGGAAGTTATAACCCATGTGAAATAATAAATATGGCCCAGCAAAAAAGGGAATGAGGGGGGGCAAGAGGAAAAGCAGCGTTTCTCCAACCTACAGGATCCATCCTTCCATCCTCCCACTCAGGAAACAGCTTTTCAACGCTGGCTATCAAAGCTCCTCCCAGTTTTGGCATCTCCACCTCTTCTCCCTGCAGAACTTGTTTCAAGCACTGAGGATTTGGGTTTTTTGGTTGTTTTTTTTTTTTTAACAGATTTGTGGATATTTTCATGGGCACTCTTGGTTTTTGCAGTGGCTGTCGCACATCTCATGGGTAAATTTACAATCAGCAAACATCCTGGCAGTAATCCTGTATTTCTCTCTTTGTTTTTCTGGTAACTCCCCCATGGCTGAACCCTCAAAGCCCAGAAATCCAGTTTGCCACCCTTCACAAGGAACCTCCAGGCGTTTTGGAGAGCTCTATCATTTATCTCCTCCACAATCTCAATTCACCATGAAAATATTTGGTGAAACCCATCAGCAGCTTCCCTGATACAAGTGCACAGACTCTACCACTGCTTCTGCCCACACAATTTTCTCTAACATCCAAAAAATAAAGACATGAACCGTGGGGTTTTTAAAATACAACCTTATGGTGCTCAGCACTCCTGTTCCCCTTACCTTTGAGGTCCCCATGAATTTTCCCAGCAATGGCACCGTGCTGCTGCAAAGATCTCTTGATTTATGCAAAACTCAATCCCTTTTCCACCCTTTTTATGAGCAAAGGCTTTCTCTTTTCCTTTGGATGGAGCCTGGTGATTAACTGCACACTGCCAGAGCCCTGTGCACTGCACTCCTTTGCTGAACAGAGCCTTTAGATTTCTGAGGATGAGAAGGACATGGGGAGTACAGACAGCTACAACAAAGGGAGCTATGTGCCAGCATCACCTTCAGACCTTCCTTTTTATGAGATACTGCCTTTCATCCTGGATTTTCAGCAGCAGGAGCAGGGAGAGGGGCTTTGCTGAGGTCACTGGTGGCACAGTGCCATATCCATCAGGTACTGCTGGCTCCCCAGCCAAGGGAAGGAGAGATGGAAAGAGTCTCAACAGCAGAAGGGAGTGATCTAAGCAGGCAGGGAGTGGGGAGTGTGCTCAGGGAAGGGCAGGGAGGTACCTGCACCCTGCAGCTCCCACTGCCCACCTTCTGCACCTGCAGAACTCCTGGGTTATTCCCCATTGCCCAGCAGTGTGAGGAAAGGAGCCTGGGCTGAGCTCAATAATTCCAGCCAGATTCCAGTGCCAAGAATTGCAGGGTTGTGCCAAGACACTGATCAATGGCATTTTCTGGGCTGCCCAGCAGAAGAAAGGCATAAATCTGTTAAAGCAGCTCCAGAGGAGCCCACAGAGCTGCTCCAAGGGCTGGAGCCCCTCTGCTCTGGAGCCAGGCTGGGAGAGCTGGGGGTGCTCACCTGGAGAGGAGAAGCTCCAGGGAGAGCTCAGAGCCTAAAGGGGCTCCAGGAGAACTGGAGAGGGACTGGGGACAAGGGATGGAGGGACAGGACACAGGGAATGGCTCCCACTGCCAGAGGGCAGGGCTGGATGGGATATTGGGAAGGAATTGCTCCCTGTGAAGATGCTGAGCCCTGGCAGCTGTGGCTGCTCCTGGATCCCTGGCAGTGCCCAAGGTCAGGCTGGCTGATGTTGGAGTAACTTGGGATAGTGGAAGATGCTCCTGACCTTGACAGGGGGTTGGAACTGGGTGAGTTTTAAAGTTTCTTTCCCATCCAAGCCATTCTGTGATTTTGGAGCCACCTCATGCCCAGGACAAATGGAAACAGGAGCAGCTGAGGTTCTGAGATCACCCTGACCTTGGGTGCTGATAATCCCTGAACTCAAAGCTCTTTGATTTGCCCCTGCTCACAAATCCTCCTCTCCTACATCAAAAGTGTCCAGAGGCAGCAGTACCACTCAGGGAAGAGCTCCAGTTTCCTTCCAGACTGGAGAGATGGAAAGGATTTAAAGCAGATGACAGAGTTGTTAAAAGATGATCCTTTGGTCTCAGTGGTTTGGTGTTTTTAAGCTGTGTGGGATTCAACCCTCCTCAAACAACTCTGGTGACACAGAAATCACAAGAAGCCTGTGCCTCTTTGAGGGACAGTGCACTACTTCTCCTAATCAAAATATTATTATTGAGCTGATAAAATACTGATCAAGAGATAACTTCATTTTCTCCCACTCAATCCTTCCCCATTGCCACTGGGGTTCATGCTGGCATATGTTATTTTCATGCAGGCAGAAGGTAATGATAGGAAAGCAATTACTAGGCAACGTTTTTAAAAATACAGTAAAATATTTATGAGCAATCTGATTTTTTTCACGCCTGGCTGCTCCATGCACTGGGCCTGCAACTCCAGCACATCGTGGATGAGATGCCTTTTCACAACAGACTGGAATCCAGACAGCAGAGCCTCCCAAAATCAGCACTGCTGAGCAGTGTGGGTGGTAATTGTGTCCTTAAGAACAGAATCCTGTGAGAATCCCAGAATGTTTTGGGTGGCAAGGACCTTAAAGCTCACTCAGCTCCATCCCCTGCCATGGCAGGGACACCTCCCACCAGCCCAGGTGGCTCCAAGCCCTGTCCAGCCTGGCTTTGGACACTTCCAGGAATCCAGGAGCAGCCACAGCTTCTCTGGGCATCCTCTCTTTCTGCTTTTTTAAGGGATTGATGGATTTGAAACCAACATGAAAGTTTCCCCCCCCTCCAAAATATTTTATCACTAATCCCTGGATCTGACCCACAAGTTTCTCCCTGCTCTAAAATTGCAAAATTTTCAGATTCAGTCAAGCAAAACAGAGAAACTATTACACACATGGGAAGTTTCAGCATGAATATTTTAAAGTTGGGTTAAGGGACAAGGAGGAGGTTGCTGACTCAAGGTATGTGAATATGGTGACCATGAGGTGCCCATCGTGGGGACAATTTTTTGAAAGAGAAACTGAGGTTCAGCTTCTGTTAGTGTTTAAATTTCAGGTAGGAGGGTTTTGACAGTAAAAAAAGAATATTCCAAATATTCCATGTACAAAATTTACTTGGGTGAACACTGCCTCACAAAGGGATAAAAACTTCATTTTATGCTGAGAATCAGAGAACCATTAAGGTTGAAAAAACCCTCTGAGGTCATGGAGTCCACTGTTCCCCCAGCAGTGTCACATCCACAAGGTTTTTGGACTCCCAGGACTAAATTACCCTTTCTATGAAGGGATTTTCCTGATATCCAATCTATCCCTTCCTTGAGTTGCTGCCTATCACGAGCCCCTTGGAAAATCTATTTCTCCCCACAAGCCTCATAAAAGGATTTCACTGCAACAAATGCCACTGCAATGAACAAGAGTGACTTAAAAATCCAAATAAAGCTCTTTTTTTTTTTTTTTTTTTTTTTTTTTTTTTAACATGTAATTGCAAATAACAAACATATCTGTGGTTTACAGAGGAGGCAATAAATTAAAGCAACAGTCACAAATCAGACCAGAAAAAGATACTTATGTCATTCAATCCACCACCCCGGGATGGCTGCAGCCCCATGGGATTCTGCTCAGTTTTGTGAAAGACTTGGAGCCCTGAATGGAGGAAGTTTGACATGAAGAGCTCTCTCAGAAGTGTTTTTTATTTTTAAATATTTTTATAAAATGAAGGCATCCCTCTGGTGTTTCCTGAGTGCAGCCTTGTCAGTCTGGCTGGAGAAAAGCAAATGGTCTTTAGCAAATAAGGTTTTTATTTGTGAGAGGAGCACATCATAAATAAAAAGGAAGTTTGATCCCCAGCAGAATGGTTGTGTGGGTTACTTCTGTAACCACCCTGTGAGAGCTGTGACATTTCAGCTTCTAGAAAAGAGGCATTTAATATCTTTTGTGAATCACAGAGTGGTTTGGGTAGGAAGGGACCTTAAAGATCATCTGGTCCAGACCCTGCCCTGGGCAGGGACACCTTCCACATCCCAGGTTGCTCCAAGCCTTGTCCAACCTGGCCTAGAACATTTGTTACCTTTAAATTCATGCAAAAAGCTGCATTTTGAGCCATTAGGAAGCTGAAGACCCCAAAATTTTAACTTCCTTGCTGATTCTTCTGCTCTCACCAGACACTGAAGAATAAAAAGCAAAAGCCAGTTTTTTTTTCATTTTTCATTGAGCTGTACCCCTCCACCAATGCATCAGGTGCCTATTTCCATAGCTTTGGTGAGCAGAAGTATTTTAGAAATAGTCACTAAACAAAACAAGTTGAGGGTTTGGGTGTTGCAGTGGTTTGGGGTTTTAATTTCTGAGGCTTTTTAATATTTTGAGGACAAGAGGAAACAACCTCAAGTTGCACCAGGTTTAAATTGGATATGAGGGAAAATTTCTCCATGGAAAGAATTGTCCAGCCATGGCACAGCTGCCCAGGGCAATGATGGATTCACCACTCTTGGGGGGATTTAAAAACCATGTGGATGTGGCACTTGGGGACATGGGTCAGTGGTGGCCTTGGCAGTGCTGGGTTAAGGGCTGGATTCAATGATCTTAAAGACATTTTCCAACCCAAACAATTATATAATTCTGTAATTCTATGAAGGAAAAAAGCCCTGTAACCACAAAGCCATGAACTCTGCACTAGTTTCCACTGCATTTCCAGAACACATGGCCAAAGGGACACGTTTGGGGTGAATTAAAGACATTTTGCCAGAGATGGGTTTGAACAAATACATAGTGAGTGGTTGCTGGGTGTAGGTCTGTACAGACAGCTCTGGTTTCAGAGCAAGTCCATCCATTAGGATTCTCAGATTCCAATGTGGTATAAGCAGCAGAAAACCCCAAAACTTGACTGAAGGAACTTTTTCAGTGTTCTGGACTATAGCTGGAACCATCTCCCCACACCACAGATGTGACAGCACCACAATAGAATAAATAATTCTGGTAACTCATTCTAAAACCCCAAGGACAGCACTGAGAGCCTAAATTAGGAACATGAAAACTATTAACACGACCAATTAACCTCAGCCCCACCCTCCCTGCACCACATAAAAGCTGAGGTAACAATCCCCAAGATAACATTGTGTGTCAGAAATATCACACACAGGAATACAGGAATGCCTGGCCTTGCTTCCTGACCCTGGAAACTGCTATAATTGTAAGTGCATTGTGCTCCTGGAGGATTTGGAGTTGGAAGTTGGTTGCCAACACTCCTGGTTTGCTGGAATTTCCAATCAGACTCTTTAAAATTCTTTAGGTTCACCAAGCAACAATGTTAAGGTGCTGCTCTGAGCTCTGGACTGAGTGGTTTGGAAGGAATTTGATTTTCTTGGTGGAAATAAATCAAGATCATCCCAGGGATATAAAAGCTGGCAAGCAAATAATTGCCTTCTTTTATGTTTGCAATTTTTGATGCACATTTCATTGCTAAACCAAAATCATCCTGGCTTTTGGAGGCCCTCCAGTAGAGTCAAGAGGACAGATATTCAGGAATTTTAAGGAATTTCTTCATGGAAATGGTTGTTGCCCAGAGAGATTTGGAGTCCCCATCCCTGGAGGTGTCCAAGGAGTGACTGGACATGGCACCCAGTGCTCAGGGTGACAAGGTGGGAAAGGGTCACAGGTTGCACTCAATGATCCTGGAGATTTCTTCCAACCTGAATGATTCTGTGATTTTTCATTGACTCAGCTATTATATTACACAGAGGTTTGGGTCTCCAGCCTGGTCAGCTTTTAGGGAAATCTCTCAAATTCTTAGAAACCACCACATGCTTGTGCCCAAGCTCTCAGTCCATAGAATTCTCCCCTCCTGGTGGAAACCATCCTTCCAAGCAAAACTCCCCCAAGTAATCCCCCACTCCTTTCCAGAGAATTTAAACTGCCCAGATGACAAATCTGAGGAGTGTAAAGGATTCCTCTCAAACACCAAAGGATGTGGATTTTGAAGTCCTGTCTTCATAAAGAGGTTTAATCTCAATGACTCCTTCTCCAGTCAGTATTTCCAGGTACCAGCTTTTAGTTCTAACTGCTTTTCTACCAAGCCCAGCAAGGTTAAATGCAACACTTTCACTCATTTTGGTTCCTTTCAAATTAAAATGAACAGATATCAGCAACTCAAACAGACAGTGCTGGAGAAGGGTTTCTCAAAATGAAAACAACATTTCTGATGTTCCCAGTGATGCTGAAAGCTGTTTGCATCTTAGTTTTATTTGTGGTGACCTGTGGGCTTGGGTCTCTCCTGAGTTAGATCCTCACTTTTTCTCCATGGAAAGCAATGATTCCCACTTCAATCCCTCCTCCTTCCTTCCTAAGAATTTTTTACAAACTGCTTAAAGGATTTAATTTTGGTGATATTTCCTTCAAAGTTGGGCTTTTTTTTTTGCCAAGGACCCCAAAAGGAAAACCATCCTCCCAGGAATTTTTCAAGGGTGAAGCTCAACAGCAGCCAGACCCTGAGCAATAAACACCTCCCTCATTAGTATGCTGAGCCACATTAGTTCTGCTGCTCACAGAGCCAAAGCATCAAAGTGGGGCTGAATCTTCAATTTCACACTTTGCAACGTGATGCATCAGATACTCCCGGGGCTCTGAAGGGATTCACAAAGAGCCTGAGATGTGTGAGGTGCTGCTGGTAAATCTGTTCATGTGAAAGAGGCAGCACGTGCCTCTGAGAGAAGGAAGGGGGATGAAGTCATCCTATATAAAATTGGGGTTAAATCAGCAGAAGGGAGAAGTGACTGCCCATTGGTAATACCATGACCTCAACTGAGGAGCTGGCAACATCCTAAAAATCAGACAGGGATTACCCTAAGAAGTAAATTTATACTGCAGAATTTGCATCAAAAGTCTCAAGGTCTCTCCACTCAACCCCCCCACCATTGCTATTCAGTTTTCACAGAATTTGGAAGATTTGAAGATTCTGAAGTTTCATGGCTGGAACTGCTCAGAGGTTCTGGAGGTTATTTGGGATGGGACCTGGGTCCTGTTACTACTCTCCTGTCTTTAGGAAATTATTTTTAAGAACACAACACATTACTCATCATTGCAAGAAAACCATGAATGATGCTGTCATGGCTGCAGTTGGACCTGTACTTATCAAATGTTCTTCAGCTGATTTTTGCACTGAGAACTCTTTGTCTCTTTTGAAATTATTCCTCAAAGGAGATTGAATCAACCCTGATGAATAGAACAGAGTAAGACCAGCCAAGGCCAGGGAATGCTTCCCTGCATTCAAAATTGAAGCAAAAAGGTGTCAGGGATGGCAAGAGACTCCCAAATATTCCAACTGGCAGCAACACTCCTTGATAGAAGTGCAGCATTATGGTTTTAGAGGCTTTGGAGGCATTGCACAGATTAATCACACAAAGTAATGATCTCACAGTGAAGTGCTGAGCTGGAATTAGAGAGATTTAATGCTCTCAAAGTTCTCACCCTTGGGGATGTCATATCAACTCCTGCATCTCACCTCCCCACAAAACCTCCTCTGAGTTACTGACTGCACAACCTGAGTGAAGATGCCAGAGGGAAAGACCATTTCAAAAGATTTTTTTTCTTTTAATTATTATTTTTTCCTTAATACCTGCTGTGAGGCACTGTCTTGTTTAATTCATGATTCTTTGAAGAAAGATTTGCCATCTTAAGGGAATGAAAACAAGTCTGTGTTATATTTTTAAAAACATGGTGTGTTTCTGCTACTGGTGAAGTCTGGCTCTGAACAAATACTCACATGAACCTCCAAAAAACCTGCAATTTCAGGTAATAATGAATCTGGAAGGACATGGTTACAATGTGTTTGCAAACCCAAAGGTTGGGTCAAGTAAAATTATGCATTTAGCAGAGCATTTTTTTTTACTTAAATCCCTGCAGGACCAGAAGGGAACAGCAAGAAACCCTGTCCCATACAGCTTTATGTATTTTGTGATTCCCACTGCTGAATCTCCCAAGAGTTTGATTCTTCTGGAGTTCAAAGTTAGGCTCTTCCTTTAATTTTTCAAGCTCATATCATAGAAAATAAGACATTTAACTGTCACAATGGATTTCAACACCTGTTACTCCACACCAGCTCACCTGCAACCCCCTGAACATCCCACATCTGGCATTTCTTTGGTCACATCCCAATTCCTCTATAAACCAAATCCAAGATTTCTTTAAATGTGGCTTTTCCCCATCACCCAAAACACAAAATTCAGGCCAGGTTTTGTTGAGGCTGGGAAGAAATGGGGAAGCATGTAAGTGGAAAAAGAACAACAAAGTTCAGTCATGCAGAAAACGGGTTTTTTTTAAATTTTTTTTTAATTGAAACTCAAAATTTCTATGAAGAATTTGCCAAGAGACAATACAGTTGTGCCATGTAGCCACAGGTGACAATCACAACTCTGACACCTCCAACCACAGGCACCAAACCCTCCTGCACACACTGCACCTGAAATTGCACTGGGAGGCCTCAGAAATCCCACAGGATTCCAACCAATCTCCAGCTGCCTTAAAAGTGTAATTACCTGCAATTGCATTTTTGATTTTATCTCCATTTTCTCAGGTTCTGGGCAATTTGTGTGTAGCTACAGGTGAGAATACACAGCAGTGCATGCACCCACTTGTCTGGAGCTCCAACTTCCCAGTGCATCTGCTTTTCTCAGGGCCTCCTTGGAGAATGAAACTTGGGGAAGAAGCCCATCCTTTGGGAAATTCTCCTTCTTATCCTGTTCAAAGTCACTGATAAAAAGATTTCTGTTCCTGCTGGTGATAGGAGCTCAAATCAAGGGAGTGTTCAAGCTCCACTAGGATCCAGCTCTGTGCTTCCCACAAGGTGTTTTTGATAAATTGCTCTCACAGGGATTTTTTAAAAAGATGCTGACCTGGCCCTTGCAGTAAGGGGAAAAAAAAGGGGGAAAAAAAGGGGAAAGTTTGACCTGTGTTAAAGAATAATTGGTACTCCAGGCTACAGCTTTATAATTTTCAAAGAATCATAAAATCAAGGGATGGTTTCAGGGAATCCCCAGGATGGATGAAGCTTGGAGCAACCTGGTCTAGTGGAGGATGTCCTTGGGTTAGAAGCAGATGGTCTCTAGGGTCCCTTGCAATCCAAGCCATTTCATTATTCTGTGAAAATTCTTGCCCCTGCAGGGAAAGTTCAGCACTTGTTTCATTCAAAAATACAGATTGGGTGTAGTCAATGGGTTGGAGAAATCCATCAAAAAAAAAAAATTAGAGAGCTGTTTCAATCCCAAAAACTTTTGTAGTTGGTGGAAAATTCAGCTTTGCTACAAAGTCAGATGGAAGTTTCTGAGCCAGCCCAGGCAGGGGTTTGCCCATACACCCCAAGGAGAAAGGCCAAGAATGAGGCATCTGGACACAGCCCTGCCAAAACCTCCCTGGTTTTACCATCCAGAGTTCAAGCCCAGACCTCCTGTCCTGCTGCTCACACACAGAAGGGTTTCCAAGAAATGTTTCTTGGCAGCAATCCCCAAAAACCCAATTTCTGACCTGCTGCTGGGAGCAGGGGTGGCTCCTCTGTGGATTTTGAAAGCTCAGCTTCCAAAGAAACTCCAGCATTTCTGAAAAAGCCTTTGATTTTCCTAAACAAAACTATTTCTGTGAGCCTAAGGCAGGGCTGGTGGTCCAAGGACCTGGAAGAGATGATCCTGCCCACATTCCCATTCTGGGTTTTGGAATATTGGGTTTTTGGAAGGCATCAGGAACATTTCTCCCCTACCCTTCCTGTAAACCTGCTGGGATCATGAAAATATGATGGAAAAAAATGGGTGAACCCAGATTTTAGAAGGAATTTCTTGTGTATGAGGGTGGGGAGGTCCTGGCACAGGGTGCCCAGAGAAGCTGTGGCTGCCCCAGATCCCTGGAATTGTCCAAGGCCAGGCTGGACAGGGCTGGGAACAACCTGGGACAGTGCAAGGTGTCCCTGCCATGGCTGGAGTGAGATGAGATGGTGTTTAAAGAACCTTTCCAACCAAATATTCTACAATTCCCACTGCAGCACCTGTTTGGTAGTGGGTCTGTTCCTACCTCCCACCCTCCTTCCCCTCCTCCAGAAAAGCATTTTAAGCCAATTTTGATTTGAGACCACTGTGATCTGTACTCAGAAGTGCCACCAGATTTGGGATGTCCAGGATCCCAAGGTTTCCAATCACACAAGAAGAACCTTTTAGGATACAATCAACATTTCAGATGTAAATTCAGAAGTCTTCTCCCCTGTGCTCTGCAAACACAGACTCCCTGCTCTGCCAGCACTGCTACTGCTAAGCCTGAGCTGCAATAAATGTGTGACACTGGTGAAACAGCTGACAAAAAGAAGACAGTAACTTGTGACAAGTGAATGTGACCCGTGCAAACAAAGCCCAGAAATCTGAGTGGGCAGCTTTGTGCAGGCTCCATGCATCACTTTTCCCCCAGATAATCTGAATCTCAATGCTCTGGCCCTGTGACACCAATCAGGAAGTGATGGATAATGAAACACAAGCAGAAATGGGTGCACAAGCCCTTCCAGCTGCCATCAGCTGTTTCATAACCCCTGTTTTAGAGAAAATACTCTCAGCCCAAAATGTCTTTCCAGAGCCCACAGGAATTAAGAGCTCTGGGTATGATGGGCACCTCTGACACTCCATCTCTGAATCCCACCCTACCTGAGGCAGCTGAACAAGCCCCATGACCTCAGTGTGGACTTTGCTGTCTTATTCCAAAAGGACTCTGATGAAGAAGCTGCTGTTTCAATCCAAATTTTAAAAGGAATGTGCAGAGGGATTATTACAGAGTAACATGGGGCTTCATCATGCAAGACAAAGCACTCACACACAAGCAATTTTCTTGGGACCATTTCACCTGGCCAGACACAGCAGTGGCCACAGAGATCAGCCCATGGCCACTATTCAGGCACATCCTGCCAGTCCCAGCAGCTTCAGGATCCAGCTGGCCACAGAATTCCAACAGCTCAGCCCTGACCCCCCACTCAGCCCTGACTGGCACATCCAAGCTCTTGCTTCTCTAAAAAATCCTTTCCTTATACTAGCAAAACCTTAAAAATAAATGGAGTTTAGTCTATTAATGTTTATGATGAGCATCATACATTAATTACTTCTGAGACTTCAGTCTTATTGAATTTAATCCTTTTTCTGGGATCAGCTATGGAGAAAGCAAGCACCAAAGACAAAGCCCTTCTCCTAGGACAGATGGCCACTTCTCAGTGAATTATAATCATAGAATACCCTGAGTTGGAAGGAACCCCCAAGGATCATCCAAATCCAACTCCTGGCCCTGCACAGGACAACCCTAATTACTGGGATTCATTCAGCTGTTGACCTTAACAGGAGTTTTCCCCAAATCAAAAAGTGAGGGGATAAAAAACCAAAACAACCCAACTTAAAAATACAGGTAGCAAAACACAATGTGAAATTCAGTGAAGTACAGAGAGGAACACACACAAACAGATCTGAAACTCACTGCTAAATATCACATACATTCCAAGGGAAGGATTTAGTCAACCCTAAAAGTTAGGATTGGCTTCAGTTTGGCACTGAGGTATCAAAATCAGATTTGCAATGAGTTCAAAGAATTTTCATAGGAAACCATAAATGTTTGTGAAGCAGGCAGTGTCAGCAGGACCCTGTGTGGAGCCTTTAAGGAAATATCAAACCACAAATACAAACTACTTCTCCAGACAGGGTGAACCCATGAAAGCCACAGCAACAATTTGTTTATCCAAATCCCCAGTTTCACATGCACATCATCCTTTGCTCCTCCACCAGCACTGAATCCACCTGGGCTGGAGCAAGTCCCTCAAAACACCCAACAAGAAATCTTAACAGTAGGGTTCTTATTTTTAATTTTTAAAAGCATTCCTCAATCTTTTCCACAGGTCAGACCACAGGAAGGATTTCAACCAGAAAAACTTCCCACAAACTCCCTGATGGATGCTGGGTTTTAATTCACCAATGTCCTGAGGAACACTTCTTACTCTGGAACCTTCCTTTCCTCAAAAAGACTCTGGGCTTTTTTTTTTTCCCCTCCTTGATCACCCATGCAAGAATTCCATGCCCATGGCACCAAGGTAAGGATATATTTCAGTCTAATACTAATTCAATATACTTTAATCTAATACTGGTTTGTTTAGACAAGAAACTAAAGAAAAATTCTCTTCAAAATATTGCAAATATTGATGCCCAAACTCTACGCATGATACAATCCAAAAGTTTCAAAAATTAAAGATTCTTTAAAGCAAATGAAGTAAAAACACTGGAATTATCCAAGTTTGCCCTAAAACAAAGCCAACACCCCCAATCTAAGACAACTGTGCTCATTGGGATTGAGCAAGGGAATGATGGAGTGCAGATCTCTCCAGGTAGGATTGAGGGATGGGAATCCATGAGGAAATTGTGCAGCCTGGAACCTCCAAAGGCTACACCAGCCCCAAACCTCATCCATGCTCCACTGTACCTTGAAAGGGACGTTCATTCACCTCTGCACCTCCCCACTGTGACAGGCAAAGCTTCTCCCAATCAATCCCAAAGCAGCAGGATGAGGAGCACCCAGTCAATCCTTGTTAAGGCTGATGATTATTCTCAATGCACCTGGAAGAGAGGAACAGCCAGTGAGTGGATTGTGCTGAGATGAGTGAGTCCTTTCACACTCATCAGCCCCACATTAAACAGCTTTTTTTCTGTCCCAAATGCTTGGGTTCTGCTGGGGATGACTGGGATTGTCCCAGCCACTAATGGAGTCTCCATATAAAATAAGTTTATCCAAGTATTCCAAGCTCAGATGGAGGAAAACCAGCTTGCAGAAGATGTGGAGGTGGACAAGGAGAAGACTGAAGAGCACAGCTCGTATTTCAGGGAATAACCCAAGTTCACACAGTCTGTTAATACACCAGCAGCTCACGAAAAACAAAAAAAAGAGTTTTAAATTGTTCTGTTTTGTAGAGAGGACACCAAAGAACACACATCACTTGGCCTGAAGCTGGAAAGATTTCCTTTTCTGCATGATTTTACATCCACATCTAGACTGCTGCCTTTAAAATGCCCTTATTTTTTGGAGAAGAAAGTGAAAGTTTGTGGGCAGGAGCCAGGTACTCATCAGGCCAGCCAGCACCAGTGGGAAGAGAGAACAAAGCTCTGGACAGCACAAACCCTTCTGGAGGCCTGGAATAGGGGAAGGTGCCTTCAAAGGCTCCTCAGCTCATGAAAACAGCCCCAAGGTGGAATTAGGAATGCATCAGTTAAAGCATCTGCAGGAATGAGAGTGGCTCCTCTGGAGCTGTGGGCATGCTGGAAAGGAGGAGAGGAAAACAATATTCCATCAGGCTGGGGGAGAGACAAGTGAATTATTCCCTTGGCAGCCAGCTTCACAGGACCTGGTTCTCTCCTCAGTTATTCAGTTGTGTATCTCTGGCTCCTCAAGTACTTGCTGTAGGACTCCTCCAGTTTTGGATTTTCAAGTTGGCCACATCTTCCACGTGCTGTGCACAGCACAAACAGGCAAGGTGGATTTTTTTAAGATCAGGTGAGTCTAAAACAGCTGAAACCACCTCTACTGTGGGAACATCTGGCAAAAATTCAATGCTCTCCTCAGTGGAGCAAGAGAAAATCTGATGCTCTTTGTTTTAATGCTTTATGAGGGTGTTAAAGCCTCACACAGAATGAGCACCCAAACCACCCACCACAGCAAAGGCAGCAGCAGAACCAATGCCTGAGAGCTCCAGCAGCAGCTTCCAGGAATCCCTTAAACATCTGGGTGTAGGTGATGGAGACTTCCAGGCTAGAGAGGACCACAAAAAAAACCCAATATCCTCCCATCCAACATCCCTAAAGTGCCCAAGGTCAGGCTGGATGAGGATTGGATTAATCTGGTTTAGTGGAAGGTGTCCCTGCCACTCATCTTGGATCTAAATGGCCTTGAAGGTCCCTTCCACCCAAACCATTCTGTGTTTCCATGGATTTATTTTAGGTTGGAGGAAGGAGATGCTCTCTGCAGGCACAGGGAAGGAGCAGCAGAGCATCTCCTCCCTGGTGGTGCTCCCTGGACTCCCACTCCATTGCTTTGCATTCCCCAAATAACAAATGACCCATCCTGCTCACAGCAATGTGCATTCCCAATCCAGCTCTGCAGCAAAACAGGCTCCCTCTAATTATCCCTGAGCCTGATGACATCTGAATGGAGGAACAGAAACATGGCAGAGACACAGGATGAGGGAGTGTGAAAACAAGCCTGTCTCCTTTCTCCATTCACACCACAGGGCCCCAGTGCACGAGGATTTGCTCCTGCCTGAGTCATCCCCAGCAATGCTTCACACAGAATTCCCACACAGTTTTGTGGTTTTTTTTGTGCAAAATTATTTAAAAATGAGAGGGCAGCAAGAGTGACTCTAGGACTGGAAGGAGCAACAACTGTGATGAGAAGGATCAGTCGTGTCTATGGAGCCTTATTAGAAGTAATTTATATGCAAGTAAAACAAATATCCCCCCACACTTTTCCATGGAAATGCCAAATTCTATACTGATTTCCACGCTTTCCAATCTCATTGACTTCAGAGGGATTGCCTGCAGTAGGAATCACTGGGCTGTGGCCTCCCAGCAATAGTGTAATCCCTTCATATTCCCCTTTTCAAAATCCCTATCATCCAACCAGGTGCCCAATCCCAGCCCTGCAGCCTCTCCCTGCAAAAACCTGGGCAGGGGGAGAGAGGGAAACAAAAATCTGATGATGGAAATGCCTCATGGAGCATGGCTGAGCTGGGGGAGAGAGGCCTGAACCTTCCTTCCACCTAATTAAATCCAGATCCAAAGGCTGTTCTGATCCCAGTGCATTAAGTGTTTTTGTTAGGAAGGGCAGGGATAAATTAACTCCTAACTCTGGCCCTAATCTTTTTCTCATTGCTGTTTAAATTCTCCCACTTCCTAAGATTTCAGCATTTCCCTGTGATGAAGAGGAGCTCTGCTGGCTCATCTGCTCCTTTTCTCCAGGTTGTCTGGGCAGATGCTCCCCCCAGCCAAGCTCTCTAAAATCACAGGACCTGCTCCTGCATTTACAAACATCAGAGCAAAAGGCAACTGCTGACCCCACTCTTTTGTCACAGCTGTTACTTACAGCACCACCAGCACGCTGGAGAGATGATAATAAATGTTTAATGGTCCAGTAAACACCAAGGGCTTTATCTCCAGCCCATTTCCAAGCCTGATCAAATATAATAATCCTTTGTATGTCTGTCTGCCACTTCCCTGGCATCCTGTGGGATGGGAAGAGATGGACAGGGCTGCTCTATATTCAAACATGATAAATATAGAGAAAAGGAGGTTAGTTATAGAGACATAAATGTGTTGTTTTTTGCTCCCAGAAGATCAGGACTATCCACCAACCTGTTGGACCTCAACTTCTATATAGTACAGAAATGCAGGCAGCATCTGCCTCTAGGATTCAATGCAGCAGTTATAAATAACAGGAATATTACACAGAGGAAGTGGGGAATATGTGGAGGAAGTTGAGAGAAGAATCATTCACTTACAGACTGGGCAGATAAACCACTTCCTCAGATCTGAAATGGAAGATCTATTCCTCCTCCAATTATAGCTGTGGGTCCATTACTCAATATTCCCCCTCTCCATGCAAGTCTTACTTATCTCATAGAGCTTCATCTCTCCCAGATGACACTGTAAATGAGTCATTTGACACACTAAAGTGAAGCAGTTAGGGGTTTATTATGCTATTACACATCTCTGTGACAAGCTTTCCCTAAAGAGCTGATCCTAAATCTCAGCCCAATTCTGGTTTGGGAAACTGATCCTAAATCACAGCCTAATTTTGGTTTGGGAAACTGATCCTAAATCACAGCTCTGGTTTGGGAAACTGGACTTAAACCACAGCTAAATTCTGGTTTGAGAAACTGATCCTAAATCAGTCAAATTCTAGTTTGAGAAACTCATCCTAAACCACAAGCCAGTTTTGGTTTGAGAAATCACAGGCCAGTTCTGGTTTGGGAAACTGATCCTAAACCACAGCTCTGGTTTGGGAAACTGGACCTAAATCATGTTCCAATTCAGGTTGGAGAAACTGATCCTAAATCACAGCCCAATTCTGGTTTGGGAAACTGATCCTAATCACAGTTCTGGTTTGGGAAACTGGTCCAAAATCACAGTCCAGTTCTGGTTTGGAAGACTCACACATAAACACATGAGAAAAAGCCACAAGGACTTTGCAGGTGAGACCTTCCCTCTGTAGGGCTGCACCTGCTCAGTACACAGGCTCCAGCAGCCAGACCTGTCCCATAGTTCTCCAGACCATGTTCAAGGTCTGATTTCCTCTTTTCAGCCTCCAAAGGAGCCCCAAAATCAAGCCCTGGCACTGGTGAGGACTGATACAGCCAAAGCCTGATTGCACCAGCAGCAGCACTCCCTGGTCAGATGATGGGACAGACCTGCTTCCCACTTTGATCTGGTCAGACTGGAGGGTCTTCTAAGGCTGATCCAGGCAGAAGGGGAGGGATCAGGGCAGGATTATGTAAACTAAGGCTCCAGGCCAAAATAAAGGAGCCTGGGGGCAGGGCTGTCATCAGGGTGTAGCTCAGCTGTGCCTCCAGCACCAGCCCCTTCCCTCCCTCCCTCTCTCCCTGGGACATTTGCACTCAGCAGACTCTTGCAGAGGGTGTTTGAAACTCCCAGAGCTGCCAAAAAAAGTCCAATTAAAGCCCAGGGAGAGCTCATCATAAATCCACCCCAGTGAACCACAGCCCTGCTCAGCTGCCTTGCTGGGTGAACCCAAAAATCCTGAAAGCAAAGACCTCCCAGCAATTACACCCAAAAGGTTTCCTGTCTCTGCACGAATCTTTGTTTGCTTTGGGTTTTAGTGGTAGATGAGAGCACAGACTACAACTTGTGGGAGATAGGTTAGTGCTGTTAAAGCAAAGAGCCTTTTTCCTTCCCCCCTCCAAACAGATAAAGCATTAAAAATGCTGCTCTGAAACAGCTTGGTCCTGCATTCACAGATGGCAGCAAAAATTAGCATTATTTATCAGTGGCTTTAGTCACTTTTTAAAAGGAAAGCAGATAAAGGAAGACATGCACCTGAATTAAAGCTCCTTGCCCTTTTGTTTGCAACTAATACTTTAAAAGGCAGCAGGGAAAGAGCATTTTGCAGAGCTTTAGGAAACCACACTTAAAAAAAAAAAAAAACAAAAAAACCCAAAAAAACCCAACATTTGCCCAAGAAGGAGAATGAAAACAAGCAGAACAATAAGAGTCACGGAAGTTTCTCTGAGGAGACAGCTGGGAAGGTGAAAGGAGGAAGCAAGCAAAGAAAACACATAGCATAAAGATAGAAATTAATCCAAAACAGCAGGGGAAGAATTATGAAGCCATTTTACATTCTTACAGCAAAGGAGATGTGATCACACAGTGCTGTTTGATGCCAAATGCATTTGTGCACAAGTCACACCCCTGCAGAGGGCTCAGCCCAGCATCTCCTGAGGACTGTCCTTTTTGGGCACACTGCTGCCTCTGGGTGAATTTAATGTCCAGCAGGACCCCCAGGTCCTTTCCTGTCCAGCTCCTTCCCAGCTGGTGCCTGGGGCTGTGTGAGGAATTGCAGGGAAACAGCAAAAAAGAAAAAAAAAACACTTGTAGGCATCTACAAAATCTGCTGTCAGACAGGGAAGCTCATCACCAAAGAGCTTAGTTCAGATGAAGGACAAATTAAAAAAAGGCACAGAGAGCATCATATGATAAATAGGCATCATTTTCTCCAGCAGTGAAGCCTGTCCTCTCTGCAAGAACTTGCCATTTCCTCCCAGCACAAATGGATTACTCATGGACAGAGAAGTCAGCAACAAAATTAACTCTTGGAGCTCAGTGTGTCCCAGGAGATGAGCTCAATCCTAGTCTGCTCCTTCCTCCACAGACCAGGAGCCTGGTGGCCTCTTTGATTGCTTCCATCACCACAATAATTACTTTAATTTTTAGCTTCTTGATTTTGGCAGAGACTCTCTTAAAAGCAGAAGGAAGAACAATTAAATGCTAGCATTAAGTGAAATAAGGTGCCAACAGGGTTTGGTGTCTGCCCCTCTTCCCTTAAGTGGGGTGGAAGATTAAGTGCTCAGCACATGGGCTCCTGAGAAAGCCTCCAAAGGGAGGCACCCTCACAACAGATCCAAAAAGCCTTTTTCTTAATAGAAACCATCTAGAACTTGCCAAAAAACCCCTAAATCCTGCAGGACTGGCAGGATGGAGCCTTGGCTTCATCTCCCACATGGGCTTAGCAATAAAAATCCACTTCCCACACCCCAGGGAGAGCAACCCAAAGACTATTCTGTCCTTGTGTGGTGCTGAGCAGCCAAAATGAGAATTATTCCTCCAGAAAGTACAGAAAGCTGAATTATGGACTTACCAAGGAGGGAAGTTCTGATCAGGGCCCTCTTTCTCAGCGTTTTCATGTGTTTTACATTAAGTATTCACTGGAGCTGAGGAATCCATGCTGAGAAGAGGGACCAGGACACAATTCCTTCCCTTTTCTGTTATCACCTGCTCAGCTTGGAGTGGCAAGGAGGGATTCAGCACCTCTGTTCCACACAGCCAGACAGTGCTGCAGGTTTCTCACCAGGGATCAAAGCAATGGGAACCCAACTCCTCCTCCAGCAGCAGCTCAAGAAGCTCCCAGTGCTGGCTGCCCAACAAGCCCAGAATCCTGGGATCACAGTCCTCATCCTATTTATTTTTTTTTTTTAAAGAATATAGTCATCAAAAATTGTCTCTTGCTCGAAGGCTAACAGCTGCATGACAGCCACATTCCAAGTTTTCTACTCATTCATGAATTCAAAAGTCACGCTGAGCAGATGCACCATTAAGTCCAGTTCCCTTATTTTTTTGAGAACACATGTAATTATCCCCAACTTCAGAGACACAAACTGCTCCTGGAGAAGTGACCTGTCAAACAAACAGATGACAGAGACAGCAACAAGAGCCCACTCACCTTGCCACTGGTCTCATGTCTCACAAAATAATTGCCTCCCCACCCAGAACTAAAGGTTACAACTACAGAGAGAATGAGTCAAGCAGGAAAGATGTATTTTAAAAATGGGAAAAAATGGAACAAAAAAGGTTTTATGAAAACACACTGGCATGTGTAAGACAGGAGAGAGACCATTTCTGCATTGCACCTTGTTTGCTCATGCTTTGTCTTAGCTGCCAACCACAAATTAAATAGCTCAGTTAAAACTTTGCTCATCTGGTACCTTTAATATTTACTTACTCACTAGAAACTGAACATCTGTTTTGCTTTGAGGCTTTCAGCAGTGACTCAGTGTTATCTGCAGTGTTGGACCTCTGAAGATGAGTATTCCTGAGGGGTTTTTTTTATCCCCTCACCCCACTCCTAGCAACAGTGCTTCTTGCTTTGGGGAGGAATCCGCTGACAAAGTTGGGTTATAAAATTGTTACAGCTTGACACGAGATGAGGAGGATGTGCAGGACACAGAGAAATTTCAACCTCAGCTGGAAAGAACCCAGCTGAGATCTCCAGCAGTGCATACCTGTGTCCCACAGCTCCCTGGGATCGACCCACCTTTGGCTCCCAGGCTCTGGAAGAGCAGCAACCTCCTGCTGTGTTTACAGCCAGATCAATAAACACAAGGCAATTAAAATCCCTCCAGCAGCTGCCCCCAGGCTGTGAGCAATCCCAAAGCTTTATCAGGGATTTAACCTCACAGAGCTCAGCATCACACCTTCAGCAGCAGGGAAGTTGCCCAGGTGGAGGTGCAGCTCTGGGAAGAGGATGCAGCAGCAGGAAATATCCCAGCAGCCAGAGAGCCAATTAACTGGCTGATGGAACACACCAGCATCCCATTAGCAGGGGATGCTACAAAGGCATGCCTGGGAAAAGGGCTTCAAGGATAACATATTCTGAGGGTGTGTGCCAGGGAAGAGCCTGGACATGGTCATCATCTTGTGCTGCTGGAACAGAAGGGATCTGGGCAGTATCCAAGCCACTCATCATTAAAAGTCATTTCCCAGCTGTGTGTGCAGGGATGATTCTGCTGCTCCTTCAGGGAGTGGCAATTTTCCCTGCAAGGGCATCAGACAAAGCAAATGCACAGATCTTCCCTTCATCTCTCCAAATGGTGGCTGTAAAACAGACCCAGGTGTCAGATAGGATGCTCAGGTTGGCTTTATGGGGTTTCAGAGAACCACAGAATGTCCTGAGCTCAAAGGGACCCACCCATGGATCACTGAGACCAGCTATTGTTTCACCATCTCCCCCCTCAATCACCCAGGTTCTAAAGGACCCTAATTGAGTGTAATCTGTGACCCATCACCACCCTGTCAACCAGAGCAGAGCAATGAGTGCCATGTCCAGTCTTTCCTCCAGCACCTCCAGGGATGGTGACTCCATTTGCTCCCTAAGCAGCCCAGTCCAGTGTATTATCACTTTTTCTATGAAGCATTTTCTCCTAATGACTGACCTGAACCTCCACTGGAGCAGCTTGAGACTATAAAGGTTTTATGACCCGCTTCATCCTTATATACAGATAAAGGGCACTGACATTGAGGATTCAGATGTTAGCCTGCTGGGAGATAAAGGTTCAAAGGGAAATCTGAGAAAATCCCTGCTCCTGGCTCCCACCCCAGCACTTGAAAAGGCTTTTCTTTCTTTCAGGAAAATCTTAAAACTGAGTGTGCACAAGGGCAGCCTGACACTGTCCCAATGGGCACTACAGACCCCACCTGAGATCTGCTGAATCCAATACCTCCAACAGCAATCAGCAGCAGGTCCAGGAAGCAAGGTCAGACCCACACCAGTCTGCACCATTTTCTCCCCAGAACACTTCCCAGTCTTCAGCACGGACTGTGTCTACCCAGGGATTTTTATACTTTCCTTCCACGAGTTTATCCAGTCCCCTTCCTCATCTGTATCAGTTTTTTAGCATCCTACAGGAAGCAGCAGCACAGGGTGCCCAGAGCAGCTGTGGCTGGTCCTGGATCCCTAAAAGTGTCCAAGGCCAGGCTGGATGAGGCTTGGAGCACCCTGGGATAGTGGAAGGTGTCCCTGCCCAGGGCAAGCTGTGGAACAAATTCATTTTTATGGTCCCTTCCAATTCAAACCACTATGTGATTAACACACATGGTGGAAATTCTTACAAACACTGACAGTACATAAGGGGAAGATGTAAAACCAGGACAGCACCATCAACTCCCAAAATTCTGATCCCCAGAGCTCACAAAACACCTCTGAGTCCTCTCCCCAGAGTTATGGTGCTAACACAGACCACAATGAACAAGTGCTGCCATGCAGCTCTCAGGGATTCAAACTGAGCTCCTCATCAGAGCCTCTGTGGGCAGTGAAGCAGCAGAACTGGTTTGGAAAGGAGAAAAGGAAACACAGATGACTCTGATAAGATGTCTAAATAATAAAGCATAAACGAGACAGGCTGGTTCAGGCTGGGTGTCCCATCTGCTCCAGCTTCAGTCAGGATGGTTCCCATCCCCAAAAGCACCCAAGGTTTCCATGCAGATATTCCCACATGCTGACAAGACAAAAATTCAGCACCCCAGCACACATGCTCTGCTCTGGCATTCCTGCACAGCCCTGTGTTGTTTCTTTAGGGAAAAAGGGATGAATGATTAAAAAAATATGAGTGCTCAGCATGCAAAGCATGGTCTGGGTCACCAAGGCCATATCTCAGACAAACACAAGAGTTTGGTATGAGTTTGCCATAATTTCATAGTCATCAGTCCTCTGTGACCTAACCCACCATTAAAGCTTTACCCCAAAACTGTTAATATGCTTTTTATTCTGTTCTGCTTTAAGGAACTCTGCAATCAAGCTGTGTGAATTTTTAAATGCTGATTTATAAAGATTTATTTGAGGACCTGACAGCTCCCTAAGGCCAGCAGCTACAGTTATGATTCTAGAAGTTGAGATTTGGACAAGATCTTGATCTCTGCATCTTTCTGGTCCTCCTTTAAAAAAACATGAGCAGAGAAGACACACACAGTAGAGTCCCAGTAGTGGGAAACATCCAGACACTCTCCCAAGTATGCACCCAGGCCCTAAAAGCTTCAATAAAAGAAAAAAGAGAAAAACAAAAGGGAGCAAGAGGAAACTGGTGGTCAAGCAGTGCTGATAGTCCTGGTGCTTTCTGAGGACAGGCTGACTCATTCTCCCCAGTTAAAAACCCAAACAACACCAACACCAGCCAGTGTGCTGGAGGTGGGAGTTCATGGTTTTTTCAGGCTTCATTGCTATGGGTGGATTTAATGAAAATGGAAACCTTTCAGGGAGGATAAATCCTTCAGAGGGAGAGGAAGTTACAGTCAGTTCTAGATAAGCTTCTCTTCTGTATCACTTCATTCATGGCCACACCAGCTGCTGGCACCTGCTCCTGAAAAACCAGCAAGAGTCAGGCCCTGAAAAGATAATCTGTTCTATTCTTTGTGAAAAAATGGGACTGAATGAGCAACATTCTGTCTGTCCACACCACACCTCTAGACAGAGAAGAAAAAAACCAGCCTGGCATTCCAGCCAGCCAAATGGGGTACACCAAAGCTTTACCAGAGGAAAACCTTGAGGAATTTGGATGCAAACAAGCTCATCTCCACCTGGGATGCCAAGATCCTTCAGGAGCTGTGAACAACATAAAGGTCTGATCTGTGCTTGAGGAAGGACCAGGGAGGATGTGACTTCCTCCAGCCCCTGCAGCTTGCTCCAGCCTCTCTCCTGTCTCCACACCCCTCAAAATCCAACAGCAATAAACAGTGGGGAGCTACTGCTTGTAAATCAGTTGCCACATGGAGGATGGTCACATATGGCAATTTCAGAGGAACAACAATGTGGTGATGGCAAAACCCCCTGGCAGAGATTTGCTCTCCAGACTCACAAGTAAATGCAGACAGTGCATGTGGGTGGCTGGAACTTCATCCCAGGAAAACCAACCAACACAGGAAGCCTCAGCTGCACTGGAACAGTCAAGATTCCAGGCAAACTATTTAAAAGCAAGCAGTTCTCCTCAGGAAATGGACAATGAGTTGCTGGCAGCATCCTGGAAGCCTTTCCTCTGACAAAGAGCTGGTTACTGAGGAATGGAGCTAACTCAGGTACAGGCACAAAATAAAAGGCAGAAGTTGAACTGGAACTTGCTGACTAAACTGAGCTGGGCTGGGGGGGCAGGGGAGATCCAGTGCTCTGGAATAGGCATGGAAACAAGTTTCCAGGGGAGCATGTTGCTTTAAAGTCAGCTGTGTGAGATCATCCAGTCCCCCTGAGCATGTTGTTTCCTAATGTTTTGCCCAGACTAAATACAAATGTCAGAAGCGATGGTTGGGTCGTTGGTTTGGTTATTTTTTGGTTTTGTTTTTTGGACTACTCTGAGTCCCCACAGAGCCTGCTGAGGATGAGAATTGTAGACCCTGTTCTGTCTTTCACATTACAAATGCAATTACCTCTGCAGCCTGATTGCAGAGTCTCCTGTCAGAGCAATTCTGCAAGAGGCTGAAAGAACAGCTTGCCTTTCAGAGGGAGTTAGGAACATTCCTGCCAGTCCTCCCGTGCCCTGTGCTCATGTGCTGCTGGAATTTCAGAAAAGCATGTGTATTCCCAAGGGAAGAGCATCCTTTGAAGAAAGCTGTTCTTACAGCCTTCAAAAAAGGATGTGATGAAATGCCCTTGCAAAGTATAAAATTTTCTGGGTAAAAATCCAATTCTTCTTGCTTTTCAGCCTTCTTAACCAGATAATGAAGAAAAAATTTCACTGCAAGATGATTTTGAGATGGAAAAGACAATCTGGAGACTGACAGGTTTGTCCTACCTGGATGCAAGAGATACGGGACTGAGCAAAGCTATTAAAGGTCAGTTGGATTCCTCTTTCTAAAGGCAGCAAGCATCTTGGATTTGGTTCTTTCATAACTGCAAGTGGAAATTAGCACTACAAGGCAGAAACATCTGGAGATAGGGTGTTGAACAAGACAGTGCTGGCAGGTCACATCTGGTTTTCACATTTCCACTTCAGCCTAACCAGAGGCAGGAGCCAGGCACTCAGGGCACCAAACAGAGCTGGGAATTCTGTGGATGATCACACATGTCACTGCCACCAGGTGAGAGCTTCCTTCTCCTCACCTCCCCCCCAAGCACTCCCAGAGTCACCCGTGCCAGGCTCTGTGTCAGCCACAGTGGCTCAGCTCGTTTGCCAGCCTGCCAGAACTCTGGCCAGCACAGGGTGCTGTGCCAAGGTAAGCAAGCTGAGCTGCCTTACTCACCACCAGACATGGTCCAACACGTGCAGAAAGGAGGGAACAGAGAAATAAACTCTCCAAAGCAACACCAGCTCCATCTTACATCAGCTCAGCCCTGCCATCAAACAGCTCACCAGCTCCTCACACCTTCATTTCCTTGGGGCACCAGCACTCCCTGCTCAGCCAGGGACTGATGGAGGGGCCAGTGCTGCTCCACCAGGACCCCAAAGAACCCAATCTGGGCAAGACAAGGCTTGAACCCCCCAATTATTAAGCAGGAAGTGGGAATATTAAGTGCAGATGTTAATGGTGAAAGAGGCACAGCTGACACTTAAGGTGAAAGGGAGCTTGGAGGACAGGACTGAAGGAGAATAGGTTTGGATTGGATATTAGGGAGAAATTATTCCCTGTGAGGGTGGTGAGGCACTGGCACAGGTTTGTGCAGGCTGTCCCATCCCTGGGAGTGTCCAAGGCCAGGGTGAATGGGGCTTGAACCAAGCTGGGATAGTGGAAGGTGTGCAGGGGGTTGGAATGGGATGATCTTTAAAGGTCCCTTCCAACCCAAACCATTCCATGATTCTGTGACTAAACCACAGAGCTCAGCTCACAGCACCTGAAATCAAAGATCACAAAGTTTCACAGATCATTATTAAACATGGAAGCCCTGCAGGATGTTTTATTCTAGGAAAAAATAGTTTTGCTTCCTCATCTGCCCCTTACCTGAAGTGAGCTGAATGAGCCCCATTTCTGAGGGAATAAATCCCTTTTGGACAAGTAGCCAGCATCCTTAACCACATCAGACCTGTTCTCCAAGCAGGAGACTTCAGGCTTAGGGCATTTCAAAAGCCAGCATTTCTCAACAAGCACGAAGCACTGACTCCTCCTGTTATTTCACACCTGTCCCCTTTTCCCTGGGGACAGCAGGCAGCCTGGTGTGACACAATGGGAATCACCCAGTCCCCATCAGGCTCCAAATCTGTGAGCAAGGCAGGATTTGATAAATGGGAGGAGAGTGGAGAATGAAGGAAAGTTCATGGAAGAGAGCTCACAGAAGACAGGAATATTAAAGAGTTTCAACTCTGCAGCCAGGAAACACTTCACAAATAGTCATCTTTGTGCTCAAAGCTGCTGAGAAACAACCCTACCCAGAGGAAAGAAAAATAACAGATGTGAGAATTAAGTGGGCAAGTGTTAGGTCTAAGTGTGATTTTGTCTCCAAGGACCATTCAGTGGACAGGTTTTAAAAGCAGAGGATGATTTAAGGCCAGGTTGGATGGGGCTTGGAGCAACCTGGAATAATGGAAGGTGTCCCTGCTGGTTGGAATAAATGGTCTTTAAGGTCTTTCCAACCCACACCATCCCATGAACAGCAGCAACACTTGGCAGCTCTCTGGCACAAAGCTTCAGAGGTGCCTGTCCAACATTGCTGGGCTCTGACAAAATTCAGGACAAATAAAAAGGTTTTTCTCAAGTCATCACTTTTTTGTTGCTTCCAAAATTGAGACCTGCACGAGCTCAGTGTCTCCATCTGGCACATCTGCAGTTCTGGGTGCTGGGGCATGGGGGGAGAAGGGAGGGTTTGGCATCTGGAGGCCAAGAGAGAAGGAGGAGACAATCCAAAAAGCAAGTCATGAATTTAGCCCCAGATAAGGATGGACCAAAATTGCACCCAAAAATAAATTCAAGTGGCTCTTATTAGTGAGAACAGATTTAACCACCACATTCATTTTCAGTTCCTCTCCCCCAAACCATCATTCCCAGTGTTCCCCAGGCCTCCTGTTTCTGTCTGGAGGTAAATCCAAGGAACTCTGCAACCTGGGCATAGTTCAGAGCAAATATCTGGGATCAGATCTAGGATGGAAATGACTTAGGATGTCTAAAGGGAGAATGCAGTTCAAATGCTTTGAAAGCTTTGGAGTGTTTTATTCAACATTTTGACTGGGCCCAGCTTCTAAAATATATATGAAGCAAAACCATCAGCAATGAGAAACATTTATTCTAACATAACATCCAACACCACAGCTTGACAGGATCACTTGGAACTGCACATTAAGTGACCACAGGGAAATTGGGGTAGCCAAAGATGCTTCAGAAGTGGCTGAAGAGCCACAAGAGGGTCACTGCAAGAGCTTCCCACAGGAAGGACACAAAATACCATCCTGTCTCTGGCAAAAAACACTGTTATCTGAGAGCTGGCCCATGGATGGAACTTGGTAGCCCAAGTCCCAAGGTGGGTTTGTGCCACAGCACCTGTCAGAGGCCACGCAGCCTCCCAAGGCTTCTCAAAGGACTGGTTCTCCAAAAAACCCACCAAAATTCATGAATCCAGTGGCTGAACTCTGAATCTCCCCAGAACAGAGCCTGCAGAACCTTAAATAAGGATTAAATAAGGACAGGGAGAGACACAGAGGCCTGAGCTCTGCATTCATGTTGCTCCCTTGGGAAGTGGTCACAGCATCCCAAAGGAGCTGAACTGCCATTTGTCACCTCCACAGCAAAACAATCCTCCTGGAAATGTCCTGTGCTAACAGCCCAGTCCTGCCAGAGAAAACAAAGCTCAAAGAAAGCCTGAAGAGATTGGCAGTAATTCCTGTAACAGGCAAAATGGGAAAAAAAAAAATGGAAGTGACAATCCTGTTCCTACACCTGAACTCTGGATCTGGGAGTCTGCCTGAAATCCCATTTTGGAGGGGGGACATGGAATGCACTGCCAGGATCATCCAAGGGGCTGGGAACAGCTGAAGTGGCACAGAAAGTGTTGATGTAGGATGGGAGTGTGGCAGAGATGACCTTTCCATGCTGGATTGAAAACCCTGGAATAACAGCTGTGCACCTATGGAAGCTGCTCCTGCACTACCACCTGTGTCCTTCATTAGTTAATTACTGACATTTCTGCAACTCCACTGCCTTAATGAAGCAGCAGGGGAGGGAGAATTCACTATCAAATACAAAGCAGTGATCTCAGCTGGGCAGAGATACCTTCTGTGGCTCAGCTGGGTGGAATTTCAGGGCTCCAGGACCCCAAATTCCCTTAAATCCATGCAACTTGGCCTGTGGGGCACTGAACAACCCAAAAATAAATTACCCTTACACACACACAGCATCATGAGTTCCCTAAGAGGATGAATGCTTAAAAGCTTCAAAACATATTTTTAAAGATTCTCTCCAAAACTGAGCCAAATTGTAGCTGGTGAGATTTGCACCCTTCAAACACAAGAGAAGCTGTGGCTGCCCCTGGATCCCTGAAGTGTCCAAAGCCAGGCTGGAGCAACCTGGGATAGTGGAAGGTGTCCCTGCACATGGCAGGGATGGAACCAGATGGTCTTTAGAGTCCCTCCCAACCCAAACCATTCTGTGATTCAATGATTCTGTGAAACTCTGGGCAGCAAAAGGCAGGAACTCATTTTGTGCAGCAGAGGCAGTTTAAACTGATTAAACTACAATCCTGCTGTTCTGTTCTGCTGCCAGGTCACCTCCAGTGGAGCCACAGTCACCAAGCCAGGCCCCACCTTGTAAGAATCTCTTTCCACAGCACCTAAACACACTCATCTCCAAAGATCCCACACTAGGAACTCTGAATCCATCCTACAGAAATAAAACCATTCCAAATTACCCATGCCAAAGCAGCTGAGTGAGTATTGAGCAACTGCAAAGTTCCTAGCTTCCTATAAAGACACTCATGATCTTGCAGTAACTTCAAAAACCCCCTGAATAGGTCAGTTCCTGGGTTTGGATGTGGAGCAGCTCAGTTTTCCCAGCACTGCCTGGCTGTCCAGGAGCCCTGGCTGAACTTTCCAGCCAGTTATCATCAGACCTGGTGTGGCTCATCCCTTTTTCCCCCTCAGGACTTTCCACCTCTCCCATCCACTTGTGCACAGAGCTCCTCATTCTCTGTCCACCAGTCAAACAAGTGCAATTGTCAGAGCACAAATTCAGTTTCTCAGCCTTGAAGTTCAAAAGAGGGTTTGTTCCTGGCTTTGCTCCAGAGTGGTTGGAGAGAGAATGGAAAGGGATGATTTTGGAGATCCTAATTACACATGGAGTAATTCCCAGTGGAAGGCAGGCTCCAAGCTCTGCCAGCATCCTGCCTACAATTCCTCTTGCACTTGGGACTGAACCATTTTCAAAAATGCAAACCAGAAATGACCTGGGTGATGAGTGAAGGGCTTTGCTCAAGCTTTCAGAGAACAAGAGTCAGGAATCTCCTACCAGCTGCAGAGCTTGTACAGGAGCCAACAAATGTGGACCTGCAAGACACTGAGTGCCCTCAGACCCCCTTGATATGGGCAGTGGAGCTGGGGAAGGGTCTGGAGCCCCAGGAGCAGCTGGGGGAGCTGGAAAGGGGCTCAGCCTGGAGAAAAGGGGGATCAGGGGGGCCCTTGTGGCTCTGCACAACTCCCTGACAGGAGGGGACACCAGGGGGGTCAGGCTCTGGGAACAGGGACAGGGACAGGAGGAGAGGGAATGGCCTCAAGCTGGGCAAGGGGAGGGTTAGATTGGATATTTGGGAATATTTCTTCATGGAAAGGGTCCTCAGGCATTGGCACAGCTGCTCAGGGCAGTGCTGGAGTCCCCATCTGTCCAGGGATTTAAAAGCCACATGGATGTGGTATTTGGGGACATGGGGCAGGGGAAGTACTGGGGAAATGGTTTGACTCAATGATCTTAGAAGCCTTTTCCAACCCAAACAATTCCATGACTCCATGATGCACATGGCAATATCAGTGGTTCAAAATTCACTGACTTAAAGCCCCACCTAAAACACCCTCTCTGCTGGGCCTGCAGGGAATGCAGCAGCTTTGGAAAGGAGAAAAGAGGAATGATGCTGGGGCTGCAGCCCCTCCATGGAGAAACCACAACCCTCAGAGCACATGCCTGCTCTGGAGACTCCTCCTGCAGCAGCATCCCAGTGCTGGGACATGGGGCAGCATCAGCTGCTCCATCCCATGCTGCTGGCTCAGCTGTGCCAGGCAGAAACAGGGACAGAGAGCTCCCAGGTTCCCCTTTTCTGGCCACAAACAGGATGAGCTCCAGCTGAGGATGGAGCCTTTTAAAGCAGCTCCCTGCATTTCACAATTTATCCTCAAGTTTCTACAAGAAGAGGGCAACATATGGGAAGTTACATAAACTCGAACAACCCCCACAGAATATCCTGGAAAAAGAGGAAAATACACAGAACTTGCTTTAAAATGTTTTAAGGAAGGTGAGGAGTAAATCCTTCATTATTTCATGGATAAAGCCTGGACACAAGAAGCAGTATCAGATACTCAGGTGCCTCCACAGCCTCTCCTGTGGATCAGATGTGTCACCCTTGTGGAACAGCACTGGTTTTGCACATCTATCACCAAAAGTTGCCCTGCAGCCCTGGCTGAGGGACATGAACTCCCACAGGGACACTCACAACAGCCACACAGAGGGATGAAGACACCTGGGAGACCCTTCAAACCATCCCAAATGCTGATGGATTCAAGGTGGAAAATGCTCAGGCAGCCACCAGGCTTGTCATCCCTTCTGGAGCCTCTGCTGAGGAGGGGATGAGAGAGATGAGAAACCATGATTGTACCTTTTATTTATCTTTCAGGAGAGCAGAGATTCACCTTAACCTTTCCAAAGCTGCTTTTCTCTCTCAGCTAGCCTTTCCCTATTTTATTATTCCTCTTTTTATTTATTTGGATGTTGGGTTCTGGGAGGCCAGACCTGCCCAGACAAAGCTGAAGCACAGCCCCAGTTCAAGCACTGCTGCAACACAAACAGCTGAGCCACAGATTTCACCTCCAAGCACCTGCTGGAGTCAAAAAATAACTCCCACACAACCACTGAAGGCCAAGACAGGTATAGAAAGATGATAAATGAGTTGGCTGAATACAAAACCCTGACAGAAGGGTGGAACTAGGTGGGGGTCAGACTCTGCTCTCAAGGAAAAAGAGACAGGACAGAAGGAAATGGCCTTAAGTTGCACCAGGGGAGGTTTAGATTGGATATAAGGGAAAATTCCTTCATGGAAAGGGTTGTCAAGCAAACCCCTAGGTAAGATTAGAAAATAACTGAACCTCTCTAATCCTAGTCTCAGTATCTAAAGACAAGCTGCTGCCACCAAATCACCCAAAGATCCACCCAGCATTCCCACCCTGCCACCAGAATGAGGATGCAAATTCTACACAGCAACTGGGATTAAAAACATCTATTTGCCTGTAGCCAAATAGGTTTAAAGTCTCCTCAAGAGAAAATCTTGAGGATTATCCATGCTCTCCAATTTATTATTCATTTCTAACTCATCTCTGTTCATCTCTAATTCATCATTTAGGGGATGGCATTAGTGTCTGCTATGGAGAGGGTATGAAACTGCAGCATTTGGACTAAAGTTGTATTTCTGAGCCTTCAAGAGTAGCCAGTTTGCAAGAGAGTGAAATCCAGAGGCTCTGAGACACACCATGTGTTCAACAAGACTGGCAAACACATGTGAATATATTTATTTTCAGGCTTCTTAAACACATCCACAAGAGCTTTGCTTCTGGAACACGAGTGAGATGATTATCTGCTGGCGTGATAAAAACATGATTCAAATTGTAAAACAGCAGGAAAAGTTTTGCATGCTGGCCTGCCACACACTATCACCAGAAAAATTTATGGTACCTCAAGAGCTGCAGGTTGAAAGCCAGGATATTCCTGTGCTGAACATGGTGCCTGGAATGGGAGGCTGTGCTTTCCCAGACCGCTGCTGGAATCTTTAAAACCACTAAAATGCTTTTTTTTAAAAAAAAGAAACCCACACACATACAAAAAAGCAAATCCTGTTCTTCATATTTCTCCTCTTACTCAGTAAGATTTACTTATTTGAGGGTTCCAGCCTTCCAGAAAGCTCTAGCAGCATTGGGATTGGGAGATCTGTGCCTTTTGCTTCTGCTCTGGATGAGCAGCCAGACCTGAGTTCCTTCCTGGTTTTTTGGGTTTTTTTTGCCATTTATTTCCCTGCCTTGGTTCCCTGGCTGGTCATTTCTTCCTCCAGGGCTGGGTCTGCACTGGGTGTAGCAGAGTTTTTTGGGGATGGAGTAAGAGATGCCTGACTGGAAGCAAGCAGTACTCTGAGCTGGTTGCAATCACACTGGGACCAGGAACAGATTTCCTGGCTGCAGGAACCTCTCTGACATGGACCACGATGGCATTTACTAACACAAATCAGCACTGTCAGCCCTGAGGCTGTGACTGAAGAGTCTGAAATCCCTAGAGGAGGAACTGATAGGATACCTCTAAAAATACAGGTGGAAAGCAGGGATGGAGCCCACAAAATCCCAGGGATTCCAGGAGGATCTGCTGCTTAACTGGCAAGTTCACCACTGTGGCCTCTTGGAATGAGTCCAGAAGAAGCTGTGGCTGGCCCTGGATCCCTGGAAGTGTCCAAGGGCAGGTTGGACATTGGGATTTGGAGCAGCCTGGGACAGTGGAAGGTGTCCCTGCCCATGGCAGGGGGTGGAATGAGATGATCTTCAAGGCCCCCTCCAACCAAACCATCCTGTAGCTCTGTGATTCCATTATCAGCATTCCCAGAGGGCAAGCGAGGATGGTTGGGGAGAACATCTACCAGTTCCCTTTTGGGCAGGTGACCCCCAGCTCCCTGGGGAGCAGCATGTGAGCACAGACCCAGGGAGACACCCTGCTGCCAGCAGTCACACCAGGATCTGCTGCTCTCCTCAGCCTGGAGCAAGGTCACCACTGATGGGCTGGAGCCCAAATCCAGCTAAACCTCTGGGGTTTGGATCACAGAACAACCAGAGATTATTTCAAAATATCAGAGGTGATAGGGGAGAACAGTCATCCCAGGGGGGGCTGGTTCAGCCCCAGAGCAACCCAGTGCTGATTGATTCACTGCTCATACCTGGATCCAGCTTCCCTGTCACCTATTACTTAACTTGGATACACAAAACCTACAAGCTCCAACAGGCCAAACCCTGTTTTTCAGACAGGTATGCTGCTGCAGCATCTCCACACTGAGCCTATTAACACACCTTTACTGATGGAGTTTGGAGTGCCAAAAAGTGTCTTGGACCCTCAAGTTATGAATCCAGATCTTAAAACTCTCTGTCTATGCAGCATCAATCAGCCAAGGTGTCTGGTGGTCAGGTATCAAGCCAGTGAAAGTTAATTTTCTGCCAGCTGGGATTTCCAGGCTGGATATTTCCCATTTTTACTTCCTCCAGGACTCATCCTGAAGAGATGTTCATGGCCTCAGTGCTCACAACCCAGCAGCAAACACTGAACCCACCAGAATCAAGAAAGGCAGCTGGGAGACAGGCAGGGGAGATCCTGCTTTGCACTGGAATTCATCTCAAAAAAGGATACCCTGCACCTCCCCTTCCTCAGACATGCAGGGATTTGGGGCAAAGAAAGGATTGGGCTGCTTTCCCTTCCCTACACAAAGGAAGGCAGAGCAGGGATGTCTTCCTGGAAGGACCAGAAAATAGCTGTGGATGGAGTCAGACTGCAGGGCAGGATGAGGAAATCCTCGTTATGGCAATAAAAAGGTCTCAAGTACTTGGCTGGGGAGCCAGGAATCCACCAACAGGCCAGGCTGGCTCAGGAGCAGCTTTTCACATCAGCACAGTGAGAACATTTCTGTTTATTTGTTCCTCAGAGTCAGCCAAGAAGCAAGGAGGTGCTGCTCCATTCCCCCCTCACCACACTTGTCCTCAGCTCCCTGCAACAGCAGGAGGCTTAAAATCAGTGAGACTTCCACCTCCTGCTCCCTCCTACCACCCTGGAATGTTTGGTCTCCTGGACAGGTTTTAATTTTGCTTCAGAGCAGGGATGGCACAGCATGACCTGACTCACGTGGGAAAGGCAGAGCTCCTCTGAAGTCAGAGAACTCTTGTTTTCCATCCCAGGCCCAAATTAGTGCTAATTATTCCATGCAAAATGGAGTTGCTTCAACAGGAAGGAATTAGGACAACAAATTATCCTGGAATAAAGAGTTGCTGCTGCCTAAGCAATGATCTGTTTGCACAGAGAACAAAAGGAGGATTCTCAAGGCCAGGTTGGACAGGGCTTGGAGCAACCTGGGCTAGTGAGAGGAGTCCCTGCCCATGGCAGGGGGCTGGAAGGAGATGAGCTTTAAGGCCCCTTCCAACCCAAACCATCCCCTGATTCTCTAATTCTTCCACAGGTCCTCTGGAAAAAAAAAAAAAAAAAAAAAAAAAAAAAAAAAAAAAAAAGGAGTTCCAATTTTATTAAGATTTCCAGCCTCCATACCTGTTACAGGAGACACCAGGATTTTGTGCATGACCAATATGCCAAAACCCAAGCCACACTCAGGTGTTTTGACTGCCACCATCCAAACTGCAGCAGCTGCCATAAGCACAGAGGTACCACAGGAACAACCACAGCACGGTGGGTTTGAGAGCTGGGGCTGGTGCTTTCAGCCAGGAGAGTCCTGATTTGGGGCAGGGAGGGAGGGAGGTGCAGGCACATCCCCTCCTGCAGCCTGGAGGGTTTCCCTCCATGGAGACACAGCCCTGGAACCTGCAGCACATGTGGCTGTGGAGATGCATTATTTGAATGCTCTGGCATGGAACTGTGGAATCACAGCATGGTTTGGGTTGGAAAGGACCTGAAAGTTCATCTCCTTCCAACACCCAGCCACGGGCAGGGACACCTTCCACTATCCCAGGGGACTCCCAGCCCTGTCCAGCCTGGCCTTGGACACTTTCAGGGATCCAGGGGCAGCCACAGCTTCTCTGGGAAATCCATTCCAGGGCCTCACCACCCCCACAGGTAAAAATTTTTTTCTAATATCCCATCTAACCCTGCCCTCTGGCAGTGGGAGCCATTCCCTGTGTCCTGTCCCTCCATCCCTTGTCCCCAGTCCCTCTCCAGCTCTCCTGGAGCCCCTTTAGGCTCTGGCAGGTCTCTGAGCTCTCCCTGGAGCTTCTCCTCTCCAGGTGAGCACCCCCAGCTCTCCCAGCCTGGCTCCAGCCCTCAGAGCATTTTTATTGCTTCCTCTGCAGTCACTCTAAGTCCTTGCTGTGCTGAGGACCCCAGCCTCAGACACAGCACCCCCTCAGCATCACCTCCTGCACTAACACAACAATCCCATTCCACCTTGCTGTACTACAAAACACCTCATGCTGCAAAAAAGAACTATGTGAGGCAACATGGAGCAGGTGTGGAAAGCAGCACCACTGTCATGAGGAGCTCCAGGACCATGGCTGGAGCCTAGAGATGACATGAAAAACCTCCTAAAGAGGTCAGACAACACAATGAATGAGCTGCCTCTGCACTAGTGCCTGGGCAGATCTGTGTGACAGTGACAATGTCCACGGATCCCACGATGTATTTCCCAGGAGCTTTGGCCACACACACAGAAGTTTCAAGTACTGACAGGTAGCACAGCTGACAGTGCAGCCACGTGAGCTGCATCAGAGAAAAAAGGGTTTCCAGAGCATTTGTGAGTTTAATGAGAAGTGAACACTCGTGATGCAAGGCACTCTACCCACTTACACAACCTGGAGACATCAGGAAGAACAGGATCACTCCAGCCTCTAGCAATATCCAGGACCAGCTGCTCCACAGGAAGATGCAAGAAATCATTCTGGACAGCTCAGGAATCACTTGCTTATCACTAAATCTCTTCCTAAGCCCTTCAGATAGTGATTAAGCACAATGGTTCATACCCTACATATTAAATATTAATCCTCCCTAATGGGAGTGCCGACGTTCCGGTTATCCAATTCGGATAACCGCACGCCCCGTTCCTTTTCCACCCCAAACCACATAAACACGAGGTATAAAACCCAGCAGCATTCTGTGATCCAGCCAGAGCCTCCTTGGGCTCAGAGCCTTGAAGCAAACCAGCTGCATCCCACTAAAGTCAGGGGGGAAAGAGTTAAGAGCAGGGGATGAATCAGCCACTGCTCTAAATGCGGATATTTCCTACCCCTCTGCTCAAGTGTCTCTTCCTGTCCCAAGGCTTTGGGGACACTTACAGACCTGGTCGCTTTCAAATGACTTCCACTGTGAGAGGAAAGTCCAGGGATTTGTTTTATTTCCAGAGGAAAATGCAATTTATGAATGAGCCCAGAGAGCAGCTGCCAGGAATGACCGAGCTCCAGCCTGTGTCACAGCAGGAGGGGAGGACCAGGCAGCAGCTGGTGCCATCCTGACCCTATGGAAGCACCACAGGTGCCCTGTTCCACACAAAATACCCCACCCCACACTCCCCAGTGTTTTGAGGCATCACACAGACCATGACAGTGACATGGGCTCAGCCAAGCAGAGCAGAGCTGACACAACCTGTGCCCTCCCCACTGGACTGGGATCCAGCAGGCTGTGGAAACACAGAGGGCTGGAGCAGAACAGAGGTAGGCTGGCAGCAGGAGGAGGCAGGGAGAGAGGGAATTCAAACCACTCGTCCAGGAGGATGTTGATGTTGGATGTGGACCAGTAACACGGAGCAGCAGAGAGATACAGTTATTTGTGAGGGATGTTTCAGGAAGGCAGGGCTGTGTCTCCTTAGTCTGGGAACAACACAGCAGCACCAGTGCCCTGGAAACGGGAAATATCGATTCCAGCACCTCCCAGGCGCTTTCACAGAATCCCAGAGTCATTCAGGCTGGAAAAGACCTCCAAGACCATCACCCCACAAAGTCCAACCTGTCACCAATCCCCAGAGCAGAGAACTGAATGCCACGTTCAGTTGTTCCTTGGACACCTCCAGGGATTGGGGACTCCACCACCTTCATCCAACTGTAACCAACCAGTTGCTTTAACCAATTGTTTGAATAAAGATCAGGCAAAAACCCTGAATTTCCTGCAGGCACTGCCCCAGAAAGCTCTCCAGCAGGGATGAAACACACACGTGGGATGGGAAGGTGGCAGTGCCCACTTTTTCTGTCTCCCCAGCACTCCAGGTCCTAGGGGAGCTGTACCCCAAAAAGCATCCTGGCCACAGCAGGGATCAGGGAGCTGGCAGTGCCATGACCATCCCTGTGATCCCATTCCTCCACACCAAGCCTGTTTCCCAATCTCTCTGGGAATAACAGCATGAGTTTGTATCTGATGCTTGACACAGACAGACAAACCCTCCCTGAAAACCTGGCTGCAGCCCCCCCCAGCACATCCTTCCCCTCCCTGCAGCAACAGGAATTAAAATAAAGACGAAAAACTCCTGTTGGGGCCGCAGTTTTATTTCCTGTCGTTTCTAGAACTCCTTGTACAGGAGGAAAAAATCCTTAAATATTTCCAAGCATCCAGCAAGCTCCCCCCAGCCAGGGGCAGGCACAGAAGGGATGACTAATTTTTTTTTTTAGCGTAAGACGCTGCGGAGAGCGTCCTGTGAACAGGCTCAGTAAATTCCTGAGGCTCCCGGCAAGGACTCCAGCACTCCTTGCGAAACTTCCCAGATGGAATTGAAAAGCCAGAAAACATCATTTTCTCTCCCTCAACAAACAGAGGTTGGGATTCCTTTCGCGACAGTATTTGGATTTTTAATGTCAGTCCATATTTAGCAGGAGGGAAAAAAAGCCTCCCTTCCTTCCTGTCACATTTTCCACCCTCGATGACATCCAAGATCAGAAACAAGCAAGCGCTGGCTTGAGAAGGGAGGATGCAGCTAGCCGAGCGTGGGAGAGCTTGGAGAGGGGCAGCACGGCCATTCCCATTTGGGATTCCCGTTTGGGATGTGAGGAGGGGACACACCCTTCGAGGAGAGGAAAGAGACAGCCCTGAAGGGAGGGACAGAACCCTCGGACCCCATAGCAAAGAGGATGTCTCTTCCAGTGCTCCAGCCTGGAGCATCTCCCGCACAGGGAGCAGACCACAAGCCCTCAGGCTGGAATATCGGTGCCAAAAGAAGCCTCTGGCCACCAGCACAGCCTGGATCTGCCAAGGGGGGTGTGGTGGGAGCGTGGGTCAGGAGGGTTCCTCGCTGACCAGAAGCCCCAGGGTGCAGAGAGGAGCTGTGCAGGGAGCCCGGCCATCCTGCAGCAGGGCGGTGCTGGGGCTGGCAGGACATCGTGGCCATGGTGTCCCTGCCCTGCTGCTGTTCCCTGGGTCTTGGAGGGGTGTCCCCACCTTGGACCTCCGTGTCCAACTGTGTGGGTCCATAGAATGATGGAATGGTTTGGGTTGGTAGGGACCTTAAAGTCTATATTGCTCCATCCCCTGCCAAGGATAGGGACACCTTCCACTAGCCCAGGTTGCTCAGAGTCCCATCCAACCTGGCATTAAACACCTACAGGAATCCAGGGGCAGCCACAGCTTCTCTGGCAACCTGTACCAGGGCCTCACCGCCCTCACAAGGAAGAATTTCTTCCTAATATCTGATCTAACCACACTCTCTTTCAGTGAGAGGCCATCCCCCCTTATCCTGCCACCCCAGGTCCCTGTAAAAACCCTCTCTCCGTTTTTCTTGCGGGCTCTCCACAAGTACTGAGAGGCCCCATTGGGTCTCCCCGGATCCTGCTCTTCCCCAGGCTGGACAATCCCAATTCTCTCTTCCCCAGGCTGGACAATCCCAATTCCCGCAGCCTTTCCTCGCAGCAGAGGTGCTGCATCCCTCCCATCAACTTGGTGGCCTCCTCTGGACCGACTCCAAGGGAGCAAATCCAAGAGCCGCAGCCCGCGATCACTTTTAGAAATCACCATTATCGCTTCCAAACACACCTACAAATGCGCAAATACCAAACCCCAAGTTCAGCGCGCACAGCGTGGGGGTGACCCAACTCCACGGACACGCGTGGGTCGCGCCCGCCGCCCCTTCCATCAGCCCCACAGCACCGCAACACCCCCGTGCCTCCCCCCGGGGGTCACCTGCGACCCCCGCCCCGCTCACCTGCGGCCGCTGCTCCCACCGGCTCCCGCCCAAACGGCTCCGCTGCGAGGCCGCGGCGGCCGCCCGTAACCATGGACGGCGCGGCGGGGGGAGAGCGCGGGGAGGGGGGTCGGGGGAAAAAGGGGAGGGGGATATGAGGGAAGGGGAAGGGGTGCGGGAAGCCCCCGCCGCCCCTCGGGGCTCTCCCGGCGCTCAGCGGCGCCGCCGCCGCCGCCCGCCCGCTGCCGCCGCCATCGTGCGGCTCCGGCCGGGGGCGTGGCCGGGGCGTGCCCAGGGGCGGGGCCGAGGGCGGGGCCAGAGGGCCCCGGCGCGGGGTGGTGCCGCCCCCTGGTGGCGCGGAGGCGGCACTGCGCCCCCCATCGCGCTCCCCGAAATTCCCGAGTAGGAAATTAACTAAAAATAAAATGTTTTGGTGGGATACTACAGGAAAGGCGGGGACGGACTGTTAGGAAGGAGCTGCGGAGACAGGGCAAGGAGTAACGTGTACAAGTTGAAAGAGGGGGAATTTATGTTGGATATTAAGAGGAAATTTTTTGCTGGGCCAATAATGAGAACAGGAACAGGTTGCCCGGGAAGTTGTGGATGCCCCAACGCTGGAAATTTTCAAAGCCAGGTTGGATAATGCCTTGAGCAACCTGCTCTAATGGGGGTTGTCCCGGCCCGTGGCAGAACAGCTTGGGATGATCTTTTTTAAACTCTCTTCCAAACCTCTAACATACTACGATTCTATGATTCTGTGATTCTGTGATTCTGTGATTATATGATTCTGTGATTCTATGATTCTGTAATTCTGTGATTCTATAATTATATGATTCTATGATTCGATGATTCTGTGATTCTATGAATGATTCTGTGAACAGAAATTACTGGGCCCAACTGAGTGAGTGGTTTTTTTTTTTTTTTCATGAGGTAAGTTTTGATCACCACAAAGGTCTCGTCTTAATTAGAAACAACCCAGAAATACAATCCCATTTTATTATTTAGGATAAGAAAAGCTGGCTTCAGTTAATTATAATCACTGAATGGTTGGGGTTGGAAAGGACTTCAAAGACTCTCTCGTTCCACTCCCTGCCATGGGCAGGGACAAATTTCCACTATCCCAGGCTGCTCCAAGCCCCATCGCCAGGGATGACACAGCCACAGCTTTTCTGGACAAACTGTGCCAGTGCTCACATGAAGGAGTATGTTCCTCATATCCAGGTGGAACTTTATCATTTTCTGCCTTTTGCCTCTTGTCCCATTGCTGGGGACAGAGCAGAGCCCGGTCCATCCTCTTGGCACACCCCCTTTAGATATTCACACACATTAATGAGGTTCCCTCTCAGATGTCTGTTCTCAGGGCTGAACAGCTCCAGCCCCCAGAATCACAGAGGTTCAAAGGGATATCTGGAGATCGTCCAGTCCAACCCTCTGCCAAGGCAGTGACACCTGCAGCAGGTGACACAGGAATGTGTCCAGGTGGGTTTGGAATGGCTCCAGAGAGGGACACTCCATGGCCTCCCTGGGCAGCTGCTCAGAGCTCTGCCACCCTCAATATAAAGAATGTTGAGGTGAAACTTCCTATGTTTTAGTTTGTGGCCATTAGTCCTTGTCCTGCGGCTGGGCACCACTGGAAAGAGTCTGGCAGCATCCTGAGACTCCCCTGCGCCCCTTTGGAGATATTTAAATGGATTGATGAGATGCTCCTGTCTCCTCACACCCGCCGGACGTGCACCAGGGTCTCCGTTGTCCCGGAATCTCCGTGTCCCCTCTCCAGGATCCCCGTGTCCCGGTATCCCCGGGTCCCCGCTCCAGGATCTCCGTGTCCCGGTATCTCCGTGTCCCCGTGTCCCGGTATCTCCGTGTCCCGGTATCTCCGTGTCCCGGTATCTCCGTGTCCCCGTGCCCCGGTATCTCCGTGTCCCGGTATCTCCGTGTCCCGGTATCTCCGTGTCCCCTTCCAGGCTCGCCGTGTTCCCGCTGTCCTGAGGGACCCGGAACCGGACACACCCCCTGTCAATCATAGTGACAGGCGTGTGTCGCAGCCAATCAGCGGCGGTTGCGACACGAGGGGGCGGGGTCATAGCGGTGCCGGGCGCACGGCGGCGGCGGGCGCAGGTGAGGGGCCCTGAGGGGCCGTGAGGGCGGCGGGGAGGGGGCACCGCGGCCGCAGCGCCCCCCGCGGCCGCCTCAGCTCCGGCCGCACTCCCGGCCGCTGTGCCGGGGGCTTCTGCGAGCGGGGAACCTCCCGCAGCTCCCCCGGGGGCTGAAGGTCGTGCTGAGGGCGGGGGGGGGGGCCCCGCCGTGAGGGCGCCCAGATCCACGTCGCGGCCTGCGGGCCGCCATTCCTGTGGGAATGAGTCCAGTGCCTTCCGCTTTGTTTTTTTTCCATTGCTAATGCGCCATTCCGGCCGTGGCCCCTTGAGCTTGTCTTGGCCTTGTCGCCTGTTCTTCCCTGTCGGCTGTCATGACCCTGCCACCAGGCCGGCCCCCAACCCGCCGGCTGAATCCAAACAATCCGAGTGGGAATAAACACGGGTGGGCGATGGTAGAAAGAAGCGAGGTTTGTGGAAAGGAAGCTGAGCCTTGAACTTTAACCCAAACGTCTTCTCTGTGCGCGTTTTCCGCCTGGGATTTCCCCTGTCCATTGGCAGTGTCTGTGCGGGGGCACGGGTGCCTTTGAACATCCGAGATTCTGGAGACAGCCTGAGCTTCACCAGCAGCTCTGCTCACCCTAAGTCTGTCTCTGTGCAGGTGCTGAGCCAGGATGGGTTTGGCTGAAGACAAAGTGTACGCCCATATTACCAAAAACCTCAAGAAGTTCGGGACTATCCGAGTGGCATCGCTGGTCAATTCCCTGACGTGCCTGGTCGATTCTGATAGAGTAATTCCCTGTTTTGCTGAGCTCTGCCAGACTCCTTCCACAACACAGAGCTGTCTTTCCTCTAAGCCAGACCCTCTCTTAGACGCCCTGTGTGTTTTTCCTAGGATGAACTCCTCGCCCGGGAGGAGACACGGGGCAACTACATAGCTGTCTTTAGGTTTTATCAGCACCTGAGGTGCCGGAGGGGCTGGGTGCAGGATCTCATCCAGGCGCTGCACCAGAACAACGCGGGGCACTTGGCTGATGAGCTGCAGGAAATCTATGACATGTGGCAACCTCGACCTCGTATGTAGCCTCATCCTCCCCGGGTGTGTCTTGTGGGGTGCTGGAGGTGGGGACATGAAGTTGTCTCTGTTCCTGCCTTGGCTTCCCAGGGATGTTTTTCAGTGGGGTGACACGTTTGAGGATGACAGGTCTGTGTTTGAAGGTGCTTGGGTTGGTGGTGGGCTGGGGTTCTCACCTGAGGGGAGATGGAAGGATGAACAAAGGGTGTGGGGACAGAGCAGGGACACACAGAGGGCTGCCTCATCCCCACACTTATCCTCTGCTTCCTCAGTTTTCCCCACAATGATCTGCTTGTCTCTTCCAGATTCCTCAGCTCCTGCTGCTGCCTCCTCCCTTCCCAGTGATGCCCATCCTGCTGCCTCCTCCACCAGTGCCCAGACACCCTCCCAGGGGCCAAATCCTGCCCCTTTGGCTGGGCAGCCACACCGAGAGCTGCCCATTGGTGACCAGCCCAGTGCTGCCACCCCCACAAGCATGGATCTGGAGGCCAGAGTGCCAGTGCAGGAATCGGTGAGCAGGACACGTGTTGGATGGGGACACAAGGGTCCCTTTGGATTGGGGAGCCTGCAGTAGGGCCAGGCTCCTTCAGGACCACCCCAAGCAGCTGCTCGCTGCTGATCTCTGCTGCATCTGGTAACTTGCAGTTTATACATGGTCCTGGAACTGCTCCCTCTCCTGTCTCCCTCCACGAGGGCAGTGCAGGCTCTGCTTTGCCAGTCCAGGCTTCTCTCCCGAGCCTGAGTCCCCAACCCTTGGGTGGCTCCAAAGGAGAGACCCCAGACCCCTTTCATAACCAGCCTTGTGGGGGTCACTGCTCAGGGTTTGGAACACCCCATGGTCCCAGACCCCCTCATCCCAGTGATCTAACACAACTCATTTCCTTCCAGCTCCCCAAAAAACTCCCGGAGCAAGAGAGTCCCCGGCCAATTCCACCTGAGAGCAAAATCCATGGCGGAGTGAGCAGTGGGCACAGTGGAGAGGGGAATCTCCCCCACCCCGCTGGGGCAGTGGGGACAGCAGGGACAGCAGGGACAGCAGGGGTGGCCGTGCCATCAGCTGTGTCCCCAGAGCACAGGGACTGGCTGAGCCGCCGGCCGGTGTGTGTGGACAATGGTTTTTTTGGGAATTCCAACCACCTGCACCGCGGCACGCCCGGCCTGGCCCTGGGCAGGGCTGTTCCACCCAGGGATGCAGCTGCTGCTCCCAGCCCCGGGCAGCCCAGGAACGAGCCCGAAGAGAACTCGGATATCTCCACAGAGTCACTGCCAAGGCTGCAGGGGAATGCTCAGGGTGTGGGGCAGCAGCCCCCAAACTCGGTGCCAAAAAAGCAGCCTGTGCCAAGCTCTGGGCATGGTGAGCCCACTGGCAGCTTGGTGGATGTGCGCAGCCCCCTCCTCATACAGGAGCAGTTTGATGCAGAGAAGAAGAGGGTCGGGATGCTGCGAGAACACCCAGGCAGTGGAGGTGAGTTTCTCTCCTGGCAGAACCAGGTAGGCACTAGAGAGCAGGAGATATTGCTGAGAGCCCCTCACTGCAAGAAAGAAACTGGCATGATGGAGTGTGTCCAGAGAAGGGAGAGCTCTAGAACATAAGTGTGATGAGGAGCAGCTCAGGAAGCTGGGAGAGCTCAGTCTGGAGAAAATGAAGTTCAGGGGAGACCTTGTTCTACAACTCCCTGACAGGAGGGTGGAGCAAGGTGAGGATTGGGCTCTGCTCTCATGTAACAAGCAACAGGACAAGCAGAAAATCGTGTCATGGGAGGTTTAGCTTGGATAGTTGGGAAATTCTCCTTTTGAAAGAGATTGTCAAGCTCTGGAAAAAGCTGTCCAGGCCAGTGGTGGTCACCATCCCTGGAGGGATTTGAAAGCCATTTGGATGTGGCACTTGGGGACATGAATTTGTAGTGGCCTTCGTAGTGCTGGGGGGATGGTTGAGATAGAGTAGAATAGAATAAAATAGAATAGAATATTTAATTTGGAAGTAACCTACAGTGATCATTTAATGCATCTGCATTTTAAACTTCTCCCCTTCCCTTAGTTTGCAGAGATGTTTGTATCTTGCATGTGGGGGAATTTTAGCATCTCCTACATCCTTTTCCTGTGGGCATCATAGAATCAGGATAAAAGCCTGTCCTGCACTCCAGGGTCTTGGGGTGGGAAAAGAGACACTCAGTTCCTCCCAGCCCTTTCCCCTCTGCCATGTGGGGTCAGCCCCTCCTGGCAGGGAGGACATGGAGTTACAGGAGCCTTAAAAGGCTCTGTTTCCCTTGGTGCTCCCCAGCCCTGCAGCCCACCCTGCTTGAGTTACCTGCAGCTGCAGAGAAAGCTTGGGTACTCCAACTCCTGCTCCCTGTGTCACTCCCCCAGCTTGGGGACTGTCCTGTCACAGCTTCCTTGAGGAAGAGCAAATCTCACCTTTTAGGTCTCCTGGTTAACACAACATGCTTTGGTTTTTTTCTGATAGATTCTTCAAAGGAAACCACTGCCCTGGGTGCTACCCCTGTGCCCAGAGACACTTTCCCATCCCGTGCCAGCTCTGTGAAGTCTCTGACTCAAGAGAAGAAGCTGCCCTTTGGGAATACAGCCAGCAACACCCCCTCTGTGCCAGCAAAGGAGAAAGTAAGTGACCTTTCCTCTTGCCACTTGCATTTCCTTCATGTCCTTCTGCACTCCTCCTGGTTTTTTCTGTTGCAGTGTCACACTGCAAGCTGGTGATGAGTTTATTCAGGGATTATTTTTTCCTCACTTTGAGGTGTTCATCTTACTATCCACAGCTGTTTTATGGAGCATGGGAGAAGGGAGCCAAACTCCTTTTGGGCTTTGATCCCTTATTTCCCCTCCTTAGCTTTCCAGTCAGCCTCCTGGTTCCCAGCTGCTGTTTTCCACTGCTCTACACACTGCCTCCCTCCTTGCCTCCCTCACTGTTACCTGTGACCCAGCCTTGTTAGTGGCAGATGTGGGGACTGTGTTGAAGTGGGTTTGTGTGGGTCCTGTGTGCCCAAGACCAGGCCATTGGGTGCTTCCCTTGACACCCAGCCCCTGTCCTTGTCTCCCAAAGGTGCTGCCAGCCTCAGCAAACCCTGTCCTGGGCACAGCTGTGGTAGGAGGCTCCAAAGGCACAACTGGGAGATCAGCTTCCCGGGCGAGCTCTGCCACCAGCATCTGGGCATCTCACAGTGATGAGGAGAGGGAAGAGGAGCTCAGCAAGCCAGGTGTCCTCATGTCCCCACCTCAGGGCAGCCCAGAGGTGACCAGCAGATCCCCAGGCTCTCAGGAGCCCAGCAACCGCTGTCCCAGCACCTCCAGTAGCCTTGGCCTCAGCAGCGACCCCATCCTGGTGAGCAGGGATGGCCTGAGCTCAGGAGGAGCGTTCCCCAGAGCAAAGGAGGCATCTGGAGCAAGCAGAGACTCCTGTCCTGCTCCAGGCTGGGACAGCCCCTCCCTGGGCACCCACGAGGTGCGTGTGGATCATCACCCCAGCATCCAGCCCGGAGCCGGCAGCGACGGTGCCCCCGGGAGCTCCGTGCATTTCAGCTCTGGCAGTGACCCTGATGCTGCCAGCAGCTCACCTGGGGCCAGAGTCCCCAAGGGGGACAGCAATGGGCTGTCCCTGCTCTACATCCTGCCAGCTCTCGGCCTCCTTTCTGCCGTGGCGTTCGCGGTGTACGCTCGGCTGCGGAAATAGGGAAGGGATGGCACGGCAGTGACACAGCCAGGGATTCCTCTGGCAACGGGATTTTGGCCAATGCATTTGAAGCCTGAAGAGTAGGGGGGGGCAGTAGGGGCGTGGTTAAATCTTTTTCTGGAAGGTTCTGCTGGAAGAGGTCTTGGTACACGATGCTGTTTGGTTTGGGTCCGTTCCTTCCCATTTCCCAACCATCTTCTTGGCTGTAGCCTTCACTTACACCCTTGGAGAAGAGGATCTCACTCCAAAATGATCCACTGAGTCAAGAAGGAAAGCATTCATGGTGATTCTCCATGTTTTTCTTGTTTGGTCTCAGGAGGCCTCAGGGAAGCATATACTGATGATCCAAAGGGTGACCTCCATGTCCTTTTGTGCAGTGCAGCCAGGAGAGGTTGTGCAGATATCCTGTAACAGTGGAGCTGATTTTCTTGGCTCTGCCCATCTTGGCATGAAAATGTGTCCAAGAGTGGGTGCAGCAGCCTCCACTGGATGTCTCATGTTCAGTTTGCCTTACTTGATGTCTCTGGCTCTGCTACTTCTTCTGGGATTGCTTCATGCACTACTGACCCTGGGGATAAACATAAGGGTCAGGAAAGAGCTGCATCTAAGCAGTGCTATCAAGGATCAACCTCATTTCTCCCCCTCCAGGCAAAGAAAGGGGTTTCTGATTTAAGAGGAATGTTTCAGGCAATGCCAACTTTAAGCAGACTTGGTCCCACAAAAGGTTATTGGGTGTCTTTGTTTTTTTAGGCTGGATTTTTGGAACTTGGTTGAAAGGGTAGATGGAGTTCTTGCCCTTCCTGATACCTGTTGCTGTGGGATAGGGGCATAGGAATGTTCTGCCCAGGCTGGGACACAAACAGGATCAACTGCACTGCAGGGAGACCATAGCAGAGTGAGAGAGACCTGGGGAGACCTTGTAGCACCTTCCAGTGTCTGAAGGGCTTGGAACAAACTGGTCTTGTGGAAGGTGTCCCTGTCCATGGCAGAGGGCAGGGATGAGATGGTTGTTAATGGCCCCTCCAACCCAAACCATTCTGGGATTGTAGAATACAGTCAAGCAGTGAAGCAGCAGCAGCCTAGAGTAGTTAGGTTGCTCCAAGCTCCATTCAACTAGGCCTTGAACTCTACCAGGGATGGGGCAGCCACAGCTTCTCTGGACAACCTGTGTCAGTGTTTCACCACCCTTGCAGGAAAGAATTTCTTCCCAGTGTCCCACCTATCCCTGCCCTCTGACAGTGGGAAGCCATTCCCTTTTGTGCTGTCACTTCAGGTTCTTGTCCAAAGTCCCTCTCCAGTTCTCTTGGAGCCCATTTAGGTACTGGAGGTTGCTGGAAGGTCTCTTCAGAGTCTTCTCCAGGTGAGCATCCCCAGCTCTCCCTGAGGGGCTCCAGCCCTCAGAGTTTCTCTGTGGCCTCCTCTGGACTCAGTCCAGCAGCTCCACATCCTTGTGTTGGGGCTGCAGAGGTGGACACAGCACTGCAGCTGGAGTCTCACCTGAGGACAGCAGAGGAGCAGAATCCCTGCCCTCAGCCCCCTGTCTAACACTGATCCTGGATTCCTGCCATCAGCACAGCTTCCCAAAATCTGCTCTTCCTGCTGGCAGGGAGCAGGAGGGAGCTCAGCCCCTGGGCCTGGCTGCAAAGTGCAGCCATCACATCCAGAGCTTGGGCTGTGGTGGGAAAGGTCCATGAGCCCTGAATGACTGCTCCTCCCTCCCAGTACTTCCTTCTGCCCAAAAATCCAAGAAGTGCCTCCATAAAACTAAGGAAAACCAAGAGATGCAAGAGGGAGGTGTTGGTTTTGGTGTGTCAGGGCTGCTTTCCAGAAGAGCTCGAGGTGTTCATTCCTTGCTCAGTGCCCGGTGCTGAAGGAGGGAGGGACTGGGCCCCCTCTGCCAGGAGAGGGAATGTGGGGGCTGCTCTTCCCTTTGAAGATAAAATGGTTACCACTCCCTAAGGGGAGGGACAGGAAGGGATTTTCCTTCTCCACACTTTGTATAATTCAGGGGAGATCCATGAGATCCCAAACCAGCTGCATCCATACCAAGGCCCTCTTCTCTGATGCTTTACTTGCCAGTAAAATTCTTCCCATGTTTTTCCATACATTTAAGCAACAGCTTGTATGCTTTGCCTTTTCATGTCACATTTCTCTTGTGAAACAGCTGGTTTGTCACCACCTCAGACTGGAGAAAGCACATGTTCAGATTGCTGCTGTGAAGTGCTGGGCTTTTCACAGTTGTTACTTAGCACTTTAAAGCCTCATTGGCAGGAGATGATACAGGAGGGAGCTGTGTCCCTGCACAGCTTTTACTAACAGGCTAAAAAGCCTTTTACTAACTATAATAAATCAGTTTGAAGCTTCACACTTGACTTGTGATTTGTGGGATGAAGAGCAGGAGGCTGATGATGCTGTGGCTGGAGGGAATGCTCTGAAGGGCTCTGTTGGCAGTGACACTGAGAGACAGTGCCAGGAGGAGGTGACAAGGTTCAGAGACACTTTCCTCATTTTGGAACAAGCACAGGATCTGGTCCAGAGGGTGCCCACCATGGCAGCTCTTCCTGTTGGTGGTAGGATGCCCAGGATGAAAACAGGGAAGGTGGCTCCTGAGGCAGCAAAGCTGAGCTGCACTGCTCAGAATGGAGCTGTGACTGGAAGGGAAGGATCCTTGGGACTGGATGTAACCAGGTGGACACTGTACAGATGTGTGCCAAGGCCAGGATGCTGCTTTATTCATTTTCCAGATTTTCTGGTTGAATTCTATCCTGGGATCCTGCCCAGAAAAGGGGCAGTTTTCCATGCTGGGCCACCTTAGCCACTCTGAGTTTGGCTCTGGAGGTGGCTGCTCCCCAGGTTTCTCTTCCTGTGCTCTGAGGAACAGAGGCACCAACATCCCTAAACCACTGCTCACCCCCATGTGCCTTTTGGGGACAAACAGGAAGCTTCTGGGAGGGAACAGCCCTTTCCTGTGCCCTCTCCATGCTCCCAAGGGCTCTGCTCTGTCCCAACAGCTGAGACACCCCACGAGCTTCCCTTTCTGCTTGCCCACTCCAGCTGTTACAGCCCAGCTGTGTCAAACACAGTCAGCAGGGGTTGAAAATACTCCAGAGGTTTGTACAGCTCAGCAAGATCCTTTTTTACCCAAATGAAAGCAGTGCTGTTCTGCAGGAGATTATTTGTGTTCAGAGAGCTCATTCTTTTTCTCCTGTCACTGCCAACCCAATTTATCCACTTTCTCCACTCACCCAACAGGATACTAAAATACACCAACTAAATTTCACCTATCCCTTTGTCCTGTTTTTCACTCCAGCAACCAGAATTCATGGAAATTATCACACCTTTGTGGAATGTTGGTCGCTGATCCTTCAGGTATCAAATTAATGCCTGAGGATTGTGGTGAGCTGGGATTACCCCGGGGCAGGTGAGGAGCCCCCAGGGTCACCGGGCTGCGAAGTGCTTGGTGTGCTCTGGGTGTGCCAGAAAACAATTAACATTCCACACGGGGATCTCCATCAACATTCCACATGGGGATCTCCATCAACATTCCACACGGGGATCTCCATCAACATTCCACACGGGGATCTCCATCAACATTCCACACGGGGATCTCCATCAACATTCCACACGGGGATCTCCATCAACATTCCACACGGGGATCTCCATCAACATTCCACACGGGGATCTCCATCGCGTTACAGTGGCAGCTGTTAGGGCATCCTGTAGTCTGGGAATCTGTGTTTTCTTCTTCAGTTTTCGTCCTGTTGGTTGTTGCCTCAATGTTTCCACCACATGGGGGTTTCCTCCTGCGGTTGTTGACAAACGCGGTATCGGGGTTTAAAGAACAGGGACGTATCCACCTAGAATTATGTTGGGATGTAAAGGAGAGCTGAAGATTTTAAGATCCTAGGAATGAATTCTTCCTTCTGAGGATTTTGAGGCCCCGGCACAGGATGCCCAGAGAAGCTGTGGCTGCCCCTGGCAGTGTCCAAGGCCAGGTTGGATGGGGCTTGGAACAACCTGGGCCAGTGGCAGGTGTCCGTGCCCCTGGCAGGGGGTGGAACAGGATGGTTTTAAGGTCCGTTCACGCTCGCCATGGGGGGTGGTGGCAGTGCCACCCCACGTCTATATGCAAATCATATTGAAATGAGCCCGCCCGCGGTGCCCGGCCCAGCCGAGCCTACTGCGGCTCTTCCCTTCGCCCTCCCGCGGTGCCATGGTTACCCAGCCGTCAATCACCGCGCACTTTCCCTCCCCTCCCGCACAGCTCTCTCGGCCATTGGGCACTGGCCTTGTCAATCTGGCGCCAGAGGAAGCCCATAGGCCAGCGCTGCCGCATATGGGCCCGCCTCTCCCGAGCGCACGCTTCCGATTGGGCAGCCGCGCTTGTCACTCTGAGCGGCCACAGCAGGAGGCGGGCCCGGCTCCCCCTGCCGCGCAATAGCGGCTTGTCATTGGCCCATCTCGCTGTCGCTCTGCGCCGCGGGGGGAGCGGATTGGCGGCCGCCTCCCGGAGCGTCCCGCCCCGCGGGGCCGTGCGGCGCAGGCGCGCCGGGGGCGGTGGCTGCGGCGGTGGCGGCTGAGCGCGGCCGGAGCGGGGCCGGGCGGCCCATGGGGCCGGGCCGCGCTGCCCATGGAGCCGCCGCGCAGCTCTGGCGATGGCGCGGAGGACGAGAAGAAGCCGCGACGGCGGGGCGGCGGGGCGGACGCCGGGACCTCCCAGCTGCGGCGGCGGAGCAGCGGCGGCGCGGCGGGCGCGGACAGCGCGGCGGGGCCGCAGCCCCGCGAACGGGGCGGGTCCGTGAGCCGGCAGCGGCGGGACTCGGTCCGCAAGAACCGCCCGCGTGAGTGCGGGGAGAGGGAACGGCAGTGGGGGAGAGAGAAGGGGGGGGGCTCAGAGGATGGGCAGGGAGGGGGCGGTGCTTATGCTAATGAGGAAAGTGGGCGGGGCTGAGGGGGCGTGTCCTGAGGGGTGTGGCCGGGGTGACATGGGGGGGCAGCGGGGCGGGAGGGGGACACTGGGACAGCGCACAGGGGCCGTGGCATGGGCAGCGTGGGGACAGCACGGCGGGGACACGGTGGGTGAGGATTTGTACAGCGCGGGAAGTCTGGGGATGGCGCAGTGGGGTGGTGACACGGGCGCAGTGGGGTGGTGACACGGGCGCAGTGGGGTGGTGACACGGGCGCAGTGGGGTGGTGACACGGGCGCAGTGGGGTGGTGACAGGGGTGCAGTGGGGTGGTGACATGAGCACAGTGGGGTGGTGACATGGGCGCAGCATGGCCAGTCTGGAGCACGATGGGGACACAGGGCAGTGGTGGCTTGTCCAGCATGGCCGGTGCGGGGACAGCACAGAGGGACACGGTGGGTGATGTCATGTCCAGCATGGGCACAGCACGGTGGGACAGTGCCATGGGCTCTGCAGGTTGGGCTGAAGGATGGGACGAGCTGAACTCCAAGAGCTCGAGGAGGTTTAGGGTGAGGTGACACCTGCCTGTGGGGCTCAGGTTCCCAAATTGGGGATCTTGGATGGGAAGAAAAGGAAGGCACCTGGTGGAAAAGGATGAGGAAAAGGGCACAGCAGGACAGACAGAGACACCACGGTTTGAGGCTGTGGGGCTGGACTGGTAACTGCAAAAGAAAAAGCAATGGAGAGCAAAGGGAATAGTGTAAATTTTGGGAGGGGAGAACCCGATAGGTTTGGCAGGAACTGGGCACAGATCAAACCTTTCTAAGGGGAAAAAAACATCCCTAAAACCTTGTTTGTAAATGTCCTACTGGAAACTGCAAAATGGATGGCAGCCTTCATTTTGGGAGCAGCAGGAGCTGCTGTGCAGGTGCCGTGGCTGTCCCTGACTTCAGCCATATTTGAGGAATAACCGAGAGATTTTTCCTTGACTTCTGCTGGAGTCCTTCCTCCTGGAAGGAAATTGCCATACCCTGAAAATGAAACAGCCTCGGTGTAATTCCTTGGTACCTGCACTGCTGTTAAAAAGATGGGAGCAAAGAATCTGGGCTCAAAACAGGGATCAGGATTCTGCTGCATCTCAGCTGTGGTTGGCAGTGCTGAGACACTCTTGTTTCCATATTTATGGGAAGTTTTAAGAATGTTCCTGCTCTATTTTTTTGGTTGCTGATGAAAAGGGCAGCTTCTCTTCTGCCCTTAGTGTGAAAAATAGGAATAGAGGTCCATGAGGCTGTTAATTAGAGAGCTGTTAAAAGGCTGCAGGGACATGAAGGAGATCTCTGGTATGAAAATGAGGGAGGACTTGGAGCTCTGTATTAGGTGATGATTCTCCTCTGCCTTGCTCAGGTAGTTTATGTGTCTTTTCTGGAAAATGTGGATTAAAGTTGGGTGCTGAGAGTGGCATGGGATACTTTAAGGAAAACAGGTGTTCTGGCAGCTTTCAGAAAAGGGTTTGGATCGAGTCTGGAAGGTCAGGATTACAATGTAGTCTGACTTTTCTAAATTATTCTTGTGATAATTGGAAGAGAAATGTGCTGGTGCAAGCTCATCCCTTAGCAGGACAATGCCTGATGTGACAATCAGTCATGTTCCATCCCACCTTAAGGAAGACTGAATCCAAAATGAAAGGAAAGCACTTAATGGGCGTGGGATCAAAAATGTCCTACTTGAGCTCCCACTTGTCTGCTGCTGGCATGTGGCAAATGAGCTGGGTGACCTTGAGGCTTGTCTTGCCTGGCAGATGAGCCCTGCTTCCCCAGGAATGAAAGGATTTCAGCAGCCTCCTGATCCTGCTTTCTCCTGGCCCCTCTGAGCCTGTCATCTACACTCAGGGCTGTGGCACTGCTGGATTTGGGATAGATCAGAAATTAACTGTACACCCAATATGTTTTCATGCACCTTGGGCTTTTCAATTCCCTGGAAATTGAATTTCCCTGTTTGGAAATCCTGTGGAAGTGATGCTCGGGGACCTGGATTAGGGGTGATGACAGTGCAGTGTTAACAACTGGAATTGATCTTGGAGGTCTTTTCCAGCCTGAATGATTCTGTGAAATGTTTCCTGAAGGGATTTATTGCAGACACTGGGATTTTTTGTGTGCTCCTGGCAGAAGAGGGAGAAGTCAAGGACGCTGTTGATCTCAGAAGTGTCCCTGAAAACATGAAGTGCAGATTTTGGAGTGTTGGGGAGTGTGACAGGATTATTAGTGCAGGCAGACACATCATACACAAAAACTTTATCAGTTTCAGGAACAATACAGGAAAATTCTCTTCTTGTTCTGAATTAGCTGTGCCATTATTGAAATCCATACTTAAAAATTGGACTGGGAAGATTCCAGATGAGTAATGAGGATATTCCCATCATGGTTCATAAGGGAACAGTGGCTGTGGGCAGGGTGAAGTGCCAGGCAGAAACCTGATGATGGTCATAATGAGCAGGGGAATGTTTTTTTAATGAATGTTTTTTATAAGAGAGAGAGATCAGCATTGTAGTTCATCAGTTTTCCCCTTTTCCCCTTTTTCCACTCTTCCTGAAATCTTGGGATATGCAACAGAGAGGAATTTAGGTTATTTTCCTAGTGAGCAAAATGTGCTTCTCCCTTCTGTAGCTTGTTTGTTTGTTGATTTCCTGAGAAAATACTCTTTTTTCTCAACTGATCCCTTTTAAAAAAATTTAGTATCTTCTGTCAGGATCATGCAAAGACATAATGGACATATGAGTTTAAATTTCCAATTTGCAAAATATCCAAGTAAAGGTAAAAATAAAATGCTGTTTTGTCACCTCTTTGGTAGTACAGAATTTAAGCTTTGATGTTTAAATACCTTTTTCTGTTTTGGAATGGTGTATGAAATGTGAATTCCTATCAGAACCTGCTTTTAGGCATGGGAGGAGATGTAGACTTAGTGTCACTTCATATTAAATGCTAATGAATTGTATTTTTCTCTCAGCTGTAAAATTTCCAGCATGGTGTAACACTATTAAAATATAATATAGAATATTTCAGAGTAAGCCTAGAGGTGCTGTCACACACTGAACTAAATCATCAGACTAATCTTTTTAGGGCTTGATATAATTGGCTCAGAAGTTCAGGATCACTCTGAAATACAACTGGAGCTGCTTGTTTTGTGATGAAAATCCACCATGGAGATCTTTAATTATATCACTTCTTTCATCTTGACAGTTCTGCAGCTTCCAGAATAAGTCTGTTGAGGGCTTTTTTATTTACACAGTGTCCAATTTTATGAAGTAATTTACATATCAGATAAAGGCAATTGCTTTTTATTGCCCTGAAGATCTTACAGTCTGGCTGCAAAAGGGATTTGAAGGGAGGGTGGCAGCTCTTGCTGTGGGCACACAAAGTATCCTGGAGGTTTTCTGGGATTCTTTAGTCAGAGCTGTGAGCCCTTAACTTTCTTGGCAGACCAGTTTGTGTTTATTGCTGCATATCCATAGATCTGCCCCTGGGAAGATTTGTTTTGAAGACAAAGAGTTGTTTATATGAAAACATATAGAGAGAGCTGCTTAAAAATTGCTCAAGGAAAGCAAAAAGTTTGTCAGGCCAATGGTTTGGATTGGGAGGGACCTTCAAGACCATCTCATTCCACACCTTTTATTAGTACAGGTTGCTCCAAGCTGGCCTTGGACACTTCCAGGAATGGGGCAGCCACAGCTTCTCTGCCCAGCTCACTGAGAATGGGATGCATGGCCCTCATCCTCTAAAAAAGAGTTTCCTTAAGATTGCAGGAGGTATGGAGCTGAGAGCAGAGGATTTCCTGCCTTTCTAGAAATGCCCAAACAGCCAAGAAGCAAATAAACACTTCCAGAAGGTGCTGGGCAGGGGGAGAGCCCAGAGATCAGTGATGTGCTTCCCATGCCAGCCTTGGGATTTGCCATCCCTCCCTTCATTCTGTGGCTGGTGGGTGCTTGGAAAAGAGACATGTGAGGCTCTTCCCTCACAGAGAGCTCCAAGTAGCAGCAGGGAGGAGGTGATGAGAGGCAACTTTTGCATTTCCTGCCTTGGTGTCTCTGGTTATTCCAGCAGAACCTTCTGAGTGAGCAAAATCAGCCTCAGGGATGCCCAGAGGGCTCCTGGATGCCAGCAGTTCTCCTGCTGCTCCTTGAGATCTGCAGCAGCTCTCTTGGAAAAAATTCTTTAGAGGCTTAAAAGGGAGGAAATCTCTGGATGGCTTTCATCTGCTGGGAAAAAGAAAAAAAAAAAGAGTGTTTCAGGAGAAATCTTGGTGGCAGATGGTGGTGGCATTGATCCAGGAGAGCTTCCTCCTCCCTCCCTTGGATTTTTCTGGTTCTCAGATATGGAAGAGCTGTTGCTGCCCTGCATGTTCCTGTTGGATGATTTCCTGTAAGTGTCAGGAAAAAAACCCCAGTTCTTCATGTCCTTGGAGAAATTTCCTCTCTTGTTTGTGTGCCATTCCCCCTTTCCTACAAAGAAGGGTTTATAAGGAAGTTTTTTTCAAGGGCTTGAGTTCTCCAACAGGTGTTACTGTATAGGGAATCCTCAGCCTGGGAAAGGAGTACTTAATTTGGAGCTTAATTTTGCTTCTTCCTTGGATTCTTAACCTGTGGCTGGGATGTGTATAATGAGAGATTCATAATTAATAGCCATTTGGGGTAAGTTAATTACCTTAATAGTCAGTCTTTTTGAATTTATCCCTGGTGACTTAGGGAAGGTACAGCTGAGCTGCTGGCAGATGGAGAGCACCAGCTGCTCTGTGCAGAGCCTTTCCAGCCAGTGCTGCAGGGAGGTGTGAGCCAGCTCTGCTCAGAAGTTGTGTCCCACTTCAGGGGCTTGGATTTGCTTTTTAGGGCCAGTGCTGAGTGGAGATAGTGAGCCCTGAGCCCAGCCTGGCTGCAGTTACTCCCAGCTCTGCTGGCATCATTCCTGTTTCCCTGTTCCTGGTGAGACAGGTAGTGGATAACTGGTGTGGTTTAACTCCCTGCTTAATATTCTGCCCAAATAAAAACTAAATTTATATATAATAATAAATGAAAGGCCTTGATGGTGCAGGGTTTGGGATGAAATTTTCAAGGAGCTGCTCTTTTTTTTTTTTTTTTTTTTTTTCTGACCAGGAAAGCTGCCTAAACTGATGGACCCAGTTGGTGTTTGCACTGAAATCTGGAAGGTTTGTCACTGAGTGTAGGAGTTTGTGAGCTTCTCTACCAACTCTAAAACAAATATGTTGTTTTACTGAAGCTGTGCATGTGCTGCCAGCTGAGTGCTGAATTTGGGAGCTGTTAGCCTGTGATGGAGCAGCCCTGTGGCATTTCCAGGCATGTGGCTTCAGAGCACCTTGGTTTTGGGTGTTTGTCTTTCCTGCTGCACATCAGTGAGGCCATCTCTGAGTCCTCTGCTCTCTCCTCATTTTTTATCCCTGTGCAGCCTGGCAGAGGGAGTTTGGGGGGAAGATATTTCCAAAAAAAGCCCAGTGGACTTCAGAATGCAGAAATCAAATGGCATTTTCTGACAGGATCAAATCACAGAATCAGGGAATGGTTTGGGTGGGAAGGGACCTTAAAGACCATCTACTTCCAGCCTTGGACACAGAGATACCTCCCACTACCCCAGGCTGCTCCAAGCCCCATCCAGCCTGGCCTTGGGCATTCCCAGGGATCCAGTAAATCTGGGCACCCTGTGCCAGGACCTCCCCACCCTCACAGGGAAGAATTTCTGATATATAAATGTCTCCTTTTAGTTTCAAACCTTTTCCCTTTGTCTTAGCACTATCTGTCTAAAAGTCCTTGGATTGCTCCTGCTCCCTCCCTCTGTTGGGCTGCCATTCAGATTCCTTTCCCTTTCATTCATGAAAAGTTATTTTTGTGTCTCTTCTTGTTTGAAGTAAATGCCTGCGAAATGGAGAGTGATTGGGATTTGGATGTGTGTCTGAAAATAGAGCTTGCATCTTCTTTCAAGATTTCCTTTGGTGATGGTTGGGGGTGGCCTCTATGGAAATACATAAAAATAACTTGGTGGATTAAAAATAATGTGGGGAGCTGCTGGTGCCAGCAGCTCCTGGGAGCTGGAAAGCTCTGGAAGGACCTGTACAGGCACCAGATAATTCTGCCTAAGAGAGAATGTGTCCTCCAACTTGTCAGGCTGCTGCCTGTGCAAAGATTGTTCCCTGAAGAGCCTGACACGAGGGATTCTTGCTCCAAAGGGAGAGGAAAGAGAGTTTCTCCATGTTCCACCCTTATCTGTTTGCAGATAAGGAATTTTACTAAAACCCAAGATGTTCTTTTCCCCAGGAACGTTGGTAACATTTACCCTGGAGAGAGTCCAGGGAAGGGAACAGAGCTGGGGAAGGGTCTGGAGCACCAGGAGCAGCTGGAAAGGGGCTCAGCCTGGAGAAAAGGGGGATCAGGGGGGCCCTTGTGGCTCTGAAACTCCCTGACAGGAGGGGACACCGGGGGGATTTGGGATCTGGCAACAGGGACAGGGACAGGAGGAGAGGGAACAGCCTCAGGCTGGGCCAGGGGAGGCTCAGATTGGATATTTGGGAACATTTTTCACCTGAGGGATGGTCAGGCATTGGCACAGCTGCCCCATGGCAGTGTGGGAGTCCCCATCCCTGCAGGGATTTACAAACCATGTGGATGTGGCACTTGGGGACACGGGTCACTGGTGGCCTTGGCAGTGCTGGGATTGTGGAGATCTCCAACATTTATGATTCCATTATTCAGGTGTATTTTCTAAGAGTTCCATTTTTCCTTCTGGAAGCTACCATGAGGGTGGAATCCTGCTCCCATAAGCCCTTAACATGTGGCTGCATTTTTCCATTTGCTCTGGAGCCCGTGCATCTCATCAGCTCCAGCCTCTCCTTTAGCTCATTAATAGTGATATTAATCTGTTCCAGTTCCAGCTCTAATCACAGATTCCATCAGATCAGGGGTTTCTCTTGATCTTTTCCAAGAAGCTCATTATCTAACACAGCTGTAAATGTTGCTGGGCCTGACATTGATGCATATTTTGTACCATGGGGGATTTTGGCTAATAAAATAATCCAGTTAGACATTTGTTTTTGCCTCCCTGCGGCATCTTAGATTACTTGTCTACCTCAGCTCTGTGTTGTAATTAGGGAAGGTTTGTACATCCCTTTGATGTAAAAGCACTGGTGTTATCCATGGCTCTGGCTCTGCTTCAGAGCTTGGGAAAAGGAATAGCTGGGGATTAAACCTGTAACAGGATCTGGCAGGGCTGTGGGGAGGGATGTCAGTGTTTGAGTGTTGTACAGCAAATATTCAGAGCTCCTGAACATGGGGGATCTCTGAACAGAAGGAGTGTCTTGTCAGAGGCAGCATTCCTGAAAATGGACAGACCACATGGGTCCCTTAGAGAACTGCTTTCATTCATTCAATGAAAACTGTTTCCAGTGGAATCACAGGATGGTTTGGGTGGGAAGGGACCCCACAGACCATCAAGTTCCAACCTCCTCCCAGGGGTAGGGACACCTTCCCCTAGAAAGGTGCTCATGCTGTGGCTGTGCCATGCCCTGTCTCATTTTGCCTTTGTCTTCTCTCTCCAGTTGTGAGGTTCTCAGACCTCCAGTGCTCTAAGCAGCTACTCCAGAGCTCTTGGCTCCTTCTTGGTTGGGTTATCTTAAATAAGCAAAGCAGCTAATAGTTAAAAAGGGTATTTATTACAAATCACATCAGTCTCAAAAGACAATGGCAAAAAGCAATGGCAAAGCAGCTAGCAATGCAATAAGCACATGGCTGGAAGCCCTGGCCAAAGCCAAAGGCTAAAAGCACCAACTCTCCCCAATACAAACTCTCATATATGATTTTTCCAACCAGCTAAGCTGCAAACTTGGACCACCACTCCTTAACCTATTAGAATTTCAGTTTCTTACCACACCAGGTTGCATATAGAACTACACATACAACCTATCTTGCTCTATTTGAAAAATGTAAGCAATATTCTTCCTATAGCTCTATTATGTCTAAGCACTGTCTATAACTGTGGGCCTGGACCCTCTGTTGAAGATATCAGTATGTTTCAACCTTCACTAGAACTTGTGGAATTCAGACCTTTTACTTACTAGAAGCATTAGAACTCACCCTAAAATTACTGACTGACTTCTGCTGAAATGTCTACTCTATGTATGAGGGGTTTAATGTACTTCAATCCATCCAAAAGCTTTAATTCAATCCCTTCACTCTGATTTCTCTCTGAAGAATTCAGACTCACTGACTCCAGCTGTTTCCAGTAGAATCACAGGATGGTTTGGGTGGGAAGAGACCCCACAAACCATCAAATTCCAACCTCCTACCCCTAGCACTGTGCTGTACCATACCTTATCTCACTTCATCCCTCTCTTCTCTCTCCAGTCTTCCCCTGGTTTGGCTTGGACATCGGAGGCACCTTAGTCAAACTGGTTTATTTTGAACCCAAAGACATCACGGCCGAAGAAGAAGAGGAAGAGGTGGAAAACCTGAAAAGCATCCGCAAATACCTGACATCCAACGTGGCCTATGGCTCCACAGGCATCCGGGATGTGCACCTGGAGCTCAGGGAGCTCACCCTGTGTGGACGTCAAGGCAATCTGCACTTTATACGCTTTCCCACCCATGACATGCCAGCTTTTATCCAAATGGGCAGCCAAAAGCACTTCTCGAGCCTCCACACTACCTTATGTGCCACGGGAGGTGGAGCCTACAAATTTGAGCAGGATTTTCGCACAGTAGGCATTTTTGGCTTCTATACTGTTAGGATCTCTTAGTGATTTTTTCTTTGGAAAGCTTCAAATTAGAAAACTCACTCTAAAAATTTTTGTTCTGATGGTGTCCCTAATGAGTTAAACTTGGTATCTCCAAATTAAAGCACTTCCTGCCCTGTAACTCTGAAATTAGTCACTAATGATCTGTCTTACAACTCATCTCAGTCTTTTTTTGGTTTCTTTTTTTTGCTCACTGTCATTTTTCTCCTGCTTTATTTTCTTCCTTTGCTCACCTGATTTCATTTCTAACACCTGTGTGAATGAGCTGGTTGATGTTCAGGCAGATTTGGTGGTAAATGGAACTGTCAGGAAGTTCATACCTGGGGTTGGACATCATCATGTGGTTTCATTCTGAGTGGGATCCTTGTTCGTGGTGAAAAACTTGTGATAAATATTTGTTTAGTCAGAGCTTGGAAAAATGCAAATAAAGAAGGTTTTAGAGAATCATTAAGGGTGAAAAGCTCTCTAAGATCATCAGATTCAACCATTCCCCCAGCACTGCCAAGGCCACCAGTGCCCCATGTCCTCATGGCTTTTAAATCCCTCCAGGGATGGGGATTCTACCACTATCCTGAGCAACACAACTGTTTCTGTTAAATTTTTCCTAATATCCAGTTTTTGGTGGTCAAGGGAGTGACATGAGTGGGAAATGATTTTATAACTTCCTTGCTGGTTTTTGATGTTCCTTTTGATGGGTTTTGTGGGGTATTTTGGTCAAACACTACAAGTCCTTCCTGGCTTTTCACACCAGTGCCTCAGCATCAGGCCTGTGGGAGTTGCTGGAATTCTCTGTGTCCATTGTGGATGCAGATTGTTTTCCCCTGTCCCACACCTGAGGACTGTGACACTCAGGTGTCCTGTGCTCTCCTGTGATCCTTTCAGCCTCTGCAGGGAGCATGGAATGAGCTGGATTGAGCTGGCAGTGAATGCATTTTTCCAACCCTGAGCATAAACACTTGAAATCCCTGGCTACTCCTTCAATATTCCTCTTTTTTTTCCTTCCCACTAGATGGGTGACCTTGAGCTCTGTAAGCTGGATGAGCTGGATTGCCTTGTCAAAGGAATGCTGTACATTGATTCTGTGGGGTTCAATGGACACTCAGAGTGTTACTATTTTGAGAACCCCACGGATGCTGAGAGGTGCCAGAAGCTCCCATTCAACCTGGAGAATCCCTATCCTCTCCTTCTGGTCAACATTGGCTCAGGGGTCAGCATTTTGGCTGTCTATTCCAAAGACAACTACAAACGGGTAACAGGCACCAGGTGAGTGCTGGGGGATCAAAGGATTTTGATTTTAGGCTTTGGAGCACATTCCTGCTTTGTAAATGGCATTTTCAATAAAGGTGGTGAGGGGAATGAACAAACTCTTACTGCAGTTACTCCCTGCCAGCAAAGATCCCTCCTGGAAAAGAGGATCTGGATTTCATGGTTTGGTGTCTTTACTGCAGCCAGTCTCCATCAAAGCTGTTTTTTCAGGACTTTAAGGGCTTTATTGATTTATTTTTTGTGATCACATGGTTTGGGATTGTTAACAACTCTTAGCTGTGATGCAAGAAGTCAGGATCTCCATCCTGACTTCCAGAAGCTGGCAGATTTTGGTGGAAGGGATAATGGCATAGCAGCAATTCCCCAGCTGCTGCCCATGTTGGAGATGTGGCTTTTGTGTCCTGGCAAAGCCATAGAGGAGTTCTGTGCCTTTAAACTTTCCTGGGTTCCCTGGAGGGTAATAGTAGTAATAATAATGATAATGATGATAATTTTAAATTCCTTCAGTACAGTTCTTACTAGACATCACTGCAGACATTTACATGTCCTATAAATGAACAAGGACAGGGCTTTTCTCACAACTTTTGGATATTTCTGCCCTGACACTCCATTTATCCCTCAGGACTAACATTTAGATTTAGACTAACATCTCTGGATGCTGGGAAGAAAGTAGACAGTGTAAGATTAAAACAATGGAGGTCTCATTTCACAACATGATCTGTTCAGAAGGCTCTGAGGGATTCCTTACAGGCTCTAGGTTACCTGAGAGGAACAGACTTTAAGGAAAATGCTGCTTTTCCAATATGGTTCTCCCTAAAAAAAAAAAGAGGTTGGGAATGGGGTGACTTGAGCTGCCTGGGATGCAGAACTGAACAATCCAAGCTTTCATTTTCATTTTGCTTGACTTGCAGCCTTGGAGGGGGAACCTTCTTTGGCCTCTGCTGCCTTCTGACAGGCTGCTCCACGTTTGAGGAGGCCCTGGAGATGGCATCCCATGGGGACAGCACCAAGGTGGACAAGCTGGTCAGGGACATCTATGGAGGGGACTACGAGCGCTTCGGGCTGCCAGGCTGGGCTGTGGCATCCAGGTAACACCTGCCTGCTGCTCACTTGGGTTTGCCTTCCCCTGGACATCCTGCAAGGATGAGAAACTGGATTTGTAACCTTAGGACAGCAAGCATTGATAAAAGATTTAAGTTATGGATAGGAAATCAGTCGTTCAAGATGAATCACTTTGGTTAAATTCGCAGTTCCCATTTTCTCCTGGAATTCTGGTGTTGTCTTTAACCCCAAAATTCTCTTTACAGCTTTGGAAACATGATGAGCAAGGAGAAGAGGGAATCTGTCAGCAAGGAAGACCTGGCCAGGGCCACTTTAATCACCATCACCAACAACATTGGCTCCATAGCAAGGATGTGTGCCCTGAATGAGGTATCCTGGGAACCCCCCCTTGCTCCCTGCCTCAGCCACCACCTGCTGCCTGCTTGAGGAGTGTTCCTCTCTTTGGGACACCTCTGGGAGCCAGGAGAGGAGGAAAGCAGGGACAGAGGGTGCAGAGCTGGGTGTCTCCTGTCTTGTTTTTATGAGCTGTTGTGGATTTCCTGGCCAAGCCCTGACACATTGCTGCATCTTTGTGCTTTCAGCTTCTTTACAGTGCTGCCTTGTTGCATTCATGTCAAGCAGCATTGTACAGGGCTATGAAAGAGCAGAGACATGCCCTGCACTCCATCACACATGGCCTGATGGCATCCAGCATCCTCCTGACTCCTCTGCCTCTCCTGCAGCCAAAAGGAGGCAAGACATGCCCTAAACAGCCTTGCTTGTAAAATATCTGCTAATTCCTTGCTCTGGAGCTCAGCTGAATGAAAAGAGGATCCTGAATAATGCAAGGGAATGTGGGGAGAGAAGGAAAACCAACAGAAGGATGCAAGTGTAGGAGCAGGTAACACTCAATCCTGATTCCTCAGAAAGAGGAATTATTTTCATGTTGGTGAACAAGAAAGCTTCAGATCTTGGATCAGAACTATTTTGGAATGGAAAAGGAAGGCTGGAAGTCTGATTTAAATACAAAATAATCACTACTTGGTTGGTCTTTTTCTTTCCTTAAAAATTGTGTTGGTTATGGACTCCTAATTAGTTTTTTCCCCCCCTCAGTTTAACAGTGGAGTCACTCAACTATTTCATGATGAATCAAAGGCCAGAGGAGGAGTTGGATGATCAGTGTTCCCAGGCTGCATAAGGATTTTGTAGGAAAATCAGCTATTCTGTCCAGATTCCTGAGTTAGAAAGGCTGTGGTTTGGCCTGGGAATTTTTGGGAGAGTCTGAGGGAAAGGGTGGCTTAAAATGGCCTGGACCTGCTTTCTGCTGGAATTGTGTGTGGTGTTCTGCACATTCTGCCAGACACTTTCAGCAGGAACTTAATTCATAGAATTTCAGAGCCATTTGGGTTGGAAAAGTCCTTTATGATCATCCAGTCCAGCCATTCCCCAGCCCTGCCAAGGCCAGCACTGCCCCATGTCCCCAAGAGCCACATCCACACAACTTTTAAATCCCTGCAGGGATGGGGACTCACCCTGGGGAGCTGTGCCAGGGCTGGACACCCCTTTCCAAAAGAAAATTTTCCCAAATATCCAATCTGAGCCTCCCCTGGCCCAGCCTGAGGCTGTTCCCTCTCCTCCTGTCCCTGTCCCTGTTCCCAGAGCCTGATCCCCCTTTTCTCCAGCCTGAGCCCCTTTCCAGCTCCCTCAGCTGCTCCTGCTGCTCCAGACCCTTCCCCACAGGAGGTTTTAATCACTTCAAGCAGAAAATGGAACTGATCCTTAATATTCCTTTTTGTTTCCCTTAAACCTTGCAGAGCATCAACCGTGTGGTGTTTGTGGGCAACTTCCTTCGGATCAACACCATCTCCATGAGGCTCCTGGCCTATGCCCTGGACTACTGGTCAAAGGGACAGTTAAAAGCACTTTTCTTGGAACATGAGGTAAAAATCCCTTTTTAAAATTTGTTTCATGGTAAAATGCAAATCCTTGGAGGGCTCTGGAAACAGCCACGTGGAGCTGTTTCTTGCCCGTAGTGCAGGAAGTGCTACAGCCACAGCTAAATTTTTATTTTCTATTTTATAATCTACCTCCCTGTAGTTGTATCTTTCCCCTCTCCTTTGTATGTTAAAATTACACTGTGTGTAATAGCCTGGAGAAGGGAAGGCTCCAGGGAGACTCCAGTGCCTACAGGAGCTCCAGTGGAGCTGGGGAGGGTCTGGGGACAAGAGATGGAGGGACAGGACACAGGGAATGGCTCCCACTGCCAGAGGGCAGGGATGGATGGGAGATTGGGAAGGAATTTTTCCCTGTAAGGGTGATGGGGCCCTGGAATGGGGGCTCTGGAGGGGAAGCTGTGGCTGCCCCTGGGAGTGTCCAAGGCCAGGCTGGATGAGGTTGGAGCCACCTGGGCTGTGGGAGGTGTCCCTGCCATGGCAGGGGGTGGCACTGGGTGTCTTTGAGATCCTTTGCAGCCCCAGCTGTTCCCTGGGTGTGTGGGCAGAGCTGTTGCTGTGGCAGCTGTGGGGGTTCAGTGGCTCTTCCATCTCCTCAGGGTTACTTTGGTGCAGTTGGTGCTCTGCTGGGACTGCTGGACTCAGCCTGACTGTGCAGGATCTGTGTTGGACCTTTGGATTCAGGACACTCCTGGGCCACTGAGCCCCTGCTCTGGGAGTCACTGAGTTTCTTGTCACAGCCCCCATTGAGACTGTCCCCCTGTGGTGGCCTGTGGGGACAGGTGTCTGTAGGAGCTGAGATCACCTGGGATTACAGCACAGGTTTGTTCCAAGGATGTGACTGGAGTACATGGGCTGGGTGTGGGGGTCTTTGGGAAGGTTTGTGGGGCATTTCATGGAATTGCCCTTTTTGGGTAGTTTTACTCCATGTTGAATGATGGTGACAAAGCAGAGCAGAGCACTCTGCTCCTTCCCTTGGGATCCCTTGGAGTCCCAGTGCCCAGGTCAGTTCTGTGTTCACAACCAGAGCTTCTCCACGTGCTGGAAAATGGTCTGGGAAGGGGGAAGAGCATCAGCAGAGCCCTTGTGTGTAACTAACTCCATCTGGCCCACTGGATCCACTCTGGGACTCAGCTGTGCTGGCAGCCAGGCTTCCTTTTCCCTGCTGACATCCTTCTCTCTGTGCTGGGGAGGGGAGGTACAGCACAGATCTGTGCCTCAGGCTGAGTCCCATTCCAGCCTCCAGCACTCCTGCACAGTGCTCAGCACCTGTGGGATGCTGCCAGGGCTGTCTGTCAGCTTCCAGCCTTGAGATTTGAGGATGGAATAGGGATATTTGTTATTTTCTCTGTTACCAAACTCCACCAAAGAGACACTTCCTTCAGTCACACTTGGATCTCTGTACTATTCCATGTTACATTTATTAATGGCTACACTCCTGTCATTTTGGGGGAATTCTCCCCTTTTCCCTGCATGCTGTGCTTGCTCTTTTTCCTGTGCATGCTGCCACACAGCCTGCCAGCAGGATCCTGCAGTGTGGAGCCCCTGTGGAAGCTGCACCCTCGGGAGGGGGGGTTGGGATGGATCCTGCATGCTCAATAAACACTGTAAAAGCAATGAGGTATCTGCCCCTTGCCTTGGCATGTGAGCTCATGGAGGCACAGCTCTGGAAGTGCTCTGCCTTCCAGTGAGCAGCTCTGTGGAGCACAGGGAAAGCTCCTCAGATCCTTCAGATCAGGTCATGGTGTCAGAGTTTATCCCAGGGTATCAGAGTGACCATCATCCTGACCCCAGCACACCCTTCCAGTCCTGGTTTCATCCCAGAAAAAAACAATTCCCAGCTCTGATCCCCCTGGGAGCCTGGCTGGAGGTGCTGGGCAGCCCTGAGCCCTTCCCTGCCTTGTGAATCCCACCCAGCTCTGCCTCTTGCTGTGTCCAGGGTGGGTTCCTTGTGTGGCACTTCCCTCTGAAAAGGGAGGAAACTTCAGATCACAGAGTGTTTGTCTCTAAACCTCAGCTGACTGTGAGCTGGGATTCTGGGCACAGCCAGAGGTTTGATCACAGTAAAATTAGGGAAAAGAACACAGGGCTCATGTGGAAGGTGATCTGTGCTGGCTGGGGAGGAAAATGTTTGTTTTTCCTGCAGCCTAACACAAGTTCCATTTGATGATGCAGCTCAGGAATGATTTGGGTTGGAAGGGACACAAAGCCCCTCTCATTCCACCCTACCCTGGGCAGGGACACCTTCCCCTCTCCCAGGCTGCTCCAAGCCCTGTCCAGCTTAGCCTTGGACACTTCAGGGATCCAGGGGCAGCCACAGCTTCCCTGGGCAGCCTGTTTGGGATCAGTTGAATCCAAGTTCTCATTTATTCTTCATTCCTTGTGAAATCACAAAGGTTCCCAAACTCTCCATTAAAACCATCTCCATTTCCAGAGTGCTGACTGAAGGGTTTCTAGACTCAGCTCCTGCTGTACCACCTAAAATTTAACACACATGTACCTGGCTGGCCTTTCACCCACCCTCACAGCCAAAACTCATGGAAGAGGCACAGACACTTTGGCTTTTTGGAATGTCTGTGTGCCTGGGACCTGTGTGGCTCCTTGATGTAGCAGGTCAGTGAGAGCTGGGCTGGGGAGGGTCTGGGAATCCTTGGGACAAGCTTGGCATTTACTGAGCAACAGCAGCCTTGGGACATTTCTGCTGTGCTGAGCTGGGAATCTCTGCAGGGCTGGGAATTCAGCAGCAATCCCACAGCCTGATCCCCCCAGTCCCTGCCTGAGGCACTGGTGGCCCTGGCACAACATCCTGCAAGATTTCCACTCCTCACTCCACCCATGAGCGTGTGTAACTCCTTTTTCTCTGGATTTTAGAGCAGATCCAGCATGGTCTGATCCCAGCACCAAAGTTCCTGGCTTATTGTCTATCCTTTTTTTGTAAACTGCTTGGTTTTTTTCTTCTTGTTATAAAATATTACAGTTATTTTTATATGATTCAAACCTTTTGTTTGCTTCTTGTCTCGTTCTTGGAGCTCCAGTGCAGACATTGGTGGGAATGAGTAGAAATGTGCTGGGGAAATTGGGGTTGACCCCACTTGGTTTGTAGCTTATTGAAAATAATTGTTGGCAATCCTTGATTGTTTTTCCCTCCCTGCATGTTTCAGGCTCTGGGAATCAGTTGTATTTCAAAACATTTTATAGGAGGGGAAAAAAAGAGCATTAATTATTCTGGGGAAATCACAGTGGTTTTGGCTTTGATGGAAAACTTCATTGCTGGTCATTGATATGAATGGGATTGGTGAGGAGGATACAGCACCAATCCAGAGCAGGAGCTGTGGGGTGGAAACACCAAAAATAACTGTTCTGTGCAACTCAGTGGGAGATCCAGACTTTGTCCCAGCAGGGGGAAGTTCCCCCAAGGAGCTCATCATCCCAAAAATGGCTGTAAGGGCGTGGAGGGAACGGCTCCAGGGCCAGAGGGCAGGAATTGTTCCCTGGGCGGTGGGAAGGCCCTGGCACAGCCGTGGCTGCCCTGGATCCCTGGCAGTGCCCGAGGGCAGGCTGGGCTCGGAGCGGTGGGAGGTGGATGGGAACGGGATGGGTTTGAAGTTCTCCTGATCCCAAGGATGCCAGGGTTTGGTGATGGCCCGGAGGGATCCGGCACTAGAGGGCAGCAGCCCCGCGCGGGGACAGGGACAGCGGGACACAGGGACAGCGGGACACAGGGACAGGACACCCGGGAGCCCCCGCTCCTTCACCCGGCCCTGCAGCGATCCCAGCCGCGGTGGGCGCAGCTCCGCCCGCTGAAGCCTTGAGGAGCAGCAGCGGAACGAGGCGAGCAGGAGCCCGATCCCTCCCCAGCCTGCGGGAGGCCGGCAGCGGGGCTGGGCCCGGGAATATCCTCACCCGGGCCTGTAAAACCCCTTAGCTGCGGGGTTGGGATGCTGCTGAGACCAGGGGACAGAGACCCCAACCCCAAATCCATCCCTCTTCCAGCCCGTGGTCCCTCCCCTGCTGGGGACATTCCCAGGGAACAACGGATGGGGGGGCGGACCCCCTGCAAACACACCCCACTTCCAAAACCTGCTTTTATTTACATTTCAAGTCAAATCACATGCAAACTCTCGGTTGTTTTGTTGTTGTTGTTTTTTTTTTTTTTTTCTTTCCTGGTTTTTCCTTAAGAAGAGTGTGATTAGCAAAAAAGACGCATTATTAGAATTTTCAAATAGCAATTAAATATACAAAAATAGAGCTTACAAAAAACCCAAACAAACAGAGGAAAAAAACCAAAACAAAACAAAAACCAAAACCAGCGAATGTTTTAAAAAATATTCTGCTGCAGAATTTGTAGTGTACAAACACGTCTATGAGGCTCCACGCTCCATAAACAGTCTCGGGTTTTTTGGGAGGGGGGACAGCACCAGGAGCCCCCCTGCCCTGCCCCCGGGAAAGCTGCTGCCCTGTAATACTGACACCCCCTGCCCAAGCCGGGAATGCCCCTGAGGATGGCAGGGGACACCCAGAATCGGGGCAGGGAGGGGGTGGCCCAGCTCCCCCCAGCGCTGATGAGGGGTTGGGGTGTTTTGGCTGCTCAGAGAGCCCCGGGGCCGGGCTGGAAGCGAGGGGATGATCCCAAAGCCGGGATTGCTGCTGCCCCCCACGCCGCGGCCACGCTGGTCCCTCACAGGGACTCCAGGCCCCCGAGGTAGCCGAGGAGGGTGGGGGGAACCCAAACCCGGGAGACCCCACGGAGCCACCGCCGGGGGTGACACGAGGTGCCGAACCCGCGAGACCCCATTTCCCGCTGGGAACCGCCGAGGAGAAGGGACCGAAGGCCGAGAGGAGGGAGCAGGAACCGGCTGCGGCTCTGCGGGGCCGCCCGCGATGCTCCGGGCACCGCCCGCCACCGGGGCCGGGACGTGCCGAGCTCGGGGTCACAGCGCTGTTCCCGGGGGTCGGGGTGTTCCCAGGGATCGGGTGTTCCCGGGGTCACAGCGCTGTTCCCGGGGGTCGGGTGCTCCCGGGGGGTCGGGGTGTTCCCGGGGATCGGGTGTTCCCGGGGTCACAGCGCTGTTCCCGGGGGTCGGGTGTTCCCGGGGGTCGGGTGTTCCTGGAGGTCATGGCCGTGTCCCGGAGGTCGGGTGTTCCCGGGGGTCGGGTGCTCCCGGAGGTCGGGTGTTCCCGGGGGTCGGGTGTTCCTGGAGGTCATGGCCGTGTCCCGGGGGTCGGGTGCTCCCGGAGGTCGCCGGTGTCCCCACGCCGCTTCCCGGCGGCCGCGGGGCTGGAGCAGGGAGGTGCTGGAAGAAGATGTCGTGCCGAGAAGGCCGAGTCCCGCGCTGGAGGCTCGTCCCGGCAGGATCCGGGGCTGCTCAGCGGCGGCCCAAGTGCTTTGGCTGTGTCCGAGCGCCGCGGGCGGGCGCGGCCCGGGCCCGGCCCGGGACAATGGGACTATACCACGTTCTGCGAGCCGGGCAGCGGCACCTGCGGCGGGCCCGGGTCCGGCTTCCCGTGCAGCTGCGCCAGCTGCAGCACCGGCATGTTACACAGGGGACACACCTTCCGCACCTCCAGCCACTTGATGAGGCACCTGCGGCACGACACGGCGGTCAGGGGGGCTCGAGTGACATCGGGGGACACCTGACAGCACTGGGGACACGCCTGACATTGCTGGGGACACGCCTGATATCATGGGGACACACCTGACATCATGGGGACACACCTAATATCACTGGGGACACACCTGACACCATGGGGACACACCTGACATCATGGGGACACACCTGACATCACTGGGGACACGCCTGATATCATGGGGACAAGCCTGACATCATTGGGACACACCTGACATCATTGGGACACACCTGACATCGCTGGGGACACACCTGACATCATGGGGACACACCTGATATCATGGGGACACACCTGACACCATGGGGACACACCTGATATCATGGGGACACACCTGACACCATGGGGACACGCCTGACATCATGGGGACACACCTGACATCATGGGGACACACCTGACATCACTGGGGAGTTGCAAAATTCCCCCCCAGAGCCCCTTTCCCCTGCCCTGGAGCTTTGCTGCTGCCCAGTTTTTAATTCACCATTTGGGTGCCTTTATGTTTTATTGGGATTTTTTTGGGGAGGTTCTCTTTGTGTATATAGAGGGATTTTTTATAGGTATGTTTTATATATAATTTGTATTTATATTTATACTTAAATCTGCATATATTTATATTTATAAATATTATAGGGATATAAAATCCACACACCTACCAAAAATAAACATAAAAGGTGTCTGTGAAACTACAAACACAGAATCTGTAAATAATACACCAATAATATACAACCATGTATATAATGTGTATAAATAAATAAAAATTATGCAAATAATTCTGCTATTATTATACTATTGTCTATGTTATGTGTTATATATAATTATATATTATGTTATATATTATATAATATATATGTATAATATATAAAATGCAATTTATATATAGTTATATATAGTGTATCAAGTATATATGGTATAGTGTATATACAAATGAAAAAATATGTAAATATATAAAATATAAATATAATGTATATATAAATATAAAGCATATATAAATATACAGAGAATATAAAATATCTGTAAATATATAGTAGGCTATTATGTAGTTTTAGCATATAGAATACTATATAATATTATATAAAATATTATTATATATAGTAATACTCACTTCCTGTGGAAGGCATGTTTGCAGGGACAGATCCCCAGCTCGTCCTTGGGCTTGAACTCCTCCAGGCACACAGCACAGATCTGCAGGGGGAGGCACAGGGATGGGGGTCAGAGCTCAGGGAGCAGCACTTGCACATAAAAACCAATGTGGGTAAAATCATGGAATGGCTTGGGTTGGAAAGGACCTTGAGGATCATCTAATCCCACCCCTCATGGGCAGGGACACCTCCCACCAGCCTGGCCTTGGGCACTGCCAGGGGTCCAGGGGCAGCCACAGCTGCTCTGGGCACCCTGTGCCACCCTCACAGGGATAATTTCCCCTAAAGCCCTTCCCAAATTTTGCTGCCCAAGCTACAGTTGTTTCTTTCCAGCAGGAAGGGACCATGGAGCTGGGAAGTGTCTGAGGTTTTAGGGTGCAGGGGGATGGATCCATGCTGCTGCCTGGTCCCTGGCACCAGGAAAAGACAATGGGCTGCTGCCCTGCCTATCCCACTTCTCAGCCAAAACCTCCTTCACCCTGCAGCCAACTCCTCCTGACTCATCCTGGAGATCCCAGGGGATTTTGGATGCTCCTGGGTGGTTTTCCCAGCCTCCCTGGCCTGGGATCTCTCAGTGCAGCAGGGCCAGGTGCAGCTGTTGGGGTCACCCCTGAGGAACACACACACACACCCCGAGCTCCCCCAGGGCCTGGGAGAGGCAGAGTGATGGAGAAAGGGGAAAACCAGGCCCAGAGAAGGGAGGGAAGAGCTGGGTGGGCTCTCTCCCTCCCCAGGGCTCTGGGCAGCTGCCCCATCATGTTGGAAAATTCCCTCCCCGACCTCTGCTTTCCAGAAACACTGACTGCAAATGCCAAAATACAAATGCCCAAAATGGTATTTTGGAGCTAAACCCTTGCAGGCTTTTCCAAATCTCAGCAAAGAGCCCAAAAGCTGGGAGAGCTGCAGACAGCTGGGAATAGAGGTGGAGGAGGAGGAGGGCTGAGCATTATCAAGGCCATTCCCGGCTCTGGCACATTCCCAAATCCCTCCCCCAACCCATTTCTCACCCCAGGAAGTGCTTTGAAGCCTGTGTGCAGACAAAATCCCCACTGCAGGTCGATTTAATGGGACTGGATCAGAAACAGGGGCCTGCAGCAGGGGCTGCTCACAACCCTGGGGCCCTGGGGATTTACCCTGGGGGCTGTGGGGAGTGAGGGCCAGGATAAAACGTGGGATGGGCTCTGCTCAGGGGATTAAAATAAAATAAATAGTGGCTTATGAAGAACTGGAGCTGGTGCTGAGCAGATGAGCAGCCCCATGCCCGGATGTGGGTGGGCATTTTTGTTCTCTCTGCTGGAATAAATAAATCCAGGCTGTGCTCTGATGCAGGATTTGAGCAGATTCCTGCTCAGATTCATCAGGGAAAAACGGGCTGTGAATAGAAATGCTCAGCCCCAAAAAGCCTGGAAAGCCATGGAGATAAACTCAGGTGTTTCAGCTCTCAGGGGTGGGGAGGGAGGTGTTTATCCTGGTTTCAGTTTGCCCTGCCCAGAGATGGACACTGTCACACCCTGAAGGGGCATGGCCAGAAGGGATGTCCCCACTCAGGGACACTTTACACAAGGGCCAGCCTGCCCTGGCCTCACCCACAGCTTCTTAGCAGGGGGATAAGAAGAATGAAATAAATAACAATAACAATGCAGGAAAGCCCAAGGGGAGCCAGGAGGAGGGAGAGGGTTTAATCCAGGTTTTTGCAGAGATCTTTCCCCATTTCCAAAGCACAGCTGGCTGCATGCTCTGCTCCCAGTGGAGGTGAATTTGAGGGTTTGTCCCCTCCCCAGGGTGAGGAAGAGGAGGGTGAGGGAGCTTTAGTTGACATGCTCACCTCATGGAGGTTCAGCTCCTTCACCTTCTCCTTGAGTATGACCTGCAAGGCAAAGAGCTGGGGTCAGGACAGAGCTGCTGCCATGAACATTCCCAGGAAAAATATCCATAAAGAGATTCCACTGAGTGTCCCAGTAGAACTGGAAACCCCCCAGTAAACCCAGCACAGCCAGGGAGCAGGAGGGGCCCTCTGGGAAAAATAAAACCACAAGGACCAAATCCAAATCCCAAATTTAACCCTCCTGGGCTGCCACTTCATTTTCCCTCCATCCAAGCTGAACACTTGGAGAGAACTATAAATCCAAAACAACTGGGTGTCTTCAGCCCAACTCCACCCAGCTTCCTGCATGGATCAAGGGATCAGAGAGAGAAAATCCTGGAGAAAACAGGACATGGAAGCAGCAGCCTGACACCCACCTCTGGGCTGTGTTTATTGGAATTGTAAGTGCAGGTGGGTGCAGGGAAGAGCTGGGATTGCCATGGAGCTGTTCCCTGGAAAAGCCCCGTGGTTTCAGGGATTTGGAGCAGATCCAGACCCCACAAAATATCAGTTTGGTGACTGGGGGAGGGATGGCATCACTGCTCTGCAGGTTGGAGAGGTTGGGGTGCTCCAGAGGAGGAGATGTTCCCCCTGCTCAGTGGAAAACTGGGACAATTGTGGATGAGCAGGATGGTCCTGGGAGGGGACAATAAAATCAGCAGGGACAGATTGGCCTAAGTGTTACAACTGCCCTTTGAGTGCCAGAAACCTCCCAAGGAGAGGAGCAGCATGTGGAAATCTGATGGATTTGGCATAGGGAGAAGGGAAGGGAAAAAAAAATTAGAGGATCATCTCACCTGTTTGTAGGCATAAAGCTCTTTGTGTGCTTGATGCCTGAGCCTGCAATGAAACCAGAGAGAAATGTGAGGTCAGGCAAAAAAACATCAGGATTATTGTAATACCTCAAACATTCCAGTTCCCTCCTTTCCAGCTTTAACATGTTATATTTTACATTTTTGTATTTCAGAAATGAGAATGGCCACAGGAAATGACGTGTTTAGGCAAAATCCCTTTCCCTGCTGGGAAGGCAACATCTCCATCCCAAAGCACACAACTCCTCCCTTATCCCTCTTCTGACCTCCCAGACATCACCCATGTGGTTAACAGCAGAAAAAGTGGGTGAGGAAGTCACAGTCTGCCATAAATCCCCTCAGTTTCCAATCACTTCTGTGGCAACAACTCCAGCACTGAGTACAGCACAGCTTTTCAAGGCAGGGGGTTCAGACCTGAGCAAAGTCCTGCTCCAGCAGGGACAGGGAAGGAGATTCCCTGCCCAGAGCTTTCCCACCAAAGCCCCCATCTCACTGCTTGGGTGACACTGGGTTCCTCAAACTCAGCTTTATCCTTAACTCTAAGATAAATCAAACCCCATCCACTCCTGGAGCAAACTGAGGGATGGAGAGGAATGGGATGGGTCTATTCCAGGAACACCTGCTGCAGTGGCAAGTCCAGCAGGAATTTTTGGCCACAATCAAAGTGCTGGTTCCATCCCCTCCCTCCCCAGTTTCCCCTCTCAGAGAGCTCCACAAGCATCTGCTGGCTGGAGAAACCCATTCTGCTCCTAAAATAAATACATTTAAAATTAAAATAACCAATATTGCCTCTCATTACCAGACATGGCATTTAATAAAGTGCTTGGAAAACTCAGGAGGGAGATCCCCAGGGCTGAAGAGTTGGCCAAGGACTTTCAATATGGACTCAATGTGTGGCTGCAGGGCTTGGAGAGCCATAGGAACATTTTCCCCAGCCAGCCCTGAGTGTGATTTCACATGGGAAACCCCCTTGCCTGGAATTTCTCTTCTCCAGAAATATTCTGAGGGCTGTCTGAAATCTCTGGCTGTTTCAACCTGAGCTCCTGGGGGTTTTCCAAGCCTGCCACGCTGCAGTGGGATGGAAAAATACTTCCTTATGTCTGACACCCTCCCCCAAAATGCTGTGGGCCTCAGAAGCTGAGGGGTGGGTAAAAATGCACCTTAATGCTGCAGGGAGAGATTCAGAAAATGAGTCCCAAATTCCACAGGGAGCCATCCCTCCTGCTCCAACAATGCTGCCTGAGGAAGCATGGAAAACACTGCAGCAGGCAGGGAGGAGGAGGAGGAAGAGGAGGAGGAGGAAGAGGAGGAGGAGACTGGGGTCTCATCCCTCTGGCAGTGACCCTGAACAGAAACATGAGCAGAAATGCAGGAACAATAGAGCAAACAGGATGAAAGCAGCACAGCCTGCAGGGATCCAGTGCCTGGGATGGAGCTTATGAAACACAGATGGGGAGAAGGAGGCTGGGGAGACAGGCAAGGAAAAACTGGAGACAGGCAAGGGAAAACTGGAGAGAGGCAAGGAAAAACTGGAGACAGGCAAGGGAAAACTGGAGAGACAGGCAAGGGAAAACTGGAGACAGGCAAGGGAAAACTGGAGACAGGCAAGGGAAACTGGAGACAGGCAAGGGAAAACTGGAGAGACAGGCAAGGGAAAACTGGAGACAGGCAAGGGAAAACTGGAGAGACAGGCAAGGAAAAACTGGAGAGAGGCAAGGGAAAACTGGAGAGACAGGCAAGGGAAAACTGGAGAGACAGGCAAGGAAAAACTGGAGAGAGGCAAGGGAAAACTGGAGACAGGCAAGGGAAAACTGGAGACAGGCAAGGGAAAACTGGAGACAGGCAAGGGAAAACTGGAGACAGGCAAGGGAAAACTGGAGACAGGCAAGGGAAAACTGGAGAGACAGGCAAGGGAAAACTGGGGAGAGAGGCAAGGGAAAACTGGAGACAGGCAAGGGAAAACTGGAGACAGGCAAGGGAAAACTGGAGACAGGCAAGGGAAAACTGGAGACAGGCAAGGGAAAACTGGAGACAGGCAAGGGCAAACTGGCCTGCAATGGAGTAGCATCCCTCTCTGTGGAGCACTGAGTGGCCACCAAGGGTTGGTCCCTGTTATGGGACCCTGAGCCAAAGCCACTGGAGCACCCTGGAGCAGTGGTGGGGAAGAAGTGACCACCTGGCCATGGATTTGCACAGATCTACAATGCCCTGGGTTGGTGCTGAGCCAGACAGGGAGATTCTCCCCCAAAAAATTCCTCCCTGGAGGTTCTGGGGAGCAGCACGAGCACATCTGGTGCTGAATTTGAAGCTCAGCCTGCTCCTCCTGGTCTCTGAGGCAGATGGATCCTGGTGCAGCTGTCTGAGGAGACACTGATCCTGGCAAGCTGCTCCCTGCCCATCCATGTGTCAAGTGCTGGGACTCCCGAGGAATTCCTGGCAGATGTCTGACCCAGATAAGGGACCACACAGTGCCTGGCTGCTGATCCTGTGTGCTGTCACCCTCCCCTGGCCTTTGGGATCTCTTCCCACAGGACTGGGAGCTCCCTGCTCCTCTGGGTGACTGAATTACCTACAACAAGTGAACAACTATGGCTGTAAAATGCAGAGGAAAAAAAATTCCCAGGTTTGCCTCTGAGATTTCTGTATTAGTTGCTTTATAGTAGGAGTAGAAAGGTCCTGGGCTCTTCATGGAATCACAGAATAATTTAGGTTGGAAAAGGCCTCCAAGATCATCAAGGTCACCACTAATGCATTTCCCCAAGTGCCACATCCACACAGCTTTTAAATCTCCCCATAGGTAAGGAATCCAACACTGCCATGGGGCAGCTGTGCCAATGCTTGATCATTCCTCAGGTGAAAAATATTCCCAAATATCCAATCTGAGCCTCCCCTGGCCCAGCCTGAGGCTGTTCCCTCTCCTCCTGTCCCTGTTCCCAGACCCCCCAGTGTCCCCTCCTGTCAGGGAGTTGTGCAGAGCCACAAGGGCCCCCCTGATCCCCCTTTTCTCCAGCCTGAGCCCCTTTCCAGCTCCCTCAGCCCCTCCTGGTGCTCCAGACCCTTCCCCAGCTCCATTCCTTTCTCTGAACACAAAACCCAACCACTATGTTGAATCCTGGCAGGTCTGAAAGCAGAAGGAAACAGCCCTTAAAAAAAAGGCTTTTTAGGTGCTGTGTACCCTGAACCTCCCAGAGGTTTTGAGCAGCTCCAGGCTGGGCAGGGATGAGCCCTGGATGATCCACAGCAAAGCACAGAGAGAGGATGCTGCAGACTTGACCCACAGAGAGGGTGGCATTGCTCAGCTCAGCATCCTTCTGCACTGGCTTTTATGGGACCAAAGGCAACATAAGTTATCACTTTCATTAATTCACCAGAGATCAGACACAACCAGCTGCCTGCAAAATTTCATTTCCTTGTTCTTCCTTTTTTATCAGTAATTTTGCCAAGCAGAGGCAGCAGCCATGAGGGACCTGAGCTCTGACCTGAGTGGTTTACAGGAGCACAACAGCTCAAGGTTCACCTGAACAGTGCACAGGCAATGATGATTTTTGTTGTGAAATTCCTACTGGACTCTTGTTTTGAGCCAGCTGAATTAAAAATGTCACTTTTCCTCTACTTGGAGCAGGCAGCACAGTCTGTATTGACACAGCTGCAAAGCAAAGCCCATGTCCTCTCCTCCCCCAGCACATCCTTTATTGAATGCTGTCAGCTCTGTGATTTGGGGTGAATACACCTGATATTGGTTTTTCCACACTCTGGATGCCTCCTCAGGTGGGGATGGGGGAGAGCTGCAGGGGCTGCTCTGATCCAGAGCAGGAGATGAGAACCAGAGCCTGAGGTTGGTGTCATGAGCCTTGCTTTTGGTGTTTGCCAAATATTTGGAGATGTGGAGTTATGGCAGAGGAGGGAGAGGAAGGGCTGTGTTGATGCTGCACCTATGGGAAAGCCAGGAGCTGCTGTTCCATCCCACAGATGGAAGCAGAGCCCTGCAGCTCTGAAGGGACCACCCTGTCCTGTTGGTCTCTCTGCCCTTGCAGGTGGGTGGTCCTCATCCTGTTGTCCACCTACAGTGCTTCCCAAACCCCCAAAACTCAGACTTTTATATCCCAGACGAGCTGAGATTACAGAGCAGCTTCTGTGGAGGTGGATACTCCTAGGACACTGGCACAGCTCAAACCCTCCCAATGGGGGCTGCAGGATCCTGTTTTGGTTCTGTTCTGCCAATAACACAGCTGAGGGAGGAGGTCTGAAGAGTAGAGTAGAGTCTCTCTAGGGTTTTGGGCTATAAAGGGATCACTGGATGACCTAATCCAACTCCCCATCTATCATGGGTTGCTAAATAGGATCTGGGGAACAGGAGCCAAAATGTCTCGTCCAGAAAGGTCCTTGGTCTTGATTTAAAGACCTGAAGAGACAGAGCACTTGCCACTTCCTTGCTGGCTTCTCTCACCACTTACTCACCCTCTCTCTCTTACACGCCTCCAGCTTCTAAATTTAAAGATTTTCTGGCTTGACCTTCCAGACATTACTCCTTGTTATTCCTTCTTTGGGGCATAACACACCCAGCAAGTGCTCAGGAAAATACTCTCAAAGTCCAAACACTTATTTCTATTTTCTAAGTGAGCCATATAGATTCAAGTTGCATCTGAGCAAAACAAGTCCTTGAGTCCTTTGAACATCTCTGGTCTATTTTCATACATCTTCAAAACAAAATTTTCATAATTGGGGGGGGGGGGGAAATTAAAATATGATGCCCAAGCAGCCCAAATCACCTCTTGGTAAACCTGGGTTTGGGCTCATCTGCATGTTTTATGAGATTTTGCTTCATACAGAACTGCAAATGGGTGTAAATTATCAAGTACTTAGAAGGTTGACACTGAAATCTCATTTCCCTGGTCTACAAGAGCAGGATAAAGAAAATTCTACCCTGGTGGGACTGGCTGCTGTGGTGCAAGGAGAGACAAGGTACCTGTTTTACAGAATACAAAGAAGGGATGTGATGGATCACAGCTTGCAGGGAGCTGGGGCCAGCTGGAAATAGAAGGGAAGGAAAAGGGATGGAAAAGGTGGAGAGGAGAGCTCTGGCAATGCAGAATTTTGGCTGCCACTGCTGGCAGAGTGTTGAACTCTGCTCCCAGGCACAGGTTGAAGCACAGCCAGCCCCCATCTTGGGTTATCAGCAAAACTCCTCTCCATCACCACCTCAATTCTCAGGCACTGTGGTTTTTTCCCCACTTGCCTCATTTTCCCTCTGTCAGGAAGAGTTTCTCCTCTCAATTAGCAGCCCAACAATCTCCCCAATGGCCCATAAAATAATTAAAACAAGCCCCAAACTGAAACAACCTTTAACCCTGCCATCCTGCTCCCCCTTTGCTCAGATTAACACATCAACTCTGCATCATTAATCTCCAAACTGTGCTGTTGAAGGAGCAATTTGTGTTCAATAACCAATGGAGCAGGTATTAAACATTCCTTAGGCACGCAGGACACAAGTTACTCATTACAGAGGGAAATGTGTTGAAACATTAAACAGAAAGCAGGGACCATAAAACATCCCTTTCCAGGTTTTTTGAGAAGCTGATCACAATTCCACACCTCTTTTAGCAAATATGTATCTCCTGGTTTTAAGTAGATAATGTGACTGCTTTGTGGGGCATCAGGTTGACACAGGATGTGTGAAGGAAACTGGTGCAGCCAAGGAAATGTGCTGCCATCCTCTTTTTGGAGGGATCAGTGATGGGCCTGGGAGCAGGGAAGCTCTTGGAGGGGAACATTCCCTTACCTGATCAAGTAACAACAGAAGAGCAAACTGAGGATGAAGACGAAGATGGCTGTGCCAAAAACCACGATGTATATGTTGAGAGGAAGGTTCTGGAACCCAATGTTAGGCATCCTGAAACTGTAATGCTGGAAGTCTGAGCTCATGGGTAGGCTGTGGAGACAGGGAGAAAACACATGGATGTGACATTCCTGAGGGATGCACTTTGCAGAGCAGTAGTCCCTTGAATGGATGAGGAGGGGGCTGGAGATGAATTCTCACTCATCCCCCACTCCTTGCCCAAAACCAATTCCCATCTTGGTAACCCTGAAAACAAAGCAGGGCTGGATCAGCTGGGGATGGGATTTTCCTTCTCCCACTGTGAACTTCTCCTCCAGCTCTGTTCCTTTCACACATCATCCTTCAAGTTAAACACTGGATGAGATGGATGGTGAGAATTGCATGCAAGCAGCCCCAGCTGCAGCCAGAATTCCTCAAACCCCCCAGAAACTTGGTAAAAATACTAAAAGCAGCCAGGAAGCCTTGAAGCAAGGCAAGTTTGCCTTCCCCTCTAGTGGATTCTAAGACTGACTCCTCATTCCAAAGAAATCACCCAACAAAATAATCAAAGATAAAAAGGAAGAGGACAAGGACATTCCCAGGACACACAGCAGCACAGCTAAGAGAAATTATGGGGAGACTATGGACTCTGTGAAGGAGGCTTTGTTTGTTTTTCCCATCTGAGACACAGGTTTGGTGGTTTAAGAGCACTTGTGCAGGTTTCAGCTTTACTCCTCAGCACAGCCCCAGGCTCCTTCCCCCTAGGAAAGCCCTGAGGCACCAGTAAGCAGCAGCCAAGAGGAAGAGGCAGCAATTCTGGCTGTCATGTTCCACATCTGGGACCAGTGACCAAAACCTCCCTCCCCTTGGAGAGTCCCAAATAAACCCCAAGCAGCTGCCTGGGATAACAACTTCAGCAAATCCTCTCCCCCAGGATTTTAATTGCACTCATTTATTATCTCTTATCTTCCTATAATTCTCTGAACCGTTCGCCCTCGGATGATCACAACCGTTGCTGGCCACGCATAAAGTTCCCCTGCCCCCAGCTTAGAAAAGGAAGTTAAAAATACACCTTGTTTTCCCTTCTGCCCACGGGAGAGCAACGTGTGATGAAGTTTTACAAGCAAGGAAAGTACCTGCAAAGTCTGAGCCCTGTTTCCCAAATAAAATCAGCGAGGGATAACAAAACCCTCCCCTGGAGCGGGGAGTTTTCCAACTGCACGGGGTGGGAAGACAGCGGGGAAACCACGGGATCTGAACCCACACACGCCAGGGAGTGATGCTCCAAAATCCAACGAGTGTCCCTCCGAGCAGCATCCTCACTCCCCAACCTCCCTTGCCCCTCGAGGCCCCTTTTTAGCCCAACCCTGTGGGCTTTCCCCTGACCTCCCACGGGCAGCAGACTCACCTCTCATCCCGCCTGCCTCACCGGGACTATCCCCTCGCTGATGGCAACATCCCTGCCAGCCCCAAACACCCGGGAGCCTCCTTGCTCCGGCTGCTTTCAGTTTCCTCAGCTCGCTGGAAGTTTCGAGGCGATTTCTGGTAAAGCCTGGATTTGATTAAAGCCTCCAGAGAGCAACACGCATGTTCAGAATTCAGAACCTCTCCCGGCCAACGTGGAAACGCTGCAGAGCTCGGGGAGCCGGCACAGCCCCCTGCCAGCGCCGGCGGGGATGGGATTTTATAGCCCAGCAACCAGCCAGCTCACACTCCACCACCGAAGCCTGTTCCGCTCAGCTGAGCCGGTTTGCTTTGCAAATAGATTTTTCAAAAGGCCGATCCGGCCCCCAAACCTTTGTTCCCAGCTCCGGCGGGGTTAATGCGCAGCTCGGGGCTGGGGTTGGGTTTCAGCCCCGCTGGGTCACAGGGGTTTGGGACGGTTCAGGGCTCCCCTCGGTCACGCTCCACGCTCCTGGCATGAGATGTTTCAGCTGCCCCACCTCGCCCTCGGGATGATAATCGCTGCCTCTGGCTGCCTCCAGTTCCTCAACTGTCCGAGAGAAACCTCCAGAGAAACCTCCTCCCTCTGGGAAAGCTCCAGGTGACTTTTCGCAAGGAAAAAGAGAACTCTTGAAGGACAGGCAACAAAGACAACCAGTTCTGGACTGCTGCTTTTCTTTCCTTTGCAGCTCTTTTAACTTGTGATGCTCTTCTCAGCAGTCCCACTAAGAGATCCCGTGGGTAAGGAACATCCAAGGCTGCATTTGGGGCAGCAAATTCAAGCCAGAAAAATCCCTCATGCTCGTATACAGCCAGTCCCCACATCCATGAGCACAGCTAGAAACCATCACAGCCCTCAGCAAATAAACAGTCAGCAGAAACACAGCTCAGACCAACCCCCATCATCCCACTATCCTCCTACAATGGAACCATTTCTCTAATATTTTTCCCCAAAAGGGTGTCACAAACACAGCCACGACCTACCTGCCAGCCATGTCGTGGGGGCTCAGCCTGCTGGGGACAAATCCCACACCAGATTCATCCAACCCCCGTGTGAAACAACCTTCTCCACATCAGAGCTGCCCTGGTCCTCCCTCCCTCCTGCTGTAACAGCTGAGAAATGTTACAGCAAAAAACACGGAGGTTGAAGGGGAGAAATCAGTTAGTCTGCCCAGGATCCAGGAAACTGTTAACTTTAAAGGGCTCCAGTGAAATCTGAGGATTTCAAGCAGCCAAGATTTGGGGTTGTTTTTTTTTTTTTTTTTAAGGGGAGTGGGGGGGGGAGGAACTGTATTTTAAGCTGCTTCAAATTTGCAAGGGCGCAGCCAAAAGAAATAAAAAAAAGAGCCATAAAGAAGGATGAAAAGTTTGTGGTGCAGAACAAAAGCCTCCCTGTTGCTCTCGCTGTGGTCAAGGCATCTCAGAGCAGGGAGATGATGCTGGTGGGGCATCCATGGCCCCCCTGGGATGGGGTTTTAGGCTGCACATAGAAAAGGGGATACTGGCACAGGTTGTCCAGAGAAACTGTGGCTGTCCCATCCCTGGAAGTGTTCAAGACCAGCCTGGATGGGGCTTGGAGCAACCTGGGATAGTGGAAGGTGTCCCTGCCGTGTGAAATGGGATGGTGTTTAAGATCTCTTCCAACCCAAACCATTCCATGATTGTATGAAAAATAACAAGGAATGGTGTCCTGGGCTGCAGAGAGCCACAAATGCCAGAACAACCTGAGCTCCACATCTCCCTCCTTACACCCTCCAGTGACTCAGCAGGTGGGGCCAAGCACATCCAGGTTTCTCCAAGGAGGACAAAACCCAGCTTTAATTAAAAGCCAAGTGCTGGTTAATGGCCCATCGAGCAGCCAGGGAAGGGAGTGTCACAGGTCAGCGCTCCTGCGTGGCAAGGCTTTGATTACAGCTGGCCTGTCAAAGGTAAACCTCAGCAAGCCACGTCCCAAACACATCCCCATTAGAGCCACAGCAAACCTTTCATACGTGGGGCCAACCTTGCACCCAGAACGTTCCTCAGGAGATCTCACAGGGATTAATAAAGGGTGCAATTGACTTCTCACAGGTAGAGAAACTGAGGCAGGGAGGAGGAGGGGCAGCAAGGCAGAGCTGTGCTCCCTGAATCAGGGGGGGTGACACTAGGGATGGCACTTTAAGTAATGCCATGGGCTGAAAGCTGTAGATTTTTGCTTTCCTGCTGCTTTGCATTTGAACTGTGTGCTCCTTCTTGAGGTTTTACTTATTAAAAGGAGCTCCTTGTACTTTTTCAAAATATTTTATTATTTTTTATTTATAACATCAGTGCATAAAGGGGTCATGCATGTGCTGTGCATCCTCACACCTAAATACAGCCCACATGCTGGGAGGCTTCTGCCTCTGCTGTTGTAAATAAACTCTTGTTTTTAGAGGGATTTACTTTATGTTTTCAAGACAAACAACTTTCTCCACAGGGGTTCAAAGCAAACTCAGACTGAATCTCCTCAGCCATTACCTGGGGAAACTGGATGGAGCTGGTGGTCTGGGCATCCCACCTGCCAGGCTGGCAAAGTCAACCCATTTCCAGGAAACAATGAGCCCCAAACACCCAGCAGAGCCTGAAATCACCAATGTCAGGGAAAAGTAAATGCTAAACCATGGCCAAACTTCAGGCTGAAAAGTTTTATCGATGGGAAAGGTTTCAAGCGGGCGTGAACGGCGTCTCCAGTTTCAAAGGCGTTTCGCAACTGTTTCAGACAGGTTTAACCAAAAGCGTTATTAACTCGGTTGAAAGTTAAACTGGGAGCAGCTGACAAGACCTTTCTGAAACAGCCCAAGCTGTGCTGCAAAGCAGGGTATTCTTCCATGGAGTGACTCTACAACAGGAGGGTTATTTAATGGCTATGACTAACGGGATAATATTTAAAAGATAAAGATTCTTCCAGGTGTTAAGAAGCAGCAGCCAGAGACGCCCTCATTTAACTTGCAGGCAAAAAAGTCCCCCTCGTGGACCCCAAAAGGAAAGCAAAGCCCTGACCTCAAGCAGCTGGAAGGAATTTCCTTCAGCTCTGTCTCTGGTGCAGCGCCAGGATCCGCAGCGTGGCGATGGGAAAATCACAGGCAGCTGCAGAGCCAACCCCAAACCAGCATCACTGTCACCCCAGAGATGCCACACAGCTGCACCACCTTTGCCTGGCATGGAGTGAGGGGAAAACAGTGCTGCTGCAGCCAGGGGAAAGCCTTTGCTGTCCAAAACCAAGGAACAACAGGACTGAGCATGAGGGGAAAACAAAAACTCTTGGCACGATACAATTTCAAAGAGCTACGATGGGGATGCCGCATGCAGCGCCAGCTCCGAGCATCCAACCTGACCCAGATCCTTCCCTCCACAAACCTGGCAGGGAATGGAGGAGTGTGAGGGATGGTGCAAGGCTTGGCAGGGTTATTGATTAGTGGGATTAATGTGCTGGAAGTGGGAATATCCCAACAGGTCCCTCACAGCACAGGCAGAGTCGTACCAGGATCCAGCAAAGCTTGGCTGGGGTGATGCGGCACCATCACAGCAAACTGAAAGGACTTGTGGGTGTCAAACAGTACAAAAACCCACTTGTTTCACCCATTTTGGCTGCCTGCAGGTTTGGAGGTGTTGGTGGGTTTTTGTTCTGTGCCTGGACACCCAAAGAACCAAACTGATCTCCAAGCACAAAGCACTTCAGACCTTTGATCCCTTCTCGCTGAGAGTGGATCCGATGCTTTTTTTGAACTGGAATCAGGAAATTTCCTGGCTGTGTTCCCCAAGTGGCTGACACCAAACACAAAACCTTTAACCCTCTCCACTGCCTCTGGGCAGGGGACACAGAAAGTGATGTGACAACACAGCAAAACAATTAGAAAAAAATAGAAAAGCCTAAGGAAAGCAACATCTGGCAGCATGACTGTAGTGCTGCAATTTCCAGCAAGTCCTTCTGATTCCAGACAGTTTAAGAAACAATTAATCCCAGAACTTCAAAACTGAAGAGAAGCTTTAAGTAGGAAAATGTTTTTGCTACCACTGGCAGAGAAACATGCAGAAATGGGTGAGCTGCAGCTCCCATCACCCACTGTAAAGCCAAGTTCTTTCCCCCAGCACCGTTGGAAAAGTAAACCAGAGGTTTGCTCAGGGCTGATTTTGCAAGTTCCAGGAAACAGGCAAAAATAAATAGAAAAAAAAATAAAATCAATAGTGCTATTTAATACAGTCTGGAGGAGGGGGAAGCAGAGTTTGGAGGAGAGCCCTGCTTGAGCTGCCATCAGGAATGAGAGCTGGGAATCACTTCCCAGAGCTGGCAGTGCCTCTCTCAGGCTCACACGAGCTGCCCAAGTACAGCTCAACTCACTGCTTGGAGATGAAATAACACTTGAGGAATTTTTCCCCTTTGGCCTTGGGGATTTGTAATTATTTCCCCCTCCTTTTCCTGGCATGCAGCTCCAACGTCATGACCTGGTGAGCTCACTCTTCCTCCCAAAAGTGTGGTGGGAAAGGATGTGCTGCTGCCTCCTCCTGCCCCCAGCCCTCTTTGTACTCCTGAGGTGAAAAGAAAAGGCAGGAGCCACCACTTCCCTTTATGGGCTGATGGTGGTAGGACACACATTATTAAATTTGGGTGTATTTTAGCCCAAAAAGAGCAATGAGAGCACAGGCAAGTGGGAATAATCTCCCACCTTCATTTGTGGTTGCTTTTCCTCATTTACAGTGTTCCCCAATGAACAGGTTCCTTCGGGAATACAAATTGGAAACTCCATGAGAAACATTCAGCCTACACAGCTGAAGGGTCAGTGCAAAGAAATTGGTGTTAAATACTCCAGGGAATTTGAAAATTCCTGGGTGATGACACAGAGCTGTGGGAAGCAATGGGGACTCCCAAAATATCACATTTGGAAGGAAAAAAAACCAAAACACTTTGATCAAGTCATCTTCAGGCTGAACCAGAACCAATCACTTTCCACAGAGCCAAAGAGCAACTTGCCCTCTCCACTCCAATATTGAGAAGCAGATGGATTAAACAACTTCCTGAAACCCTTTTTTCCCCCCATTTCCTAAGCTCCTTTAATGAGGGGAAAAAAATAATAATCAGTGCAAGACACAGTGATCAATAATCCTACAAAATCCTGCTGGAGACAAGCACTCTGGAGCAGTGATGGGATCACAGCTGCCAGCAGCCATCCCATAAAGACAGTCAGAGGAGCCAAGCACAGTTTGGGAACAGGAAAGCAGAATGATCTCGTTTGCACTAAATAAGGTTGCTAGGTTATGGATTTTTGGGAGGGGGGGCATAATCTGAAAGGGGATCCAGATGGCTGTAAAGCCTTGTGGTGGAAAAGCAGCATGAGGCCAGAGAGGGAAGAATTCCTCTTTATGCTGCTGCTGTCTGCTCCCAGATCCTGGGTTTCAGTTCTCAGGAATGCACTCTGTGGGTCCTTTTAATTGAATCATTTTTATCTGAGGTAAAAATTAAGAAGAGGTAGCTGGATGGAGAAGAGTGAAAAAGCTGGTGACTGGATACTGGGGAAAAGAAGTCCATAAACAGATCCCAGAGAGCAGCTGCTCCCCCAAACCCACTTTGATCTAGCCAGGTTTGTATTTTACAATTCTGACAGCCTGAAAAAGGCTTCAGGAAAACCCAGACAATCCCAAACCCCAGCCTGCTGGGAATTCACACCAATGCCACATCACTGCCATTTCCAACTTTTCCTAATACTTCCAAAACATGAGCTGAACAGTCTGTCCATCCTTTCCTGGTTTTCCACAAGTACTGGGATTTAGGGGAACATTTGTGTTATCATTCCTTCTCCCTTGCTAGCAGAGACTGGGATGGTTTTGCAACACTTTATAGAGTCCAGCAAAAAAACCTCCTGGGAGTCATATGGAAACAGGACAAAAACTGCTTCACTTCTACAGGACTGGCAGAAGAAAAATGGCTGCAAGGAGGGAAAACCCCTCAAAATTTAGCTGGAAATGGAAAATGGAACTTTTCCACAACCAGACTTGCACAACCAAGTGATGTGCTTGGAGAGAAACATTCACCAACCAACAAATGCATCACCTCCTCTCAGAGTCTCAGCACTGAGGGTGATGCCATGGGGTATCACCCTCCTTCCCTGTTCTCCTGGAATCCTGGCCTGACCTTAGTGGGATGCAGAAAATGAAGGGACCTTAGTAAAGATTGACACAGGTTATTTAGAGAGGTTGTGGACTCCCTGTCCCTGGAAATGTTCAAGGCCAGGTTGGAGCAACCAGGTCTAGTAGAAGGTGTTCCTGCTCATGGAAGGGTGCTGGAATGAGATGGTCTTGAAGGGCCCCTCCAACCTAAACCATTCTGTGATTCTGAAATCCAGGTGTACTCATACCCCAGGGGTCTGTAACTAGGAGGTACAAGCAGGTGTAAATTTTCAACATCACCTGCCCACACCCCTCTTTTGCCCAGGGATGCTTCTTCTTACAGGGGTTCCTCATAAGCTGAGCCCTAAATAAGCAAAACCCCAATTTACAGCTGTGCTGCTGATACACAACTTTTTTTTTTTTTTTTTAAAAAGCAAAGCAACCCAAGCACCTTTTGTGAGAGTTACTTCAAATTTCCATTTTTCTTGCAACTGACCCGAAAAAAACCTGCTAAGTACTTTTTGAATGTTTCAAGGCTACAAAGTTAAAAACCACCAGTGAGAATTTCAGCTGTGTAACAGTTTACTGTTGGATCTCTACGAATTCCCGAGTGCTGAATCCCCTGCTAGAAGGGAAAATATATGAGTGGCACTAAGGAGGTGGCTTAGCAACAAGCAGGCTTCGAGTGGCTTTTTAAAGGTCAAGAGAGAACACGATGTCTGGAGCCCTCACGTTCCCTTTTTTTTACTACAATTTAATGACATTTCTGGCCAGCCTGGTTATTAAATTGCTGCCAGCCACACATCTGTTAAACCCAGCCTTTAAATTAAGACTCTTCCCTCCTAAATATCACCCTTTTAAATATTCCCACCTTCACCAAAGTAGGGGGGGAAAAAAGCTTTGTCGGGATGAAACACAAGGAGAGGTCCCAACACCGAGGGGATTTTTAGGAAGTGCTGCTGAGCAGCATCATTGAAATGCAGTGGGAGAAGCCAGTTTTCCTCAGCTCTGTGGGTGCTGCCATGTTAAATCACATTTGGATTCACAGTACAAGGCTGCTAAAATACCACCACGGCGCCTATTGGCACATTTCAATGAAAACGCCGTGGCCTCATTAGTAGAGTGGAAATTATGAGCTTGTCTTTGTATATATTTAAAAGCTTGCCTCTGAAACTCTGCTGGGTCAGGGCCAGGAATTCCTGGCTCCCAGCTCCTACCACTCGGCAGTTCAGGATCACTTTGCTCACACAGGTCAAGCGACCACGAAGCCACCGACCCAGGAGAAAAGGCATTTAAAAACTGCCCTGAGGGGAGAAGCAACAGGGTTTGAATTAAACCCTCCTCCCTGTGTGCTGGTTAGGGAGCAAGTCCTAATGAAAGTGCAGGTTGTAATTAAAAGGATGCAGGAATGTGGGTGTGTGGAGTTTCATGTGCTCCCAACAGCTGGGGTGAGAGCATCCTGTCGGCCCAGAAGCGCCGTTCCCCTCTGGGGATGGACCACAAAAGCCCAAATCCTTTGAAATGAGGGGCAAACTCGTGAAATTACATGTTTTTTTGGGGGATCTGATCCTCTCAAGATGGGAATTTGCAAGTCTCTGTGAAGGAAAACTTTGGGCTCAGCTCCCTACTTACCTGCACGGGCGCCGCAATGCAGCCAAGCCACTCAAACCCAACGTATCTGCTTGAACAGCTACCGTGGTTTGGTGCCAGGGATGCTGGAAGAAAAGAGAAAAACACCCTAAAAATTGCACAAAAATCCAGAGGGAGCAAGGGAAGAGGATGAAGACATGATTTTTAAATGCTTGGATTTGCAGAGGCTCCCAGAAATTGCTTCAGCTCTTGGTAACAGCACAGAGATCCATGTTTAAAATGTGGTGATGTTACGTGGCATAGAAAGAATAAGGGGGGGAGGCTTGGCTAATCCTCACAATTTTATAAGCATCTGAGACACTAATCCCTTGATCTCATTGAAAGGGATTAGAATGACTCCCTTGCCAGGAAATTTAAGAAGTTTTCTACTAGATGTAAACAAAAGCACTGAGCAGCCTGCAGAGATGGCAGCCACACAGAGAGTCCTCACAGAGAAATCTGCACTGGGGCTGGTTTTGGGGTGGAAAAGGGGGATTTCCAGCCCAGTGCTGCAGAGGGTTGTCTGGAATGATGTGGGTGTCTAAGGCATGCCTGATCAGTCCATCTTGAGCCACAGTAGGCTCAAGACAAGATCCCATCCTGGGCAAGCAACCTGCCAGGGATTCACAACTCATCTTTGGGCTCCAACTCTCATGGAAATTGATGCTTCAGCTAAAAAAAAAAAAAAAAAAATCCATCCAAATCACCCAACTCGTTCTGCATTGGCCTAGGAAAATATCATTTTAGTAAGAAGAAAAAAGAGAAGAATCACTGAGCAACAAAACCCAAGTTGTGCCCAGCTATGCAGCAGCTTTCATCCACACAGCTCTGTGGCAAGGACCTGGGTTAATAAGGAAAATATAACACCCTCATGAAAACAGACTGGGATCTGCTGCTACCCTCACAATGAGTGACTCACAATACTGAAGAATAAATTATTTGATATAAAAGATGAAGCAGGCAATGTGCAATCTGAAGTTTGATATCAAGCAGTTTGCTACTAAGTTGGATGTTCCAGCTCAGAACATCAATAGCTGAGATAAATCAATCCTAAAGGAAGTAGAAAGGATTCAGGGGATCCTTTGGAGAGGAAGAGCAACTTTTGTTAGAAAACAGAAGTTTTCTAAGAAGGAAACTAAACTTTTGTCAGTGCTTACTTCTTTCCTCTTTTAAATTCCATCCAAAAAAAAAAACAAATCCAAAGAGGCTCAAGTTCCAACCTCAGTGTAAACAAGGTCTCAATTTCATCTTTAAAAACCCTCCTTTTGGAGGTACCTGATTGGACAGCAGCAGAATCCCTCTTCTCCAGCCCATTCTTCTCCAGAACCATAACAGTTTTAGTCTTTAGGAACAAATATTTGCTTGGCTTTGGGAAAACACCCACTGTCCTCATGCAGACCCATCTCCTAACCCCCTGCAACACTCCCACTCCCAGCTTTAGTGTCCAAGGCTGGAATAAACCACCTGATGTCAGGCTTGCCTCCATCTCCATCCCTCCCACTTGGCTGTAACACATCCCAGGCCTTTCTCACACCTCCTTGAGCTGTTCCTCCTGCTGCATCACTGGCAGCTGCACGGGGAAGATGCTTCAGGAGGAGGAGGTTACAAGGAGGAAGCCCCAAGAATGGTCAGAAGCACAGGACAACTCAGCATCCCTCAGGCACAGCCACAGCTCAGAAAATGATCCATTTTTCCTGCTTTTACCCCCAAACAATGCTCAGCACAAGGGTGAGGGTGTTGTGGTATGAATGCCAAGCAAGACTGGGGTGCAGGGCTCAGCTGACAGCTGAGCACCACCAGACAGGCTCCAGCCAGCTCATCCCAATTTATTCAACCCTCAAACCATGAAACACCACACAATCCCATCCCACTTCAGATGGCCACCACCGCCACAGCCTCCAAAAGCCTTATCTTTTATCTCACAAGCCAAGAGGGCAAAACACCATCCAATGCCTCTCAACTCAAAAGTGAAAGAAAAACCCCAACCTCGCAGCTGCGTTTGAACTGAGCCAGGAAATCGCCTCGGGGGAAGCCCAGCTTGGCCAGGGGTTTTTACAGGGAACAATAGGAAAATGGGAGTCGTTAAAGCGAGGAAATATCTGCCTGCTCGGGACAAAGCTCTGCGAGCAGAGAAGTTTAACTCGGTCTTACAATAACCCAGCGATTTAACTCCGAGAGTCAGCGGCAGGCACAGTCCACTGATCCACTCGGGTGGATTTGCTGTATTGAAGTTGTACGATGGGAGACTCTGATCCCTCCCACCCAGTTTGGATGGGTAATTTGGCTTCACCCTCTTCCTTACCTGCCGGATTGCTCCTCCTGGATTTCAGTGGAGAGCTGAAATGCCCTGGTTCCACCACTGGGAAACCGCACAGCTACGGAGCTCTCGTATTTTCCCTGAAATATTCCCGTGAGCCAAGAAGCTGGGAAACCCAGTCCTACTGCACAGGCTGGTGGAGCAGCAGTGGGAGGGCTGGAACCGGGAGGGCTGGAACCGGGAGGGTTTGAAGAGGGAGGGCAGGAACCGGGAGGGTTTGAAGAGGGAGGGCAGGAACCGGGAGGGTTTGAAGAGGGAGGGCAGCTCCCTCCTGCTCAGCACTTTCAGTTTCTCTCTCCAAGCGCTCTCCTGGCGCGACTTCCTCTAAAGCGCTTTGCGAGTGAAAAGCTGCATTAGCGGTGGGATTAATCCTCTGAGGGGATAATAAAATCACAGAATCAGGGAATCGTTTAGGTTGGAAAAGCCCTCTAAGGCCATCGAGTCCAACTGCTAACCCAGCAGTGCCAAGGCCTTCAGTAACCCGTGTCCCCAAGTGCCACTTCTACACAGCTCTTAAATCCCTCCAGGGATGGTGACTCCAGCCCCTTCCACGAAAAACTGGTGTCAAAGGCCCTGCCAAAGTCCAGACAGACACACCCACAGCCTCTCCCTCATCCACCAAAGCACATCACCTTGGCATAGGAGGAGATCAGGTTGGTCAGGCAGGACCTGCATGTCACAAACTCACACCGGCTGCCCCAGATGCTCTGATTGCCCTGTTGGTGCTGCGTGATCTCCTCCTGTCACCTGACTGCCAGTCCTGCAGTTCCCAAACTCCTCCTTTCTGCCCTTCCCTAGCTGCGTTGTCACATCTGCTCACTTCCAGTCAGTTGGGACCTCCCAGTTAGCCAGGGCTGCTGGCAAATGATGGAAAGTTACCCCCATCCACTGCAGCAATCCATTTGTTTGAGTCATCCATCCCACGTGGCTCTGTGCTGGCCACAATGTCACAGCTTTTCCTGATGCACAGTGGCTTCCAGCTCCTTCTCCTGTTGGTGACCATGCAACTGGCATTGGTGCAGCTGCATTTCAGTTGGGTTATCAATCCCACCACCTGTCTGGAGAAGTCCTATTCCTACATGACCATTCTCAGGGGTTTTTATGGTTTCCAGCATATCAGTAACCCTTATGGCTGTGCTGCCACATGGATCTCCATCCCCTGCCTCCATGGAAATAGCACTCTGAAGAACCTGGCTAGCACACTGTCCCTAAAACACTGGGGTGGGCCTCCAGAATTAAAATAAAACCAAAGCCAAAAAAGCCTGGAGGAGTCATTCCTGCTTAGTTCTCACACTCACAGTCCTGAAGCTGGAGCAGAAAAAGCAGGACATCCCTGCCCAGGCTTCCTGCCACCCTGCCTTTGCTGCTCCTCCTGCTTCTTGGTGTCTCTGCATTTCCCACAGCCTGATTCGGCTGCAGCTCTGGCACTGGAGCAACATGAGACCTCACAGCCTTGGGCTATGCTGAGCCAGCTTCTTCCAGCTAATTTGGTCTGTGAGCTCCCACTGCCCATCCACACACTGGCATTAGGGCCAGGCTCCCCCTGCCATCCCTTCAGCACCACAACCATTCGTGAGCATGAATAGTGGTTGGAACCCTTTAGGATTGTTTTTTGTTCTTTGATGGAGTTTAAGCATGCCAGACAAGTAGAAAAATGACACACTGCCCGTGTTACTGTTCCAGGGAACAGCATCCAAGAATGAGGCAGCTCCATCGCCAGAGGGGACTGCTGCACCCTGGGATGGAGGAGCAGGGCCTGCTCCAGCTCACTGGCAATGTCAAGGCTTTCCCATCCCTCACATCAGGAAGCAAATCACCACTGCCCATGGCTGTAGCAAAACCTGGGTTTGGATCCTCTCCTGGAGTGCATTTTCCATGGCATTTCTCAAGCCACTGGGCAGCACCTGCAGGGCTCAGGCGATGACTGGGCTCACTTGCAGTGATCCCAGTGTCACATCATCGCTGATGCTGCTTTAGAGCCCTGTCAGCAGCTCAGGGTGGGGACACGGCCACTCCTGACCTGAGTCTGAGCAGTTCCAGGGCAACAGTGACAGGGGAGGGGATGGCTGTGACGGCCGATCTTATCTTGTGTCAACAACACTCAGCTTAAGGGGAATGACTGCAGGAACAAAACCAAACAAACCCAGCTCAGCCACACCAACCACTGAGACTGGGGGAGCTTCAATCCCAAGAAACACCCTCCAGGCTTCCACACCAACAGTCCAAATTGGCTGAGGACCACCAGAAGGACCTGCATCTCCTGCCATGGCCCAAAGAATGGATTTCTTTGGGTCTGCTGTGCAGCAAGCCAGGGGAGGGTCTCAGCCCTGTCACCCCAAGGCAGAAGGTTCCAGGTGCAGGTGGTGGGAACACGAAACGAGCACCAGCTGAGCCTCTCTCCACCTTTTCCACATCCAAGTGTTGTTTTATGGCTGTGAGCAGATCACATGTCTTCTGCCACACAGCCCAAGTGGAGGTGACAGCAGGTCACTGGGAGGGGTGGCCTGAGGGGGAACGCCTGGAGAGATGGTCCAGAAGTACAAAAGCCCTCCAAGCAAAGCTGGGTGTTCTCCTGTAATCCCACACATCATTTAGTCCAGGAAAGCAGCTGGAAGTCAGCTCTTCTTGGGTCAAAACTCCAGGCTTGGTTCAGCTCCACAGTCCTGAGCAGCTCTGCTGCTTCCTCACCATGCAATCATCTTCCTCCTCCACCCCATCACCTGCCTCTCCCCCAGGACAGGGCCAGGACCACTCTCCAGCCAAGATGGCTTTAGCAACCAGCAGCCACCACCTCATTTCCCATGTGTCACTCAATATTCCTCATCTGAAGGTCCAACAGATCCCACAACACTTCAGAGCATGCTGATCTCAAGGTGTCCTTCATGGCTGGTCCATCACAGTTATCTCCAGTCACACCAGGACCTGAACCTGGGAGGCACAAGCAGCAAGTTCCAGCAGAGCTGACCCACCTCCACATCTTGTTCCCCCCAAATCTGAGACAGCCTGTGACCAAACAGCAGACCTGGAGTATCCAACCCAGCCTTGGTGAATGGGGACAAAATCAGCAAACCTGAGCCTAGCAGTGGTGGAGCAGAGCTTTGAGAGGTTGTGGAGGGGATTTCCTTCAGCAGCAAGGCTAGGAGATAAGGGAAATCACCACCACACACACCTCCAGCAGCTCCAGCACCTGCTCAGAATCAGGACTGTCACCTGCCAGTATCAGCCCCGTGACTTGATAAGGGGATCACATCATTGCTTCTGCCTGCTCCTGGCACATGGGGCTGGAAGCATGTATTTTTCCTTTTTAAATATGTTTTAAATACCTCAATTAGTGCATTTTGGGTCTCTTCCACATTGCCTCCAAGCAATCTCTGACAGTTTTTCTGTCAGGGGCTCTATCCTTCCACTGCCAATTATTAGTGGGGCACGGGGTTGCTATTTTTCCAGGCCAGAGGCCAAATTTGTATTTAATTTTAGGTCCAGATGGCACAGCACTCCAGATGCATCAGCTGGAGCATCGAACCTGTATGAATAAAGTAATAGAGCAAACAACATGATTTACTCAGGGGCTATTTGACACGCTTAACGTGCTTTGTGTACATCTGTTGTGCAAAAAAAAATAGCATTCAAATTAATTCAGGTGATGGTTTCGCTATTAAACCCAACACCTGAGGGAAATGAAACAGCAGTAAGAATCTAAAAAATAATTATGATAATAATATTAGAATTTATATTTTGCTTTCTCTAAAGTCAAGTATATATATTTAAGAAAGGCTGATTTCAGCCATCAGTGGGTTTTGTTCTCCTTCCTCTGTCCAAAAAGCTGCTGCTGGCAGTGGGTTTTACAAACCAGGGTCAGAGTTCTCCCAGGAGAAGGGCTGGTGATCCCAGATTTTCAGTGTGGTGGAGAGCTTATGGCTCTGCTCACCCGAGGAGATGTGAGGAGGACACCAGAGGACAACCACGAGATGTTCCAGTTACGTTTCTGGCAAATTCACCCCGTTCCCAGGAAGCTGCTGCATCCCTCTGGCACAGCCTGCAGCCGGGATGTGCTCCCTGCAAACTAAAGCACCCAAAATAACTCCGAATACGATTAAAAAAAAAAAAAAAAAAAAAAAGGGACATTGAGTAGTCGGTTTATCTGCCTGGGTACTCGAAACGCCGCTGTGTAAAACCAGCTGAACCCGCAAACACCCGGAAACAAAGGGATTGGGGGGGGTGTCTTTTTGTGCTTGGCTTTGCTCCGCTCAGAGCATCCTCGGGCTGTGAGAGCCCGTCCTGGCGGCACCCGAAACAAAGGAAAGCCGGGAGCTGTAGGCAGGAGCCAGCTGGGGAAAACCGGGACGAGGAGGAGGAGGAGGAGGAGGAGACACCCGCATCGCCCTCCCCGGCAGCTGCGGAGCCGGGCTCGCGTGTTGCCGAACACGTTATCCATGGCAGGAAACTCGAGATCAAAGGCGAGGAGCGTGCCAGAGCAAGATGTCATCCAAGCCTCCTGCCAAAGGTGTGCACGGGAGGGGAGAAGCAACCCCCGGACACACACGCTGGCAAATCCGACGGAGCCGGCGCCGCTCGTGGGGTGACCCAGACCTACGCGGGTTGTCCTCCAAGACAAAGACAAGCTGAACTGAACAAATAAACAAAACAAAAAAAAAAAAACCCCAAAACCCCAAACCGCAGGAGGTGAATTTTTACCCGTCGGTTTCCAGTCCCCAGGGTCCCACGCACGTCCCCTGCCAAAGCGGCGGATGCAGGGAGGGCACGGACGTGCACGGCAGAACAGCAGCCCAGTGTAACTCCAAAAAAGCAGCTTTTCCCATTTCTGGGCGGTTTTGGAGGGGTTTTTTTTGTTTTTTTTTGTTTTTTTTTTTTTTGTTTTAAAGCAGAAGAAACCCGCAGCGTCCTGTCTCGGCCCCAGTAAAGAAGGGGACGTGTGTGATTCCGAGCCAGCGGCGACAGAGGTGACCGGGGGAGCCTGAGCCGAGCGTGGGGTGGGACCCCAGGAGCTCCCCCTCGCCGGCAGGATGGGCCTGCGTGGGGACATGTCCCCTGTCCCTTTGTGCCGCCCCATCCCTCCGGGACAATGCAGTCCCAGTGCATGGCTGTGTCCTGCTCTGGGCTGTCCCCTCTGCCCCACAAGCGGGACCTTATGGCAGCCCTACAGTGCTGCCAGACACCCCAAAAGCACAGCCCAGACCCCCTGAGGGTGTCGCCTTAGGGGGCTGCTCCATGGGACTGTGGAGCAGAGAGGGAGGGACCCTGTCACCCATGGGAGCTGCTGAGGAGGAGGTGGGATGGAGGGGGAGAACAAGGCACAGGGAGAGGGTCCTGCCCCACAAAGGGCTGGAAAACACCCTGTCCCATAGAACAAGGCACAGGGAGAGGGTACAGCCCACAGAGGGGATGGAGGAGAGACCCTTCCCCACAGAACAAGGCGCAGGGAGGGTTCCCACTGCACAGAAGGGCTGCAAGAGGGTCCCTTCCCTACAGAACAAGGCGCAGAGGGAGGGTCCTGCCCAAAGCGGAGCTGCAAGAGGGACCCTGCCCCACAGAGGGGTGCACAGGGGAGATGGAGAGGGGTCCCTTCCCCACAGAACAAGGCACAGGGAGGGGTCCCATCCCACACGGGGGTGCCCGGCGGGGGTCCCCGCCCCCCATATGGGCGCTCGGGGGGGTTCCGGTCCTCCGGCCCCCCAGGGGGCTCCCGCCCCCCGCACTCACCCGCCGCCGCGCTGTCCCGCCGGGGCTCGCGCCGCCCGCACCGCCCGGCCCGGGCAGGACCCGGATGGAGCCGCCCCGCCCCGCCCGGAGCCGGGCACGGCTTCCCCGCGCGCACCGCGCGTGCGCAGAAACGGGTGATGTCATTGGTGGGCGGAGCTAACCGCGAGGGGGCGGGGCGAGGGGACAGCGGAGGGGGGACAGGGGGTGGCACGGGGACATGGTGGGACACCGGGAAGTGACGGGGAAAGCGGGTGACAAGGAATGACAGGGGAGCGGGACGGGGAGGGGTCTGACAGGTGATGGGGCGTGACACGGGTGACGGGAGGTGACAGGGAAAGGAGGTGGCACGGGGGTGGGATGGGACTGACAGAGGTGACAATGGGGGCATAAGGAGATATCGGGGACATGCCCAGTGACACTGGGTAGAAGGTGACACTGGAGATGGGGATGGTGTAGTGAGGACTTAAAGTGACAGGGAGCGATTCTGGAGACAGGATGGCACAGGAGAGAGGGGATGACGTAGTGGGGATATGGGGTAACTGTAGGATCAAGGGCTGTGGAGACAGAAGATGACTTTGGGGATATGAAGTGGCAGTGGGGACAGGGCGGGGTGCAGATGGGGACAGGGCATGGCAGGAGGAACTGGGTGAAGGCAGGTGACAGGGGTTGGTGGCAGTGGGGACAGGATGGCAGGAGGGGTGGCACAGAGGGGACAGGAGGTGGCACAGGGGGCACTGTCCCGCTCTGCTCATCACTGCCCGCACCCCTCCAGCTGTCACCATCACTGTCCCTTTCCCATGGGCATGATCGTCACTTGTGGGGGAAATGACATCACCCCTGGAGCTGGGATGTCACCCAGAGCCAGTGTCATGCACTGGTCCGAGGACGTTTCCGGACGTGCAAGGGAAGCTGATTCTCTTTTCCCACTTCCTTCCCTTCTCAGGCCTGCGTGGAGAGCTGGACGCGGCTGTAACAGCAGGAATACCGGGATGAGCATCCCTGCTACTTCGACAGCAGGGACACTGGGATGAGCAGTGCTGTGACACGGACATTGGGATGAGCAGTGCTGTAACAGGAACACTGGGATGGGCAGTGCTGTGACAGGGACATTGGGATGAGCAGTGCTGTGACAGGGACACTTGGATGGGCAGTGCTGTAACAGGAACAATGGGCAGTGCTGTGACAGGGACACTTGGATGGGCAGTGCTGTGACAGGGACACCGGGATGAGCAGTGCTGTGACAGGGACACTGGGATGGGCAGTGCTGTGACAGGGACACTGGGATGGGCAGTGCTGTGACAGGGACACCGGGATGGGCAGTGCTGTGACAGGGACACCGGGATGCCCATCCCGCGCTCCCGGCCGGGCTCGCTGCCGCAGCTGGACCCGCCGGCCCTGCCGGGATTCCCGAGCCGTGAGGCTGGACGCGGATCCGCTGGATGCTTTCGCTGGGTGGAAGCCTTGTTCCCGCTGTGGGAATCCCCGCTGGGCACGGGAGCGTTCGCTGGGCCGCTGGAGCGGGATCCCGGGGTTGGGAAGAGGCTGCGGAGCCCCGCGGGACGGGATGGATTTGGGAAGCAAATGCACTCGGAAATCGGGTTCTGCCGTTCCTCCCACGCGGGCACTCGGGGCACAGCCTGGAGCTGCAGCTGGAGGGGAGGGAGTTGCGAGCCTTGTCCTTGGCACGGCGTCATGGAATTGTTTGGGTGGGAAGGGACCTTAAAGCTCGTCTTGTTCCAGCCCCCTGCCATGCTCAGGGACAGCTTCCACTAGATCTGGTTGTTCCCAACCTGGCCTTGGATTTCTGCAGAGGTGGGGCAGCCACAGCCTCTCTGGGGAACCTGTGCCAGAGCCTCCCCCCACTCACAGGGAACAATTTCTTCCTAATATCGATCTAACCCTCCCCTCTGTCATTGTGAAACTATTACACTATTCCATTTTTTCCTGGTGATAAAAATGCAGCCTCTTGCATTTCTTGCACTTCTTTCCCTCTCCAGCTCTCCTGGAGCCCCTTTAGGCTCTGCAAGGGGCTCTGAGCTCTCCCTGGAGCTTCTCCTCTCCAGGTGAGCACCCCCAGCTCCCCCAGCCTGGCTCCAGAGCAGAAGGGCTCCAGCTCTCAGAGCACCTCTGTGGCCTCTGCACTCTCTCCAGAGCTCCATATCCCTCTGATGTTTGGGGTCCCAGGGCTGGAGGCAGTTCTGCAGGTGGGGTCTCACCTGAGCAGGGCAGAGGAGCAAAGTCCCACCCCCTCCCCTGCTGTCCATGCTGGGGGATCAGCCCAGGGCACATGGGCTGCATACACAGCAGGGCATGTCCAGCCTCTTTCCCTGGATGACAGAAAATAAAAAACACCCAAAAATGGCCCTCTGGACATGGGCAAGGCAGGGTGTCCGTTGTGTCCAGAGCTGGAGTTGCCTTATGCCAGGGTCTACTGCCAGCTACAGAGAGCAGCTCCTGTGGTGCACCAGCCTCCCTGCCTCAGTTTCCCTTTGGGAAGTGCTGCTGCCTGCATGGGGACATGGCCAAGGAAGTCCCCTGAGTGGAAAGGAAAGGCTGGATGGGCAGAGTCCTTCCTGCCTGTGTGCTGGCAGAGGGGGGGATGCAGGATGGGGGCACCCAAATTCAGCTAACTGGGGCTTTGGGGATGCATCATATTCCCTTCCTGGCCACACTGCTCATTTTCTCCCTGTCCATGAGTTTCTGCTAACAACACCTTGCTGTATGTAGGAGAAAATCCTGTTTTTCCTACTGGATGAGTGAAGGTGCTTTCATCCAGCCTGGCTGCATGCCTGGACTAATGGAGATGGGGTGATAAGGGAGGGTGGGTCTGTCCCATAGGAAGGTGGAAGATGTCTCCTTTCTGCTCTCATTCCTCTCTGGCAGTGCTGGAATGCCATGGCAGATCTGTTGTCACCACAATTCAAATGGGGTGACAAGTGCAGGGATGGGCCTGCAGTGTCCCTGGAAAGTAGGTGGAGGCTGGAGTGGTGGCAGCAGCCCTGTCACTGCCTCCCACAGCCTGTCCTGACCTCCTGCTCCTCTGAAAATTTGTCTGAAAGGATGGTCAAACCCTGAGAGGTTCCCAGAGCAGTGGTGGAATGCCCATCCCTGGAGGGATTTAAAAGCCATGTGGATGTGGCACTTGGGGACATGGGTCAGTGGGGGACTGGCAGTGCTGGGGGAGCAGTTGTACTTGATGTCCTTAGAGGGCTTTTCTAACCTTAATGATCCCACGATTCTCTGATCTACCCCTACATCTTTTCTTTTGTGGTCAAGGGGACCTTCAGCATCACCAACCTGGCCAAGGAGGGGAGACCTGGTAGGCACAGGAAGGGTTGGGTTCCTGCAGATCATCCCTTTCCTTGGTCCCAGTGCCCATGGCACAGCACTGGGCAGCCCTCACTGGAAAAATACTCACTTCACTCTTCTGTATTTTCCCTTTTTCATCCATCCTGACTGCTTGCTCTCCCCATTCCTTGCCTCCCCTTCTCCCCTCCTTTCACTTGAGGTCTCTGGGGTGGCCTTGCTGACCCGAGAGTGACCCTGTCCCCTCTCAGCCAAGGACACTTGCTGGTAAACGGTGGGGCTGGATGATCTCAGAGCACTTTCCCAACATTAATGATTTTATGATTCTATAAATATCAGCGTGTGCCCATCCCATCTGTGCCTCTGAGGGGGATGTGGGGAGCCTCCCTTGCTCCCTCCCTGCTGCTCTGGGGTTGCTCAGCTGGTACCACCAGCCCTGCTTCCTCACACCTCTTCTCCACCCCTTCCACGCTGGTTCTACCCCTGGCCAGCCCAATGCAGAGCAGGGTGGAGCAGCACAGACTCTTCCTCTTCCTCATAACAGCAATTAGCAGGGAGCTTTTGATTCATTAATGACTTTGTGAGTCAAGTAATGACACTGCTCTGGCAGGGCTTGCCCGGAGCTGACCCAGCTCCCACCTCCCTCCTTGGCCTTTGCATCCACCCAGGTGATCCCTCCCCGAGGATCAGGTGGAGCAGGTGTTGCTCCTGGGTGGAAACCAAACCCCTGCAGCTCTTCCTCTTCCTCTTCATCACACTCCAAGGGGCTTGGCTGCAGCACAGGATCCTGCCAGCCCCAGTAGGGAAGGGGAATTCAGGAAGTCACTGCTTGCATCCAGGCTGGGAAGTAAATTGGGTGGGAGCCTGTGTGCAGGTGCCTGGAGATGAAATAGCACAACCTGTATCCATGTGGGTCCATCCTCTTCCTCCAGACTAAAAATGGGCCAGGGAAAAACCTGGACATCACCAAGCAATGCTGAAAGCTTCATTTAGGGGAGTTGGGGCTGTGGGGCCCAGAGCCACAGGCTGGGAATGTCCCTGGCAGTTTGGTGTGTCTGGCACAGCCTGGAGCTGGGCTCAGCACTGTCAGGATGGAGAGCTGATTGCCATGAGGGTTTTCCTACCACTGAGGTCAGGAAAACTTTTCAAGTGCTTTCTTCTGGAGCAGGGAGCATTTGCTGGAGGATGCAGGTGGTTCCTGAAAGGAGAGGAAGAAGCAGTTGGGAATTCCCATCAGGCAACTAGACCCTCCCTCACCCCATTGGCACCACTGGGCTCTGCCTGCACTCTCCTGCTCTGGGAAAAACACCCTCACTGAGGCTGAGTGCCCTTGTCCTGGCAGGAGCCAGCACTGGCACAAGAATGGGCTTGCAGGGAAGAGCAAATGGAAAAGTGGGCTCAGGGGGAAGCAGCCCCAGCAATGGGAAGATTGCAGGGGATAGAGGATTGCTCTCACCCTCAGTGATGTATGGAGTGTGGAGGAAGGAGAAGGGAGGTAGATAAAGGAGGGGTGTCTTGAAATATCTGATAATAGTAGATGAGGAAGTTTCCTGAAGGGAAATCAAACCATGTCCTTTGGCTGTGTGGTGACTGGTGCTCGGGAATGGGATGTCCCACTGCATCCATGCTGCCAAATCCACATCCCTGGTGGGGGTGGAACATTAGATTGTCACTTCAGGGACCAAACTAGACCAAGACATGAGGCAGGGCAACCAGATCCCCCTTATCCCTTAGGAGTGCACCTCATCCCACCCATCAGAGACAGGCAGGGAATGAAACCATGTGGATTCAACAAACCCCCCAGAAATGGAGAGTACAGACAGGAACATCCTTGCACAGTGGCAGGGAGCTCCTCCTGGCCCAGAACCACATCCAGCTCTGCTGCTATCCATGCCCTGGCTGGGACTGGGGAGCTGCTCTGCAGGAATGTGAGCTGAGGGCCAAGCCAGGGGAATGCTTTCCACATTATGTTCTCTCAGCTTCTGGCAATTTGCTGCTTCAGGACTTCCTAAGCCAGAGGTTGTATCCGTGTCTTTCTGCTTTACAGCACTGGATGGAATTGAGGGGAGGGGGGTGATCCCACGTGTGGTGTTTCCTTGGGGAAAAAAAGAGTTCAAAAGGATGAGCAGATATGGGAATAGGCACTTTTGGGCAGCTGTGGTGCATCCCAGGGTTGATTCATGCTTTAAATAGAATAAATGGTGTGGATACTGTGATGTAAACCCCCCTCCTCCTCCTGCAGTGTGCAGGGCTGAGCAGGATTCAGCCCTGGGGCCAGAGGGTTTCCACATGGGGCTGCAATGCAAAACATCTGGAGAACATCAGCCATGAAGAGACAGGAATGCTTCAAACTGGGAATGGGTCCAAGCTGTCCCTTGCAGGCTCAGACAGCCACACACACACTCTCACTGTCTCCAGAGCTCTGCCAGCCCCTGGGCTGGGCTTTGCTAGGAACAGCCTGTCCAGGAGCACTTGGAGTTTGCAGGTGGGATCCATCCCAGGCACATTTCTGGGGTGTGCTTGGGCACGAGGCTGAGCAGGAGCTGGAGCTGACAGCTCCAGGGATCTGCCACTGGCATCCTCCCAAGATCAGCAGTTTCAGGGATTTTACTCCCCTCTGGGCAGCTGTGTTGGGAATACAAGGCAATTCCCACCTCACCAGGAACAGCCACTTCCCTCTAACACATGGATTTAGTTGTAGGGTGGAGTGATGGACAAAAAATTTGGCTTTGAGGATAATTTTTTTTTTTTTTTTGAGGAAATAGGGTCTAGGAAACAAAGCAGGAGGAGGTGAACAAGAGACTCCAGACCAACTTTATTGAACAGTGTCCCTTCCTCAGACTTGTTCCACTTGTTCTTTGCTTTTGTTTGAGACCACACTTGATAAACCAAGATTTATTTAAGATTAGGCTGGGAAAGACCTTGCAGGAGCATCCACAGGGCTCTTGGATAAAGGTAGGAACAACTTTTAAATAGGGAAAATTTCCAGGAGGTGAAAATTGGAGAAAATTTAAGGTCTCTTCCATCCCAAACTATTCCATGATTCCCTAAATCTGTAATTTGGGAGGATTGAGAGGAGAGCTCGTGGGATGAACAACATCAAAGGTCTCTGGGTATAAAGAGCACCATCCAGCAAATGAGATGACCAGAGAAGTGATGGCTGAGGACATCTGCTGCTGAGGACATTGAATCTGGGGCCCACCACACCCTCCTGCCCCATGGGAAGTGTGGGTCCTGCACGATGGCAAATGCTCATGCTGAGTGAATGACTTCTACCTAAGATAAATAAATAATAATACAAAAACAAGCTAATGGAAAAGAAAATCTCTAGAGCTTCTGCCAGAAACTTCATCTCCAGGCCTGTTCTCTTGGCTGCCACTTGGCACCATCCAGAGGGGCTGATGAACCTCCCTCTTCCACATCTGAAAATCCATGGAAGTGGTGATGAGATGCCTGAGCACTGAGGAGAGCAGACACTGAGGCAACTCCTCTGAAGCTGTCTTTAACTTGGGAGAGAGGAAAGTCCCCACCCTACACACTGAATGTGGATTTACCTCCTGCAAGTACAGGCAGAGCCTGAGCCCTGATAGCATCTCAGGGGATGTAAACACAGGGAGCTGGCCAAGCCTCCCCGTGGAGCAGGATAAACCTGGCTGGGAGAGTGGGGAGAAGGAAATTCTGTCCTGGTTTGAAGGACAGGTGTCTGCCAATCAAGGCAGGAGCTTCTCTTTGAAATGGAGAATGTAAACCCCCTCCCTCCAAATTATTATTATAATTTTAAAATTAAGGGGCTCTCAGGCAAAGATAGGGGAAATAGGAATAACAGTTCTTTACTAGGAAAATTAAAATAGAAATGCAGTATTACACAGAACAATCCCAACCCTGCCAGAGTCAGAATCCAAGCTGACACAGTCAGTCAGTCAGGGTGGTGGCACAGTCCCATTCCATGGTGCTGCATCCTCCTGCAGGGGCAGATGTGGCTCAGCTGGAGCAGTGCCCCTGGAGAAGGTGCAGTTTCCTCTGAAGGTGCAGGGATGATGTGGAAGGGTCTGGCTTTCCTCTGGAATCCAGTGGAAAGGCTGCTCTGGTGTTCCAAATCTCAGTTTTTCTCTGGGTAGGAAAGGCTTGGCTCCTGCCCTGGCTGGAGCATCTCCCAGTGGGATGATGGAATTTTATCAGCCATGCCCTGGGACTCAGTGGTCATGAACAGGAGATATCTGCTGGAGGGAGGATGGGCTGTGGAAGATAAAGATGATTGCCCAGCTGGTTTAAAGATGGCCCATTAGCAGAGAATATGTGCCAGGAGATCAGGGGCACTGCCCCAACCAGGTCAGCAGATGGGACAGAACACACATTGCTGGACACACCAACCCAACACCAACACTGAATGCATCAGCAGTCATCCCAAAGGACTCTTCTTTAAACTTTCCTCCAAAGGGTTTTGGTTTTGGCCTCTCTTGGAGCTCTTTGCCTCACAAACTCACTGAGTCAGCAAATCCTGCCCATGGGTCATTTCTAGGAGTTTTTTTCTCTTCCTCAGTGTCCACATTGAACCACCAAACAGCTGCAAAACACGGTGCTGTGCTGGCAGCAGGATGATGAGGTGCCCACCCGACCATCTGGGTGAGTCTATCCCCCAAATGAGGGTTTGCAGCTCCCCACGCCTCTGGCACCGAGGTGAGGTCAGCAGGGAGTTCCCATGTACAGACAGCAGCTGTGGTGCTCCTGCAAAGCTGCCCCAGCCCTGGGAGCCATGGAGAGGAGCAGGTGGCTTTTTGGGAAGTTGGCATTGGTGTCACTCAGATATTTTTGAGGTTGAGTAGGTGGGAAGCAGTGCTGGGTTTGCAATATGAGCCCAGGCAGAGTAACCCAGTTGTCACCCTGTGCTGTGGGCAGCCATCCCAAGCCTGTAATGGGAGAAGGTTGGCTCAATACTGGACTTAAAGCAGGTAGAGGAGGCAGTGGGTGAGGAGGGAGGGGTGGGATCCTCTGTTGGAGCTGTAATTAAGGCAGTTGTAGAAGGAGAGAGTGGATGGGGGATTGGTGTCTGAGATGAGCTGGGCAATGAAGTGAGGGAAGATATAACATCCCACCTGCACCCCAAAATCTCCAGTGTTTGCAGAGAAACAATGTCTGGGAGCCCTCTGGCCCAGCTGCAGCCCCTTGCCTCAGTTTCCCCAGGTATAACATAGATTAACCACTTTGAGGGGGGTTTCCTTACTCTTGAGTGGGCTTGGGGCTCCATAAACAGGATGGTACTTACAGTGTTTTCTCCATTTTTCCTATTAAATCCTTCTCAAACATCTTTCCATCAGGAGAACCCCAGCCCAGAAGCACCTTCCCAAAATGGAAGCTGTGCTAGGAAGGGGCTTCACCTCCTCTCCCACCCTAACAGGAGAGCAGCACATCCCAGGTCTCATAGGGCAGGTGTGGCAGCAGCTTTCTGCATAAATCCTCTCTGGATAAATGGGGAGACTGGAAAAACCAGGGCTCAGCCACTGGAGCCATTTCTTGGTGTAGGGAAAGGCAGCTCCTCATGTGTCCACACCGTGGTGTCCCTGCCTGTCACCAGCTAACTGGGGAGGTTGAGGTTCCACCACATCTCCCCTTCCTGGACAGTGCTTGGAGCAGTTCAGATCAGCTGCTGCCTTTGAGAGGTTGATCCTGCCCCAGGAGTGTTTACTCCTGAGCCTCATGACATCCTGGAAGTGAACTAATCCTCTTTTGATAGCTGGGGAAACTGAGGCACAGCCCACTGGGGTGACCTGTTCTCCCTGGGGCCATCTGCCCTTGCCATGTTGTCCTTCTCAGGGCACTGAGTGATGCTTTTTCACATTGCCCTTGGGAACAGAGGGGGAGAGATCAGCAGCTCCCATGGGAAATGTGTGGGACACTATCACAGGGAGGGGAGAACAGGAAACTCTGGAAAACATTGCAGCTCCCCAAAATGTGGCTATCTCAAGGTCAGAGCCTTGGCTTGAGCTGAAGAGGATTTTTGCCTCTGCACAGCAGGGCTGGGAGACCTGCAACAACACAAAGTTGTCCCACAGCCTTGGGAGTGGCCTTGAGCCAGAAAATTTGGGATGTCCTTACAGTTTTGAGGCTGGTGTTGGTCAGTGCTGCTGGGTGACCTTGCTCTGTGTTGGCTAAAGCCCACCCTGAGCCTGGGTGCAGAAGGGGCTCTTTACCATCTGCCCCAGGCAGAGCCAGGAGGGCTCAGTGTGCCCTTCTAGTCACCAGCTTTTCCATGTGGCAGCAGGAATTTTTGATCTGAGCAGCCCTGGGGTTATTTGTGACCTGCAGAGAGGGATGATTCGGGGAGGAGGCTCCTGACCCCATCCTTGTATCCTTGTTTTGTGCACGGGTGAGGAACACTCAGCCTGGGCTGTGCTTCAGCTGCCTCTGGCTGGGTGCCTTTCCCATAAAACTGGGGCACACTGCATCCAGCTGGCAAGCTGCTAGGGAGCTTTGACTCAGCTGGACTTGGCTCCAGCTCTGAGGCTTCAGCCCAGTCCCTCGTGAAAACCTCCCCTTGGTGCTGCAGGAATTTGCTGGATGGCCCTCAGGTCTCTGCAGTGCCTTTTTATAACTCTGTTTGGGTGGGGAAAGCTGAGCCACCATATGGAAATTCCCACTGGAGAGAGAAGGGGGGTTTGGATGCTGGTCTGGATGGGAGAGTGGCAGGGGACATCGAGCTGGGGACCCCTCTGAACTCACCACAGGGTGGGACACCAGTTCTTCTGCTGCCACCTGGCTATGGAACACCTCTTCCCAAGGCCCATCCATCCCAGGATGGGGCATGGCTGCAGAGGAGGGAGCTGGGAAGCAGGGAGCTGGAATTTGGTGGATCTATTTCCATCCCTGCCCTTGATGCAGCGCAGAGCCCTGGACACCTCCAGGTGTTATGAAACTGCTTGGAATTGAAACACTGACGTCAGAGACTTTAATTAGCAGAGGAAAAGTGTTTCAGGGATGCTGTGGAAGGATTCTGTGCCACCAGGTTCCCCTCCCCAGGAGTGGGATACATCCTGGGAAGGGAGAGGTGCCACCATACCCCTCCAGCCCCCCAGAGCAGTCAAGGGTTTGTGAAGATGCTCCCCAATATGTGTGGGGCACTCAAGGAGCTTTATTCCTTTTTTTCCCAGCCTCTGAGCTTTGTTTTGGGGTCTCCCAGAGCCAAGAGTGGCTTTGCATTTTGTGGGTAGCACCAAACTGGGGAGCAGGGTGGCCATTCAGCAGGATGGAGGATGGAGTTCAGCAGAGGCTGATGGACACCTGCACAGAGGATCTGGGATCACTGCAAGACCAAGCCTGGAGCCCATGTTCCATTTTGGGCTCCTCAAGAGAGCCCTTGGTGTGCTGGGGCCAGCCCAGCAGATCCACCATAGGGTGGGATGCACTTGGAATTGTTGTGGGAATGAATGGGAAAGCCACAGGTGACCTGTGAGAAGATGTCACCATCACTGCCAGTGTTCACTCCAAGGAGACAGGAGCAAATCCAGTCTATTTTCATGCTGAGACTGATTTGCATATTGAGATAATGAATTCTTCCTGATGTCCTGGTTGCTTTGCTCAAACCCATGAAGAAATGGAGATTTCCTTCTCTGCTTGGAGCACAACACTCACCCCACTGGGCAGGATTCATCCCCAGGGAATCAAGGAGGTGGATTCCCAGTGGATTGCTGAGGATCTCTGGCTGCAGCAGGGTGATGGACACCCAGGAACGAGGCAGCCACCAGCCTCATCACACTCATATCCACACTCATATCTTATTTTTATACAACTAATGATGTTTTATTCCCCAACGAGCTCTTATTCAGAGCTCATCTCATTCTGCAGCTCAGCTTGGCTGTTATGTTTCCTCAGGAGGGGGAATATTCCTTCAAGCTGTGGCTCAGACAGGATATTTTTGGCATAATTGGGTTCTACTTGGCATTCATCATTTCCAGATATTTGCCTTGAAAATCCCCTCGAAGGTGTCTTGGGGGGATGCAGGGGTTGAGCTGCCTCCATCTCCTTGGCTCATCAGGCTTTGCTTTTTGCTGCAAATCATGATCCCATGGCGAGCCCAGAGGTCAGAGCATCTGATGGGGGATGCAGGAAAACCATGGAGGTGGCAGAAACTCCCTGAGAACAGAGCTCTGACCATCTTGTGGTCACACAAACTGGAGTGAGATCTGGAAGCACACCAGGTAACTCATCCAAACACACCCACCTGTGTCCAGGGGGACCAGGAAGCCCTGTAAAAATCCCAATTTCCAGTCTCCAAAGGGCCTGCCTTTGCTAGGGATGCAAAGCAGAGCTGAGGGCTGGGAACTGCCAGCTTGTGATTTGGACTGGAGTGATTGGGGGTGGATATTTTTGGAGCCCTGGCACTGATGGGATGGTTTCCAAAGCAGGATTTGGTGATTCCCAGCGTGGCCTGGGACACTGCCATCCTCTAGTGGCTGTATCCAGAAGCACAGGAGTGCTGGTTGGAGAAATCTCTGGAGCCAGGAGCACCAGGCAGGGCATGGGGGGCTGGAGTGTGGGCTGGGGAGGACATTCATGGATGTTCCCTTTTCCTCCAGCCCCAGCAGGAGTGGGGGGCAGCTTTTCTTGCTGGAAAAAGGCTTGGTGTCCACTCCCAGTGAGCTTTGTAAAATTGTATTTTTTTGTTAGTGACACAAAGCTCCTCCATGGGCTTTATGTGCTAGGTCTGGCCCTTCAAGGATGGGTGGATTTGGGAGCCTGGTAACTCCACTCATCCAGATAAATCCCTTGGGAACATCCGGAATGGAGAGTTGTATTAGGTGTGAATGCAAGATCCCATCTGTGAGAAATTTTTGTTGGTTGTGGTCTTGGCATCTTTGCTTTTTACTTCAGCCCCATCTTCAAAGTGCTCTTGAGCTGGAACTATGTTGTGGAGGGTTTGTAATGTTGGGGAGCACAGAAAAGACTTTTAATTCCTCTTCAGTGAGGGATGTAGGAACCAGGAAGAGGTCCCAGGAGGGTTTGTGTGGGAGATGAGGAGGTAAAAAAAAAAAAAAAAAAAAAAAGTGGTGATTTTCAGATCTAAAATACCCTGAGCTGGACCCACAAGGATCCTTGAGTCCAGCTCCTGGCCCCACAAGGGACAACCCCAAAAATTCCACCCTGTGGCTGAGAACATTGTCCAAATTGAGCCCTGGCAGCCTTGGGGCTGTGACCATTCCCTGGGGAAGCCTCTCTGCAGGGTCATGGCTTGAATCCTCATTTTCCCTGCCTTCCTCTCCCAGCCCCAGGCCTTTCTCCCAGCAGGATTTCTGGACACAGCTGTCCCAGCCACAACTGACCTCCCCTCTGTTCACCCACTGATGGAGAGGGATACAGGGTAAGAAGGGATGGGGATTGACCACAGAATGAAAATGTTGCCAAATATCCTTTTGGATCCTGACCCTAGTTCTGTATCACTCCCCTGTCCAAGAGTACAAAGCTTTGAAATCTCACTCAATTCTTGAAGCTTGGTGCAAACTTGAAATGCAGCTTAAAAATGTGGAGGAAATCTATTTCTTTGCCCAATAAACTGCATTTTTGTTGCATTGCATCTTGCACAACGTGATCCTGGTCCATGCAAGGAGAGCTTAGGGGCCAAAGGAATAACATAAATTAATAAAGAAATTATCATAGCAACTAATTCACAACTGTGTGCCAGGGATTCTGATGATGTGGGCTGTTAGCTGAGATCCCTGGTTCTTTTTTCTTACCACCCTGACTTGAGTGAGTGTCCACAGAAATACTGCAGGAGTGGATCTCCATGCAACAAAAATTCCTGGTCCCTTCAGCTGCACAGAGGAGCCTGAAAAGATGGTTCAAGAGCAAGAAAACAGACCAAAAAATCCCCAGAAGAGATAGTTTAACATGCCAAAAATTCCTGAGTCCGTGTTCCAGAGGCCTGAACGTGCTGGCCTGTCCGTGCTGCTGCTCCCAAATGAGATGTAAATATTCTTGGCCAAAGCAGGGTTTCAGGTTGCTCACAGCTTTGCTGCCTCTGCAATTCTGATGCTCTGTGGTTTTGATGGAAATCTGCTTCCCTCCAGCTGCCTGTGGCTGGATTACATCTCCAGCTGCATTTCCCACTGCCCTGAGCTCTGCAGTGATGTTCTCACGTGTGCAGTGGCTGGGAACCCCAGGTCAGGCTGTGACATTTGGGATGAGCATCCTGGTGAGGTTTTTGTGGTCTTATAGGTCACAATCCTGCTTTTCACAGAGTAAAGTGGGCTGCTTTTTAATTTGGAGCAAGCTACCCCGGCAGAGCTTTGTTCGTGGAGTTAATTTCTTTGTGCTGTGTCCCAAAATATCTCTCTTATTTCAGGAAGGGATTGTTTTCTGCTGAGGATGACATTTTCCATGGTCCAAGGCCACGTGTGATTTCCCTGTGGTTCTGTTCTCAGAGGGAGCATCATCTCTGGGAATCCTGGTGCCCCAGGAACTGCTGATGGTCTGGAGAACACCAAAAGCTCCTGTAGATACCAGAAAACTCTGAACTGGATTAGTTTGCATCTCTATCCCTCCTCCTAGTGAGATGACAGTTGCTGGCACTGTGATGGCCACAGAGAAGGGGCTGAGAGGATCTTCTCTGCCTGAGGTGGTGTTTGTGGGACTTTATCTGGAGCATATGAAGGGTATCATGCTCTTTGAGAGGAAAATGGGCTCATCGGCTTTTATTTTTTTCCCATTTTGATCATTCCATCCATCCATCCATCCATCCATCCATCCATCCATCCATCCATCCATCCATCCATCCATCCATCCATCCATCCATTCCTCCTTTCTGGTGCCCCAGGTCTGCTCTATTTCAGTGGTCTAAAGGGAGAGCTGGGATCCATCATCAACGCACTCCTTGTTTTTCTAAGACTTTGCCTTTAATTACTGATAACTCTGACAGACTCTACTCCTTTTTCCCCGGGCTGGCTGGCTGCCTCCAGGCTGAAATGTTTTTGGAAAATTTCAGCAAAAATAGTTCAGCATTTTGCAAGAATTAGATTAGGAGGAAAATAAAAAGAAACAAAAAACCCCAAGTGTTTTGCTCTAGTTGGGTGGGAAGCTTCCAGCTGTTTTCTGCAGCCATTTCATCCCTGCTGTGCATCCAAAGGGGCCCTGAAAGCTGTGGGCAGGGAAGATCCTTGAATTCACTGCCAAGGATGGGATTGTCCTTGAGCAGATCCTGTCCCTGTCTGGCAGCCACTCGCCCCTGCTGGCCCTGGGCCTGCTGAGGCTGCTCCTGGTAGAGCAAAGCTGCTCCTTCCTGCACTGCTGTCCTGGTTTGAAGCACAGGTGTCTGCCAATAAAGGCAGGAGCTTCTCTTTGAAATGGAGAGTGTAAACCCCCTCTCTCCAAATTACTATAAATTTGTAATTAAGGGGCTCTCAGGCAAAGATATGGGAATTAGGAATAACAGTTCTTTACTAGGAAAATTAAAATAGAAATGCAGAATTACACAGAACAATCCCAACCCTGCCAGAGTCAGAATCCAAGCTGGCACAGTCAGTCAGTCAGGGTGGTGGCACAGTCCCATTCCATGGTGCTGCATCCTCCTGCAGGGGCAGATGTGGCTCAGCTGGAGCAGTGCTCCTGGAGAAGGTGCAGTTTCCTCTGAAGGTGCAGGGATGATGTGGAAGGGTCTGGCTTTCCTCTGGAATCCAGTGGAAAGGCTGCTCTGGTGTTCCAAATCTCAGTTTTTCTCTGGGTAGGAAAGGCTTGGCTCCTGCCCTGGCTGGAGCATCTCCCAGTGGGATGATGGAATTTTATCAGCCATGCCCTGGGACTCAGTGGCCATGAACAGGAGATATCTGCTGGAGGATATGTGCTGTGGGAAGATAAAGATGATTGCCCAGCTGGTTTAAAGATGGCCCATTAGCAGAGAATATGTGCCAGGAGATCAGGGGCACTGCCCCAGCCGGGTCAGCAGATGGGACAGAACACACATTGCTGGACACTCCAACCCAACACAACTGCTCCACCAGGGAAAGGGAGAGAGGGCTGTTGGAGGCTGCCCTGGAGCTCTTTATCTCTTCCTGACCTCCCTTCTCAGTCCCTGAGAAGTTTGTATTATGTGCATTCTGTGCATCCAGCACTTCCTCCCTCCCTAAAGATCAATTCAGCAAAGCCAAAATTGCCCTGGGGAGCTGCCATGGCAGATTTAGCAGAGCACCTTCAAGGTGCTGAAGCTGCTCTGGAACAGCAGGTGGGACATCCCAGTCCAACACCTCTGCCCCAGTGCACAATTGAGCCAAGCCCTGGTGTCCCAGTGCTGCTGCAGTGGCAGGAAGGGGCTGGAATGCTGTGCCAGGATGAGGGCAGAGCCTGAGACCCTCCCTGCAGCCTCGGGGTCTTCATCTTGTCTCCTGCTTTACATCTTGTTCCTCGTGCAAAGGGGATTTTGGTGGATGAGAAACTTGACATGGCCCAGCCACGTGCCCCCTGTGCTGGGCTGATCCCAGGGTGGGCAGCAGGGAAGGGGATTCTGCCCCTGTGCCCTGCTCAGACCTCACCTGCAGAGCTGGGGCCAACAGCAGGAGGATGTGGAGGGGCTGGAGAGAGTCCAGAGGAGTCCAGGAGATGCTCCAAGAGCTGGAGCCAGGCTGGGAGAGCTGGGGGTGCTCACCTGGAGAGGAGAAGCTCCAGGGAGAGCTCAGAGACCTGCCAGAACCTAAAGGGGCTCCAGGAGAGCTGGAGAAGGACTGGGGACAAGGGATGGAGGGACAGGACACAGGGAATGGCTCCCACTGCCAGAGGGCAGGATGGATGGGATATTGGGAAGGAATTGTTCCCTCTGTGTGTGGTGAGACTGGCACAGGGTGCCCAGAGCAGCTGTGGCTGCCCCTGGATCCCTGGCAGTGCCCAAGGCCAGGCTGGATGGGCTTGGAACAACCTGGGACAGTGGAAGGTGTCCCTGCCCATGGCAGGGGGTGGAACAAGATGGGCTTTAAAGGTCCTTCCAACCCAAACCATCCATGATTGTGTGACTCCACCACACTCCTGTCCCTGCAGGATGCTGTGGGTGCAGGGGGGTCTGGGGGACAAGGGAAAGGCTGGGACATGCTCTGTGACCCCTCCTGTGCTGGGACATCTCGTGTCTGTCCCCAACAGTCTGTCCCTACACCCTCCATCACGAGGGGCTCGTGCTCTGCAAGCAGCTGTGCAAACAGCCCCATCTGGCCCTCAGCTTACTCTGAAAAATCAAAGGGACTTTTGAGGCTGAGTCAAAGTAAATAAACAGAAGAACCCCCTCCACTGGAAACAGACTGGAAAAAAAAAGGAAATCTGACCCAAACCAAAAGAGTTATTTTGCTTTTGTTTCTAGCTCTTACCCTGTTTTGATTTAGTGCTGCTGGTGTGAATAAGCTGTGGCAGATGTTGTCTTTTTTTTCATCTGTTGTGTGTTTTTTTCTTCTTTTTTCATCTGGCTAGAGAGATTTGCCATATTCACCAGTTCTTCTGGCCACTCCAATCCACTTTTAATGAAGGAGGACTCAGGAGAAAAGGGAAAGGTGGGTCAGGGTGTTCTTCAGGTGCATTTCTTTGCTGCAAGATAATAAATTCAGCTGGGCTTTGCTAATGCAGAATAAAGTCTGGGACAAACCACATTCATTTCAGTTTTGCGGAAGGAAGGAAGGAAGGAAGGAAGGAAGGAAGGAAGGAAGGAAGGAAGGAAGGAAGGAAGGAAGGAAGGAAGGAAGAAGGAAGGAAGGAAGGAAGGAAGGAAGGAAGGAAGGAAGGAAGGAAGGAAGGAAGGAAGGAGAAGGAAGGAAGGAAGGAAGGAAGGAGGAAGGAAGGAAGGAAGGAAGGAAGGAAGGAAGGAAGGAAGGAAGGAAGGAAGGAAGGAAGGAAGGAAGGAAGGAGGAAGGAAAGGAAGGAAGGAAGGAGGAAGGGAAGGAAGGAAGGAATGAAGGAAGGAAGGAAGGAAGGAAGGAAGGAAGGAAGGAAGGAAGGAAGGAAGGAAGAAGGAAGAGGAAGGAAGGAAGGAAGGGAAGGAAGGAAGGAAGGAAGGAAGGAAGGAAGGAAGGAAGGAAGGAGGAAGGAAGGAAGGAAGGAAGGAAGGAAGGAAGGAAGGAAGGAAGGAAGGAAGGAAGGAAGGAAGGAAGGAAGGAAGGAGGGAGGGAGGGAGGGAGGGAGGGAGGGAGGGAGGGAGGGAGGGAGGGAGGGAGGGAGGGAGGGAGGGAGGGAGGGAGGGAGGGAGGGAGGGAGGGAGGGAGGGAAGGAGGGAGGGAGGGAGGGAGGGAGGGAGATTTGGAACAAGAGTGAGCTTCCAAAGCCTTGGCCATGGCATTAATTAGGACTGGGCCTTCCTTTAGCAAAATGAATAAATCATCCTCCTTCCTCCAGCCCTGCTATCCCTGGGCTGTCCCATGGTGGAGGAGAAGTGAAAGGATGGGAAATTTAGAAAATAGTAGAATCATAAAACCAGAGAATCAGAGAATCACAGGATGGTTTGGGTTGGAAGAGACCTCAAAGATCTCTAGTTCCACCCCCCTGCCATGGCAGGGACACTTTCCACTGTCCCAGGTTGTTCCCAGCCCTGTCCAGCCTGGCCTTGGACATTCCAGGGATCCAGGGGCAGCCACAGCTGCTCTGGGCACCCTGTGCCAGGCCCTTCCCACCCTCACAGGGAATATATTCACCCTAATATCCAATTTAAATATCTCCTTTTTCAGTTTAAAACTCTCCCCCTTGTCCCATCCCTACCTGTCCATGTAAAAAGCCACTCTCCCTCTTTTTCAAAACCTCAATTTAGGTCATAGAAGATGCTGGAAGATCTCCCTGGAGCTTTCCCTTCTCCAGACCACACAGCCCTGGAGCAGGAACAGCACAGATGAGCACAGGGGCCATGGCTGATGTGAGGTGGAAAAGCAGAAACCAAAATGAAGCCACATCTGGAGAGGACCCTGCAGCACACCCAGCTGCTCAGCCAGGAATGTGAAAAGCGGGGCAAGGAGAGGGTGAGAAAAAGGCACCAGGATTTTTAATGTTTTTAAATATAGAACTTTGAAAGAGAGAGAAGCTGAAGCAAGGTGCTGGGTGGGTTTTGCTGGGTATTGCAAGTCCTGCTTGGTCAGGGTGTTCCTGGGGGAAGTTTCCCTTCTAGGCAGGGCTGAGGGTTCCTGCAGGGTTAGAGGAACCTGTAGGGATTCCAACAAACCCCATGTGCTCCAGCAAGAACAAGGGGAGCAATTTCCCAGCCCAGGAACTACACAAGGGAGACATTGCTTTACTTCCCAGACTCTTTGCCTGGAAAAAACAACAAATTTTGGGGCAGTGAGAGCAGGTAGCAGAAGAAAAATGACTGAGATGCATGGATGAGATTTTTCTGTCATGAAACCTGATCAGAGTGTGCCCTCACAGCCCAAGTGTTTCTGGGCTCCTGTTCCTCACTTCTGGGTAAACAGGATGTTGATATAATTAGCTTTCCTGTCATCAAGCCTATAGTAGCTGTACAGTGGAAAAAACCCTCCTGGCAGTGTTGGGCCATTTTGCTGTGGAAAGATCCAGGGTCTGATTTCATCTCCTCCTTCCAAGCTGCAGGTGGGACATCCCAGAGTCATCCCAGAGTCATCCCAGAGCCATCCCAGAGCCATCCTGCTTCACCTCTTTAGCACTTTGCCTTCCTCCCCATCCCTGTCTGAGCCTGAGAGGTGAGAAAAAGACACTTGGAGCTTGGCACAAGGAGGAAAAGTTGGTTTGGAAGATGATTTCTGAGAGGGTGGGTTTGGGGTGGGTTTGGGGCTCCTCTGCCATGTGAGGAGCTGCTGCTGGAGACAAGGTGGGTGTTTGTGGGACAGAGGAAACCTACACTCCCATTTCCATGGGTTTATATGTGGTGAGGACAAAGGGCCCTGCAGATATCCCTGGTCTGGAAAAGAAAGTCTGTGTGTCCTAAAGGAAAAGCAGAGCTTTGACTCTTGCCCCCAGGCAGATGGGATATAAACCACCCTGAACTTTGGGTGTGATGACAACTGTAAATGCAACAATAATCATTGAAATATGAAATAAACAGCAAAACCAAACCAAAAAAACATCCTCCCACCTAAAACCACTGCATTTTAGGAGGATGCAAAAATGAGGTGTGTGCAGAACCTCAGCCCTGAGCTGGGAAAGGCAGTGAACCCTCCTGGGATATATCTCTATAAATTGTGCAATTTTGGGGGGCAATGAATACAAGTCTGTCCAAATATCCCTGTAAGGTTTCCAGAGGAGTGGGTACATGCCCACATCTTCCAAATTATGTTTTTGGCTTGTAGTTACACTTGGGCAGGAAAGGGACAAAACCAAGAGGAATAAAAGCTCCTGGGTGGCCCCAAAACTCCCTTTGGGCAAGGAAGGATCATCCCAGCCCTTGGCATGAGACTGAGTTGGGTTTAAGCCCTGTAGGGTTTTATGTTCACAGCAATCATGGCATGGTGGGGAAGGGGTTTTGTGAGCCAGGATCTCACTGGATGTGGTGTGGGGAGGGTGAGAGCTTGGCTGGGCTCTGGGGTCCCTCATTCCTCTGCAGACTTTGGGTTTCAGAGGAATCACTGCCCTCAGACCTGCTGGGACAAAGCAGGAGGGCATCCTGCCTGGGCAGGGATGTTGTGGCACTGGGGTTCACTTCTTCCTTCCTGGGCAGCAGCACCTTCACAGGGAGAACCACAGGGCTAAACTAAATTCTCAGCCTGCCTGGTGATGCCTAGGGGAGCTGGAACAGAGGCCAGAATTAAGAGGAATAAAATGGATATTTATTGAGGGCCCTTCAAAGGCCTCACCCTGGCAGTAGCAGTGCCATAGTCATACCCAGACGGCTCCAAGATGGAAACAAAAGGGAGCTTGGTCAGGAGATGTCACATTTTTATAGATTTTAGTCCGTTTGCATACAGAAATCCATTTAAAAGCCTCAAATAATAAAGTTTCATCCTCCTTGCTTGCCTGCCTGCTTGCCCTCTTTTCATGCTGTTTATGCTTAGGGTCTGAAGTTTGCAGAGATTGTCCTTGAGTGCCCAGCTGGAATAGGAGTGTTTTGTCTTCACCACCCTGTGAAAAGATCCTAGTAACCCAAAATATAAAACCAAAAGCTGCATGCCCAAGCAGAACAGAAAAACTGAGGGTCTTGCTCAAGCCCCTTCCCTTCCCCACTGCTGGTGGAAAGTGCTGTGGGCTGGTGTTGGGAAGGAGGAATCAGGAAAACCTTGTAAATATGATTGCCTAGCAAAAGAGTTTGAGAATATAGAAACCATAAGTGAGATTGAAGTGAAAGCCATCTTTGAGGTACCAAAGCTTAGTTAGTAAATAACTTGAAGATATTGGATGGCCAGGAAAGTAATCCCCTCTTGACAGAACAATGCATTCTGCTGGAGAGCAGCTCCAAAGGTCAGAGAAGACCCTGCTAGCTTGGCAGAAGGGGTCCAAAGAGTAGTTTTTAGGGTTCAAAGTATAACACATTATGGTAATGTAATGATTCTTATAGGCTGTATGTAAATGCTATAGGATTTGTATCTTGTATTAGATTGGTTAGTGGAAATTAGAATATTCAACATAGAAGAAGATTTATTGTATTGTAAATGGGAAAATCACTTTCTTACCTCTCTTACCACTCTTATTTCTTGGAGCTCTTACTACCCCCTACTCTCTTTCTGCCCTGCTCTGAGCTGTGGCTGGCAGCTCCCAGCTGAGCCCTTTTCACTCAGGCCCTGTGCAATAAACCACAAGTTTCACGACCAGAATACAGAGAGTGCCTGAGTTTGTCCTGACCACCATCCACCCCCAGATCCTACAGGCTGGAGCACTCCCAGTCTCCCTGGGACCATCCTGCTGTGGGGCAGGGGCTGCAGGGGCTGTAAGGGCTGTAGGGGCTATAAGGGGCTGTAGGGGCTGTAGGGGCTGTAGGGGCTGTAGGGGCTGTAAGGGCTGTAGGGGCTGTAAGGGCTGTAGGGGCTGTAAGGGGCTGTAAGGGGCTGTAAGGGGCTGTAGGGGCTGTAAGGGGCTGTAAGGGGCTGTAAGGGGCTGTAGGGGCTATAAGGGGCCTGTCCTGGCCTCACCTCACCCCAGCACCATGGGATCAGCTGTGCTGTGCTGTGCTCTGCAGGATCCTGCCCAGGGCTCAGCCCTAACACGAGGAGCTGCTTGACCCTGACAGCTCCGTGCTCTCCCTCTTTATTTTCCTCACAGAGACATTCCTCAGGGTTTTCCCAGGCTGGAATCAAACCAGAGAGCCCTTGGATTACAAAACAGCATCACAGCCACATCTTTTCCTGGGCTATTTTCCTACTCCCTGCCCTACCAGCTCCCCTCAGCACTGCCAGACCAGCTGGAGCCACTGGCACTGAAAATCCCTCCAGGACCCAGCAGCCACCCCTGGGCTCCCAGACCAGACAAGACACTTGAGCTGGGCTCAGCAGCTGCAGGGCAGAAGCAGCAGCCAAATTTTTGGAGGCTCAGGCTGGGGTGACCAGGAGGTCTCTGGAGTGACCAGGGTGTCTGCAGAGGCTTTGGAGCACAGCTGAGAGTGATGCAGTAAACCCCATCCTACACTGCCAGCAGTGTCCTGGTGAGTGTCCCACCCCTTCAGAGGTGAAAACCTCCTGGGAAAACACCCAGAAGCACTTCCTGAGCTGCTTCAGGTAAAATCTGACCTTGCCATCATCAGTGTGTCCTTCTGAAAAAGCAGAGCTGCTCCTGGGCAGCTGAGGGTCAGATTCCTCTTCCATTTGCTGGTCAAGCATCTTGCAGTGCTCGTTAAGGGAGGAAAGATTTGGGAAAGATTTGCTAAAAGCCACACCACCACTGGCTGCAAGCAGAGAGGAGCAGAACCACCTCAGCTTGAAATGATGCTGTGAAAAAGGGGAGGCAGGTGGAAGGAGCCTTGTGGCTGTAAAGTGCAAAGTCTGGGCTAGTTCAGCAGGTCCCAGTGGGGTGGTGACCCTAATCTGCTTTTCACCCTGGGTTTGCAACTCAAGCCAGACAAGCAGAGGAGTCTGTGGAGTTGTCAGCAGGACCTGCAGCAGTTCACAGCATGAGGCACTCATTATTACCTCATTTAATTTGTTTTTCTTCCAAATGAAGTGGTGATGTGCTGGTCTGGAGGACATTTCCCCCCATCCCACCAGGAGCTGCCAAAGAGCTCTGAGTGCATCACCTCCAGAGCATCCCAATCCAGAGGTCAATTCCACGTGGTGCCAGGGCCATTGAAGAAAACTCAAATTTCCTCAAAAGGGACCTGGTTCCTCCTTCCTCCTGCATCACATCCCTTAGTTATGGAAACCAGAGGAACCATGTGCTCCTGTGGGATTCAGACCAGGTCTGCACAACTGGGGATGACTCCACATGTAGGAGGGTGAAGAAATAAAGCATGGATGTAAAAAACAAGGGGAGCAGTCTGATGCTGGTGCCCTGCTGGCTCTTGAATTACCTTCTCTGATCACAGGAGGGCAGGAGTAATCCTGGGCCCTGAGCTCACAATCTGCTTTTTCCCTTACCAGGTCTCTCTCTGGTTTTCAAATCCACACAAACTCCCTGAGATATTTGTTTCACTCAATCTCAGAATGGTTTGAGTTGGAAGGAACTTCAAACACCATCAAATTCCAATCCCATGGGTTGGGCCACTTTCCACTGGACTAGATTGCTCTAAACTCCATCCAACCTGGCCTTGGATGCCTCCAGGGATGGAGAGTGGTCTTGGGTTGCAATTCAGGATGTGCCAGCAATGTGTGTTCTGTCCCATCTGCTGACCCGGCTGGGGCAGTGCCCCTGATCTCCTGGCACATATTCTCTGCTAATGGGCCATCTTTAAACCAGCTGGGCAATCATCTTTATCTTCCCACAGCCCATCCTCCCTCCAGCAGATATCTCCTGTTCATGGCCACTGAGTCCCAGGGCATGGCTGATAAAATTCCATCATCCCACTGGGAGATGCTCCAGCCAGGGCAGGAGCCAAGCCTTTCCTACCCAGAGAAAAACTGAGATTTGGAACACCAGAGCAGCCTTTCCACTGGATTCCAGAGGAAAGCCAGACCCTTCCACATCATCCCTGGAGCTTCAGAGGAAACTGCACCTTCTCCAGGAGCACTGCTCCAGCTGAGCCACATCTGCCCCTGCAGGAGGATGCAGCACCATGGAATGGGACTGTGCCACCACCCTGACTGACTGACTGTGCCAGCTTGGATTCTGACTCTGGCAGGGTTGGGATTGTTCTGTGTAATACTGCATTTCTATTTTAATTTTCCTGGTAAAGAACTGTTATTCCTAATTCCCATATATTTGCTTGAGAGCCCCTTAATTTTAAAATTATAATAATAATTTGGAGGGAGGTTTACATTCTTCATTTCAAAGAGAAGCTTCTGCCTTTATTGGCAGACACCTGTCCTTCAAACCAGGACAGGACTCCACCTTACAGCTCAAAAGAGAGCTTGGGTTAAGGGATGGGGAGCTGGGACGTGGCTCTGCCCCTTCCCAGTGCTGATGTCCCTGGAATGTGAAGTCACAGCTCATTTCCATGCCATGAACAGCCCTGGGACAGTTCACACTGTCACATTTGTGAACCAGCAAGAGGGTTTTGCTGACTGTAAATCCCCATTTCTCCCTCACACAAACCAGGGTCTCTGAAGGGCTGAGCAGCCCCTGGCAGCAGTCACAGCCCTCGATCCTTCCTGAGCACACAGAAGCTTCACATGGATGCCTGCATGGGAACTGACCTTTCCTAAAGCTCAATTTAGAATCCCTTTTTAGTGTAAATGCATAAAAAGAAGACAGCCTTCCTTCCTTGGGTGGGACCCTTTCCCTTCCAGCCTTTGTGTGCCCGTGGGTATTAATGTTCACTATAGATAATATCCCCAAAGCCACTGGCTGGCGTCAGAGCTGCAGAATTTCCCTGCAGCAAAAACAGGCACTTCAGAAGGTAAATGCCAGGATTTCTAAGTTCTGAACTTCCAGTCACATTCCCTGTTGGATCCCTGAAACCTGGAGATTTTCAGCTTTCTGTGCTTTCTGGCACTGACCCCTGGAGAACTCTGCTTTTGACCTGAGGCCTTGGAGAAGGTTTCCAAAATTGAATGATAGAACTAAAATCACTGGTGTGTAGTTTAAATAGAAGTGTGTAATGAAGGGTTTGGAATTTGGGGTTTTAGAATCTAGTAATAAGGCAAGATAAAAGTTTCAAGGCAAAGGCTTTCGTTCTTCTTGTCTTTCTTCTTCTTAGGTTTAAATACTATTTCATAATTAAATAAAGAGTGCTGCACTGCCAGTCACAGGTGTTTGGTCATTAGGCCAAACATAAAAATAATCTAAGTGTTAACTTTTAATTGGACTGTTTAGCTTTAAAAAACCTTGTAATGAGCAAGACACATTGCCATTTTTTCATTTTTAGCTTGTTAACTGGAAGTATTATAACACACACTGTGCTATAAATAAGAATTAATAAACAGCTAAGTCTAAACATGAAATTCTGTCTCTTGTGCTTTAATCCCATCTCTAACTAAAAAGGAGGGAAAAAACCCCAAAATCAATACCATACTGGCTTTGTGTGCCCTAAGGTAGGGGAGGACACAGTGGGAGATGGATCCATTGCTTCAGGTTTGGAACTAGATGACCTTTGAGGTTCCTTCCAACCCAAACCATTCTTTGGTTCTGTTCCTGGGGCTGAGCCTTGGGCTCCCAACCCCTCTGGGCTGTGCCAAAACCTTGTTATCTCAGTGCTGTAACATCCAGCTGCTCTGCCCTGTGAGTGGCAGTCCCAAAATGAGTGAGGAGCCAAGGGAGGCTGGCCAGCAATCTGTCTGTGGGTGGGATCACAAGTGCTCAAACTTGGCAGAGTGCTGCCCAGAGCTGAACCAGGGCCATGCCCCTGTCTCCTAGCTGGCCCTGGCACAGCTGGCAGCTGTCCCTGGGCTTTCCCAGCCTGGTTTGGGTTCAGGGTCTGTAATGTGAGCCAGCACAGCTCCGTTTTGCCTGCTCTGGGGTCGAGCTGCTGAGAGGGGCACACAGCTCAGCCTGGAGCTGCTGGGTATGGGCACTGAGGAGTCAGAGCTCTGCAGTTCCCAGGGACTGAGTGCAATGGGATTGCTGTCCTTAGGATGTCTGTAGAGCCTGTTTCAGTGCCCAGCCATCCTCTGGGTGACAAACCTTTTGCTGATATCCAGCTGAATAATTTCCCTGGCACAGCTCCACACTGTGCCCTCAGGTCCTGTCCCTGCTCACAGAGGGCAGAGATCAGTGCCTGCCCTGCTGCTCCTCCTTGTCAGGAAGCTGAAAACCTCAATGAGATCTCACCTCAATCTCCTTTTCTCCAGGCTGGATAAGCCAAATGCCCTGAGCCACTCAACCTTTGGATGCCCTCTAATATCTGCATAATTGTATTTATTTCTACATTTGTGTTCTGCCTTTCAAGCCTGTATTTTAAAGTCAGCATCTTTGTTTTACCTCAATGTAGATTTTTTCTTTTCCCTCTGCGTGAGAACTCTAACAAAGCTGAAACAAACCTACAGGAGGGTATTTCATTGTTCAGCCTGGAAAAAAGGAGATTCAGGGGTGACTTTATCACTGTTTACAGCTCCCTGAAAAGTGGTTGTAGTCAGGGGGGTTGGTCACTTTCTACAGAGCCAGAAGACACAGTCTTATGCTGTTCCAAGGGAAAATAAGGTTGGATATTAGGAAAAAGTTTTTTAAGGAAAGAGTGATAAAGTACTGGAATTGTCTGCCTGGGGAGGTGGTGGAGCCACCACCCCTGGATGTGCTGAAAACAAGACTGGATGTGGCACTGGGTGCCATGGGTTAGCTGAGGTGTTAGGGAATGGGTTGGATTTGATGATCTTGGAGCTCAACCTTGTGATTCTGTGTGTGAAACCACATTTTGGAACCTCTTGGTTTGCTGGGAGCCAATTTTCCCAAATATCCAACCTGAACCTCCCTTGCCCAGCCTGAGGCTGTCCCCTCCTGTCAGGGAGCTGTGCAGAGCCAGGGTCCCCCTGATGCCCAGGCTGAGCCCCCTCCCCAGCTCTGCTCCCTTCCCTGGCCACACTCCAGCCCCTCAATGTGATTTTCATGTTCTCAGCAGTGATCATCTTGCTGTGCCCTGGAGCATGAGGGCTGAGATGCTGCAGCTGCCTCAGAGCTGGAGTGACAGCACATGCTGCTTGTGGAAACACCAAAATATTTAATCCTTTGCTGGAAACGATCATCTGTGGTGTCACTGTGAAGGTGGAGATCAAAGGAAACACAATAAATGTGTCAAAACAAAACCAGAGGTGAAGGGAAGCAGCTTGCAGAGGATAATTAGCAAACAAAGCACAGAGATCTAATCCCTGGAAATTCCCTGTGCTTAAAACATCACCAGGTGGAAGCCAGGGGCTGTTGAATTGCTCAGGGCAGCTCCCTTCTCTTGGGAGAGAAATGGGCTCCCTGCTCCTGCCCAGGAAAAGCAGAGCTGAGCTTTGCAATGTGCCTTCTGGGGTTTTTATTTCAGGAGTCCTAAAACACTGTGGATTCTTCTTTTTCCTCTGTGTGGATTTTGTATTTCCTCAGCAGGCTGCAGAGGGCACAGGGCTCTCCTTGCTGGAGAGTGTCTCATCCCACACTGGATCAATCCTGTCCTGCCTGGTCCATCCCCACATCATTTCCTCTGCTTGAGGGGTGCTGGCAGCACTTTTAAACTTTTGGTGTTGAGTGTGGAGCAAGACTGTGCCCACACCTGCATGTGGGGCTTTAACTCCAGAATATCCTTCTGCCCTGAGCAGACACTGCTAAAATCACTTTTCTCTGGGATTCAGATTGGGATTTAACTGCTCTCATCCTGGATGGGCACCTTTCCTGGTCTGGAAGGGGGGAAAAAAAGACAGGGAATACTAGACCAGCATATTTTCTTTCCTTTTAGAGGTAAATTGAGGAAGTTTTAGAGGATTTTTTTGCTGCCTGTGGGATTCTTCTTAGCCATGATGGAGAGGGACTCTAAAATGATTACAGGCCACAGTAGATTTTGGGTCTTGATCTGTCTCTTTGTGTCCTGTACAAGGGATCCCAGGAAAAAAATCTGAGAAAATCTCCATCTGTGCATGTTCCATCTCTGTTTTCCCTATTTCTATGTTTTGTTCCCTTTTCCAAGGGATGTGGCTGTTTTTTCAGGCACCTGTGAAAGCAGAGATCTGAACTGGGCTGCTTGTTTCAAGTAACACAAACCAGTTCAACAAAAAGCACCTGGTGGGATAAACAGCCCCTATCTGCCTGCACAGGCTTGTTTGGGATGGGAACTGCTCTTTGCAGAGGAAATCTGGATCATGCCATAGCAAAGTCTAGGAAATATGGAAATGGTTTCTTTTATTGAGGTCTCTCCAGATGTTTGAGCTCTGGCATGACCCAAGAGATCTGCACATGGCATCTGAGATCTGCTCTGAACTGGGGGTTCATTCCCACCCCAACCAGTCTGAAAATCCCAGTTAAACAGGGATGTTGGCCACCTGGGGGCTTTTCAAAATCAAATCCTCCTGCCTCTCTCCCTTTCTCGGTGCAGACACCTCTACAGGTGAGAGGTGAGGATCCCCAAGGGATGATCCAGCTGCTGATCCACACCTGGCTGTTTTCACAGCTCCCTGACCCCCTCTGGACCCATGGCACGGTGTGAGGATGGGCTCTGGGACTGTGCACCTGGCTGTGGGATCCCCTGCTCTCCAGGGAAGGGCTGCCAGGGGCTTTTCCCTGCCTGGCCCAAGGCTGAGTCCTTTGGGATGGTTCTTCACAGCTCTTTTCCCCTGTGGTTCTTCACAGATCTTTCTTTTCCCCTGTAGTTCTTCACAGATCTTTTCCCTTGTGCTTCACCCTGCACTGCTGGCAATCCCTTGACACCTGGAGAGGCTCCCTGGAACAGAGGCTAGACAGTGTTAAAGGAGTAAAGCAGGGATTTATTAAAAGGTCTTTAAAGGATTCACCTTGGGGAGTACAAGAGCTCAGCTGTGGATACACCCAAGGTGAGCCATGAGTTTTCACACTTTTTAAAGTTTTGGTCCATTTACAAATTTGGGTTAATTGTCCAATTCCAGCTCAAGTTCTTCAGTCCCATCCTCCCAGATTCTCTCCTTAATTCGCTGCATTTTGCACTTTTTGGGGCTGAAACTGCAATGCTGTCCTTGGTTCTGGGGATGGAAAAGAATTGTTCTGTCTGATTGAACTGTGAGGAGAACTTGCTAACACTTTGTATGAAGTTCAGAGTCACACACTAGGGCAATAGAGAATCTAAAATATATGAAAGTTAAAACTTAAGGCACCAACCCAGCCTGTAGGTCCCATTCAAGCATGGTGAAGCCACCACAGACTAGGAGGGTCCATGAATTGGATTAGAAATTAATTTTTTTTTTTCCTGTAGAAAAACAGGAGGTAGGGATGAACAGCTGAGGCTCTTCCCTCTGCAGATCTGCTGTGGGTGGATATTAACCATGGAGTTTGTTTTGCTCAAGGAATTTTTGTGTATGCCTTGGGAGGAGGCATAAGGCCTGAGCAGGTGGGTTTGGTGGCCCAGGTCTCTCTCTCTCTATCAGTGATTTAGGGGCAGGGATGCTCATAAATGCCCTGCAAGCAAACTTGGGTTAATGCTCCAGGGAATGTGAGAGCTGGGTGGGGGCAAAACCCACTTCTCAACAGTGGCTGGAGGTGACAGTGCTCACCAGAATATCCTTTTCATGACAATAAAGGTATGCCTTTCAGCAATCAAACCAAGAACATCTGCAGCTGCAGACTGTCCTTAAGTTGCCTCTCAAGGACCCCTCTGGCTGCAGGTGCCAGGGCAGCTCAGGATGTTTTGTGCACACTCAGATTCACCCAGAGAAAGGGCTGTGAGAGACCTGGAGCAGAGTCAAGATCTGTTTGCTCTGCCTGAGTCACCCCTTGTGAAGGAATCCTTCCCTGTGAGGGAGGGGAAGCCAGAGGTGCCCAGAGGATCCTTGGAAATGTCCAAAGCCAGGTTGGAGCAAACTGGGCTGGTGGAAGGTGTTCCTGCCCATGGCAGGGGTGGAATGGGATGAGTTTTAAGATCCCTTCCAACCCAAACCATTCTGATTCAAGCCAGACCTTGTTGCTGTCCTTTTTCTCCTGATTATGGGTATTAAGAGCCCAGCTTTGAAAAGCAAAGCTTCCTGCTGGAAGCACAGCCTGGTGACCAAGGGCAGCCAACACAAACACCTGGCAAGCTTCCCTGGCCAAGCTTCACACCTAGAATAAATCAAAATATCTTCCTTCCTCTTCAGGCAGCTTCCAAGGAGCTGTTTGCTCCTGCCACACACACTCTGCTTTTTCCAGGAGAAAACTTGCTTCCTCAGGAAGGTTTGAACCACGAAACATTTAATTTTAGAATGGCCCCCTTGGCTGTGGCTCCACCAGAGAGTTGGGAACAGGGAGCTGGGCTGGTCCCTCTCCTGTGCTGACTAGCCTGGCAGGTCTGGGCATCTGTCATTAATCAGGGTAAAAATATGGAAAACCTCACAGACAGATCAGGGTGAGGAGAAACACCCTCCCACCCCACTCACTGATGGAGCTCCTTTGGGTTTATGGAGCCTGGTGTTGGGGCATTGCCCAAAAATGTGGAGTTGGGTGGGAATGACCAGGTGCCCTCAGCCTGCCTCCCTTCTGATATCCTCTGTCCAAGCTTGCTGCTTGCAGAATAGAGTGGGCCTGATATGCCAAGGTACATGGTCCTTGATTTATTTGGGAGTATTTTCTCTTTAAAAAAACATTATTTGGTGGAGAGGGTGAGAAATATGGTCAGTACTCTAGATTTTGGAACAAATCCATCAGGAGATAATCCTCTGTGCTCTAATGGAGGAAAATCACACCATGAACCCATGGAGATGGGAAAGGTCAGGCAGAATTTCTTGGCTGGGACAGGAAAGGGGGAACACAGCAGGTCCATGAATCCAGTGTGACACAGAGGGGTAGGAGGGATCAACTTGAAATCCAGAAGTGATTTCCCAAAGCAATTTCTGGCTGAAGTTTAGGGAGGATTGCTCCTACACCAGCACTATCTGTGCATTTTGCATTGCTGGGGAGGATTCCACGTGCTGCTGCAACAGCAAAGGAATCCCCTGGCTCAGCTTTCCATCATGAAAAATGGTGATTTCCCAAAAGTGCCCTCATAAACATTTCCAGGCAGCAACCTCTGTGTCAGCCCAGTCACACTTCAAAGAAGGAGGAAGGCACAGCTGTTGCAATTAATGCTTTTTTACCAACTCTGCACTTGGACAAGAAGCATCCTATTGTGTTCCTTTGGAAGAGGGGTAACTGTGCTGCTCCAGGAGCACAGGGCAGCACCCTGCTGCACTTACAGCATCCTCACATCCTTGGGAAAGCTGGCACAAGGCTGCTCTGTCATGTAATAGAGGAGAAGGATTTTTATCCTTCTTTTGCCAAGTCTTTCTCCTGAATAACCTGATGATAAAAGATCTTAAATATGGAATTACCTCAAGAACTGCTTTTATCTTCCCTTTCTCCATGGGGAAGGAAACAGCAATTCCATAGGAAATCTCTTTTAGGATCACTTTCCTGTAAACAACAGAAAGCACTGAAGAGGAATATAGTTGTTTTTCCTTTTTTAATTTGGACAATTTTTTTCTCCATTTTGGAACAAAATATTCTTTGCCTTAGCTCTTAGCTCAAGTGATTAACTTATTGTCAGTGATTCATGACTCCTCTTGAGATATTCCCAGGGTTATTGGACTGACATCATCAAATTGCTGCACTTAGGAGCAGGCAGAGCCAGCAGAGGAGCAATCCTGAGGAGTTGCTGCTGCTCCAGCCAGGGTTTGCTGGGATGCCAGTGCTGTGAAATGCAGGGGCTGAGTTTCCTCACCCATGCTCCAAGCTCTGCTGGTGGAGCATGAACTTGTGCTCCAACAATTTTAGGTGCCTCCAGGAGCTGACAGCCCTCAGGCTGTGAGAAAAAAGTGAAACATCCTAAAACTGGCTCCTTCTCACCCTCCTGAGAAGGGGCTCTGCATTTTCATTTATCATTCCAGATCTCTCTGTTCCTCTGGGTCTCCTGCCCTGTCCAGGATCATGAATCTCTGCTGTAGGCACATCTCCAGCCTGCAGCAGTGGGACACATCCCTCTCCATCTCTGCAGCTCTTCCTCTGAGCTGAGCAGCTCCAGATCAACCATTCCTCCTTTTCTGGGGGGCAAGTTCTCTTCCTCCCTGCTCCTTAGTGGCCACAGTCTGCAGGCAGGAGAAGATGCTGGAAAATGATGTTGGTGCTATGCAGAGCCTTGGGAAGATGGATTCAAGGTCATGTTGAGTACAGCTCTGCTCTACAAACCCAGAACTTTGCTGTCCCACTCTCACCCAGAGCTGCTCAGCCCTAAAACAGGATGCCAGCTGTTTTATTTGAGGGTGGACATCCTTGTAAAAACAAACCTTCAGAGATAAACCCTGCTGCCATTCACCCCTGGGTCACTGCTTCATACAGCTCAAGGTCCAACCTGACCATGGGTGGGAGATGACCCCAACACAGCTGTTGGAATTCTGGTCACTGGGAATTTTAGAATTTCTGTGCTGACAGGCACTGAACCCCAGGAAAGCACAGCATTTGACCTGAGGAGAAGCTTCCAAAATTGAATGATGGAACTGGGATTAGGGGTGTGTAGTTTGAATAGGAGTGTGTGATATCACATGGTGGAAAACTTAGAGTTTAAGGTTTTATATATAATATATATAAAGCAAAATGGAGGTTTTAGGGCAGAGGTTTGTCCTTTTTCTTCACCTTCTTCTTCTTCATGGGTCTAGGTGATGTTTTGTGATTGGGTAGAAAAGTCTGAATTGCAGGCCATGGGTGGTTGCTTATTGAGTTAAAAGTAAAAATAATTTAGATGGCATTTCTTAATTGGGCAGTTTACCCTTGAAAAACCCTGTAGAGAGAGATGGGGCTCCACTTTTAGTTTGCTAGCTTGAAGTGCTGTAGAACTCATGGTTTGTGAGACTGTAATGTAGATAAGAACTAATAAACATCTCAGTCTGAGCAAGAAATTCCCTCTCATGCATTTAATCCTGACCCTGGAAAAAGAAGATTAAGCTGTGACACTTGTGCACATCCAGCAGCTGTTGGGTGATGGTTCCTCCATCCTGGTGGGTGGACACCTCCCTTGCACCTCCACTCCATCCTCAGGGCTGCCAGGAAGCTGCTGGAATAATTCCTAAGGAAGAATTGAGGAGTGAAGCTGTGACCAAAGCAAATCCATGGAGTCAGGTTTGGAGCTGGGGGAGCTCAGACCCCACCTCCCACTGCTGCATTTGCAGCCCCAGTGCTCAGCTACAAACTTGTAGTAAAAGATGTAATGAGGATCTGGCTAATCTCAGGCTGTATTAAAAAACAAACTACCACCAAACCTTTATCCAAATGAATCAGTAAGGTCTGTGATATTTTTATTAGGGTTACTTTTACTGACCCCCTGAGTTCAATTTGGCCCAGTGCAGAATGTCCAGCTCTCTTGCACCTCCACTCCATCCTCAGGGCTGCCAGGAAGCTGCTGGAATAATTGCCAGTGTCTGAGGAGGGACTGAGGGGTGGCAGCCTGAATGTCCCCTGCCTTCAGCTGGACCCTTGTGGCATCACCTCACTCCCTGTGAAACATTTTGGACAAGCTGTGCCTCTGTGCAGCTCCATCCTCATGGCACAGCCTGGGGGACACATTTTTAATTTACACTGATCCATTCCAGCCTCCTTGTGCCTCAGTTTCTCCGGGTGTGATTTGGAAGGGGAGGTCGTTCCTCCCCCTCTGATCCTCAGCCTCCTGCTGTGTCACACACCCTGCCAAGCACTTCACTGGGGTTTCCTTGGGGACAAGAGGATTGTCACCACCAGGACAATGGTAGCTCCTCCTGGGGTGGACAATAAGCCAGCAGCTCATTTTTCTCACCTTTGCACTGCCAGTCCCTGTGTTTGCCAGCTCAGAAGGTGCCTGGCATCCCCCAGTCTCCAAGGGCCAGGAATGCAAATGCCAGGTTGATAAAATGGTTCAGGAGATGCCTTGGAGATTTACACCCTGAGTCTGAAGGCAGAATGTGCAGTGGTTAATGCAGCACCTCCAAAATAAACCAGGAAAAGGCTCTTTAGATATCCCCAGGATTTCTGCTCATCTGGTCTGGGAATGGTCCCAGTGAGGGATGTGAACAGAGACACTGAGGAGATGCCAGAGGATCTTCCTGCACTCAGTGATGCACTGAAGGCTTTTGTTTGGTCTTGGGTAAACCTGATTTTTTTTCTCTAAAAATACCCCCAAAGGATGGAAAATAAACCAAAAATCTTGGAGCTGGTCTGGAGTCTGTGGACTCCAGTCTGTGGAAGTGTCCTGGGATCTGCTGGCCTCCAGCTGTGCTGGGTCTCCTCCAGGACCTGGGGCATCTCCAGATGTTTCAGGAGCCACTGAGCATTTTTCTCACCCCATCCCAGAGACTGTGCTCTGTCCAAAACCCATCCCATCACTGAAAAGGCAGGATGGGTCAGGCTGGAAGCAGCAGCAGCAGCAGCAGCAGCAGAGGGAGCTGCTTGGCCAGTGGATGCTGCAAAACTGATGCTGAGAAGATGCTCTGGTTTCACTGAGAGCACTTCAGGGGCTGGTCTGCAAACCCTGCACACCCGTGGTGACCGGGAAAATGACCCTGTGTCCTCTCAAACCAGCCTGGGAGGAGGAGGGGGGTGCAGGATGGGGCTGGAGCTGCTGGGCTGAGCTCCATGGAACACAAAATGCGTCAGCACAGCCCCTGCTGGGTGAACAGCCCTGTCCCAAGGCTCCTCCTGAAGGGCAGCCTTGGATCACCCCCTCTGCTCCTGACTGCCTGGCTTTCCCAGAAAATGGCATTGTGCCTCTGCTGCAAGGCAGGGTTACCTAAACTCCTCTAGACTGAACTTCTTTTGAAAAAGCATTTAAGTTAAAGGTATTATTTTATGTTTTCACATAAAATCTTTGCAGATTATCCCCTCAGGAAGCAGATTTTGGCAGATTTTTTCATGTCACTGAAGCTTGCTTTGATTTTATTTCTATTGTGGTTTTTATTTTTTTTTAAACTTTTTATTTTTTAAATAATCACTTATTTTAAATTATGGAGTGGAAGACTGTCTCCACAATTTAGAAAAATGTTTGTTCGTTCAGGGAAAAAAAATAAAATCAGTCCCCTGCTGTAAATCAGAGTGATCTTGGTAACTTTCTAATACATCAATAATTGATAGTCCATTAAAGTTTAGGTCCTTAAATGACCATTTGGCCAAGGGGCTTTGGGTACTTCAGGACTTGGGTTCAAACCTGTCCTTGTCCTGCCTTTGCTTGCCATGATTCCTCGTGAGAGGAATGAGAGCTGCTCCATCTCCCAGTGCAGAGGATTGGAATCCTTGGGAGGATTTGTCTGCTGGAGATGCTCAGGGGTCCTTGGATGGGGTGTCACATCCTGTCCTGTGATGTCCCCCAGCTGCCCCACCTCCCCGAGCTTTGGCAGAAATTCCAGCATGGAATTTTCTTTGCTGTGGAGGCTGATGGAAATCTCTGCCTGGTCTGCATTCCCACACATCTTTCACAAATTCTGCACTTTCAGGGAGAACTTCTACTTAAACTTGACTCCCTTTTTGGGCTTTAAATATTGAGAGCAGATCGATATCTCAGGCACCTGCACAGGGAAGATGAGTTTGATTTGCTGGGAGCTGCATCATCATCATCATCCTCACCCTCTCCCCTCCTCATTCCCACTATGAGCTCATTAAGTCGTGCCACAGGCACAGATCCATCAAAGGCTGGAATTGCTGTGGATGTTTCCTGAAGTGTCTCATTCAGAGCATGATGAGCTTTGAGTGCTTCTCCTAATGCAGGCACAATCCAGAGTTACTGGTGTGCTCTTAACTAATAAACCTTCAGCTGCAGCCCAGAATAGCAAACTCTGTAATCATGGAAAATTGCTTTCTGATGGGTGAAAATACACGAGCCCGGGGTGGAGATCTGCTTCCCTCCCCCCTTCTCCTGCTTGCTTAAGGCACTGAGTAGGAAGAGGGAGAGGAGAAAGGGAGGCAGGAATATCCATCCTCCCCCTCACTGGCAGGATGGTCGTGTCTTGGTTTGCAATTCAGGATGTGCCAGCAATGTGTGTTCTGTGCCATCTGCTGACCTGGCTGGGGCAGTGCCCCTGATCTCCTGGCACATATTCTCTGCTAATGGGCCATCTTTAAACCAGCTGGGCAATCATCTTTATCTTCCCACAGCCCATCCTCCCTCCAGCAGATATCTCCTGTTCATGGCCACTGAGTCCCAGGGCATGGCTGATAAAATTCCATCATCCCACTGGGAGATGCTCCAGCCAGGGCAGGAGCCAAGCCTTTCCTACCCAGAGAAAAACTGAGATTTGGAACACCAGAGCAGCCTTTCCACTGGATTCCAGAGGAAAGCCAGACCCTTCCACATCATCCCTGCACCTTCAGAGGAAACTGCACCTTCTCCAGGAGCACTGCTCCAGCTGAGCCACATCTGCCCCTGCAGGAGGATGCAGCACCATGGAATGGGACTGTGCCACCACCCTGACTGACTGACTGTGCCAGCTTGGATTCTGACTCTGGCAGGGGTTGGGATTGTTCTGTGTAATACTGCATTTCTATTTAATTTTCCTGGTAAAGAACTGTTATTCCTGATTCCCATATCTTTGCCTGAGAGCTCCTTAATTTTAAAATTATAATAATAATTTGGAGGGAGGTTTACATTCTCCATTTCAAAGAGAAGCTTCTGCCTTTATTGGCAGACACCTGTCCTTCAAACCAGGACAGCTCGTTTAGCATTTGCCTTTGGTTATCATTGCAAATTAACATTTTAGGATGAATGGGAAGGGAACCTCTCCAGGTCACTGTGAAAGCTTTCCCAGTCTGGGCTTCATCCAGGAGATTGCTGAGCCTTTCATGGTTGTGCCAAGCTCATTTTTCCCTGGAAAAAGTGAATGCTCAGAATCCTGAGGAAACCTGCAGCAGCAGGGAAGGGATGGTCTGGGAGCCTGGTGGGGCTCATCCATGGTGTCTGAAACATCTGTGCTTCCCCAGGGAGCTCCAGAGAGACCTGGGAGAGCTTGAGCTCATCCCAGCAGGGAATCCCTCAAGATAATACCAGACTTTCACTGGAAAGGGGGGGGGAAGAGCTTTTCTGGTGGGTGGGAAACCCTGCAGTGCCTCCAGCTGGAAGAGTGGTCTGCAGGAGGAAGCAAGGGCAGGAGCTGCTTGTGCTGCAGAGAAATGCCTTGGAGGCACACCTGGGCCTGCAGGTGTCACACGTGGCTCAGCAGGGGACAAAATGCCAATGGTGTAAAGGTCTCCTTTCACTGCCAGGGCAGGAACATCCTCTCCATGTCCTTCTCAGGGGGTTACAGCTCAGTGGGGTGTGTGATGTGCAGGGAGCTCCTGTCTGCAGGCACTGAGCCCTCTCCAGGGAGAATTCCAGAGCCAGGAGCACGGTGGGGTCATTCCCTGCAAAGGGACAGGGTTACCCTGATGTCAGCCAGGGCCAGGATGTTCCCTGGCTGGAGCCTGGCCTGGCTGAGCTCGGGTTTCCAGGAAGGATAATGTCCCTGCAGCCATCTGCTGCACTGTGCTGCAGTGACAGCCCCACAGGGGTGACAAACACAGCACGTGGCACACAGGGAGGATGCCCAGCAGCCACAACTCACGTCTTTGCACCTCCAAAGTTGAAATCAAACTTCGAATTCAGTGGGAAAAGACACTCCCCAAACCTTAGATCCACATTTCCCTCTGTGAGGTTTGGCCTTAATTAGGGTTTCTGTGTTGCTTCTGAATTATTCATGAATAATTATTTTTCTTCAGACTGACTGGTTTTGGTTATCCTGCTTCACCTCAGGCTGGCTCATCTAATTAATTGACACCTATGAGAATATGAGGCACAAAAATCCCTCCAAGCTCTTTCAAGAACTTCATATCTAAATTCAAAGACTATTCAAGGACTGAGGCTCTGGCTACTAAATATTAATACTCATAAAGTAATATTTATCCTTATCCTCTTCCACTCCACCCCCTTCCTTCCTTTATGCTTCTCCTTCAGTAAATCAAGATGAGACCATCAATCAGCATCACCAAAAACCTTCCTGGAGCACCCTTCTTTGGAGCTTAGCTGGAATAAGTTATCTGTGTTTCTAAGCACCTGATGAGCTTTACTGCAGAAATGAAGGTCCTCTCCCAGGTGGTTTCTGGCTGACAGGAGGAAAGGATGGTTTTGGCACATGAGCCAAGAATGGGAGCAGAGGGGCTCAGCCAAAAATCACACATTCTCCACGAGGACCATGACTGGAATCGTGGGATCATGGAATTTCCTGAGCTGGAAGGGACCCACGAGGATCATTGAGTGCTGGCCCTGCACAGGTGAATCCCAGCAATCCCACCCCCTGCCTGAGAGCATTGTCCAAATGCTTTTTAACTGTCAGGCTTGAGGCTGTGCCAGACACTGAGGTCAGTGTTTGTGTCCCACTGTGGCTGCTGAGATGCTTGGGGGAATTGAAGAGGACACAGAAGCTGTGGGATGACACGATGTTCTGTGAGGGCAGAGGTCTTGGACAAGGGGAAAACCTCCAGTGGCTACAACTCCACCCACACTCTGCCTCTCTTCTTCTCTCTGTTTGGGCTGGAAAAAACCCTTTGAGTGCAAAAGAACCTTCTCAGCACCCTGCCAGTATTGGGGAGGGTCTGGGCCAGGACAGCAGCTGCATCATGGGGCCATGCAGTGATATCCTGCAGGGGAAGGTGTTTGGGTCCTGGAGGGGGTTCCTTGGGTCTCCAAGCTGAAAGACAGACCTGGCCAGGACCAACAGGAGCCCTCTGCATGAGCTGTAGCTGCTTCAGCCCTGTGAGCAGCTAGAGTAAACAATGAAAGGGAATAGGCACAAACAAGCACAGAGACCAGCATTCAAGGCTCTTCGGGGCTTCTGGCCTGGGATTTGCAACAAAACCTTTTCTCAGCTGGCTCTGAAAAGGGAACCCACACAAGCTCCCTTTGCTATTCAGCCCAAACACAGGGCTGCTACTCATTCCAGCCCTCTGAATGTTCCCCCAGCTCCTCGGGCTGTGCCAAGAGCACAAACTGAGGCTGTGGCTGTAGGTGGGCAGGAAACAGCAGCACAGCAAAGCATTTCCCAGAGCAGGGCAATCAGGGCACATCCCAATGCTCTCATCCCGTTTCTTGCTGTGGAAAGTGGGGAGAAGTGGTTGGGGGGACATCCTGGAGGCTGCTTGGTTTCCTCCTGTGGTGGCTGTTAGGGCTTTGGCTTGGTTTGCAAAGCCAGGCTGCTCATCCTTGTTCTGTTCCAGCAGGAGCAGAACCAGCACTGAAACCTTTCACCTGGGCCATCAGCCACGGGCTGGGGGCTTGGCCAAAGCAGCTCCAGAGCTCAGCTCAGCTCTTTGGAAACTGCCCTCTGCTGTATGAGCTGCCTTCATCTGCCAGGGAGCTGCTCAGCAGGAAGGCATGGCACTGGGATCTGTTGGAGTCAGTGAGTCTGGGGGCTCTGAATTTTTCAGAGAGAAATCAGAGTGAAGGGATTGAATTAAAGCCTTTGGATGGACTGAAGTACATTAAACCCCTCACACATCAAGTAGACATTTAAGTAGAAGTAAGTCAGTAATTTTAGGGTGGGTTCTAATGCTTTTAGTAAGTGAAAGGTCTGAATTCCACAGTAGTAGCTCGAGTTCTAGTGAAGGTTGAAACATACTGATATCTTCAACAGAGGCTCCAGGCCCACAGTTATAGACAGTGCTTAGACATAATAGAGCTATAGGAAGAATATTGCTTACATTTTTTTAGATAGAACAAGATAGGTTGTATGTGTAGCTCTATATGTAATCTGGTGTGGTAAGAAACTGAAATTCTAACAGGTTAAGGAGTGGTGGTCTGAGTGTGCATCTTACCTTGTTGGAAAAATCCTATACAACAGTATGTATGGAGAGAGTTGGTGCTTTTAGCCTTTGGCTTTGGCCAGGGCTTCCAGCCATGCGCTTATTGCATTGCTAGCTGCTTTGCCATTGCCTTTTGAGACTGATGTGATTTGTAATAAATACCCTTTTTAACTATTAGCTGCTTTGCTTATTTAAGATAACCCAACAAAGTAGGAGCCAAGAGCTCCAGAGTTGGTGCCTTAGAGCACTGGAGGTCTGAGAACCTCACAGGATTCTGTTCTTGGGATGAACAGCTTGGCTGTGCCTCAGTTTCCTTTCAGCCTCAATTGCTGCCTCACTGGGCTGCTGCACATTTCATGGACTGATCTAGAGAAAGAAATGCTGAGATTAAGCTCAGCCTAATGCTGAGTGCTAGTGCTGCTGTGCTCCAAAGCCAGGTGAGGTTTTCAGCTCCCCTGCATGCCCTGGGGAGGTTGTGCTGCCTGGGTTCCCCCAGGGATGAAGCTATGGGTTTTGGGATTTTACACATTCCCTGTGTTTTCTGTTCTGCTCAGAAGGAGATTTTGGCCCATCTCCATGTTTTGTGGTCACATTCAGGAACTCCTGGATGCAGCTCTAGAAACCCTTCCTGGATGCTTTGATTTTCAGCCCAAGGAGGACACAGTTTGTCCTCAGGGCAAGGTCAAGGAGAAAATATCAGGTTTCACCTGTGCTCCTCCTTTTGTTTGCCCCTGGAGTCTCTGTGCTTTCCCTTTTGTTATGAAACAGGAATTACAACATTTCTGCCTTTCTGAAAACTGTGATCTTCTCAGAGGTAAATTGCCAAATAGGGATGGAATCATCCACAGTGATGTTTCTCCCAGCACTGAGAATTTTGCTCTGTTTTCTACTACAAAAAAAGCTCCAGATATCTTCACTTTTCCATTGTCCTGGCTCACCCCAAAGAAATTCCTTCAGAAAAACACTCCTTCACTGTAAATGAATTTTCTTTTGATCCCTGCCTCTGTCAGGCATCACCACCTTACAGCACTGCTTCCATGTGATTTAAAATCCCTCCTTAGCTAACAACACATGGATTTGAATTTCCAGCTTGTGAGCATGCATCATGCCAGGAGGGCTGGTCATGCCAGGAAATTCCTTGCATTTTCTTGGGCAGTTTGCCCCTCTGTGTCTCCTTGCTGGAATGGGCTCTGACACAGCTTTTGTTTGCTGCAGCTGCTGGAGAACAAAGCAATCGTGGTTCCTCTCCTCCGTGGGTGAAGCTCACTGTTTTGGAAGGAGAGCTGGAGGCATTTTTAGAAACCTGCTGGATCAGCAGCCTGGATCTCAGAGTTCTCTTGGGCCAAAGCCCAGTGGATGGGAAAGGATGCTGATATTTAGGTAGCTGAGTCCTGCCTAGAGGCAGGTAGGGAGGTTTTCACCTGTGAACTGAACCCTATTCCTGATGAATCCAAAGGACTTTACCCACTCCAGGAAGAGAGAAAGCATTTCATGGGGCTGCTGGCACATCTCAGGAGGGTTTTGCTCCCTGTCACAGTGCAGGTGACCCATCCCTCCTGCCATTGCCTTGTGAATGATCTTCAGCTCATTCACAAGGTGCATCCCTTTGGAAACCTCTGTCATCCCAGGAGATGCCAATACCTGTCCTGGTGGAGGTCTTTGGACAGTGATGGAGGGCAAAGATAAGCAGCACGGTGTGCGCCCTTGTGATATCTGCATGCACAGAGGGCAGCAAGAGGTGAAAATTCACTTAAAATGCTGGGTGAGGCTGTGCTTCATTCTGGTTCCCTCTGGCAGCCAGAGTAAGCTTGTCAGGGATAATAAGGATAATAAATGTTGCTAAGCAATAAGTGATTCCAAATCAGCTTTATCAGCTCAGCCCTGTGGGGAGGAAAAGGGATCTGAGCAGGGAAGAGCAGCAGAAAACACCTGGTAAGGGGATGGAAGAAACAGCCCATGTCAGCTTGGGACAAGCCTGTCCCCACAGCCCTGCAGGGAGAGAGAGGGCAGAGCCCTGTGCTTGTGCTGGTCCCAGTTACAGCAGCTTGGAGAAGTGCAGGGTGACCACTCCATGCTGACCAGTTGTCTTGGGTTGCAATGTGTCCAGCAATGTGTGTTCTGTCCCATCTGCTGACCTGGCTGGGGCAGTGCCCCTGATCTCCTGGCACATATTCTCTGCTCATGGGCCATCTTTAAACCAGCTGGGCAATCATCTTTATCTTCCCACAGCCCATCCTCCCTCCAGGAGATATCTCCTGTTCATGGCCACTGAGTCCCAGGGCATGGCTGATAAAATTCCATCATCCCACTGGGAGATGCTCCAGCCAGGGCAGGAGCCAAGCCTTTCCTACCCAGAGAAAAACTGAGATTTGGAACACCAGAGCAGCCTTTCCACTGGATTCCAGAGGAAAGCCAGACCCTTCCACATCATCCCTGGAGCTTCAGAGGAAACTGCCCCTTCTCCAGGAGCACTGCTCCAGCTGAGCCACATCTGCCCCTGCAGGAGGATGCAGCACCATGGAATGGGACTGTGCCACCACCCTGACTGACTGACTGTGCCAGCTTGGATTCTGACTCTGGCAGGGTTGGGATTGTTCTGTGTAATACTGCATTTCTATTTTAATTTTCCTAGTAAAGAACTGTTATTCCTAATTCCCGTATCTTTGCCTGAGAGCCCCTTAATTTTAAAATTATAATAATAATTTGGAGGGAGGGGGTTTACATTCTCCATTTCAAAGAGAAGCTTCTGCCTTTATTGGCAGACACCTGTGCTTCAAACCAGGACAGCACTCCTAAGTGACCCCTGCCATGGGCAGTGCCAGCCCCTGTCCTCCTCACAGGAGAAGGGAACTTGCAGAGAAGGAGTCAGAGCTGTGTGAAGCTGCCTATGAGGGAAGGAGTCAGAGTAGCCTGAAAGAAGGCACAAAAAGTTTTTAATAAAAGATAGGTGTGGGTTCCAGTTGTATCTCCTTGCATAATTACTACACTGGTGTTACCATCTGTGACCCTCCCTGGAGGAGGGGACACAGAGCCTGCAAAAGGCACAATGAGATATCCCAGCACAGAGTTAGAGGATATCCAGAGGGGCTTTCCTGAGGAAGAACACAGGAATTGACCTCTCCTGCTTTTGCACTGCTCTTGTCCAGCTCTTCCCACTGCCATCAACTCACACCTCAACTCCCACCTCATGGGACAGGGCTGGGGGTCACACACATGTCCTTGAGAGCCCTGGGATAGCCCTAAAGCTTTCCTGCCCTCTCCTGCACTTCAGAACCCTCCAAGCTCCCAGTTTATATCCCAGAAATCTTGCTGGAGGCCTGTTTAGCTGTGACAGGGGTGAATCTGTGCTCACTGGTCCTTCCTGTGCAGGTTATAGGGGCAGGATTGTTGGTGTTTGGATTATTTGCCAGCTCTTAGAATGACAGGCATCCCACACAACATCCACCTGGCCTGGGAGTGCTCTGCCCAGTGGGAAATCCTCTGGGGATGGCTGCAGAGGACTTCACTGTCATTGTCCAGGGGGTGCAGGACATGAGGAGCTGCACTGTGCCTTCCAGCCCAGAAAACTCCCCCCTGGGTGTTTGTGCCCATCTGGTTGGACAGGTGACTGTAGAGGTGTGGAGGGGTTGATCTATATGGAGTTCTATAAGGAGAAGAGGCAAAAATTGTGGAATGGTTTGGGCTGGAAAGGACCTTGGAGACCATCAAGTCCAATGGGCAGGGACACCATCTCCTAGCCCAGGTTGCTCCAAGCCCTGTTCAACCTGAACATTCCCAGGGATGGGGCACTCAACAGGTAGATGTCACTGGATTCCACACATCCACAATTTTTGAGGATCACAATATTCCATTTTAAAAAACCCCAAAACATGAAAGTGCATCCAAACAAACCTTGTAGTTTTTTTCCTTACTAAAAGCATCTGATCTCTACCTGGTCTCTTTGTGATGCTGGTGCCATGTGCAGACCAAGGCAAATGTTCTACTGAACCACAAATCAGGATAAATTCATATGATCATTGTGAGAACCTTAATTTTTGTGTTCTTTTCCTACATTTTGAACACACAGTCAGTGAGTTCTTGCACTGAGCTACTGCAAATGGGTTGGCAGGAGGGAGCAAGATTTTCCACAAAGGTTTCTTTGTACTCCTGAGCCAACCTCTTAGCACAGAGGGATAAGCCATGGATGCTCAGTAGGAGATGTCTCTGTGAAGGAGTGGTGGCCACTAGAGGGTGGCCATGCCCTTGGGGACAGTGGCTTCCTGGGGCAGATCCATGCATTGGGAACCTCATCAGGATGAGCTGGCTCCTGGCTTTGGGAGTGTGACCTGCCCAGGTATCACATTTTGGTCTGAGTGAGGCTTTGTGCACCCTGATGGACAGGCAAAGGCTTTTCTCACATGTGCCACAGGAGCTGAAGATGTGTTTGGATATCTGGGAAGGAAGAACAGGAAAGGTGTGAGGACTGGGTGGTTGTCAAGGCAGGGCCATAGTCTCCTGGACTTCTCAATTCAGGGACACCAAGGTGACATTTCCACCAGCTCAGAGCTGAAAACCCAGTTTTCTGAGCTCCAGTTTTCATCTGCTTGCACCAGCACCTGCCTTCACACCCAGGCCAATGCAACCTCTGCCTCCTGGGTTATTGCTTGAAAGCCACAGTGCTGTCAGGGAATGTGAGGAGCCTCCACCCCTCAGGTATTGCAGATCTCCAGGTAGGACTTGTACTGCTGCCTGTGAGCACATTGCACAACCTCAAGGGCACTGTCCCTTGGCTGGAGGTGGCCATAGGCTCAGGCCATCACTGAAAAAAGGACAAAACAGCTTCTGTCCTCAGTGCCTGGCTCTCTGCAGGTCCCCCATGCCATCCCACCAGCCCTGGACACTTGCCAGCCTCCACTTTCCCTCCTCTGCTCTCCTGTGGGATGTGAAACTGTGGGATGTCTCGTGATGGAGCTGATTTCCTCATTCACCCTCCCCCTGTTGGCTCTCAACAGGAGCTCTCTGTTCCAAGGAGACTTTGGCAAATGAGCACATTTCTTCCTTTCCCTCCAGCAGCCCTTTCCTGCCCCAGAACTGTCCCCACCATCCTCCTCATCTGTCACCTGATGCTCTCTTTTACTTTGGCTCTCTTTTTGCTGACCCTTCCACTGGTTTCTGGTTCTGCTCCTGGCAGCCCAAACACATTTTAATCTTTCCCATCTGGAACAACTCTCCCTCAGCTCTGATTTCTTCCCTGGTTGCCACTTCTGTGCACACACCATGCCAAGACCCAGCTCATGTCTTCACTAAAGCCTTGGACCTCACTGATTTTGGGTTGTGCCCAGCACAGTTAATTTGTTCCTCCTGTGCTTTCTTGAAGCCTGAGGACACCACTGGGTCTGCTGACACAGTGGATTTGTCCCCTCCTGCTTATCCCAGCCCCTGAAATCCTGCTGTGTCCAAACCCTGCTGGTGTTTGCTGTGCTGTGTCCATCCCACCCCTCTGCACACACAGCTCTGGGTATCTGGAACCTTCCTCACTGCATGGATTCTCTGGCTGCCCACTGCCTTTCCCTATGGAATGGCTGATCCCAGCTTCTGTTCAGCACAGGTGGGGAGGATTTCTTTTAATCATCCTTATTCTCCTTAAGTATCTTCTGAAAGCACTCCAACACCGGGTTGGCAACAAAATGGAATGTTTGGGAAGACCCAGCATTGTCTCTTTTACTTCTTTATAATTAGTTTTATTAATATTGGTGTCTTCTGATGATCTCTGACCATATGTACTTGAGTTGTGGACTTGTGAGGTTTTGAGTGAATGACAAAGTGAGTAGTCAAAGTGAGTTGGAATCACAAAGTGAATTTAATCCAGACATCTTTTTTTTGGTGGAGCTGTGATATCAACAGCAATAAGTTTCATTTCCTGCGGTTCCCAGGAAGGTAAATCATGTAATAGAGAATCCCAGAATATTCCATATTGGAAGGCACTCACAAGGATCAATGAAGTCCAACCCCTGACAAAGGTGTGGGATGCTGCCCAAAAGAACATGAAGGTGCTGGGAGACAGGTGGGTGTTTGCAAGGCAGGCAGGCTGTCACTGCCAGCTGCACCAGCTGGTCCCAGACACGATCTGCTGCTGATTTTGTACTTCAGATGAAGCCTCTTAGAGGCTTTTCTGTCTTCATGGAAGGGGCTGGTTGTGTTTGTGCACCCCTGCACATCCTGCAGTGCTGAAACACTCTCTAGTTACTCTGATTTTAACAGAGAAGCAGGGAGAGAGGTGAAATTCTCACACCAGCTCTGCAAGTTGGTGATTTGTGATTTGGGCAGAAAATACTCGACAGACTCTCTTATACTTCTCCTTTCCCAGGCTGTGGATTGAGATCAAGGTGCCTCCTGCCTTGGCTATTAAAGGCTCCTGGTGTTTGTAAAATTACCCTGTCCCTCCAGGGATGGCTCCTGTCCCTGCTGACCTTGCCAACATCAGGCAGGCACGAGTAGAACGTGTGGGACCTGCCCTGTGCTGCCCTGTGCCTCTGTGGAGAGGTTTCCTCAGCAGTGTCAGGGCTGCAGAGGCTTTGGAAAATGCAGCTTTCCAGAACCATTTGCTGACTCCAGAGTCCTGAGGGGAGCAGGAATTGTGTCACCAGAGCTGGTAGAGCTGCTTTGGCCTGATGAGCTCCCATGTTCCAGACTGGAAGAGCTGGGGTTCTTCACCTGGAGAAGAGAAAGCTCCAGGGAGAACTTCCAGTGCCTAAAGGATGATTATGTAACAGAGGGAGAGGGACTTTTAATACAGTAGGTCCTGATAGGAAAGGGCTTCTAAACTGATTTAGATCAGGTATTAGGATAAAATTGTTCCCTGTGAGGGTGGTGAGGTCCCACACAGGCTGCTCCATCCCTGGAAGGGTCCAAGGCTTTGGAGCAACCTGGGATAGTAGAAGGTGTCCCTGTTCATTTCAGGGGGTGGAACTGGATATTTTTTAAGGTCCCTTCCAACACAAACCATCCCATGATTCTGTAATTCCATGCTCCCATGTTGGGCAACCCTTTTATTTTGAGCCAGCATAGGATAAGCAGGAATGGTCACTTGGAAATGGTCTCATGGAAAGTGACTTCAAGGTCTCCTGCTCCCTTTGAGGGAGCATCTGGAAGATGGTTCCCAGTCCTCAAAAGGCAGGAGAACACAAAAGGAACCTGGAAAAGACCAGGACACTAAGATGCTCAAAGCTCATCAGGCTGGGAGGGAGATGTTTCAGAAGGGTTGTGACAGAGGACTATAAATCACTGGGTGGTATGGAAAGGGTGGACAGGAACAGTGTGTTCTTCATCTCTATCTCTGCAAGAACATCAGATGAAACCAGGAAATGTAAATCCAAAACAAACAAGAGGAGGTGGCTCTTCCACCAGTGTGTAATTAAGCTGTGGAACTCCTTGCAACAGGATGTTGTGGATGTTGAAAATCAATGGGGGTTCAAAAAGCAACAAGATAAATTGATGGAAGAAAAAAAATTATGTGGTAATTGTGGGTAATTAAATATGAAATTGATCTATTTGGCACAGGAACCCACAAATTAGAAGCTGTCTGGATATTTTTGGGGAACTGTCTGAAATTATTTGCTGTGCTGTGACACTCTTCTCTAGATATGTATTTGTGGCTGTGGCCAAAAAGAAGTCACAGGGGTGAATGGAACTTGATGACTGTTCTGCAGTCCCACATTTTTGTGCCTACCTGGTGGTAGATTAGGCCTCCCAATTATTTTTTAGGTGCCAGAACTTGTGAGGATGCTGCAGGAGTTTTGGTGGCTTGCTGTGGGAGTTTCTCCTGTTTTCTCATGGATATGAGAAAAAATTAAATTACAGCCCAGAGGCTTTGCACAGGTAGGGGTTTCAGTCACAGAGGTCATACATGGAATGGCTTGGAAACACCTTGTGCCATCCCTGTGTCTTTAACATCCCATGTTCTCCAGCATCCTGATACCAGAGTGCTCATTTAAGCTGAATTTGCAGATCAGTGTGGATCCTTTACAGTGGGACCCTGCCTTCAGTGTGAGCCACCCCAGTGTAACTGCACCTCTGCTGGAGTTCTGCACCTGCAACAAGGATGGCTGTGAGGAACATTTCATCATTTTCCTGATCCTAATTCATAGGAGTAACCTCCAGTTAGCAAAGCTTAGACTAAATTTTGCTTATTCTACGTATTTCTCCATTTTCCATTTTGAGCAAATATTTGTTTTCTGGCCAAGGCACATCAGAGAAGCTTTTGCTGCCTTTTCCCCAGCCTTGTGTGGGCCAGCAGCATTGCTCAGATCACACAGCACCTTTGGGAGCTGATGGCACTCCCCTGCCCTTGTGTCTGCCTAACCTGAGTGTCTCATGTCTTGGTTTCAGCTGGGATAGAGTTAATTTCCTCCTTAATAACTGGTGTAGTGCTGTGTTTTGGATTTGAATAACATTCCTCAGTACCAGTAAAACACAAATATGCTCCCCTTTCCCAGTGCCCATCCCCATTTTTATCCCTACCATCTCCTCTCTGTTTATTGATCATACAGAGATGCAATTATGGGAGTTGATCCACCTGAAAAATATCTAAATATCAACATCATCCCTGTGGTGATTTGATGGGTGGGGAGAGAGGAAGCAGCAATACTTTTGGCAGGTTTTTTCTGCAAAGATTCCATGCTGGGAAGCCTCAGATTCCAGGCCTGTTTGCCCAATGCCATCCTCACTGGGGGTGCTGGTTTTGTGACCTCTGGCTCCAGGTGTCTTGAAACAAAACCAGTGTGTTGGTCAAGAAGAACAGGGGCTTGGGGTAAGTTTTAATTTCCTTGTAAAACTGGCCTCTCAGGGTGAATACAGAGGAATCAGCAGGGATGGAACCACCACCCCAACTTCAGGAGGTACCAAAGCACACTGAGCCCTGCCCTGGTGCTGTCTGTGGTCCTTGCTAGCCCAGTCTGACTCGGTGACATTTAGAGACACAGCACGTTCCTGGGGGTGACCTTTTGAGCAAAGAAAGAGTGTCCTGTGCCTGGGCAGCTCCAGGCTGCTGAGTTTCCCCATGCAGAGCCTGGTGCTCCCATTTCCCACGGATCACAAGGCAGGGGGAAGTCAGGATGCTGGCATTTGCTTTTTTGACAGCTCTGACTCTCAGCCTTGCTGCAGCTGCAAATTCACATCAGCTTCCCCATCAAGGCCAAGGAGGGAATTTCCAGCAAGCCTGGAACAAGCCAAAATGTGCATCTTGCTGCAAGCCCCTGCCCTGCTCAGAGCCAAATGTGAGAGGTGACTTTGTCCCCAAGTTGGGCACGAGGCTGTTTAGTTATCCTGTGTTTAGATTTGCAGCTGCAGGGTCTGAAGGCTGGAGGTGAAGGCGCAAAACACAGGCTGAAATTTGGAGGGTGGGAAGAATTTTTAGCAGTGCTTGGTGTCCATCATCACATTGGGAGCCTGAATCTCTCTGATGCTTCTGGGCATCATCAGTGAAGCCACAACTGAGCAGAGTTGAAGGTGGCATTTCTTACATCTCAACTATTCCACTGGAACACCCCAATTTCAGGTCCTTCTGTCCCTTGGGCTGACAAAAAAACCCACTTTGATTCAGCAGTTCGTTTACCTTCCCAAGAGCTAAAAGGAAACATTTCTGCTGAAAACTTTCTGTGCTGCTCAGACCATAAATGCCTGTGAGTTCCCAACCCATTAACCCTGGGGCTGGTGTGTGAGCTGCAAATCCAGCAACCAGCCAGTTAGGACCTAAAGGACCTTACTGGGATTCAGAGGTGTGAGGTTCATGGGCCATTTTCATAACAGATGGAAATTTTGAATAGCTGCATGCTGCAGCAAATTATTTATTTGCTTATAATCTATTACTTCATGTCAATTTAATATTGAGATATCAGGAGCCTTTGTAGAAAAAGTGACTCATTGTGCAAAGCTGTGAGTTTCTGTGTATTCCAGACCCATTTCACCTGGCAGCATAAAACACTCTGGAGGTTTTTCTGCTTTATCAGGATGTGGACACCATGAACTGAGGACTCAGGAATCCAGAATTCTGCCCTCTGCTCAGACCTTGGCTTTTCTTCTCTTCAACTTATACAACATGTTTTACCAAGTGTCACTAAGGAAGCACCTGAGATTGGGTTTGTGAATTTTTTAAAGCAAGTTAAACCATCCTTGAGTCCACCCCAGTTCAGGTGTGCTGCTCAGCCCATGCCCAGGCAGGATCTTAGGCTGAATGTCTAAAAAAATTCCACACCCTCTCTGAGGCCAGGTTTTAGTTTTGGATCAAACCAGATTGACAAGAGAGGTTTGGTAGGGCAGGAGGGGCTCTGAATTGCTCTGAAATTTTGGTCCAAAGGCTGTTTGCAGTTCTGACCTTTGCTACACACTGTGCTCAAAATCTGCTCTGCTCTGGTGCCTGAGTGAGACCCAGACCCTTTGGGTGGTGCAGATGAGGGTGTGTGTGCACAGGGTTGCCAAAATGGTGATTCCTCACAAATTTGGCTGAACTGAGGTGGAGCTGAGGGATGCTCATGCCTCTCAAGATGGTGATTTCCTCTTGTTGTCTTTCAAAAGCCCAGAGAAGGGTTTGTTTTCACACCTCAGCCAGAAGCCAGGCTGCAGCACCCTGAGCCCTGCCAGGCCCTGCCAAGGCAGATGGTTCTATTTGACCTTCTGCAGTCACTTCTATTTCCATCAGCAGCTCTGTAAATGTTTCTGGGCAAAGGGATTTAATCTTCTTTTATGATACCTGCCAGGAAAATCCTCCTGGAGACAGCCCCACATTGTGCCTGCTCATTTGTCTGTGCTTAGGAAAGGGATGAGTCTGTCAGGTTGTGCATCCTGGTTCCTCCTGGGGAACACAGCCTCCTCAGCTAGTGATTTAACCAAAGTGACTCCACACATGGGGCTCCTGACCTCCCCAACCTTTACCTTTGGCTTTATCCTACTGTGATGTAAACTAAATAACTCCTGATTTATAAGGCAGCAGAAAGGCTTCAGCTACATATATATATACAAAAAAGTTTGTGGTAAGTACTATTTATTGTTTATGTGCAAAGACTTCCCATTAGGATTAATTTCCCTTACTTCAATCCTAAAATGGTTTGGAAGGACCTTAAAGACAATCCAGTTTCACCCCTTGCCATGGGCAGGGACACCTTCTGCCACACCAGGTTGCTCCAAGCCCCATCCAGCCTGGCTTTGAACACTTCCAGGGATGGGGCCATACTTCTGGCCAGATTAAACTCAGGAATGGAATTTAAATGTTGCTCAGAGGATGGGCTGAGGTTTACTCCTGTGCTTGAGACACTGATAATCAATTCCTGCTCCAGCAGGTCTGTGTGAAGGTCCCTGCAGTGTCCCACCTCTGGCTGGCTGCTTGCTTTGGTCTGAGTTTGTCCCTAAGGAGATGGAGGTGCAGGAAGAGAACTTTTCTCTTTCAACCCACTCACCCCTGGGACTGCTGCCTCTGCTGCTGACCCCAAACAGCAGCCAAAGGTCACAGCTCAGTCCTCAAATGTCCCAGAAGAGGAAGTGCTGTACATGCTGAAACTGTCTCCTCGACAAAACAGCAGGACCAAAACTGCAGCTGGGGATTAAACAGCCTGACCTGGAGTAACACAGGCTTGCCAGCCAGAAGAGAAAGGTAAATTAGTGATTTGGGGTGGGAAGGCAACTGTGGGAGGGAAAGATTTGGCTCCCAAAAGGGGCAAATCTCTCTGGATCTCAGTGATAATTTCCTCACTGTAAATGATCATTTATTGAAACAGGCTTCCCAGGAAATGGGTGGAGTTCCTGGGAGTGTTCAAAAACATGTAGGTGAGGCACCTGGGACAGGGGTTAGTGCTGGGTTAAGAGTTGGACTTGATCTTAAAGGGTTTTTCCAACCGAAATGATCCTGTGATTCCATGGTGATGCTCCTCATGGTGACAGCACAAGGAAAGGTGTGGGCATTGCCAGGACAGTGTCCTGACAGCCTGGGAGGGGGCTGAGCTCAGAGGATGTAGCTGCTGGATCTGTCCTGGGAGTAGGGAACTGATCCCTGATTGACAGAAACCCACTGAGCATGGTGCAGTGTGAGCTGCAGCTTGTGATGGACACTGACACCACCCTTGATCATGGGGACGTGTCCTGGCCTGTGTTTATCAGCTCTGGGGTGAGGAACCTGTGCCTGGGGGCTGCACACAGCCTGTGGCTTCATTCCAGCCCCTCCTCGTTAGGGCATCTCAGTTTAAAGCTTTTGAGCTGAAACCCTTGGCTCTTGCCAACCTCCAGGGCTCTCCTGCACCATCTGCCATGCCCATATGCCCAAGGTTTTGTCCAAGGGCACCTGCACATACCCTGGATACCACTCTGGAGGGGTGAGGACAGCCCTCACAAGGTCTTTGAGCTGAAGGAATAACAATAATTTCATTTTGTGCCCAAAAGGAGCAGGTGATCCAGAGGAGACATGCAGCTCAGAGTGGACATGGTTAATCTATTCCAGACAAGCAGTACAGACAAGATCCCACAGGATTTAACCAGGAGCTGCTCCCTGGGGAGAGTGACTGGAAGTGTGACCATAGCCCTGGTTAATGAGATCATTTGTAGCTGGTTCAAAAGGTGGGAAGGACCTGCTTGACCTTTTGTAGTGGAAAAAGTCCATGGCCTTGTTTTACATAGTGAAATGGGAAGATCTAAGCCCTGGAGAAAGTAGCTAAGGCAGGAAATGTGAGTGCACATGTGGACAGGTGGCTGCAAGGACCTTGTTTGCAGAGAGGCTGGACCAGGGTAATGGACTGGCCTGACTTGGTTTGGGGGTTTCTGTGGTTTCTGCCTTGTCATGGGAACAGTGGGAACAGGGGCAGGGATTTATGGGGGTGAAGAGCAATGACTTCAACCAGTGCAAATGGATTTAGGTCTGTTTTGGCCATTGGGTTACCTGACTGATGGGGCAGCCAAGCTCTCCACAGGACAGTCCAACAGCTTAGGGATAATGTGAGTTGGGATGAACCTGTAGCTGCTCCAGTCCCATGAAGTGCCAAGATGATCCCAATATTTGACCAGGAGCTGCAGGAGAGACTTTTGGAGAAATCTTGAGCTCATCAAGTCATCAGCCTGGGATCCTGACTGCAAATCAACAAGCCTGGCTCCCTGGGAGTGTGGAGGTTTGTGAGGAGCTCCTCACACCTTCCCATGAACTGGCAGTCAGATTCCTGATAGAAATTTGTCCTGCCCCGTGGAAACATGCTCCTGGCTGTGATGTATCAGAAATTCAACAAAGGCAATGTTTTCTGTGAAATGTCCAGCATTCAACAAATCTGCACACTCTGATGGGGAAAAAAAAAAAAAGTTTGCCTGGAAAATTCCCAAGCATCCTGACTGGCCCTGTGTGATGTTAAGAAATGTGACAGCATTATGCTGTCCATCCCATCCCTTGGGTGTAACCTCATCCCATACCTGAATAACCTGTCACTCTTGGATAAAGGCTCTGGCTCTCTGCCCTGGCTCCCCTCTGAGCTTGTTTCCATGGATTTCTGCCATGAACATGGCTTTATCTTGGTCTCCTAAGGAAACATAACTTCATGAGCACACTTTGCACAAGAATGGAAGATCTCTGGCTTCATCTATGACTTTGTTCTTTACCTTCCCTTGAAGCATTTGACCAACTTCCACCAGATTTCATGGCAAGAATCACAAACAGAAAGGTTTTACAAGCTGGTGGTTGGCTTGCACCAGAGTGGGATCACAAGGCACGAATCCACATGGAATCATTGCCAGCTTTGTTGCATGTTGAACTATTGCTCTCTCTCCACTCCTCTTTTTGTCCCTTCAGAGTGAGATTGAAGGGGCCAGAAAAGGTGCACATGGCTGGAAAAAGGAATTTGCCTCTGTTTGGGGTCTGTAGTAGCTGTCTCCCACCCAAAGTCAGGCTGGGTCCCTTTGCTTTCCCCTCTGGAAGTTGCTCTGCAAAGCAGAGCCCATGAAGCTGCTCTCCAAAAGCCTCTGAGATTGTTGCTTTACAAAAGGAGGGAAAGTTAATTTTTCAAGTCATTAATTTTGACTTGGCTTTCCAGAAGGTTACAATGTGGAAATAACAAACATCCCAGCTGTAAAATTCATGTGTTCCTCAAGGGATTGCAGGGAGGCTCCAGGAACAACCTGCTCACATTTGGAAGTCATGTCAGCCCTTCAGCAGAAGGCTGGAAAATTCAATGGATTTTGGTGTCTATGTGACTTGATAAAATCTAGGTTTCTTCACTAATTGAGCAACTGCCAGGGTGGGGTTTAGGAAGGGTGATGAAGATTTGGACACTCCTGATGACAAGGTGTGAGCTGGTCACGTCCCTTGTCCTAGAAACATCTCAGGTGGACAAGATTCATCAGCACAGAAATGAGATGTTTTCTGGCACCTGATAAAACCTGTGAGCTCTGGCATCCAGACTCTGCCCTGATTGTAAAATGGCCACAGCCACCACGAGAAGCAGGAGTCATTCACTGTCCACACCTACACAGGATGTGTGGAATGACCTCCAGGAGTCACGTCCTACAGGGATGCCAGAGTCATTTGAGGATGGAGTCTGCTCTGCTGGGAGTGTTTGGGTTGAGTGATTCCTGTCCCAGCTGGATTTTGCAGGAAAGAGGCACTTTGGGATGGAGCAGCGAGCCCCATGCTGCCAGCCAGGGGGATCTTTGGAGAAATCCAGGTGCTGCCAATCCCCCCTGTGACCCTGCTCTTCTGCAGGCACATCTTGTCCTCCTGGTTTGGAAGAGCAGTCTCCTCCCCAGCCACCCAAATATGCAGCTGCAGTGCCAAAGAGGCTTTCACAACCTCCTGTGTGACAGGGGCAGACGTGGGGAAGGTGGTGATGTCAAGGGTGGTTGCTGCAGCAACCCCAACACCAGGGTGTGTGCACCCTTTCCAAGAATGTGACTGTGACAGGATGGACAGAACATGGGGACCAGCTCAATGCTACACCAGGAAAAGCCACAAAAGGAATTTGAGGGACAATGGGAATCCATGGAGAACAGGATTAAAGGCCTGATTCTGCTGCTGTGTGCCCCCTTGGGGACTGGCTATCTCAATGTCAATGGCATTTCAACCACCAGACACTCAATTTCTTGGTTTGACCAAGAAGAGATTTAACTTCAAAAAATCCAGGTGAGGCACCCTGCTCTCTCTCTGGGGGCTCACGGATCCCATTGGAAGGCAGAAAAAGACCATGGAGCAGCAGAGACTGGTGCTCCCTTCTCCTGACAGGTTTGAACTGCCAGGTGCAGAGTGTGGTGGGCACAGGACAGTCAGCACATGGTGATGGATAGCATGATTATGGACAGATGGCTTTATTATGGATTATTGTGGCTGCCCCATCCCTGGAAGTGTCCAAGGCCAGGTTGGACAGGGCTTGGAGCCACCTGGGATAGTGGAAGGTGTCCCTGCCCATGGCAGGGGGTTGGAACTAGGTGGCTTTTAAGGTCTCTTCCAACTTAAACAATTCTGTGATTCTAAGAATACATGATTCTATGATTTCCTTCATGGGTTACCTCAGTGACAGGTCTGCAGAAATGTCTGGGGATCCTAAAGGATGAATTTTTATGCTTCAGGACCCCACTCCATCCCCCTCTCCTGTGGGAAAACCACCCTGGTTGCCCTTAATGTAGAAAGATATCAAAATTCTCTTTTGCACCTGAGGAAGAACCAGGCACAGCACTTACAAAGCTGCATAATTCAAGCAGATCTCCCATGAACTGCAGCCCAGAGGTGCTTTGATGCTCTCTGATGTGTGGGATTTAGTAAAAAATAAGGACATGTATCAAATTCTCTGAGTGAAAAAAGGAGAGAGGTCAGGACATTGCTGCTTCCCAAACTCACAGCTCAGTTCTGTGGAACAAGGATGTTGGAATTAGAGGTGGGCCAAAGGACTGGCCACCAGGCCCACCTTGATTTAAACTCCCTCCATTCCCTTACAAGCCCAGGGAATCTCCAATGGAATTTTCTGCCTTCCCAACACACAAAGGCAACAAACTAAAAGGCCTCTCTGAGTCTCTCCTGGTGGAAAACTATCTACAAAAGCTGAATATTCTTCTTTTAATTTAATTTTAATAGCCAAAACATACTATTCAGGCAGTAGATCCAATATTTCTTGGCTAGCAGGGATGATTAAATCTCTATAACTATATGCTACAGAGTGCTCTTGCTGCAATAAATAAAGGTCAAAGGCAAGACACTTCCTGCTACTTTTGCTGACACGTGGCTGCCATTTAGTGATTCATAATCTCTACACACGGCTTGGCACACACTGAGGATTTTTTTTTTTTTTTTTTTTTTAACAGGAGCTGTATTCCACTTGTGCAAACATAACAAAGGATTTAAAGGGACCTGCTCTGAGCCACCTCCACCAGCAGGAAGAATCAGCAAAAGGTAACACAGATGAGCAGGACAATGGGCTGTAGGTTGAGCTATGCACAAGAAATGGGAGCTGATTCTCTGCTGGCTTTTAGGGGTGTTTGAGCTGAAAAAAAGTTTAAAGCTATGCCTGTGTTTGATTTTTTTAAATAGCTTTTTTCTTCTGTATATCCCAGTGCCTTGTGGAACTGCTGAACACTGATGTGCCTGAGTGGCAGAAAACAAATACTGGGAGGTAAAGAAAAGCTGATGGGTTTGGGTAGGATCGTGGTGGGCTCTGGTCTTTTGGTCCTCAGGCTGGGATTTAGTTGTGAGGTGGACTATGTTGAGATTAATTTCATTATCTGGGCAGGAAAAGGGAAAAATATTACAGGAAATAAGTGTTTTGCCATTTTGGGTCTGCTCTGTGGTTTGCACAACGTGTTGGTAGCAGATGTAAAGGGGCAGTTGCAAAAAGATGTGAAATGCCCTTTATATTTAGGAAGTATTTTGGCCATAAACTGCTTGTTTCATCCATCAGGCATTCTTAGTTCTGAAGAATTAAGTTGTGTAAGATTGTGGCTATTTTATTCAAGACTTTTTTTTTTTTTTCTGTTTCTCTGGAAAATATCTGCAAGGATCAGACAAACCTGAAATATGAGGACGTGGAGAGCTGCTGGGTATTGGGGTTTTTGTCCTGAATGCAGTGAAAAGGAATGACTTTTTTTAATGCACTCTCACAATTTCTCAGACTGCACTGAAAATCTGCATATTTTCCCATTTTTATTTGTTTCAATGACTTCATAACATGCTTCCAGCTGGAGGCGGATTGGGGAGTGTGAATCTGTGAGCAAGTAATTCCATGGAGGATTGCCTGCTACCTTTGGTGGTCGGTCCACTTCATTTCCTTTTGGTAACTTTATTTTTCTACTGTTTATTTGTGAAAAGTTCAGGGAAATGGTTTGAATTCTGTTGTTTGAGTGAATTCACCATGCAGTCATGGAATTGTAGCATCATGGAATGGTTTGGGGTGGAAAGGACCTTGAGGATCATCTTGTTCCAATCTCCTGCCATGGGCAGGGACACCTTCCACTATCCCAGGCTGTTCCAATCCCTGTCCAGCCTGACCTTGGACACTTCCAGGGATCCAAGGGCAGCCACAGCTTCTCTGGGCACCCTGTGCCAGGTCTCAGCATCCTCACAGGGAACAATTCCTTCCCAATATCCCATCTAAGTCTTGCCTCTTTCAGTCACATTGGGATTTGCATTACAGCCCAGAGACCCCTTAGCTGTGCATCAAGACCCAGTCCCTGCATGGGAGCCCAGCTGAGGGGCACAGGAGAGGAAAAGCTGCCTGGGGAAGGGGAATCTGAGTGGGATCCTTGCAGCCCGTGGTCCTAGTGACTGAATCATGCTGCTGATGTCATTTATTAGGGCTGTTTCCTGCTGAGGAACAGACTCAGCACCACACAGGTCTCCAGCCACTGCTGGCACACTCCAGAGCAGTGAATCACTGCTGCTGTTTGCTGAGCTGAGTCACTCGTGAGGACAGAGACCTCACAGAAAATGTTCCTTGGTGAACAAACTACTCCAGGAACTCAGTAAAAAAAAAAAAAAATAAATTCAGGTTCCTTTTTGGCATCTTTTGCCTGATGGAAGGAGAGTTTTTCTCAGTGGAATATCTCTGCTCCAAGGTGGTGTCTGGGTGCAGAGTGACCTGTGTTTCCAGCTGGCAGAACAAAGCAGGGATCGTGTTTGAAGGCTGTTTGTTCAGCATCCCAGTAACAAGACTTTGGGCACCTGGAAACTTTGGCAAGCAAAACCTGTATTTATTTTTTTTTTTTTAAATTCTGAATCCTAAGGAAACAGAGGGGGTGAGGGGGAAGTTTAGGGTTTTTTTTTCCTTTTCAACCAAAAAGGAAATTATGCAAGGAGGGGAGAAAAAGTTGTTCCAAGGCCAAATTATCACCTGCTCACTTTAATATTGGCTCAGATAAGTAAAAGAAGAATTGAAGGAGCACATAAATGAGGTCTGGAAAAATCCTGTGTTCAAGGGACCAGGGTAGTGAGTGAACAGCAAGTGTCTTGGCTCTACAGGAATCAGTGGCCAGAAAATGAAATTAGTGGGATGTATCCATGAAGATGGGTCCTTATACAACGGGTAGCTGAGCTGGCAAGGTCTTTCTGAAGGATATTGTGGACACAAAAAGTTTCAGGAGGTAAATGGGCAACTCAGAAATGATGGAATTTATGGAGAGATATCTTCTGGGGTTTACTATGCAGACAAATCCCATCAGACATCCCTTGAAGTGATTTATAAAGAAGGCAAGGAGAACTTTGGGGAGATGTTTTGTGTGTTTGACCCAACTTCAAGCAGCTGCTTGTTGGCACTGTTTTTATGTTTTTTTTTTCCCCATCACTTTAACCTGAAGCAGCAGGAAGAAAAATGAAGAAAAATATTTTTTGGCCACTAAAGCCATGGTACTTTGCACCATGGGATCAGAGTTGGGAACAGCATTCCTGGGCACAAGGGGCAGGAAAGTGTCCCTTATGTAGGAAATCCCAGGTTGAGGTGCCCCAAATGATACCAGAGAGCACCTTATGAGGATGCTCAGCTTTCTTACATTTTGTTTTCCAAATCCCTTCCTACCTTCATCTGTACCAGCCAAAGCAGGTTCCCAAGCTGGATGGAGCCTGGGCCAGAGCACTGTGGCTCTTTTTATTCCCCTAATGTGTCCCAGCAACACTGGGCAGCCAGCCTGGCATTTTGACTGAGATTTTAAAGGCTTGCTATTACAGATTTCTCCTTTTCTATTTCTCTCCCAGAACACTGGGTAATTTTACCTTTGTTTTTTTTGTTAAACTCTTGTTTTCCCCTTCCTTTGGGGATTGGGACAAGGGACATAGCTCTGTAAAATTTATTTGGGTGCCAGATCCCTGCTAGCACCCATCACCTGCTGTAGTGTGCTGCTACCTTTCTCCTTCCCCACCTCAGAGCCAGGCAAACACATTCTGCTCTTTTGGGATTATATCCTGGAGATTTGAATGTCACAGCAGGCTGTGCAGTTTAACACAGGAAACATTTGTGGCTGCTATTTAAGAGAAATAAGTTGCTCATGTTTCCTTGGGAACCAGCCCGTCAATCAAGCTCACTTGACTCCCCTGTTATTAAAATAAAATGTGAAAGAGTAAATGGAAGGGCAAAAACACTGAGCATATTTTGTATCCAAAGTACGCATCCTTATGTAAAGGAGTGTTTTTTCAGCTTTTTCAGATGGAGTGCTGTTCTTTTGGATGACTTTTGCTGGCAGTGCTGTGTCTTCACACACAGAACTTGGAGCTGACTGTAAAAGAACACCCTGCAGCTCAGCAGTTGTTGTATTATGCCTGTGTGCAGGTTACACACAACACTTGCTCCCCCTGGCACTGCTTCCCTGCCTGCCTGTGGCTGTACCCAGCCTGCAGTTTTCATTTCACCTCTTAGGCTGTTCCTTCAGAGCTTCCCATCCCACCCCAGGGGTGTTTCTGTGCCTCATTTTGTGTGGGTTTATAGGAGAGTTTATCTTTAAGACCTGCCACTCGCAGAGGCAGCAGGTTATCCGTGGGGCAAGGCTATTTTTAGGGAGTGCAGTGCCAGGATGGCTCACTGCTCTTGGCAGCCAACACGTGCAGAGCACAAAGGCAGCTCTGTGCTCAGGGCTGCAGAGCCCCAGGAGCTGGGAGCCAGGCACGGGCAGGGAAAGGGCTCAGCAGGATCACCCTGGGCAGGGAGAAGGGCTGGGAGCTGCAGGGAGGCTGCAGCAGGAACTGCAGGGCCAAGGGAGGGGAGGGCAGGCAGGGATGCAGAGACTGGGAGGGAAAATGGGTAAGACTTGTGCTGGTTTGCAGGACAGGTGTCTGCCAAGAAAGGCAGGAGCTTCTTTTGGAAATGGAGAATGTAAAGCCCCTCCCTCCAAATTATTATTATGATTTTGAAATTAAGAGGCTCTCTGGTAAAGATAGGGGAATTAAGAATGACAGTTCTTTAATTTTTACAAGAAAAATTAAAATAGAAATGCAGAATTACACAGAACAATCCCAACCCTGCCAGAGTCAGAATCCAAGCTGGCACAGTCAGTCAGTCAGGGTGGTGGCACAGTCCCATTCCATGGTGCTGCATCCTCCTGCAGGGGCAGATGTGGTTCAGCTGGAGCAGTGCTCCTGGAGAAGGTGCAGTTTCCTCTGAAGGTGCAGGGATGATGTGGAAGGGTCTGGCTTTCCTCTGGAATCCAGTGGAAAGGCTGCTCTGGTGTTCCAAATCTCAGTTTTTCTCTGGGTAGGAAAGGCTTGGCTCCTGCCCTGGCTGGAGCATCTCCCAGTGGGATGATGGAATTTTATCAGCCATGCCCTGGGACTCAGTGGCCATGAACAGGAGATATCTGCTGGAGGGAGGATGGGCTGTGGGAAGATAAAGATGATTGCCCAGCTGGTTTAAAGATGGCCCATGAGCAGAGAATATGTGCCAGGAGATCAGGGGCACTGCCCCAGCCGGGTCAGCAGATGGGACAGAACACACATTGCTGGCACATCCTGTATGGCAACCAGAGACAGACTGGATGTGGCACTTGGTTCCATGGTCTAACTGAGGTGTCAGGTCATGGGTTGGACTTGATGATTTTGAAGGTCTCTTCTAACCCCGTGATTCTGTGAATTCTGTGAAATGGGAAGTTCTCAGGATCATTGTCTAGCTTTTGCTGGTATCAGCCTTTGGCTTTTGAAGTGAAATATCCAAACCATAATGCGTGGAAGAGATATATTATCTGCAACACCTGGCCAGTGCTGGAGATCCAAAATGGGATTAGTTTGCATTTTCCACCATGCTTTCCTCTACCTGCTGTGAGATAAAGGCAGGACCTGCATTGATGTCAGCAGCAAAGCCTCCTCCCAGATTTCCACATTCAGCCCTGTTCCTTTGCACCTGCCAAATTTTCATTTCCTGGATTCTTTTTTTTGTGTTTGAAATAGTTTAAGTGATTGTGGTTTCATGCAACCTGTGCTGAATTGACGACAAAGGGGTGTAAATGTTCATAGCTGCTTTCACAAGAAGGTATGTTGGGTGAGATAAGACTGGCTCTGCTGGAATAACTTGTGAAGGATGTGCTAGAGGTGCACAAAATAGTGATAAGTTGCTGAGAATCCAGCTATTCACTCTGTCCCACAATATAAGGACATGAGAGCATTCAGGGCTGGAGCACCTCTCCTGTGAGGAAAAACTGGGAGAGCTGGGGGTTTTCAGCATGGAGAAATATCCAGTGAGAACTTAGAGCCCCTTCCAGAGCCTGAGGGGCTCCAGGAGAGCTGGAGAAGGACTTTGGACAAGGGATGGAGGGACAGGACACAGGGAATGGCTTTTCACTGCCAGAGGGCAGGGATGGATGGGATATTGGGAATAAATCCTGCCCTGTGAGGGTGCTGAGGCTTTGGCACAGTATACCCAGAGAAGCTGTGGCTGCCCCTGGATACCTGGAAATGTCCAGGGCCAGGTTGGATGAGGCTGGAGCAATCTGGGATAGTGGAAGGTGTCCCTACCTATGGCAGGGGATTGAAATAGAATGATCTTTCAGCTCCCTACCAATCCAAAGCACTCCATGAATCTCTGATTCTAGGATGAATGGAAATAGCCAGCTCCATGCAAATTAAAGGATGTGCTATTGGTACTATTCCTTGATTCACTGTCAACATTTACCTGAAGAGAGCAAACCAGCTTGTGGAAACAAAACCCAAATAAGGTTATTAAATACAGAGGAACCATGTCTACCCCACAAAGTCCCTGACAGAAGATAACTGGGAGCTGAGAGTGGTGAGTCCTGTTCTCCCACTTGTGGAGACTCAGGTTGTTCCTGGCCTGCACACAGATGTGTGTGCAGAAGATAGTGCCACCTTTGAACCTGCTCTCTGCTGTGCTCCAGGGAAAGCATTTCCAATTTTCCTCATCCAAATGAAACCACAAGGGCACTTTTGGTAAAAACTCACAGAAATGGAATCATGAAGGATTTTTAAATTTGGCACAGAGAATTTTGTGGTAAGAATAAGTAATTGGGACTTGAAGCTTGACAGATCTAAGCCAACAAGAGCAGCACATTTGCAGCTTTTTGGATGTGTGTTTGCTACCCCAATTTATTAAGGATTGCAAAGGATCTTCCACACATGGATTTTTTTTTCCTATTGCTGAGATTGGTAACTTTTCTCAGCAGATATATCCTTCCAGAAATCCATGTAGGAAAGTGCCAAAGGCTGCAGCTCTCAGGATATTAAAAGAAATTACTGCTTGAGCAGTTTCATTCTGGAAATTGCCTTCCTAGAAGGGAACAAGGATGAGCAAACACAGGAGGGGAATTTCTCCTTCTCACCTGGACTAGTTTTAATTTATAACCACAAAGGTAAGCTGGGTGGTTGTTCTGTGTCCAGATTGTTCATCATCACAGGGAAATATTTATAAGGGAGCTTCCTGTCACCTTGACAGCTGTCAAATGATGACAGAATAGCAAAGGTCATTGTTACCCATTCCCATGAACTGCTGCAGCTACACTGTGATGACTGGAAGGTCACAAGGATTTTTTTAGCAAAGGACAGACTCTCTGAAGTGACTTTTGAAACTGCCTGTAGCCTGAATTCACTTTCAAAAGCAGGCTGCTGGGCTTTCAGGTTCCCTTTGTAGTCTTGGCAAAACCTTTTATTGATTTATTGTCAGGGGATTGTGAGGAAAAGGGGAAAAACACCCACAAGAGGCGACACTGTTTGATCTCTGCCCTTCCTCCTTGTGCTTGTGATCCACAGCCTTGCCTCAGATAAAATTTCTGGTGGGATTTGATATTTATGTTAGAATGCTTCTGTCTTCTGCACCGGACGTGGGTTTGGTTTTTCTCCTGGGAATGTATGTTTTTGTTTGAGTGCTCAAGTGTTCCTCAAGTGGGTGAATGAATCATGGAAATCCTGTATTACGGATGGATGGAAAGATAATAAAGCATTATATGTGGTAAGTTTGCTTTGCCTACTTTGCAGGTAAAAGGGATTAATCTTTCTCTAGTAAACAAACAGTGTAGAGGATGGAAAAGCCAGCTGGGCTTGTTTGGAGTTGCTGTAGTTATTTAACACAGGGATTTTTCTCAGACTGTACGTGGTGTCCTGCTTGGGGAAACACAAGCAGCTTTGTCACTTTGCATCACCCTGCCCAGAGCAGGAGCCAAAATCAGTACCCAGCTACCCTTAGGATACTAATTCCTGGGTTAGAAAACTGGAAACCCCTTTTGTGACTTACATATTTACTGTTCAAGTTATATTTTAACTTTATGAGGGTCCTGCCAGATGTCAGTGTGAGAGTGGACCCCCAAAAACTTGAGCCAAACTCATGGGGGCTTTTCACTGCAGACATGCTCCTAATGCCAAAGTCAAATTTTGGCAAGAGTGGGCAGCCTCTGAAACACAGCACACCCTGTGGCTCATATCAGGAGTCTCTGTACTGAGATTCATGACTTCAAATAGATAACAGCACTTTCCCCAACATTTTTAAATCTAAGGATGAAAAATGCAGTGAAACAACAGTAAAAGGCAAAACCTTTTTATGCCAAACATCAGGAATGTGGTGCTTTGGAGCACAGAGGGGTACTCTCTGCTGCCTGTTTTTATTTGCCACTCCTGCTCTCTTTTTCAGGTAACTGGATCCTTATCTTCCTAAAAAAAAAGCTTCATGTCAGGCTCAGTGCTCATCTCACCTGACAATTCTAGGAATGGGGCATCATGTTGGTCAATAGGAATCTAGAGAACAATCACTTAATGGCTTTAAGTCATTATTCTGCTTAGTAAAAAATAAAAAAAGCAACATCAGTCCATCCAATAGATCTTGGCCAGACTTCAAACATGCCCAAACCCAGAAATACAGCTTCACAGAGTGCCCAGGTGCCTCCCACCCTCCCTGAGCTCTCCTGATTTGTTTGCTGGAATTCCTTCCCCATCTGAAGGTGTGTATTGAAGGATATGAGACCTGAGCTATTTCTGTCCATTCTGTGGTGCAAAAAACCCTTCCAGAAAGAGACCTTCCAGGCAATCATACCCTTTTCTTTCTTCACATTGATTATGTCTTTGGATTGCAGCCCTGAGTAATCTTTTCAGGTGTGTTGCACAAAGGTCTTTCTCCTCCTTGTTTTTTGGGTTAGGCTCTTCAGATTTTTACTATTTGCTTTACATTTCAGTCATAAACCTGTCCTTCACTAGTGCTTCCCAGGAAAGTTGCTTTATTCACTAGGTGATCTGCTCATGGAAAACAAATGTCAAAGGCACAAAAAGTGCTGGTTCTAGGATTTCATCAAATTTCCTTGGGACTACCATCTCTACAGGCACCAGCCTCAGTCATATCTGTCAATTACTCTTCCTTAATGCATTGAACACTGTATTAAACATGGGCTTGCAAGGTATTTTAGCTTTATTTTCCCACAGGTAATTGCATTTCTGTGCACCCTCAAAACGCCTCACAAGCATTCCTAGGGTTTAGAGCTGGCTCTGTTGCCAAATTTAAACTGGAGAAAGAGGGTAGAGCCCAGGGGACTCCTAATACCCAGAGCTTTCTAGATTTAGCTCAAATCCTTCTCGTTGCAGCCAGGCAAGCTCAGAGCTACTGCAGCCCTGCAGCACAGTTGTTTATTTGCTGTGGAGGAAATAGAAGTGCCATTCAGTAGGAATTGGCTCACCAGCTTTCCCAGCTGCTGGATGACAAGCATCCCTCATGCTTCAGCTTCCCTGTGGGTACAGGGGGCACCAGTCTGTCCCTCGTGGCTCCTTTTTGGCTACCATCAAACATTGGGCCTGGATTTGAGGCAGCCCTGAGGGGCAGGTGTTGCTCTGTGAGATGCTGAGGACTCCAGGCAGGAAAACCTGGCTTTCCCTCATCCTCTGCAGATAAGTATCTCCAAGCTGGGCCATCAAACTGTGCCTATTTCCTTATCACCTCTGACTTTGCTGGCTCTGGTGGGAAAGGCTGCTCTTTCCAGCCTCACTGCCAATTCCTCTCTTTCCAGATATGGCTGGTTGGAGCAGGGATATGGCTCATTTCCCTCAAGTCCTTTAATTTGCAAAGCTCTGCTTCTATCTGTAGGCTAGGTGCAGACCCAGTGCTGAGGCTGTGAGCCCACCACCAGGCACAGGGTGTGCTGAATGGGGACAGCCATCCCAATGGCTGGCAGAGCACAGACCCCATCCCAAAAAGTGTCTGGACATGGAATCATAGAATATTCTGAGTTGGAAGGGACCCACAAAGACTAACCAGTCCAACTTCTGGTCCCTCTGGCAGATGACAACCCCAACAATCTCACTTGAGAGTGTTGTTCAAACCCTCCTGCAGCTCTGGCAGCCTCAGGGCCGTGCCCATTCCCTGGGGAGCCTGGGCAGTGCCAGCACCCTCTGGGGGAAGAACCTTTTCCTAAAATCCAACTAAACTCCACCTGAAATATTTTCTTGGGTCCTGTCAGTGGCCATCAGGCAGCAGAGATCAGAGCTGTCTCTCTTTTCCTTCCTAATGAAACTGCAGACCATGGTGAAGTCTTTCTTCAGTCTCCAGCTGAACAGACTAAAGGACCTCAGCCATCCATTGTAAGGCTTTCCCTCTAGACCCTTCCCCAGTTTCATGTTGCTGCTTTGGATGCTGTCTAATAGCTTTATACTCTTTTTATATTGTCCCTTGTCCTATACTGATTGTCAAACATTACAGTGGCTTCAGCCTCTGGGTACTTTGAAGGGTTTTAAATCCAGTGGTGATGGCAGCACTGAAGAGCAGTCAGGGAAGAACAAGGTCTGGAGGAAAGCAGCCTGCATACACTGCATATATGAAATTGAAGAATTTGCACAGTTGTCTGGTATCTGATGGAAGCTGGGAACCCCGAATCCATGTTATTCTTGCTGTTTTCCCCAGATGTTTTGGCTGGCTCAGCAACCTGAGCCCAGCCGTGCAGGTGCAAAGCTCTGGCAGGTGGCTGAGTGTGTTTTATAAAACCTTAAAATGCTTGAAGGCAGCGTGCAGACATGACTGATTTCCATCCAAGGAGCAGCCTTTCCTCCAGACTTTCCCTCCAGGCATCCAAAAGCAATTTCAGCCAGCCTTTAATGGGAAGGCTGTGGGATGTCTGAGTGCTCCAGCTCTGTGGTGGACCTGCATCCCATGAGTTACACATTGCTCAATCCTGGTCACAAACTTTTTTTTTGGAAAGAAACTGTAATTTAATAAAACCTGTGATTATGGGGCTGCTGCTTGGAGAGGAGACTTTTACCCTGCAGCTGCATGAAAAGTATCAAATTCAGAAGGAACAGGGACATCTCCCCTTTGCTTTAGGGTCTGAGTGCCATCTCCCAAACTGGGACACAGAACTGGATTTTTTTGGCTTTCCCTTCCATTTGGAAGAAGTCTCCATTGCACAGGCTCTGTGCCCAGAGCCACTTAAGAGTATTTTTATTATATACAGAATTGCAGAATGGTTTGGGTTGGAAAGAACATTAGAGATCACTCAGTTCCAACTCCCTGCCATGGGGCAGGTCACCTTCCACTAAACCAGGCTGCTCAGAGCTTTGTCCAAACTGGTCTTGAACATTTCCAGGGAATGTATATTCCAGTTTTGCATATATGTGAAATGGTTAATATATAGTATATATATATTATGTATACATATATTTACATTTCATAATTATATATTATAGTGTTTGTATACATATGTTGGAGAAGGTCCTTTGCTAGCTTTTAGTAGTCTTCAAGCTGAAAAAAAATTAAAGCTTCGCCTATTTTTGATTTTCTATAATTTTTTTTTCCGTATTTCACATTGCCTCGATTAAGTGCATGAACATTGCTATCAGCGAGTGGCAGAAACCAGATGGTGAGAGATAAGAAAGCGTGACGGTGTTTGGGTAGGAATGCGGTGGGCTGTGTTTTTCTGGTCCACAGGCTGAGCTTTAATTGTGAGGCGGACTCCGATGAGATTAATTTCATTGTCTGCACAGGAATAGGAAAAAAAGCTGTGCAGGAATTAAGTTATTTTCCACACTAGGTCTGCTCTGTAGTTTGGCGAACGCTCCGGCGCGGGGGTATCAAAGCAGCCTTGAAATACAGCGGTAACCGCAAGAGGTGAAAAAGACCCGTCCCGCTTAGGAAGAAAATTAGATTTAAAATGCTCGTTTCAGCAAACAGGGGCCGATGCGCTCGGAGCTCCACATTCAAGTTGCAGGAGGGGCGGAGGAAGCGGCGCAGGAGGCGGAGAAGGGGAAGGAGGAGGCGGCGAGGGCGGGGGATGCTCGAGGCGGAGCCGGGGCGGGCCGCAGGGGAGGCGGCTGGAAAACAGGCCGGCGCTGGTTCTCGGCCCGCAGTGCCCGCAGCCGCCGCTCAGCCGCGCCGGGAGCCGCTCAGCCGCGGGAGGCAGCGAGGCGAGAGCCGGGCGGGCGCCCCGACCCCGACAGTCCCCTCCGGCACCGCACCGCACACACAGGTACGCGGCGGGCCCGGGCCGCTCCGAGCGCTGCCCTCGGCCCCTCACCGGCACCTGCGGCCGGAGGGCCGGTGCCGCCCCGGCGGGGCTGCCCCGTGTCCCTCACACAGCGCCCGGGGAGAGGGCGGGGGGCTTTGTGTGGGGTACGGAGCCGCGGTCTGTCCCACACGGCCACATCGGCGAGCCGCTCTCGGGCCGTTCCCGTGCCCGTCCCACACACCTGCCCGAGGGTCATTCCCTGTGCCCCATCCCACACACCTGCCCGAGGGTCATTCCCTGTGCCCCATCCCACACACCTGCCCGAGGGTCATTCCCTGTGTCCCGTCCCACACACCTGCCCGAGGGTCATTCCCTGTGCCCCATCCCACACACCTGCCCGAGGGTCATTCCCTGTGCCCCATCCCACACACCTGCCCGAGGGTCATTCCCTGTGTCCCGTCCCACACACCTGCCCGAGGGTCATTCCCTGTGCCCCGTCCCACACACCTGCCCGAGGGGTGATTCCCTGTGCCCCGTCCCAAAAATGATCCCAAAGGAACCAGCCCTGTGCCTCGTCCCACACACCTACCCAGGGGATCCTTCCTTGTGTCCCGTCCCACACACCTGCCCGAGGGTCATTCCCTGTGTCCCGTCCCACACACCTGCCCGAGGGTCATTCCCTGTGTCCCGTCCCACACACCTGCCCGAGGGTCTTTCCCTGTGTCCCGTCCCAAACGTGATCCCAGAGGACCCAGCGCTGTTCCCGTCCCAAACACCACCCTGAGGGTTCAACATTGTGCCCCATCCCGCACATCACCCTGAGGAACCATCCCCGTGCCCCGTCCCAAACACCACTCACGTTCCCCGTGCCCCATCCCACAGTCTCACCTCCCCGAATTCCTCCAGGGCAGGTTCGCTGTGCCCCATCCCAGGCTCCCCAAACCGCCCCAGGAGTTCGCCGCCCCTCCGCCCCTTGCCACCCCAGCCCAGGTGCAGGGCAGGTGTCATCCCCGCCGCTTTGTGTGTGGGAACGAGGATCGCTCTGTCGGCCGAGGGCGGAACACGCGTGGCTGTGTTGGGATTTTGGGGTGGTTTGGGTGTTTTTTCCCTCCCGTGTGTCCATGTCAGTGTGTGCCCCGCATGTGACACGAGCCCGCGCGTCCCTCCGCATTCCCCGCCTCGGCGGTGCCGGTGGTGACACGGAGGGGAGAGGTGGAGCGGGGATGGCACCGTGGTGGGATGTGAATGACGAGAGGTGAAGGCTCCTCTCGCTCGCTGCTTGTTTGTGTTTCTGGTGTTTTCGTGTTTATACAAAGCTGTTACAGTCCCGGGGGCTTGGCTGTTCGCACCGATCAGTCGAATCCATCGACTTCTGCGGGATCGCTGTGTCTCTGAGATCGGTGTGGTAGGTGGGGGATTAGTGCTGAATGCCGGGCAGTGAAATGCACAAAGCCAGTTGTCACTTACTGAAACTGACCTCAAAGCTTTTATTTACATTCTCAAGCCCATATACAGAATTGCGCTGCATCCTTGCTCTGCTCATCCCAGAAAATGCTTTCCATGGATTACAGACGCGCTGTCTCAAGCCTGGTGCCGGGACCAGCTGTAATTGTCTGATACATTAGATGTAAACACGAGCTTTACATAAAAGTGAAACCATATGTATCGCCTAACACATGGCCACTCTGTGATCCTGCACAAACAAAGTTGAGCCCAGAGCCCTGTCCTTAGCTCACCCTGTTGATCCACTTTTCCCGTAGCCTGTGAGACGCAGTCCCGTTCCCAGAGTTACCAGACAGGTTTAGTGGAGAACAAGAAATCAGCCCAGGAGCATTTCTGTGTGTTGTGCAAGAATGCTGTTATGTTCTCAGTCCTTTACAGATGTTGTTTTATTGACTTAGTGATAACATTTTACTCTCCTAGGTCCTTTTCCCTTTCCAGATTGTTAGGCCAGCACTTACTAATCTTTTATGGCACTGCTGTGGAACAGATGTACCGTGTTTTTTAGGGAGTAGCAAGCTCTGTGGTTTCAGCTGGCTTTGCCTCTAAAAAAAACCAGCACTGCCTTTCCCTGGTGCTGCTGTTGTGGAGTGGGTAGCTGGACTAGGAAGCCTGTTTGGATGGCTACTGAGCTGGCAAGAAGCCAGCAGGCTTGGGTCTGACTCAGTGCCTGCATCCAAATCGTTGTGTGGCTGATCAAATGTTTACCTGGAGTTCCTTGGGTTTGGAGCAGCATCCAGCTGGTATTTTAGCTAAGCTGTGCGTGAAAAGGGCTGTAGAGCTCTGATGCTTTAAATGCTAGAAGTGCTGGCTGCTGTTGGGTGCTGTGGTCACTTTTCCCTGCCCATCCTTGGGCTCTGTGGAGCAGCAGCTCTGGAGCTGTTCCACTTTGTCCTGAAAGGCTGGAGCACCACAAACACCCTGGGACCCCGTGGTCTCAGCCCTGCTGCTGCTGCTGCCACTCGTGGTTGTCCCTCTCTGCTTGGAGCTCTTTTCCCCCATTGTGTCTCTCCCTCCAAAGTGCCATGATTTAGCTGTGGTGTCTCTGAAACTCAGTGTTTTACTGGGATGGGGGAATCTCAGTTGATTTGGTGGCACTGGAGGGGTTGAGGTAGAGTTTGGAGAACTGGTGTCAAATTGTTGATATTCCTTACAAACAGCAGACCTGGTGGTTTCTGGGCTCCCTACAGCATCTAATAGGTGTGATGGTGCTTTTAGTGACCTCCACCTTCACCAAGTGGTGCAATTTGGATTTTTCTCACTCATCCATCCTCAAAAGCTATTGGACCCCTGCCCATCTCTGCCTCAGAAGCTTGGAGGAGCATTTCTGCATCTCAGTGCCAGCTCAGGAGTGTATCTGCCTGTCTTTCAACCCCACTTCCATCATTTCATGTTTTCTATTCCTGTCATCTCACTGAAAAGTAATCCTTCTAATCAAATCTGAGGTTCTCCAGCTAAATTCCTGCTGGCCCAAGTAAGTGTCTAAGGAAAATTGTGATGTTGACTTCTGAAGTATGTGGAATTACTTTGATTGGGTTGTACAAAAAAGAGAGAGAAATTATTTTCTGGTTTGTTTTTTTTTTTCACAAGTATTGTAACAGAGCCTGCTGTGTTTCACAAATCTCATTGCTGTCTCCTTCTCTAAGTAATTGTAATTAACAGACCAGAAAATGGAAAAATGTAGAAATACCCTTTCCCACTGGCCACAAACATTAGTCCTCTCCAGAAGTTAATGAAGGCAAGTCTATGGAAATTAAATAATTGTTTTGGGTTGTTTTTTTTTTTTAGTTCTGTTGGTGAGCTAAAACATTGTGTCAGAGTGGTAAATAATAGAGCTGTAAAGATCTCCTCTTGGAATTGATGTGGCTGAAGAATGGATTTGAGCTTTTCTTTCTCTGAAGAGTCTAAACCTCTAAGATGTGGCTGAGGGATGTGTCCTGCTCTGCTTGCATGCAAAAACTGATCTAAGCACAACAGTAATGTGGGAGAGAGAATGTAACCCACCATGAGAATAGAAGCATAACCATAAAAAAATCCCAAATGCAACCAATTCATCAAATTATGGACACAAATACTTTTACAAGTGACACTTCAAAACCACCTTTATGGTGTTTCCAGACTGTGTTATCATCTTTGTTTTCCTCCTGAGGGAACATGAACATTTTCAGCTGCCTTGGTGTTGTGTCCCATTTTCATTGGCTCTGTTGCTGTGTTGGCTTTGCTGTATCTGGGCATTCCATGCTCCATATTGAGGGCACGTGGGTGTGTTCACTGTCATAAATCTTGAGTTTACAGGAATCACTGTGAAAATTGGTCAAAAATCTTTCTTTCCATTTTTTCCCTTCCTTTTATAATCTAATATTTCAGTGGTTTCTTCTTGTTTTAACAGAAAATTCCAGAAATACCGTGGGTGGGAATATGAAGCACTTGGAAAATAAATCTTTGATCCAGTTACCACCATGAGTGTGGGAGCACCTGAGGAGCACCTGGGTGTGTTGCAGGTGGTGTGAGGCTCAGCTCTGGAGAGTGGCTTTGGGGCAACCTTAGTTTGAGGTCCTGTTCTGTGTGTCCATGAGAGCCAGTGTCCTTGAGGGGCCCTGGGATGGGGTTGGGCTGGAAGCTGGAGGAGCAGCTGGGAGAGCTGGGGATGTCCAGCTGGAGAAGAGAAAGCTCTGGGGATACCTTGCACCACCTTCCAGTGCCTGAAGGGGCTGCAGCACAGCTGGAGAGGGAGTTGGGTAAGAGCCTGGAGTGACAGGATGAGAGGCAATGGCTTCCCACTGACAGAGGGGACTTTTACATCAGATATTAGGAAGTTCTTTAGTCAGTGATGAAGCCTTGGCACAGAAGCTGTGCTGCCTCTGGATCCCTGCAAGTGTCCAAGGCCAGGCTGGACTTGGAGCAGCCTGGAATAGTGGAAGTGAAACAAGATGAGCTTTCTGTCTCTTACAACCCAAACCAGTCTGTGATTGAGGCAGCACCCTGAGCCCTGGGTAACAGCACACAGGGGTTTTATCACAATGTATTTGCTGTCTGAACCTGACAGCAGCATGACAAGGATGTTTGCTCTGGGAGATGTGCTCTATATCCAGTGACCTTTTCCTCTGGAAATCTTTAAATGCAGTGAATGTGGTGGTGTTTGGTGAATTTTAATTGTGCACTTGGTTTTAAGTACATTTTTGGTTTTGTTTTTCATGGTGACTTCAGGTTTTTGTTTTGTGACATGTTGGGGCCAGGGCTGTGAGGATGGGATGGAAGTTGTAAGGATGCAGCAAGGCCTGAGTTGCTTTGAAGGTGATGAACTCAGCAGCAGGAATGTAATGCAAGAAGAGTCAAAAAGCCCCTCCTTGCTTTTCCTGCTGGAGTTTGATCCCTGAGCTATTCTGGGTAGTTTTCTGCTACCAGGCCCTGCTTTAAAGTCTCAGTTAAACAAGGCACTTATTGTTGGTGCTCTTAGTTCCAAATGATGGTGGCTGGCAGCTTGCTGGGACTGAGGGAAACAGATCTTGCAGCCCCAGAGCAGTGATTTACACAGGGCTGCTGGTGGATATTCCCTCTTTGGGGCAGTTTTCACATCATGCTCTCAGACCACATTTCTCTCACTTCCTGGAGTAGAAGGATGGAGGGAGCCCTGGGGGCCACAGAACAGATCAGTGCCAGAAAGGGAGTGAGGAGATCTCAGCTGTGCAGGGCCCTAAAGAGCTGAACTGATGTAAACCCAGACAATTTCAGCTTGTGGGGAATTTTTGGTTTGGTAACTTTCATTTCTTTTATCCAGTAGGTCTTTCAAGTGCTGCAGAGCCTTTATAATGGCTTGAAAAGTTCATTTAATTCCACTCTCAGTGTATGTGTGCACTTACTGAGTTCAAAGGCAGGAACTACCTTTTAAGAAATAAGAAAATATTTGTTTTCCTGGCTGATGAAGTAGAAAATTAAATGGATGTAGATAACTTTTGAAGAAATGATACTTAGTTATTCATTTCTTCACCATTCATTATTCTGCATGATGCCAGATTTTCCTTAAGTGTGTCCTCTAGATTGAGCTGAGTGGCATGGAATAGTGTAGGTTGCTGGCAGGCTTGGAATGACTGAAACACTGGACAGGATATGGTGATGTTTGCACACTTTGAGAAGGGAGGAAAAAAAAGCCTGTTGGTTTTAGATCATTTGTGTTGTGAAGTACTTACTCAAACTCCCTTGGAGTTGGTGTAGGCAGAAAATGCCTTGTGCTAAGTGAAGCAGATTGTCTTAGCCTATTCCTAAACTGGGAATTGCATAGGAAAACAGGAGTTTCTTTTTCTTTATAAGAGTTGGCTCAGTTAAATTAATTTTTCAGGGCAGGTGGGGAATGGATTTTCTCCCAGAGAGGTTACACAGGTGCAACACTCAAGCATGCTCACCTGATGTTTCTGTTGGACAAGTATTTAGTCTGAAACTAAATTAAGAATTCTCCTGTCCCACGGGATGTGTGTTCCAGGATATAAATGTAGCCTCCTGCTTTGATCTCCAGGTTTCTTCTAACAGGGTTTTATTATTTGAAATCAGTCACCATCATGATCCCAGAGGACTCCTCCAGGGAGGTGTGCCTGGTAATCCACTGGTTGAGCTCCTGAAGCTCACAGACCCTTTGGGAAAGCCTGGCATGAGGGTTGTTTTGCAAATCCTGGCTCTAGGAGTGGAGCTGCCCTGAGATGTTTTCTCTCAGCTGTCCTGTCTCTGACTTGTTTCCTCTCTTGCATAACTCTTTTCCAGCTGTCAGAGCACAGGCTGATGGGTTTCTTACACAGATTTAAGATGCTACTTCTAGGAAAAGGGGTCATCCTATTCTGTGCATGTCCTGTTGTGCCTGTGGGTGGAAGATCTCAGTTGGGGAACCCACACACCTGGCAGAAGATTATTTTATTTTTATGGGGTTATTTTTCAGTTGGGTCTAGTCCCTGGCCCATCCTGTGACTGCTGCTGTCAGCACTGCACGTACAGTCAGGGCTGTCCTTTAAGGACAGTACAGACTGGGATCTAAGTTTTCTGGGATTGCATAACTGTGCCCTCAGATGTGCCAGGGTGTACTGACAAACACACACACGTGTGGTTATAGCTGGGATGTGCTCATAAAAATACTCACATGTGAGTATTTCTGTCTGGGACCACTTCTGTCACCTTCCTCCCTTGTTATTCCATAGACAGAACTTGGCTTTGGATTTTCAACAATGAGCCAGGAGGATTGTAGGAGGATACACAAGTAAGCAAAAATTCTTAAAACTGCTTTGATAGGTCGACCTTTAACCCTGACATAAAAGTTGGTACTTCAGAGTTTGCAGTTGACACTCTGCTGCTCGGATGCTCTGACCCCACAGACACTTTGTGCCATTCATTAATGCTTGCAGGAGCATAAAGTCCTCCCAGCAGACTAAATTAAATGTCCTTTTCTAGTGCTGGGGAGCTCACACCATTGCTCCAGTGTCACAGTGGCATCTGCTGTCTCTGTTTGGGCTTTGAGAAAACTCCACAAAGGGCCGAGTGTGACCGAGGGCTTTGGAGTGAAGCACCAGGTCATTACTCTTTTTGTCCCGATTCCCTTGGGGTGGGATCCAGTCCTGAATATTTTACACATGAAAATATTCCAGGGAGGAGCAGAAGAAAGGCCTGAAGAGAAAAAAGAATTGCTCAGACTGCAGGGTGAGATGGGAAGGGGGCAAATGGGAGGGACAATGTGATGGGATCCTGTTAATAGCTGTCCCCATGCTGTGGGATGTGAGAGGGACTGAGTTGTTGGGAAGGCTGTGCTGGAAGCTCCTCTTCCCCTGCCTGTTCTGTGAGTCCAGCTCTTTTGTTCTCCCTGTATTGCTCCTGCAGGACTGGAGGGAGAAGGTTCCATGTGGGAACAGGCAGCTGCTGCACATGGGATCTTAGTGTTCCTCCAATGTATGATGGAAATATTGGGAGGCTTGCATGCTTTGGGGCTGCTGCTGACGTGTTCTCTTGTCATATTTCTGTCACAAGCAAAGAGCTGCAGGGCTGGAAGGGACCTTAAGTTGTCTAATCTGACCTCCTGCCCCAAGGCTGGGACACATCTATCTAAACTTTCCCAGCAGATGTTTGTCCAAAGCAGTTGTTAAAAGCCTCCAGTGATGGACTTTCCTCATCCTCCCTGGGTGATCCTTGAAAGTCTGTCATTGTCTTGCCATTACCAAGATTTTCCTGGTTTCTGACTTTGATTTCTGTGCAGCAGTTGAGAATTGCTGCCCTCTTGCCCTTTTGTTACTGTACAGAGTGAGCTGTTCAGTTCTCTGGAGCTGCCTTTGGGAATCTCTGGGCTGTGTCTTCCTTGAGCTGCAGGGCCAGAACTTGCCTGGAGTGCTGTGTCTGATACCTGCATGTACTGAGCCAGCAAAAACCCATTTGTGACTCTCCAGCAGACTTTTGGGGCATGATGAAAGCAATTTAGTTTTTGACAAAGCACTGGTGAAGTGATTGTCATGGAAGGTTTTATTGTGGCTTTTTACCAGCTAGAAAAACAGAGCATGTGCTCTTCTTGCTCAGGCAGTCTTTTCCACAGGGCTGTGTTTTGGATCTCTGACTGTTCCAGAGTGATTCCTCCCTGTTGTAAGGTGAAGGAAGTCCTTGCCAGCTGCCCTGAGCAAGGCTTTCCCCATGATTAGCTCAATTACAGCTCAGCCATTGTGCTTTCCTGCCCTGACCTGCCAGCTGTAGCTCAGGAGTGACCTTCCCTTCTCCCTCCCTGCTGTGATTACACTCTCTGCATCTGATTTTATACCTGCTGTCCCTTTGTTCCCCTGAAGGATTCAGCTATTCATGCATTTCTAAAGCTGGTAAAAAGTGCATGTAAAGATTATTCTGAGGTAGCACTCAAATATCAAACATGACAGAAAACAGATCAGCCAGCACTAGAAGCATTGTTTGCTAAGGTAAACTTCTTCACTCGATTTTTATTTTTTGGGAAAAAACCCCAAAGTTTACCTGTGTATATTGTTCCAGGTTTTTTCTCTGGATCTATTAACACCTCTATTATACCTTTCAGTGGGAGAGAGTAGGAAGTGTGTGTGAAAGGTTTGTCTGCACACAGAGAGCCTTTGTCCTGAGACAACTGAAGAAACTCTCACCAAAATGAAGGCTGGTCTGGACAGGTCTGAAACATCTTTTGGCATCAACTTGTGTTTATTGCTGTGGGAAGAGCAGGTAGGGAGGAGCAGTCTGGCTTTTTTTTTTTTTTTGTTTGAACTATCAGTATGTATCTTTGAATTCCTCAGTTTTCTTGTAGAGTTTTTCTGTGATAACTTATGTGAGTCCCCAATTTCTCTTGTTCTCTTTTCAACTGCAGTGAAAGCTCTGGTGTTTCATTCCTTACTTTTTTCCTCTGTCAGACACTGGGATCTTTAGTCATGTGGAAGGTATTTTATTGACAGCTTTTTAGAGTCTGAAGTAGTTGGGAGCACTGAAGAGGTATAAAATGATGTAGACTCTTGGGCAAAATTCTTTTTCCAGTGTTATTGATAAAGATTTCTTAGAACTGAAGAGTTAGTGAAGTGGCACAGGAGATTTGAAGCTCTCATCTGACCTTCTGCTCCAGACAGGGCCAGGATCAAAGGTAGGTTTCTTGTGAACTCTTTTGGATCTTTTCTAGTCAAGAGTGACAGGTTGATGCCATGCTTAGTGCCCTTGCAGTAAGGAATGTTTTCTTCCTGCCTGATCAGTATTTTCCTTGCTGTCAGTAATTCCCATTGTTTCTTGTCCTTTTGTTTCTGCCATCCAGTCTGGCTCCATCTGCTCAGTTAAGTAGTTGAAGACAGTAACTGGATCCCCCACTCATCACCATTTCTTCTCCAAGTTCAACAGCCCCTGTTCCCTCATTCCCTTCTCACATCAGCTCTTCCAGTCTGTTGGCTGCTGCCTTTCCAGCTCAGTGGTCCAAGCAAATTTGAACCACAGAGTCATGGAATCACAGGATGGTTTGGGTTAGAAGGGACCATAAAGATCATCCAGTCCCACCCCTTGCCATGGCCAGGGACACCTCCCACTATCCCAAGTTGCTCCAAGCCCTGTCCAGCCTGGCTTTGGACACTCCCAGGGATCCAGGAGCAGCCACAGCTTCTCTGGGCACCCTGTTCCAGGGCCTCCCCACCCTCACAGGGAAGAATTTCTTCCCCATATCCCATCTATGCCTGCCCTCTGTGTTCTTCACCCATCCAGTTGGTATTTCCCCATTTTTCTATGCTGATAAGCCCTGGACTCTTGTTCTTCCCACCCACATTGATGGCCATTATCTTCTTTTCAAACAAAGATTAAAGCCAGAGGGTTCAATTCAAGGCAACCAAACTCTTGGATTTTCCTGCTGGGTTTGGAAGGAGAGATCTCCCCTCAGGTTGTGTCCTGCTTGCTCGTCTGCACTAGCCTGTTCTTAGGAACATTTGTGGCTTAAGTGGATCTAGCTAAATCTCACACCTGGTGTATTTTAATTTTGTTCTTTTCCACAAGGTGCTCTCAGGTCTGCTGTTCCAAAAAGCATGGCAGTGGGCAGCTCAGGGCAGGACTTGGTGAGGCAGGGCTGAGTGCTTTCCATGGCTCATCCCTTGGGCTTTGCCTTCATACACCTGAGGGACATTGCTGAATATCACCATTTTGCCTTGACCCTCTAAGAGCATTTTCTGGAGTCTTGCTGAATTAGGAGTAACTCCCTGCTTGTACCTAGGGCTTCTCTTTTGTAATTATTTCCTGATGCCAATATTGGACCAGTGCATGAAGATAATTTAGAAATTGAAATTTGTACACCACAGTGCTTGCAAATCCTCCCAGCTGAATCATCTCTTGGGTTTATGGCCATACATTCCAGTCTGTCATCCCAACTGGCAATGAAAATATTGCACAGCTCTTATGCCTGGCTGGGCCCGCTTTCCTAATGAGATAACAAACCCTTGATAATTATTCTGTGAGAAGGATGTTGTCATTTGATGGTGATTACATCTAATTAATGTTTTCTTAGGTGGATCTTATGGGAATGTCATGTGGAACAGTGTCAGAGCTAATAAAGATTGCATTTCCTTATCAATCCTGTACACTTTTCCTGGTGATGCACAGTTCCTTTATTTATCCATAGATTTCTGCTGCTAGAAGGAACCACAGGGGTGATGACACCTGCCCCTGTCCACACTGAAAGTTCAACTGAGTGAGTCACACCAGATTGATCAGGAGTTTTGTAACGGGACAGTCGTGACATGGCAGCTCCAGGAGATCAAGAGGAAACAAACACGATGTGTTTATGGAACCCAAACAAAATTAAACAATTACCTGAATCCAGTCTTCAGAGCAGCCTTTGAACGAATCCCAACCTTTTTTCTGCAAGGGCAGGGAGCATAAAGAACATGTCCAATCTGTACTGCTATCAGGCAGCAGTTATCAGTGCCTACGTGCTGCTACTCAGATCTCGTTAGCTGCCTAATTGGATAATAGGCAGGACACTTCACAACTGCATAAGTCTATTAAGCTTAATCTGCTCTGGAGCAGGGAGGGGAAGATGCACTCGGTGACAAATGCACACAAGAAGGTGCACAGTGGGGCAGGGGTGTAAATATGGGGCTGTGTCCCCATCACATCACTTCAGTCCCAGTAACTTTGTGAGGCAGAGGCTCTGTGTGTCTGCAGCATTTACATCAGTGCTGGACTCCCAGAGCAGGGAGCTACAGCACTTTCAGACTTTACTCATGTTGGCCAGGCAACTTCACCTTCAAAAGCACAGTTTTTCTAGTAGTTAAATCCCTTTCTAATTTCTTTTTAAAGTGTGTGGTACAACTTAACATGATAGAACAGAGAGAAGCATCCTGTGTGTTTGTGTGATGTTGGGCTTTGCAGCATGTCCTAAAGCTTGTTTCCAGTACATGCACAGTGGACAGGATCAGAAAATTCTGTACATGGAGAGGAGAAGCTATTTGATTATTAAATACTCCTTCCTTTCTTTCTTGAAAAAAAAAAAATGCACTTACTGCAGTTACCCAGTTTTAAACTTCTGAAGTGGGTTGTCTCTTTCCAAAGGTGCAATCAAACCTAAGTCAGATTCTTGTGAAAGATGTGGGTATGAGCACATTTCATGAGTTGTCACCACCTGTTCTGTTCTCAGGAGAAGGGATCTGCAGGGGACATTTCTGGGTGCAAAAGATGCATCAGCCAAGAAGATCTTTAGCTCAAGGTAATGGGAGAGAGACTGTGTGAGCTGTCTTCTCCATATATTTTTTGGATTTCCTTGGAACTGATGGAGGATTTTCACAGAAACCTCAGCTTGAGCCCAGCTTTTGACCCTGTGTCTTGTGTGAGGTGCCTGCAGCTTTTCATTTATTTCTTGCTTAACCTCATAGGAAAAGTATCTTCACCTTGTGCTGTCCAAGCATCTGCCTGTAGCTGGCAGGAAAGGCAGGAGCCAAGCTCTTAGTCTGTAAGTGTCTTAAGCAAATGTAAACTCCATTAAGTGTGTTTATCACCAAGCAGCTGATTCCCAGCTGTGCACAGCACCTTGTGGTTGGTTTGTATGGGATGTACAGAGGATCCTCTGCTGCTTTGCCCTCACGTCTGTGTTTGGGACCAGCAGGGGCACTTGTCTGTGTGAGGATTCTATTCCACTGTACTGTGAATTTAAAGTGTGCTGACTTAGCCATGGAAAATGTTATTTAAAAACAAAACCCCTAAATTGCTTTTATTTTGGATGAAAGGAAGACATCATGGAGTGTTTGGTCCATTTTGTAGACCAACTCCCAGATGGAGGAACTAAAGAATAATGATTGAATACAGAAGGATTTTTATGGTTATCCACACTTGATCTAGTGCCTGCACTAAAAGTGTGACCAGCAGGGAAAATTGATATTTTTTTCCAAAGGGTGGCTTGAATCTCAGCAGCCAAATTCCTGGGACAGGCTCTGGAGAGCCCCTGTGTCCTTGTTTTTGTTTCCATAGTCCCTCTGAGGCACTGGGATGTGCTGCAGGTAACTCTTCCCTTCTGTTGCTTGTGCCTGGGTCATCCTGCAATCAGAGGCATCCAGAAGAAAGGAAGGAGAGTGGGCTGCTACAGATGGTCTCCCCAAAGTGTTGGATGTGTTGATAGCATGTTTTCTGTAGCTATACACACCAATATTGCCTTTATCTCCCATCCAAACTTGCTGGGCATTGACGTGGGCTCGATCCGTCATCAGCTTCGAGTCTGGCTCGACTTCAACCTCTGCTTATTAAAGAGTGAAGAAGGCTCTGTCATATGCAGTTGATAAGGGAATTTAGAAATAAAAGTGCATATTAAAACACTCAGTTTTATTTTTTCCTCTCTTCATCTGAAAGAAAATAATGGCATGGGTTGTTTTCTTCCTCCTACGTGGACATGCCCAGCACTCACAGGATTGTTTTACAAACCCAATCTAACCCTTAGGGTGGTCCTGTCTGTTCCCTGCCTGCTACAGAGCAAACCCACTCCCAGACAGGAATCAAAAGTAGAACACCTGTTTGTTTTGTCTCTAGTGTGTTCTTTCCAGAAAGTTTTAAAAATGTGTTTTTTCAGGACAGTGAGGAGGTGAGGTTTGTGATGCTGTGGGTTCATCTTGCCCTTGTGGCTGAGCGTGGATGAACTGTCCTTGAAGAGGGAGCCACAGTGGGATTGTGTCACTCTAGGTTTTCATTAGGGTCTTTAAGCACTATTTTAAGTTTCCTGAGTTTAGGTCACAGGAGATCTGATGTCTGGAGTCAAGGCCTGGCCTCTGACAGGCAGTCCTTTGGAAAGCTGTGCAGAGATCCTCGTGTCTCTCCAAAGCAGTGCCCTGTATTTGAGAAAGGAACATTGTGAGCGAGGAGAACAAGTTTCAGATCACATGTTCCCCAGCAAATACTGTCCTTTCGATAGGAAGACTTGTTGGAGAATGTTAATTGAGTCCCTTTTTAAATGAAGGAGGCTTTGCTTCCTTCCCAAGTTTTCAAAACAAATTTTCCAAATACAGTGCCTATGTTTCATTCAAGTGTAAATCCTTTCTCTTTAACCTGGAAGTTATCCCAGAAAAAAGCCTATCCATTCACTGCAGGACAGACCTTTGTGGTTGTAGTGGGGAAAAAAAAAAAAGAAGTGGATCAAATTGTGCAAACAGGAAGAGAATTAAGAAAAGCCTTTGCTTAGTGAGCAGAGCTCTCATTTCAGTTTAAATGGTGTCCTACAAATTCCACTTTATGTCTCCATTGCTTTTGAAGCATCACACAATGATTGAGGTGTCTGCTAAATTTAGAAAAGACAATTTTTTTCCTGCCAACATGCCAGCTTAGCTGGAGGGATTTCAGCATGCAGTTATGGGATGGATGCAAGCAGTGATTTGAAATTTAGTGGCTTGTTATCTCATCTGACTTGCACATAGCTCTGTCCTGGTAGGGATTTAATACCTTACACTGATGCCTTTTCATTCGAGGGCATTATTGGAAATGCTTTCCTGGCACAGCCAGGTGCTTGTGCTGCTTTACATTTGGTGAAGCTGAGGTACTGAAAGGATCAAGTGGAGTGTGCTGAATAAAATGAGCTCCCACCTAAACACATTGAAATTGTGCTTTATTTTGAGCAAGTTATGGATAGGACTATTGTTCTTTTACCCAGTCACATGGGAAGGCTGTGGAAGCACAGATAAATCACAAGTGTCCCAGTTCACAGTTTCTACTGTTTACCATATGACAAATCTTCCTGCTCTGTGAAAAATGTCTTAGATCTAAAATAAGGGTTTTTTTTTTTTTTCTTCTTCTCTCAGCCTGTGGTGTTTAATTATTCTCTTTCTGAGCAGCATTTTATCTCAATGCTGTGAAGCTGAGGCACAGTTTCATGGACAGGATCAATACTAAAGTAAACTTCCCTTTGTTTTGGTAAAATGTCTTGATGGTGGCAGAGAAGAAACGTTTTGGGTTCAGGTGTGTCAGGAGGAATGAAAGGCACCTTGCAGCAGTGGTAATCCATCACTGGAGTGCATCCCACAGCACTCCAGGCTCCACTTTGCCTGCAAGGCACTTCAGACCTCAAAGCACAAGAAGTTGACTGGAGGGGGTTTTCTGTTGGAATCTCCAGACAGAATTTTGTCCTTGGGCTTTGTTTAGAAGTTTGCAACACGATGGGAACAAAGGTGAAGGTGTCACTGTTGTGTTTTCATCTCTTTTCTCATCCACCCTTCTGCTTCTTGTTTTTGATATCATTTGACCTTTAAAGATCCCTTGCAGCCCAGACTATTCTGTGATTCCATGATTCATGAGCTGTTTCTGCTCTCTGCTCCATTCTGCACTCAGGAGCAAAATCACTCAACAGGAATTGTTCCTGTTGCTTTGCAGCAAGGATGTGGTCCTGTATAATAGATTTTCCCTAGCAGTACTGATTTCCTTTGGATATCTCTGTGTAACCTGTATGAAGCCAGTCTGTAGTGAGGAGAATCTCTTTGCTTTTGTACTGAAATATTTCTTATTGTCGTACTCATACCCATTGGGAAAATTCCCATCTTCTCCAAGGGAAACTTTAGGTGGGACCAGACAGCCAGTCTGCCAGGCACAACCCAACCTTCAGGATCTGAGGATTTGCTTCCCAAGCTGAATTCCCCTGCCCTGGGCTCTCTGCTGTTGCAGGGGTGTGTTTGTGCAGACAGCAGGATGGAGAAGGCTGCGTGCATCTCAGCGTGCTGGGGCCAGCCCTGGCTACGTGTCTGTGCCTCAGAGCTGGAACATGTGGTTTGTTTAATGCTCCAGCAAAGCATGAGCCCAGGGAAAGTCTCTTTGATACAGCTGCACCTGGAGAGACATATTTTTCCTGGAGTCACGTCTAGTCTGTTCCAGGCTGAAGTTGATCCAGTTACTGTGGGAATAAATCCATGTGGTGTTTGGTTTTTCTAATTCTGGTTCTCTTCCCATAGTGTTGCTGTTGGATTTAGTGATTTTCCCTGTGGCTTGAATGGTAAAGATGTGGTAATTGCTTGAGGATGGATTAAAATCAAAGATTCATTGTGGGTGTTACTTTCAAAAAGAGAAGAAATAATGCTATTTCGAGAGCTGTGCTGCTATTTCAGGGCAGTTTGGTAGGTCTGGGTTCTGAGAAGTGGTGAGGAGAAATAATTGCTTTTGGCTATCATGTCTCATATGGTGTGTCCTGAAATGATCCTCATGTACACATAGAGCTGGAGCCAGTACTGAGCCTCTCTGCACGGGGATTTGTTCCCTGTCCCACGCTCCTGGTACAGAGGATGGGAGGAGAAGAGAAGATTCCTGTTGAAACTTTGCTCCCAAGCTTGCTGCAACAAATTTAAAACCCCAAACCACAGCAAATTCCCAAGTGTAATATGGACACCAGTGTTTATTTGACTGAGACACGATTGTCTTCTGAGTTGTGCAAACACAAGCATATTTCCTATTTAATTAAAGCTGGTTTTATGAATTAAGATTCCCAAACAATTGGTGAAAGAAGGAGGGTGGGAGAGATAAGATCTCAAGGTTGTGCAGATGGGATGGGGTACAGCTCTTTTTGGCAGCAGGAATATGACTTCTGCAGGAAGCTTATTTCCAGCATTGTTCTATCAATTATGCCAGTGTTTTTAGCTTATAATATTTTTTTCTCTAGTTTACTGTCTGTCTTTCCTTTTACAGTCCTGAAACACCAAGCTTTGCTTCTGCCAGGAGTGTAGGAGTGGCAGATACCTCCCAATGCTTAGTGTGATTGAGGAGCTGGAAATAAGGAAAAATTCCTGCCAAGGATCCACCAGAGTCTGGCAAGATTGCCAGGACTCAGGAAAAGGCAGGCCAGTTTGGGACTGGTTATTGCTTGACTTGTTCAGTTCAACAACTCTGAGTTGTTCCTGAGCTGTCACCCCTTTGTCCTGTCAGAGGCTGACAGACCCAAACTGCAGCTTGATGCACTGGTTTAGGTTCTGGCCAGCTGTTGACAGATCCCTGATGGTCAGTAGGATTTGGAAGCCAAAGACACTGGAATTCTTGGCCAGATCATGATTTCTGTCACCAGGGTTAAGATGGGAATATCCTGTTCACTGTGCCAGGTTGAGCACAGCTGGTGTCCCTGTGCTTTGCAGCTTGTCCTGACACAGCAGGAGAGTGTTGTGGCAGTATCAGCTGTCTCTGAGATGGGTGGATATTGTGGGATCCCTTCTGGGTAGATGGGACCTTCTACCTGTGTGCAATCCACCAAAACAAGGGGATCCTGATGTGCCAGCTACAGCACGTGCTTGTTCTGTCTGCAGGGGCTTTGCAGAGCAGTGGATTTACTGGATTTGCTCCTCTGTTGTCCAAGGAACAAGCCAAAGCTGTTCTTTTTGTCCCTGCTGGGGAGCTCCTTTTAGCTGTGCAATACTGTAGCCTCAGGCACTTGAACCACAGCGTTACAGTTCTGATCTTGCTGGATGCAGAGGCAGGAGAAGCTCCATAGCCCAGACAACATTCTCAGCCCATTTCTCTGGGAATCACTTGGGGATGTTGACTGCCTCCAGTGGGAGTTTGTGATGGTGGAGAGAATCCTCTGGTCCTTCATTTTATCCCCACACTGTAAATTGAGATGCTGCCCCACTCACCAAGGTGTGTTGCTGGTAGCAGCTCCCCCATCCCAGCCCCTCTGCACAGCCTGCCACGTTCTCACAGTACCCTTCAGCCAGAGGAACACAATCATTTTCATTTCTTTTCCCTCAGATGAGGAAAACTTGAAAAACACATAATAGTGCATTTTATCAGCAGGTTTTAAATGGTGTGATTCATCCCCTGTGCTCTTGGCGTGACATTCCTTGGTTTATTTTTTTGGATATCCGTGCAGTTCTGACAGTGCCAAGCACTGTATGGAAGTGCCCTGTGGCAGACAACCTGCTCTGCCCATATGCTCCCTTTAAAAAAAACAAAAACCAACCCAGCTCATAATAGGAAGTCTTTATACTGCATGCCAAGACGCTTGGGGCTTGTTAAATATATTCTACTTGTCAACAACTACCCAATTTAAAAAGTAGCCTTGGTGTGAATCAGCTTTGAACAAGTTCATTTGACTCAAGGGATATTTGCAGGCATTAAAACAAGTTGGATCACAGTGGTAAAAATGTGCAGTGGTTTCCTGATCAAAAGCATCATCCAGGGACCTTTTTTTTGTTTGTTTGTTTGTTTTGTTTGTTTTAATCTTTTTTAAATCTTCAAAAGTGCAGAGATTTTCCCAGCTGGTGATTTTGGAGGGTGGAGGTGGTTTATTGGGGTGAGTGTTTCTGGGGACCACTCAACGTGTTGCTGGAAAATCAAGTGGCAGAGAAGGTGCCTGGAGCCTCCAACGCAGCAGGAAATCTTATTCTGGAACTTGTTCCACCATCTTTGTTGATTGAGAGTTAATAATAAAATGTGAAACGTGATGGTTAAGGGTCTTTTCCAGCCTAAGTGGTTCTTTTGAGTACTGTGGTTTATTCTCTGCCTCCTCCCTGTGTTTTTCCTGGATGATGGTGGTGTGGAAGGAAGCAAAGGGGATGGCTGTCCTGGATCATACTTGTAAAAAAATACCATTTCTCAGAACAATTTTTTTTTTTTGTTGTTGTTGAAGAACTCAAACATTTCTGCTTCACTTTCTGGGCCAGCAGTGCAGGACCATGGAGTGGTGCTGTGGTGGGAGCTTGTATTCTGCATAAGGTCTGATGGGCTCAGCTTTAATATCCACCAGCTTTGGGCTTCTTCTCTTTCCTAACTTTTGGAGTAGTTTAGAGAGTTTGTTATTTGGTGAAGAAGTACAGCTTCTTCCCAGCTTGCGAGGAGGAGACAATTTAATGTGGCCCCTTCCCTGTCTCTCCTGAGATGAGGGGAGAGACAGTGAGGGAAGTGAGGGAAGTTAAGGCTTGGTAAGGTCATCTCAGAGTAAAGGAGACCTGAGTTTGGACAGGCAAAGGTTAATGCTGTATTTCCCTGTCTCTTTTGGGATGTGTCCAGAGGATGAAGAGCCCAGAGCCAGCCTGAAAGTCCCTGTTGCCTTCAGAAAACCAGTGCTGAGGAGGTTTGGGAGCGAGCTGCAGGTTTGGTGTGTGGGAAGAACAGGAAGCATTTTGGCAGCTGCTGTCCAGGAGTACACGTGGTGTGTCATGAATGCCTTCCCTTCCTTGATGTCTGATCCAGCCTGCACTCCCTGTGTGTCAGCCTCTGGGTGGGTCAGTAATTTGTACAGGGAGCTGATGTAAGAGCAGCATTTTCAATGCCTTGAGCCACGCTTGATGGCTTGGGCTTTTGCAGGGATAAATGTAGGGGATGGTAGTATTTATCTTTAATTCTGACTTGTTTTTCTCTCACAGCACCCCTATAAATTCTCTGGAAATCATTTCAGGTTCTGCCTGTGGAAATACAAGGCAGGACATGACTTACTTGTGGCAGAGGATTCTAGCTTGTTTTTATGAGTCTGGGTTCTTTGTACCACCATGGTGAGAAAGATGAGTGTGGTCATCTTTTTATCATGAGGGCTGGTGGGCAGAGATGAGGCATGCAGGATAAATGGTGTGGGATGCAGTGGAGAGGGTGCTGCAGAGATGATGGAGATGTTCCACTCAAAAGCTCCTTGAGACCAGGCAGGATTGCTCACTCAGGCTCACTGTCCCTGTGCAGCATCTGCAAAGCTCTTTGCTCTGGTCAGGCAGGAAGAGGTGATGGGGGGATGAAGGGAAAGGAAAAGCAGGGATTTTGCATGTGTCTCCTTTGTTTCAAGTATTGGAAAACACTGTGTTCCAGAGCCTTTCTGACCCACACTTTAATTGCTATGAGCTGTCAGAACAGGTTTCTGCCCACACCTGGCAATTCCTGCAAAAGAGGGGAGCAGGACTGTGCTGGGGCCGAGTGACTTGTTCCAGCTGCTACATCCACCTGGCAAACCTGTTCACACTAAAATCCTGGCTTGGATAAAGCCTGAGCATGAAGCTGAAGTGCCACTCTGGAGGTGAGCTGCCATCATGTGCCAGTGTCACACCAGTTAACCTTGGTCCCAGTGGTTCTGTACTGTCAGTCACACAGATGTATGAGCTTGGGAAGGGCTCTGGCATGACAGAGAAGGCTGTGAACCCTCACCCTGCTCCTGCAGCTCTGCAGGCAGCTGAGTAAATGAGGTGTGTCTGCTTCCAGTGCAGTAAAGCTCCCGTGGAGCTGCAGATGCAGCTGGCCCAGGCTGCTGTTTGCACAACTCCTGTACAAAGACAGCTTGGAACAGCAGCCTCGTGTCACCCCCTGTGTCTGACTGACGTGGGGAACTTGGGATCTATTAGTAACACTCCTGAGAGGGTGTAAATGGTGATTTTGAAAAGGGTTGGGAGTTTGGCATACAGCCTGCTGGGTTACAAAGGAGGGAGAAGGGAAAAAGAGACATCTTCCAGTTGGACATGTTTGCAGCTTGGAGAGCTTGGAAAGAGCATCTTGAAATAACAGGCAGTAAGGATTAATGTGCTTGTGTCTGAGAAGGCTGATGAAAGGGGGAAGGAGGGAGAAGTTACAAAATGCTTGCTGGTTGTGCCAGGAGCTGTGGAGAACCACAGCTCACAGCAGAGGGAGGCACTGACAGGCAGTGCTGGAGCCAGCCCAGAAATCCCTTCCACTTCAGGTCTGTATCTGCTCAGAGATATGATGTGTCCTGACTGTGCTCAGGGAACAGCCTGAGTCTGCAAAGGTGTTAAAGGAGATAAAATTGCTCCAATCAGAATAATCCTTCCGAGCACTTCTCCCTCAGCATGGGGAAAAAGGTGCAATAGAGATGATGATTGGAAATTTTGTTACTGCAGTTACTCAGGTGAGGGTTACTCACTACAGCCATGCTCAGTAAAGTTGTGCTAGCTGTGTAATGAGTTAATGGCCTAACAACTGCAGTGTCTTTACATCTGCTGAATAAGTCACCTTTCTGTTTCTATCATGGAGCTTTTCCCTTTGGGCTCAGCTACCAGTGCTTTCAGATAAGCACTTTTCCTTATGCAGCTGATGAAATAATAGAGGTTATTGCATCTATTAAAAAAAGGCTTTTGAAAGTCTGGATCAAAAGTTTACTGGTATTATTATTTTTTGTTTTGTTACTGTTTTCATCATGGTAGATTCCTGAGGTGCAAAGGCCACAAAATTTTATTTTGCAATTCAAACCTGGCCATCTCCACTGAATTACCAAGATAATTCCCAGCACTACTGCCCAGTCTTCTGCTGGGACTGGAGTGTAAATGATTATGACAGATTGGATCCTGAGCTGAAAGCTTCAACCAATATCCTCTCTCTTTAGAGAAAAGTATTTCAACAGCTGATTAGTGTCATTGTTAAAATTAGATATTTTATTTTTGTTGTGATTTTTTTTTCTAGCTTCTGCTCTTGGTTTCTCAATCTCACTTTGCTTAGACTGAATTAATTTGGTGTCAAATTTTCTCTGTAAACACTTTCAGGCTGTGATGACAAACCTGCTTATAAACACATGTGTGTGCAGTGCCCTTTCGTGTGTTGATAGTATTTTGAATAGCTGCACTTAAAATAATGAGGAAATAGTAGTGTGTTTATTTCTTGTGTTTCCATTTAGTCTTTCAGCTGACTCTTGTTGCTTTTATCCAAGTTCCTTTCAAACACATGCAATCATTGCTTAGCTTTCTGATTAGGGATGATGCTTAATTCTCATCAAATAAAAACCTACAGGGAATAAAGTGTTTCTGGTAATTTTTTCTGCTGGTTTGTGCAGTCAGCAGGGAATTTGTTTGTGTTGATGAGGCATTTCTCACCCTCCAGACTGGCTGTTACCCTTGTTAATGGGAAGGCTGTCGATTCAACACAATTGAAGAGCACTCAGAAAGGTCAGGTGAGAGTTTTAAACTGTCTGTAAGCTCCTTTTCAGCTTGGCCATCCAGAGACAGGGATGCAGGATGGATTGCTCCTCCTCTCCTCCCCTCCATACTCTGAAAGGCAGTGGGCAGCAAATGCAAGCTCAACACCTGAAATAATGACAGAGTGAGATGGGATGACCATGGATTTGGTCTGGGAATGCCAGCAGTCCCATCCATGGGTAAATAAATGACAGCCTGCTGTGTGATACAGACTCTGAAGGAAGGGCACTTTTTAAAGATTAACCAATCCTAGTGGAAAACCCCAAACAAGCCCCCAAATCCCAACCAACCTCCAGCCAAGCCTTCAGCACACAAGCCTTGTTTTCAGAGCATTGCCTTGCCCAAGTCTTTGTCTCACCAGGGCTACAACAATGCTACCACAGGAGCAGTTGGGTGAGCTAAGAATAGCAGATTTCCTTGAGAAATGCTTTTGTTTATTTTGGTCTTCTATTTTTATGTAGTTGGAGCCTTAGCAACCTTTTTCTGAAGGGTCTTAGAAGAATTGCCTGGTCAGAGAGTATTGTTGTAGTAAGGAGGGCAGTTGTAAACTGCCTTAATTCTCTGGCTTCTTCCTTGTGACCTGCAAGGTTTTATGGCAAAATAATGGGGGAAAAATAATCAGGAAGTTGTCACCTCACTGAACTTGTAGTGGGTACAAATGCCAGAAATGGAAACCCATGATTCTGGCTTGGTAGAAAGATGCTCATCTTAGAAAATATCATTTTGCAAAGATTTGTCTGCTGGAAAACAGCAATTATCTTCAGGATTTTTATATTTTTTGGAAGAGGTTGGTTTTAGGGATATTTTAAAGGTGTTTGTTGATTTGTTTTATTTTGAGTGAAAGAAATGGATAGGAGTGGGAGGAGATGAAAAGAGGGTAATTTCTCTCAAGGACAGAATGGTAGTAGACACTGAGAAAAGGGGGCAAGTCTGGAAGCAGAAGTGATTAAAATATCCTGAATGAGGCACTTACAAGCATAAGAGCTAAGAGAATGGAAGCTGTATGTTCAAGACAAAAGGAAGATGTGTATTTGGATATTTTCTTGTTGTGGGTAACCAGTGCCTGTTGGCTGTCTCACAGGAACACTGTAAATAAGACAAAGCAGGGGAATTTCATTTTGAATGAAGCTGTGATTTGGCACTACCCTTGCTCTTTGATAGACACCAAATAAAATTACAGTTTGAGAGAGATTCACAGTGCAACAGCCAACACACTTCTTGCCCTGTGATTAAAAGAGAAAATAATAAAAGAAATCCCAACAAAATTAGAAAAAAACAACTCTTTTTGGCAATCAAGAGGAAGTAAAAAGCCAAACTGCCTTTGTGTCAGAGGACCTGATAATAGCCACTGGCTCAAACCCTTACTGGTGACTTGGCAAGTGCTGAAGGGAGAGCACTGCACACAATGGGCAGCAGAATGAGAGGACAGAGTCTTAAACTGTGCCAAGGGAAATACAGGTTGGATATTAGGAAAAAGTTTTTTATAGAAAGAGTGATCAAGTACTGGAATCATCTGCCTGGGTGGAGTGGAGTCACCATTCCTGGATGTGTTTAAAAAAAGATTGGATGTGGCACTCAGTGCCATGGTTTAGTGAGGTGTTAGGGCTTGGGTTGGACTCGATGAGCTTGGAGGTCTCTTCCAACTTTGTGATCCTGTGATTTGTTTTGTGTGCTTGTCTCGCTCATGAGCCTGCCAGGGGAATAATTGATACTGAAATAAAGTGTAGTGAGGGCTTCCAATATCTGTATCACTCTTCATTCCACTGTGGAATGTGGATCCTGGTTGGAAAGCTCAAACTTTTGCTTTATTTTAATTGCCTTTGCCTGCTGATCATATGGTACAGGTTGTTGGCTAATTAAGGGTGGTTTCCAAATCAGGGTTCTGTACACGCTAAATACCCGGTTATTTTCTCATCTGTCTAGACAGGTCCTCTAATCCAGTATTAAAATGCTGAAACAGGAGGAAAAAACATTTTCTTGGAGCTTTCATGTGAGGAATTCACAGGAGCATGCCAAAGCCAGGATTAGGAAAGCTGTGCTTAAATAACTGAGCTAAACCTCTTCAATTTCTACTGGATATCCATGGCAGAAAATATGTTCCTTTACTGTGGAAATGGAAATACATGGATCAAAGTGTTACCAGCAGAATGAGAGAGGGTTGTAGAATGTCTGAGGGAGGGAATTCTCTCTTGTTCTGTTCTAGTGAGTCCCCACCTGTAGTGCTGGGACCCCCAGCATCAGAGAGATGTGGAGCTGCTGGAGTGAGTCTGGAGGAGTCCAGGAGATGCTCCAAGGCTGGAGCCAGGCTGGGAGAGCTGAGGGTGCTCACCTGGACAAGAGGAGCCTCCAGGGAGAGCTCAGAGACCTGCCAGAGCCTCAAGTGGGTTTACTAAAAAGAAGGGCTACTTTTTACACAGGCAGACAGTGATAGAACAAGGGGTGAATAGTTTAAACTAAAGAGAGCTTTAGATTGGACATTAGGATGAAGGTCTTACCTGTGAGGGTGGGGAGGCCTCCACAGGAGCCCAGAGAAGCTGTGGCTGCCCCTGGATCCCTGGCAGTGTCCAAGGCCAGGTTTAGAGCACCTGGGCTAGTGGAAGGTGTCCCTGCCCATGGCAGGAGAGGGGAATGGGATGAGCTGGAAGGTCCAGTCCATCAGAACTGTGTGGTCTGCCTGCTCCTGTTGGGCTGTGGCCGTTGGCAGCTGCTGCAGTGGCAGTTGGAGCTGATGCAGGGACAGTTGGGACGAGCTGCACTGGCAGAATCAGAGTTTGCACACACTGTGCAAATCCCTCTTGCAGGTGAGTCCACAGAAGGGTGGATTGAGCTGAAGCTGTTTCAGTTGAAACCAAACATTTTCAAAAGAGTTGTCAGAGCTCCAGTGGGACCACTCTCCTCTTCATACCACTGCCTAAATCCCTGCCATCTGCAGTCTGGTGTCAGCTTCCTTACCCAGAGTGGATATTGTTTGGTCAACATACATAAGTGCTATACAATCCTGGAGAAAAAGGGACTCTCCAAATGAAACTGCTGTTTGCTCTGTGCTTCATTAGTTCCTGTGATCATATGCTGCAGTAGGCCAGCAGTGTTTTAAGTCAACTCTTCTGGTGATGGAAGAGAGGAGTAGGAATCTCTTTCAGTGGCCAAATGTTGGGAGAATTGAGGAAGAACTCAGAATGGATATCCAGCAGCTTGGCAACAGGTAGAGGCAGCACACTTTGGGCTCCTGTGTTTGGGGAGGGAGGAGGGAGAGGCAAGGAATTGTGTGCCTGCTTTACCCAAATCACTGGGCATCAGCTGATTCCAGGGCTGATAAATCCTGGGCTGTGTGTTTATCCTTTGCAAGTTGGGGCTCATGCCAGCTCAGTCTGGAGGGGCAGGAATCTCTGCACCCTGTTCTTTGTGCTCCTGAGGGCAGGTGTGAGCCACCCAGAACCAGTTAAGCACATGTTGGCTTTTGTGAATAAAGACATCCTGCCCTGGTCATCCCTGGTCAGGGTTGAACCTTAACCACGGTCCCACCTACTGAAATGATGTGATGGGACCTGAAAAATGAGGGGAGATGGCAGTAAAATGGTGTCTTCTAGGAGTTTGCAAAGGAAAACAGGTCCTGCTTGGAGGAGCAGTTGAATATATTGGTAGGTGGAGTTTTGGGTAGATTTGGACTAGTAAGGACTGGTGTGGGTTTGAATCTCTCCTCATCTAAGCCTGAGGCTGACCTTGATGTGGCAGGACAGTGTTGGCTCCAGGGGCTGCATTTTGTGAAATTTTGGACTGGCCCTTGTTGACTTTCATCACTTGAAACATTTTCCTGTCTGTCCCATTTCTGTAATGGCTGGTTTGAGATCCCAGCTCCTTGCTTTGAGCTAAATCCTCCTTACCTCCTCCCCTACTTAGAAGATCTGAAATTCAGGCTTTGTGGTTGCCACAGTGGCAGAGTGGAGCTTCATTGCTGGCTTGTGGAGCTTGTCAGCACTGGGGACGTGGTTCTCTTTCTTTTAAAAGTCTTCACCACAAAATTACCACTTTTGGAGGTGATATAAAAAGATGGGACTTTGGAAGTCCTTTGACTTCTACACGGCATGAAAGGGTGGAGATTTCTGGAGTTCTTGATGCTCCAGGCTAAAAAGTTATTTTGCATTTCAACTTGACCTCAGTTATCCTTTCTGTACATCCCATATTGAAGGCTGGGTCTGACTCACTGGACTTCTTCATTTCTTCTCAGAGAATAAGCTACATCTGATCTCCCTGAACACACCCCCTTCCTTCTTCCTCCCACAGGTCCCTTAGAAAGAGAGCTTGGACGGCATGCAAAGTTGTGAAATATCTGCAGACAGCACGGATGATCCTCTTAGTAGTGGCCTACGGAGCAAGCGACAGCCTCGAATAGTCGTGGTGGGTGCGGGGCTCGCGGGCCTGTCGGCAGCCAAGGCGCTCCTGGACAGCGGCTTCACGCGCGTCACCGTCCTCGAGGCCAGCGAGCGCATCGGGGGCCGCGTGCAGAGCGTGCAGCTGGGTGAGTCCTGCCCGCCCTGCCCGCTCCCGTCCCCGGCTGCTGTTCAAAAAGCAGCTGGTGCTTACAAGGGTTGCTTGTTACAAAGGGTGTGGGTCTCAACAGGTAACAGCAAAAGCAATGGCGAAAGCGGCAGCAGTAAGCAAATGGGCAGAAGCCACAATGGCTAAAAGCAAATGGCTAAAAGCAGCAACTCTCTCAGTACATACTCTTATAGAGGATTTTTCCAACAAGCTAAGACACCTCTTTAACCTATTAGAATTCCAGTTTCTTTTACCAGGTTACATATAGACTACACATACAATCTGTCTTGTTCTATCTAAGAAATGTAAGCAATATTCTTACTATAACTCTATTATATCTAAGCACTGTCTACAGCTGTGGTCCAGGAGCCTCTATGGAAGATATCAGTATGTTTGCAACCTTCAGTAGAACACTCGCTGCTACTGTGGCATTTGAGACCTTTTACTTACTAAAAACATCAGAACTGACTCTAAAGCTTATTCAATCCCTGCACTCTGATTTCTCTCTGAAGAATTCAGAGACACCCCTGACTCACTGACTCCAACAGGTTATGTGTGTGTGAGGAATGGTTGGAGGTGTGGTGGTGTTGGGAGTGGAAATATTGAATTCCCTGGGTGCCTCTCAGGGTGGGTGGTTGGTTCTGTGCTGTCTCGTGCCTCAGTTCTGACCCAGGGCTTTCTGTGTTTCCATGAAATAAAAGATTTGGGTGGTTGTTTTCTCTTGCACAGGAAGAGCTCTGTGTAACAGGTCTGTGTGATTGAGTAACTGTACACAGATGGTTTCCACCCAGGTTTTCCAGCTTGACTCTTTCCCAGGAGCAGCCAGTAAATCTCCAGGCTGTTGAAGAGCTGTTTCTCAGAGCTTAGAGCCTTTGGAAAGGGGAAACCCCAAGCTGTTCTGCTTTACAAACAACCCCATTCATTTCCCTAGAACTAATTTACTGTGTAGGGCACTACCCACTTGGAATCAGGCTGCTGGAAAAACATCTTCAGTGTATTCCTTAATCCTGATTTTCAGCTTTCCTACCTCTGCAGCCTCCTTTCTTTGTGTGTAATAAAGGTTCAGAGTCTGGATATTTGCATGCCAGATGAATTTAAAAATCTCTACAGGCAAAACTCCTGGAACAAACATTGTCCTTCACAGCACAGGAGTCATGAAGCTTTTCCTGGTATCCAGAAGGACATTGCCTGTCTCTTCTCTGCAGGAGGCATGAAGCTCTCAGCTTTTCCTGAATTGCTTTCCTGATTTCAATTAACTAATTCTGTTTCTGATCCCACTGATATTACCTTTGCCCTCTTGCTGCTCTGCTTTCTTTTTATTTCTTAGGTGCTTACATCACTTACTGTGTTTTACTTGATAAACTCACCACAGTAAATAAACAGCAGCCTCCTGTGAACTTGCAGAGGGGAAACCAGTGGAAAGGCAGTTGGAAAAATCTAATCTCCAGGGGTTTGAGGAGGGCACTTTACATTCTGCTGAGACTTGGCATAGAGGTTAGGATGGGAAGTGTGTCCTTTACTCACAATCTGCTGTATTAAAAATATCCTGGATCATGCCCCTGAGAGGAGGGAAGTGTGAAAGAGCTGAAATCTTGGGGGAGCAACAGATCATTCTCCCAGTGCACCTGTGAAATAGTTTTGTTGTTTTAGTACCCAGATTGATTCTCTTCTCTTTGCCCACCTTTACCAGTAACTCACATCTTTGCCTTTGCTGGGAATCCACCTACTCCTCATTAACACCTCTTAATTAACTGGAGACAAGAGGAGGTGTTTCAGTCTGGAGGTGATCTCTGTTTGTAGATGGAACTGTTAGTTGCAGAGCCAGAGGCTGCCATCAAAAGTCTCAGTTTTTTAGTAATTTTTTAAAACTACAAACTGTCTTTTCTTACCTTCTGCAAGCTCTCAAGGTTGCCCTGTGTGGGTGTGGGCTGCAGTTCTCTGCCAAGGTGGATCTGTGTTCTGGCTCTGGCCTCTCCCCTGTCTGCACACTTGACTAAAGATCTGATTTAAATTTCAGCAGAGCTACGAATTAGGAAGAAATTCTTCCCTGTGAGGGTGGTGAGGTCCTGGCACAGGGTGCCCAGAGAAGCTGTGGCTGCCCCTGGATCCCTGGAAGTGTCCAAGGCCAGGCTGGACAGGGCTTGGGGCACCCAGGGACAGTGCAAGGTGTCCCTGCCCATGGCAGGGGGTGGGAATTAGATGATTTTTAAGGTCCCTTCCAACCCCCAAACCATTCTGTGGCATTGTGGCACCTTCTCAGGGTTACATCTGAATCCTTCCCCCTTACTGAGCCACGTATTGTAGGGAACAATATTTTCCTTCAAGTGCACAGACTATTTTTTCTCAGTCCCAAGGAGTAATTTGGATATCCAGAGGTTTGATTCTAGCACAGGGTTTGTGTGTTTGTGCACTGTGTGTTTCCTGCACGTGAACTATATAACATCTGTGTCCACTGCTGCTACTTCACAACAGGATGCCCAAGAAATTGCCAGGGCTGCAAAGGGAAATGTGGAAGTTGCCATTTGTATCCAGGAGGGTTGATGCACAATCTGTGTGTTTCTCTGGTTTTGGTTTTTTTGGTTGTGTGGGATGATTCATTCCAAGTAGATTAATATTGAACCTAAAATCATTAAGGCTCTGAAAGTAAACTGCCTGTTTCTATTTAAAAAGCATTTTATTTAATTTTACACTTCTAAATAATTAATCATTTAACTTACACCTGGTAAGACCTGGCTTATCTGCTTGGTAGTAATGATAGTGAGCATGAATATTACAGGCAAGAATTAGCTTTTAATTTGTTGGTATTTGATTATGTTCCACACAGCTGAACAGTAAAACTTGGAACACATCACCACTGTCACCAAGCACTAAGGCAGCAGCAGAACCTGCTGGCAGATTGTTTTCTTTCAAAGATGAGTGTCTCCAGCAGGATTGTTGTGCAGCAGAGACCAAGCTCCTGCCCTGGAGCAGGAGGCAGCATGACTTGGGCTGAGTTCAGGAGGATTGCATTAAGCAGGGGACTGCCACTTGCAATATTGATGAGCTCTCTGCCTTTGGCTGCCAGTGTTCTGTCATTTCCTCCTGGCTGGGTGCTCAGGGCTGTGTTGGAGTTGGTGGCACCTGAAGTGTTCATGGTTGTGTGTTGGTGCTGCTCTCTGAAGCAGGAGCTGTGCTGTATTGCAGGGTTTGAAGGGCAGTCAGCACAGTTCTCACTGACAAAGGGGCTGCTTGGAAAATGAGATCCATGGAGCTTCCCTCAGAGGCAAGGAACAGCATTCCTTGGAGCTTTCACCCTTTAAACCTGACTGCAGCACAGCTCAGTGCTGCAGTGCCTCTCACTCTGAGCATACATTTACATCTTAAACAGCAAATGATAGCTGGGAACTGCACCATCCTTTCTTCATCAAGCAGGATCCTATTCACTGCCCTGCTTAATCAGGCATTCCCACACTGCTGGGGGGATGCTGGGAGTGCCCAGCTTGGTCAGACTTTAAACCAGCTTTGGCCTTCTGAGAATCTGTCAAAATATGGGGGGAAGATACAGCCCAAGCTTATTTTTAGTGCCTGCTTTCAGCTGCTGAGCATCCCTCCGTGCTCTCAGCCCAGTCTGGCAGTGCTAGATTTGAGGGGTACAAAGCCATGGTGCAAATCCTGACAGTTGTAAGGGATGGGGGCAGTGGGGCTGACCAAACTCTGTGTTTTTCAAGCAGAGAGTACAGGTGATGAAAGCAAAATGCTGTTGGAGTTTAGCCCGACAGTGCCTGTTCTTAAAGAACCTGAAATATAAATCTCCAAAGGCATAAATAATAAAATGCAACCTGTTTACTCATTTGGGAAATGGAAATGCATTTTTTATTGCAGTTAATCCAAGGTGTATTTGTAAGTAACAACCATTTTTAGTCACAGGACAAGGTTCAGTATTCAGGCCAATGTTGCAATCCATATTTTCCTACATGTCCCTGCTGGCAACAGCTATGGTGAGAACTGGGAATTTCTTCTTAAGTATCAGAGGTGTGTCACTGTGTATCCCAAAGGGACCTGTATCCCAAAGGATCAGTTTGAAGAATGCTGGCATTGAATTTAAAAGAGAAACTCCCCTAAGTGATTTTCAAAGGTGTTGTCCTTGGGCAATTCTGCTCCTGCACGTTATTCATGGTTGAGCTGAGAAACTTCCAGGAAAACAATCATTCCCTAACCAGTTTGCTTGGCTTCCTCTCCTGCAGGGCATGCCACTTTTGAACTGGGAGCTACTTGGATTCATGGTTCACATGGAAACCCAGTCTATCATCTAGCAGAAGACAATGGTTTGCTTGAAGAGACCACAGAGAGTGAGAGGAGCGTTGGGCGGATCAGCCTTTACTCCAAGAATGGGGTTGCTTATCACCTCACCAACAGCGGGCAGAGGATCCCGAAAGATGTGGTTGAAGAATTCAGTGATTTATACAACGAGGTTGGTGTCCAGCTGCTTGCTCAGGTGGTAGATTTGCCTGGAACGCTGAGACCTTTTGGCAGTCAGAACATTCCAGGATAAAGGTAGAAAAATGGTGATGTCTTTCTTTGGGGGGGAAAAAAACCAAACCAATGCTAAGTTTTTCTCTCATCTGCTTCTCTGCATCTCATTTATCCCTGATGTGGGTTTGACTCTGGGGTGAGGAATAACAATATTTCCATGTTTGTCATCCATATAATCACTTGCAGCAACTATTTCTGGGGAGATCCAGTAATTTGCTGGAGAAAGTTGCTATTTATTAAAAGTACAGTGGAGAGATCAAATTGCTAAACAAAGTAGAAGGCAAAACCAGAAACAAGCAGATAAGTATTATATCCCTGTGACTTTTTATTGGTTATAAATACTGTGAAATGCTGTATGGTGTGCCAAAGTCACTGCAGTGTGGCAGGAATTGTAACTTTTTTTTTTTTTTTGCATCAGAAGGAAAGGAAAATCTTTTCTGGGAGATTCAGACCAGCATGAACTTCAGTTGGAAGTTTATTTTAACTTTTTTGCTTGCCAAAGTTAATTATAATTATTCCCCACATTTTTTAAATGTACATTTAGAGGGGTCAGTGCAGACTGTCTGGGCCTGCAGGTAATGTGATCTCTCAGTGGGTTGTAGAAAATGGAACAAAACATGAGTATTTTCATCAGGCTGTAGCTGTGCCTCAAACCTTCAGATTTTCATCTGACAGCAAAACTTCACTGTTTGACTCTTGGCTGAACACTCACTAGATTCAGGTTACTCTTGCATACTTTGTTTAAAAATATGTCTGGGAGCATTAGAAAAGTCATTGTAGCCTGTAAAGAATTATCAAGAATTGGGTGGGGAGCAGAAAAAGGGATTTTTTTTTTTCATTTGAAAAGATTTTTGGCACTGTCCTGTGTTTCTGAACTGGAATGGGTGATGGGATGGCACAAAATCCTTCCAGTTTTAGAGAGGGATAGTAGGAATTTCAAAGAAATCTCATTGTGGGAAGTATTTATCAACCTGTGAACAACATCTTGGACAAATGCAGGTGGATATAATTCATCTGAACAATTTTTCATATTACTGAATTAAAAAACAAATGAGAATTTTTTCAGGCAGGAAGAAAAGACAGGTGAGATGTGTGTGGAGGAAGATTAACAGCAACTGGGGCTAGAAAGAGTAAATGAAAATACTGCAGTGAGCAGCATTATTTATGTAAATGGAACACTGCCAAAGTGCATGCAGGGCTTGGTGATCATCCTGTCTGGAAGATGATAGGAAAATCTCCAGCAAAGGGAGGGCAGACTCCAAAATGAGAAGGGAATGCACAGATGAGATCCACTTAGCTTTGAGATAAACCTGGTAAGATAAAGGCCATAACAAGGCACCTGTGTTTTAGAAATGATTAATTTGGTAAATCTACCCTTTCTTTTAAAGGGGAGAGAGAAAGGGGCAGCCAGTGACATGAGAGAACAGCACATTAAAAGTTAATCTTCTTTACACAACACCTAATTAGCTTATCACTGCCACAGGATATCTTTATCACTAGGAGACAGAAAAGGCTTTCACATTATGGCCTGTAAAAATGTCTGCAGCCACTCGTGGTGATAAAAAATGTGTAAGGGACAGCTGGAGCCAAGCAGGGGACATCAGCCAGCCCCCTAATTGCTCTTGCTGGGAGGGGCTTCCTCTGCCTTCCTCCAAAGCCTGTTGGAATTCCTTGCAGGAGCAGCTCGTGGTTTTGTTGAGCTGCTTGTCCCAGGCTCCTTGGGGTGCCAGGCTGGAGGGTCTGTGCTGATTTCAGTATTTGGCTGTGGTTTATTCCCTGCTCTGCCTAGGAAAGGTGGGAATTCATGCAAGATGTGTGATCTCATAAAAATACCCAGTTGAAATGGCTGTAAGAAATACAAGTACCCTGGAGGGAGGGCAGCAGGAGCATGAGCAGCAGGTGTGTGGCTTTGGGGACATTTTCCTCTGGCATAAAGTGCAGAGGGTGTTTCACACGTGCTGAGCCTGCCAGGGTTTGTGTTCTGTGGTGTCCCCACTTCCCCAGCATTGCTGTGACACTGGTGGGACCCTGGCAAAGGCTGCCCCTGCATCCCTGGCAGTGTCCAAGGCCAGGTTGGATGGGGCTTGGATAATTTGGTCTGATGGAAGATGTCCCTGCCCATGGCAGGGGGGGTGGAACAATACAATACTCAAGTCTCTTCCAACTCAAACCATTCTGTGATTCTGTTGGGGGGTTTTGCATGTTCATTGGAGTTTATTTAATCTCTTTTTTTTTTTTTTTTTTTTGGTCAAAGTTCTGTTGCTTTAACTGGTGGTGAAATGAGTGCTGGAATTTTCAGTTTTGCAGCTCTAGGTCTGTTTTTTGGAAGTGGGTTGTATAATTGGTTTTGTTAAAGCACCTTGAAGTTGTCATAAAAAGTCATCTTAGAGATCACTAAATCCTGAGGTCAGGGTCTTCCCTTGTCTCCCAGGAGCTCCCAGGCCTTGCTCATGTTTTTATTAGCAATCCCACCATCATGTCATCTCATCCCTTCAGAGGAGGCTGAGGTAGCCAAGGCTGTGACACACCCTGTCCTAAATTAAAAAGAGAGCACCCCCCACAAAACAGGCAGCAACCCATGATGGATGCAAAGCCTAATCAGGATGTAGGACTGGCATGAACAGTGGAAAATGTATTCCTGAATGAGCAGGGCTAAATTTGTCACCATTCCAAAGGCCTGCCCTGTGTGCACAGCCACTCACACCCTGCCTGCCTTCCCCTGCAGCTGCTGCTGCCCTCCAGCCTGTGCCCTCTGCTCTGCTGCTCCATCTGGGACACTCTAGCCCCAGTTATCTTGTCAGCTGGATACCAAATTCTAGGGAATTCAAAGTACAAGGGGTCTCTCCTGAGTTTCACTGTGCATGTGGAGTCTCTGAAACTGGATTTTAGCAAGGCAGGGTCTCTCTGTGATGAATTTTCCTGGAGTGAAAGGAAAAGCACCCCTGTACCTCCAGAGCTTTGCCTCACTAATTCATCTGGAAAGTCCTTAGGCTTTTTCCAGGCACTTATCCAATCTTTTTTTGGCTGACTTCTTCTACCTCAGTACAAGTTTTGCTGCTTTTTTGTTTGTAGTAGCCTGAATTTTTAATAGCTGTAGGGATGTCTCACAGAAGACTTTATTTGGTTATGAGGAAGCAGAGCAATCAGACTGCTTGAAGACTGCTCAGCTCTTCATTTCTCCAGCAGAAAGTTCCTTGGGAGAGGCTGTTGCCCTGCACTGGGGTCAGCCAGGATCTGTCATGAGCTTGATTGAGGAGACCTGAATTCTCCTTGTGGAAGGAGAGCAGTGCTTTCAAGGAAGGTCAGGGTCATTGTCACTCCATTTGGTCAGTCCCCAAAAGGAAAGAGGCACTAACATGGGGGGGTTCCCCAGGGTGTGATGCTCATATAATTTATTTGTAGTTTTCCCACCTTCCTTCCATTCCTTCTGGGATAACTGGGGGAATTCTGGGGATGGGAAAGGATTTTGGCTCTTCTTGCTTATCCCACATCTGCTTGAGTCTCAGGAAGATGACCAGAGTGGGACCTCTGAGGGTAATGTCTGCACCTTTGGGGTCTGTGTATAGCTCCTCAGAAAATGTTAACAGAGAAATTAATCTCTGAGTTGTTCCTGTGTCCCTGCTAAGCCCTCATTTCCCTTTCCACAGAGGTGTTTAAAGCTGATTCCCAGGTATTAGTGAGAAGTGGGAAGGAGGTGGTGATCTGGACAGGTTAAATGCAGCTGAAAAATCACACAGTCCATCAGCAGCCTGATTTAGGAGAAGTGCCTGCTTTTACTCCAGCTTTTCAGCCAGGGTGTAGTCCCTGAAGAACTGCTTCCCATGAACCCTGCCTTTAACAATCAGCTAATTAATGGCCTTGTTATCTGTCAGCTTTCTCCCGTGTGCTGCAACAGCTTCTGGGGGAGAGATGCAGCCAAAGAGTGACAATGTTATCCCTGCTCCTCACCCCCACCCCGTGCTGGGCTCCCTGCCATCCCCAGGAAATCATGGAAAGCAGGAGCAAAGGGCCAGCCAGAGTCACCATTCCCTCCCTGCCTCTATTGCACTGACAGATGTCTGGCCTGGGAACAGCACAGCCCTGTCTCCATCAGGGCTGCTCACTGGACAGGGATTAAATCACAGCAGTTTTTAAGCCAAATGGGAAAAAGACAATGCTGGGCATCGTCACCGGGGCTGACAGGAAGGAGTGTGGATGGGGATGTGCTTTCCTGACCTCCTTCAGTGAGGAGAAACTTCTTTATTTAGCTTTGTTCTTCCTAAGAAACTGCCTTTTCCTGTGGTGGAGGAGCACGTAGGTAGCAAATAAACATGTGGAAGAGGAAGCCTGTAGGTAACAGAGGGGACATCCCTGCTGGAATCCACGTTCCCTGCACAGACCCTGGTTTTGGGATGCCCCAAAGCTGGTCAGAAAGAAGACAGAAGATGGAAGCTGAAGGGAAGCTGTTTTAGGACTATGAACATTCAGTTAACTTAATAAAATTTCTTATCTTCAACCCCTTCTGTCTTGCAGACCCAAGGAGCTTGGGTTGTTCAGCATGGAGAAGAGAAGGCTTCAGGGAGAGCTTCCAGAGCCTAAAGGGGCTCCAGGAGAGCTGGGGAGGGACTGGGGACAAGGGATGGAGGGACAGGACACAGGGAATGGCTCCCACTGCCAGAGGGCAGGATGGATGGGATATTGGGAAGGAATCCTTCCCTGTGAGGGTGGTGAGCCCTGACACAGGGTGCCCAGAAGAGCTGTGGCTGCCCCTGGATCCCTGGAATTGTCCAGGGCCAGGCTGGATGGGGCTTGGAACAACCTGGGACAGTGGAAGGTGTCCCTGCCATGGCAGGGAGAGGGACTGGATGGGCTTTAAGGTCCCTTCCAACCCAAACCATTCTATGATTCTGTGAAATCCCTGGAGGATTGTGTATAAACCTTTAGAATAAGGAAAGGAAAATAGAATGAATGGTTAATTGAGATGTTCTCTGTCTTTTACTTCCTTGTTTTTCAGACAGACTTCCAAGGCCATTTGTTCTGTCCCATCTGAGGGGAGCTTTAGGGTGAGAATTGTTTAGGTCCTCCTGCTGGGATGTGAGATTGCCAGTGGTAAGAGATGGGAGTTGATCCAGTCTGTCCTTTGGTTTTGCTCCCTGCTTTCTTCAGGTGTGTGATAATAGAAAAGCAAAGTTGGTCTGGACTGTCTGTGGTGTAGCTCTTCTTGCTGCTGGACATGGAGCTCTGGTTTGGATGCAGGGAGATTTTGAAGGGTTAACTAGAAAATCAGCAGAATCTTTCAGGTCATTCTTGTTGTTACCTTTCCCCAGGATCTTTGAGGGAAAGTCCATTTCTACTCTCTCAGGAACCCTGGTGCTGAAATGAGTGTAGGAATATGGGTTTTCAGGTGTTACAGGTGCCTGTTCCCAGTGACCCCAGTGGTGGTCCCATAGGAATGTCAATGCTTTCCCCACCTGGGGAAGAAAAGCCTGGATAATTCCAACTCCAGACAGCACAGTTCTGCTCCTGCTTCATTGGAAAGCTACCTTAAATGAGGTGTCCTAGTGAAGCTTTTCCACAGCTTCTTATACAGGATGCATTTGCTGCTCTTGTTCATTAAAACACACAATTTGAGCAGCTTTTTGACTCATTTATTGTGGCAATACATCTCTCAATGTAGAACCTGCTGTTGTTTTTCCTTTTGTTTCTTGCCTACAACAGCTTTGCCTCCTGTTCTTCCTCAGATGGTTCAGCACCCCCAAGAATCATAGAATATCCTGAGTTGGAAGTGACTTAGGAGAATCATCCAGTTTAGCTCCTGGGCCTGCACAAGAAACATCCCAAAATCACACCCTGTGTCTGAGGGTGTTATCCAAATGCTTCTTGAACTTGAAAAGCAAGGAAATAACAGGAAAAATAAGAAATCCTGCTGTGATTAAACTTAACCTGCTGTCTGCTCAATGGGATGTCCCCTCCAGGCAAGACTTTCCTTGATGATTACAGCCCCGAGAACTCTCCTCCCTGTGGGGCAGTGAAGGATATAATAGTTACCAAAAACCTAACCAGGCTCACTTCTCCTGTGGGCCAAGGGGTGGCTGGGTTTTAGCAGGGCTTTGCTTGTCCTGTGAGTGTGTTATCTGCTTACAGAGCTCAATCAGCTTATGAAAACCGAGCTGGTTGTGCTGACGCAAGGTCTGTGCAGCCTGGACCTGCTGCAAGTGCTTGTGGCCTCAGAAACCCACAGACCTGAGAACCAGGGGATGCTGGAACTGCCAAAGTTCCCTTTGCTGCATGCTTTTGTTTCATACAGGGTGTTGGGCCCCATCTTTCTTGTCTGGGAATCTCCTTGGAATGGCTGTGTCCCAGGCAGTGTCTGCAATTCTCTTGTCTTCACCAGTCCCACTCATTTTCCTTGTGATTGTTTCTCCTCTTTTTATTAGTTATTCTGCCACCTCCCCTTTTTAAAATTTCTTTCACTTATTTTCTTTAATTTTCTCCTCATCCCTTACTTGCCATTTGCTCACAGACCTCCTCTCTCTTCTGTCACTGCAATGTTTATCCTCCTCCCTTTCCTCTTCTTCCCTCTATTTTGCCTCCTCAAATTCACTTTATTCCTAAAACCCAAGATAAAATCAAGCTCTTGGGGAAAATTGGAGTGGGAAGAACATAACCCATAGCAGATTAGTCCTATCTGCAGGGAATGGGAAGCTCCAGGAGCTTTTGAAGGCAAGGCTGCCACAGTTTTACCAGATATTTACTCTTGACTTCAAGTTCTTGACATATCCAAATCATCTCTCTCCAAAAATAAACTGTATTCAAGCCATCTTTGACAGGAAAAACTCCTCAAGCAGGGACATTCCCTGTGCTTGTAGGAGCATTATGCAGCCTGTAGCATGATGTGAATTGGAAGGGGACATATTGTGGACAAACAAGTCATTAATGGGATGTGCTGCATTTCTGAAAGGCAACTTTTGAAAGCTTTCCTGTGTTAAGAGATTCCTCTGGAGTTTTGTTTTTTGGGTTTTTTTTCAGAAAGGAAGAGCCATGATGCAATTGCAGGCTCTTCTGTCACTATTATAGATAGAAATACAAATTATTCCAGGCAGCTGCAAGCATAGGGCTGAGGTGGATGGTGTTTCCTTGCCTTTAAGTAGCTTGTGTGGAATACAGGAGTTAAAAACCACCAGGAATAGCTTCTTAAAAATAATGATTTATTACAAGGGATTTTGCTTAGAGATGTCACTATTTTCCATGGATTTCTACCTGTTCTGTGCTCAAGTAAAACATGTGCATACAGAATTCCTTTGGTGTTTGTCATTTCCTAATTTAATGGGACAACAGAAAAAAACAACTGTGAAACTGAATTCACCCACTCTGGTGGATTCCTTCTAAATCATGGAGAGGGTGGAAGGGTTGGTTTCAGATTAGAGCAGCCTGGGGTTGCAGTGGGACGTGGAGGTGAGAGAAGAGCTGGTGCTTTTTGTCACATGTGAGGAAGAACGTGCGTTCTGCTGGGAGGAGGAGGAGGAGGTGATCTGGGCTGGCACAGGAGCATCCTGCTGGGCATCCTGTGGCCCCATCCTTGTGTCCTGTCTCTGGCAGGTCTATAACCTGACTCAGGAGTTCTTCCAGAGAGGTAAACCAGTCAATGCTGAGAGCCAGAACAGCGTGGGCGTTTTCACGCGGGACGTCGTGCGCAAACGCGTCAAGGCCGACCCGGATGACACGGAGGCCGTCAAGAGGCTGAAACTGGCCATGATCCAGCAGTACCTGAAGGTATGTCTGCACATCACTGGGGTGCTTTGTTTCTGTTTCAGCTAGGGGCAAACAAATCCTGAACCTCAGGCACCTGGCTGAGCCCTGCCCAGCTCTGGAAATTGCTTTCTGTTCTCTCGTGAAGTTTGTTTCTGTTGACGACTTCCCCTCCTGATGCAGATCCAAAGACAGTGGGCTGCAAGGAATAATGCCTTTACTCTTTTTTTTTTTCTTTTTTCCTACCTTAAACCCTGTTTTCTTAATAGAAGAGGCTTACCTAGGTCTTGTTAAATTTCCTGGTGTGATTTATTTATTTTTTACCACCTGAAGCTACTCTGTTGTCAGGTTCTTTTAGTAATGTCTTACCTTGTGAGTTACACCTGTACCCCTCATCCTGCCTGAGTGCTTTTGCCTCTCAGAGACCAGAAGAAATGTAACTTTGATACTAGTAATTTGCTGAAGAAATCCCCTGAAAGCATTTTGAAGGCAAAGTAATAAAATCTAAGATAGATTGCATTAAAACCAGCTTTCCAAATGGCTTCCATAGTTCTTTTTATCTCCTTGGTGCCTTGGTTGAATTAGTTCTCTTTGGGATGAGGACTTAATGCTGCATCAAGCACTCCATGAGTAAAGTGTATCAGTCATTTTTATTTCAATTAGAATGACTTAAAAGCTTCTGAAATGAGGCAGGAGAGGCAAGCAGCACTTTGTTATGTGTGCACTGTTTTCAGGTGGGAAGTTAAACCAAAGAAGAATAAAGACCTAAAGAGTCTCACAGGAGATTTGAGATAAAGCTGAGGTTTGAACCCTGGTATCCTGAGCCTGATACCTCAGCATCCTCACCCAAAACCTTTTATCACAGAGTGTCTCCACAGCTGTAAAGCTCAGTTATTTATTGTGTTACCCATGCAGACAGGGTTAAGTCATTGGATACAGCTCTGGGTTTCCTGGTGGTTTCTCCTGTGCTTGCTCCAGGCTGTCCCAGTCAGAGCTGTTTCTGCAAGACTTGCAAATCCCTTCTCATGCAAATACCTGAGAACAACAAAGCTTCTCATACTTAAGACTATCAGATGACAGAGTGGGGATTAACCTGTCTTGGGTTATAGTCTTGGTAGCAGCTTGTTTTTCCCCTTGGCATTTTGCCTTCGTGGTTGAAAGAATCAAACAGCCACCAGTGTTTAACTTCATAATGAGGGTTGTCCTGTTGGAGCATCCAGGCAGGATGAGGATCCTGTGTGACCCTGGGGGAGGGCTGGGATCTGCTTGGGTGGGATGGAACCCATCAAGTTCCAAGTCCAAAGATGAGTCTTCTCTCAGTCCCCACTGGAGTCATCAGGCAGTGACCAGGACGGGGAAGGCACCTGTTTGTCCCTGGGAACTGCTGGTACAACCCTGACTTGTTCTCTTTGTCCCAGCACAGAGATTCCTGCCCTGCACCAGGGTGCTCCACAGGGAGACCATCTAGGCTTGTCAGGCTTCCAAGCACAGTCATTAAACTGTGGAAAGGCCTGGAAAATATGTCAAAGGGTGAGGCCAGGAATTGTAATATTCCTTAAAATGCTGAGAGAATGACGGTGTGCGAGCGATTGTGACTGCAGAGATGTGAAGGTTTTGAGATCACTGTGTCCCGTGCATCAAGATTATCATTAGAAGCTTATCACAAGACAGGCCAAACATCCTGCCTTTGTTCTAGGGATTGTTGGGAGCTGCAGCTATGCTTAATGCTCCTCCAAACATTAACCAACAGGTTAATGGATCTAAAGCTTTGGTAATCACATCAAACACACGTGGCTCGCATCTTGGCATTTCCCTTTCCCGTCTCCTTCAGTTCCTCTCCTCTGCTGGGTCCTCTCACCTCTGGCAGATTGTTAGCTGGCTGATTGCTGACTGTTTGACAGCATGCTGAAAGCTGCAGAAAGAGCTGCCAGAAGTTTTTTGTGGCTCCTTGTGGGAACATTTATTAGCGTTGGAATGAGCATCTGAGGAACGCAGCTCCAGGTTCTGCTGTAGGAGCAGAAGGCAGCAGGTCCCTGGCCTCTGCAGGGGCTTTTAAAGCATAGAAAACAGAACTTTGACCCAGAATTGTGCAGAAGCAAAGACATCATGGTGTTGTAGATTCACAGATATGTTTGGGTTGGAAAGGATCTTAGAAACCATCCAGTTCCATCCCCGGCCATGGTCTGGGACACCTTCCATGATCCCAGGTTGCTCCAAGCTCCAATGTCCAACCTGGCTTTGAAAACACTTCCAGGGATCCAGGGGTAGTCACAGCTTCTCTGGGCACCCTGTGCCAGGGCCTCACCACCCTCACAAGCAACAATTTATTCTTCATATCTAATTTAATTTGACCATCACTTTAAAGTCATAGTTCTTTCTCCTGTCACTCCATGGCCTTGTCCAAAACCCCTCTCCAGCTCTTTTGTACCACCTATAGGTACTGAGGAGGTCTTGCCAGAGCTTTCTCTTCTCCATTCTGGGCAGCCCCAGCTCTCAATTTGTCTCCAGATCAGAGGGGCTCCTCTGGTTTCTGAGCTCTGGATGATGCAAGTCAAAGTCTTTACCATGACAAAATGGTCTCTCTGGTTGCAAGAAAGACTTAAGGATTGATTTTCGTCAGATCCTATGGCCAAGCACTTCTTTAGTAGCAAAACTAACCTGGTTTCAGAGTGGAATTCAGCACTCTCATCTCATGCAGCTCCTCTGTGCCCTTGCAGAGCTGTGCTGTGGCTGAAGGGGTTGCTCTGTGGCAATATTGCTTTTGTGTTGCTTTTCCTTAGGTCGAGAGTTGTGAGAGCAGCTCCCACAGCATGGATGAAGTGTCGCTGAGTGAGTTTGGGGAATGGACGGAAATCCCCGGGGCCCATCACGTCATTCCCTGTGGTTTCATTAAGATCGTGGAGATCCTGGCCCGCTCCATCCCCAAGTCTGTCATCCAGCTGCGCAAGCCAGTCAAGTGCATCCACTGGAACCAGTCGGTCAGCAAGGAGATTGAGAGGGTGGCTGACCACAACAGTGACCTCCCTGAGGAGAACAAGGGCTCCAGCGTCTTCGTAGAGTGCGAGGACTGTGAGTTCATCCCAGCTGAGCACGTCATTGTGACCGTGTCCCTGGGAGTGCTGAAGAAGCGCCACGAGAGCCTGTTCCACCCCCGGCTGCCTGAGGAGAAGGTGATGGCCATTGAGAAACTGGGCATCAATACCACTGACAAGATCTTCCTGGAGTTCGAGGAGCCTTTCTGGAGCTCTGAATGCAACAGCATCCAGTTTGTCTGGGAAGATGAGGCGGAGAGCGAGAGCTTGACTTATCCTGAGGAGCTGTGGTACAAGAAGATCTGCAGCTTTGATGTGCTGTACCCACCCGAGAGGTACGGCCACGTCCTCAGTGGCTGGATCTGTGGAGAAGAGGCTTTGATTATGGAGAAGTGTGATGATGAGACTGTGGCAGAAACCTGCACTGAAATGCTTCGTAAATTTACAGGTCAGCCCTGCTCTGGTGGGAGAGGGAGCGTGGGGCTGGGGGATCCAATAACCACGAGGAAGGAAATGCTTGAAAGTCATTTTTAGTTCTTTGGCATTTTGTGTCCCTTTGAATGTGTGTGTGCTTCCAGCATAGCTCCTGCTTGGGTGTGCCTGAGAGCTATTTATACAGAGGGGCTGATAAACCAGCTCAGGAAGTGGTGGGCAGAAGTGCTGCAGGATTCCACATCCTCTGCTTTTTTGAATCCCAAATAACTCTTCAGCAACTGAGGCTGTTGGGCTCTGGGGGCTGATCTCAGCTGTGGAGAGCAGCACAGCCCCTTCAGAAGTTGAACCTGTTTAGATAAGTTGAGGTGTGGTTGAATCACACCCCTGACTTCCATTCAGTATCAACTCTATGGAAATCTCAATGGCCTGAATTTCAAAAAATGCATTAATCTTGAGAGTTCCCATTTTCTGGGTGCTTTACTGAAAGCTTGCTGGACTTCACAGATTTCATGTTCTGTGATCACACATCTTTAAAGGCAGCAGTTGGACTCAGGCAAGTATTGGGTGTACACTGAGAAAATCCAAATGAAATAATTTAAAGCAATAATACTTGGATTCTGGGCTTTAGTTTGTCCACAGTCACTTCTCTAGAGGTCACACACCTTCCCAAGAAAAGGGATTTTTGTATCTGAGAGTCTTTGACATCTGATGGGAGGCACTGTGCAAGTGCAGGTGAAAGGTAGCAACACTGAAAGAAATAGTGGTGGACTTAATAGCAGTTTTGAAGTAAGGGTTTTGAATTTATACAGAATTACAAGCAGTTATAAGAGCAGCATCCTCCAAGATTAGGTGTGGTTTATGCTATTTTAGAAATGGCTCCTGTGATTAAATTATTTCTGTCTTCCTGCTAGCTGGTGTTAGCCCAATCTCAGCACTTAGCAGGTTTCCAACCTTACTTCTTGTCCATGGAGCTCCAGCTAACTGGAGAAATTTGCCTTCACAAGTGCAGCATCTTTCACCTGTCCTTGCTGACCATTTTTACCAACAACATGGAGATCCAGAGAGTCACAGAATCACAGAATATCCTCAGTTGGAGGGGACCCATCAGGATCATTGTGTCCAGCTGCTGGTCCTGCACAGGACACTCCAACAATCCCTTTGTACCTCAGAGCATTGTCCAAATGCTTCTTGAGCTTGGACAGGCTTGGTGCTGTGACCATTCCTTGGGGAGCCTGTCCCAGTGCCTCTGGGTGAAAAACATTTTTTCCTGAAAGGGCTCTGGAATCTGAGGACTTCCTGCACAACTGATCACAGCCAAAAGAGGTTTTACCACTCTCTGCAGGAGCTCTAGGGTAGAGACTCTGGATTCAGAAGCTCTGATTCAGTCCCAAGCCTGCATCCTTGTTTCAGCTGTGCCTCCTGAGCTGTTGGTGTTCAGGGTGTCCCCAAGTCCTGTGTCACATCAGTCCCTATGTGCCGTCTTTCCCCTGAGCCCAGCAGGGAATGCTGCACTATACAGGCCTAGCAGGAAGCTCTTCTCTCACAGGCCAAGTTATTGCAGTGCTGAATGTACAAACAGCCTTGTTTGTTGCAACTTTTCTTGCTTAAGGCCTATTAAAAAAGACAAAAAAATTCCAAAACCCACTTTAGTTCATCAGTGGGAATTTGGCTCTTTGGGTCTGTTGTAGTTTGGCACTTGGGAGTTTGCTCTCCCTCTTCTTTCTTGGGCTTCTTCACAGTTCCTGTTTGCATGTGTTGGATGTTCCTCTGCTGCCAGGATGGAAATGTGCTGGCTCTGGGCCCTGGGTCTGTGCTGCAGTTGCTGTTCCAGCTGATGCTGCACCTGGTCACTGTCCATCAGGCTCTTCCACAGAGCTAATCTCCCTGGAGAATTCCAGGCTGGATTTACCAGGGTCTTGCCCTGCAATGAGCATTTTTGTGCATCAGCTGAGAAGTTGCCTTGCAGCTGCTCAGAACTGTGAGAGGAAAACCTGTTTTTGGAGCACCTATTACCCAGCATGACCTGTTCCACTTTCTGCCCCCAAAACCCTTTTTTGTAGAAAACCTTTTCACAGCTCTTGCAGGATTCCCTGTTTGCCTTGCTCCTGTTCTCCCTAGAGGTTCCCAGAAGGAGCAATACCTCAGGGCTGATCTGGGCCAGGTGCCAGGCTGGCTGAAATAACAGAGGTGTGCTCAGCTCTCTGTGCACCTCCCTTCTTCTCTACTGATCTGTTCAGGGGGAGTGTGAGAGGGGATTAGACCCATGATACACCTGCAGCCACTTCTGAGCACAGCTGCACTCCTCTGGTCCAGGTTCAGCTTTGAAAACCTTTCCAACCACTCAAGCTCACACAAATCAGCTAACTAAGTTAGGAAACCTGGTGATGAATACTGCCAGGATTCTGACCTCCATGGAAAACCTGGATCTTCCATGAGGCAGCTCAGAGATTCCACACCTCACTGAGTGCTCTGTGGCATCTTCTGAAGCAGCTGTTCTCTGATGAGTATAGGGGGAGCTTTATATTCAGTAATGAATCAGATACTTTGAACCTTTTAATGTTCACTTTGCCTTTGGTGGCTTTCATGTTCTGGGTATGAAATGCCCCATGCTCTTGTTCTTCTGAGAAAGAATTAATGCATTACCAGGTGGGTTCCCATCTTTCACTGTGTATTCCCAGTCTGTTGCTCGTGGCTTCAGAGTATGTTATACCAGTTTTAAGTTAAATCCATTCTTTTAGACTCACACTGAGAATCTCTCTGAGAATTGACCTGGAATTTTCCTCTCAGGTTAGTGTTGAGGATTATCTGGCTTTGCTGTGAAAAGCTCTGAGGACTGTTCTAACCTAAGGACCATCAGCAATTACTGCTTTTCACAACTGGATGCTGAAAACCAGTGTCCTCTAAATCTGATTAAATGGAATACCTCAGAGCAATTAGGAGCCTTGCCCTGCCCTCTTTGTTGGATAAACTCCCAGAGTTAGAAGCCAGAGGCTCCCTGTCAGGCTGAAGCTGGAAATGCTCTGAGTTTTCCTCCCTGACCTCCAGCTATTTCTCTGGAGGGAAACAGTTCTGTTTTGAGTTCTGCATCTCATCTCCCAGTCCCATGTGGGTGTCTGGAGCCACTCTGATGGTTGTAGTCACTGGTGTGGGGGCAGAACCACAGATCTGCCTTGGTGGAATCTTAGATCCCAGCTCTCAGGTAGGGAAATAAATTTGGGTGCCTTAATTTAGATTGATGAGTTGATTTTATGGTAATTAGATCAGCCTCAGTGTATATATTATAACCAGTAAACCTCTGTATTCACATCTCCCAGGAGCTGAAGAAAAATGGGATTGTGTGAGGCACAGGGAGTTGTCTTCCATAGCTTCACAAGTGGAAATCTGTGGCATGAAGATATGTGCCCTCCTGTTTTAGAGTAGGCCAACATCCTTTTTTTAGCCATTTAATCTCTTTGGATGGTGGAAAGTGAGAAGTTTCCACATCTGTGTTGTTACTTTTATCAGTAGACAAAGGCATGTTTACTCTGTTTAGAAGCAGAATGAGAAAGTCCAGTGAAGGATGTTCCTTGAGGGACTCTTTGTAGTTTCTGTCTTCAAACAGCAGCTCAGAATCAGAGCTTGTGCTGCATGCTCCTGTCTGACCTAAAACCAAACCCCCCCCTCTGGGTCTCCTGATTTTCCTCTAAGAAGCAGCTGCTTGCATTAAAAGGTGCAGAAGTGCAGAGTGCAGGGGCACAGAAGCTGCACAGTGCACACTCAGCTCTTGCTAACGTGGCCTCATGTGCTGGAGACCCTGGAAGGAGCTCATGGGAGTGGTGTGGATATGAAACATGTGGAATAGGCACCATTGCAGAGACTGCTTTTATTTGCAAACACCTCATGTTCTTTTTTTTTGCAGTGCATTGGAATGGGTGGCTGCCTTGGCCCTGCTTGGGGAGTGTTCTCTGACAGCTTCCATGGTGTGTTCTCCTGGGCTTTCCCACAGCCCTCAAAAATAAAACATCATAACTAATTTCCTTGACACATCTGAGCTCCCAGTTCTTACACTCCCTTGGGCTTTCCACTTCCAGGCATTCCTGCTTTGAAGAGTCTTGCAGGAACATACTTTAGAGGCCTTTGTTATGCAAAGCTGTTACTCCTGAAACAACATTGCTTAGTAGGATGTGTTTTGTTTCTGGGATATATTTATTTGCTAGTCTGTGCCATATTTTGATTTGGTGCCTGGTTTTAAAGTGTTCACAGAACACTCTGGGCAGGCCTTCCTCTGCTTTATTCCAGCCCTTATTCCCTATTCCAGCATACTCCTAAAAGCAGAAACTGAACCAGGACCTGCTCTTGGTTTTAAGGAAGTGAAGGCACAGCTAAGCAATACTTATGAGGACTAAATAATGCAGTACCTGACCATTGTTTGCATTTAGGTGTCTCCCTCTCTAAGCTGGGATGAAGAAAGTGGGGGAATTTGGGTTGTCTCATGGCAGGCTGAACATCTTGAGTTGTCACAGAGTCAGGGTCTGAGGCAGGTGGAGGATGTGAACATCTCAAAACTCCTACTTTCTGTTCTGACAGTCTTTTGGAATCACAGAACTACTGAAGTTGGAAAAGTTCTTTAAGATCATTGATCCCAACCATTCCCCCAGCACTGCCAAGGCCACCACTGCCCCATGTCCCCAGGTGCCACATCCACACAGCTTTTAAATCCCCCCAGGGATGGAGACTCCATCACTGTCCTGGGCAGCTGTGCCAGGGCTGGAAAACCCTTCCCATGAAGAATCATACAATGGTTTGGGTTGGAAGAGACCTTTGAGATCATCCAGTTCCAGTCCCCTTGCTGTGCAAGTTTTAGACTCAACCCAAGTAGCTGAACCTTGCCTCTATATGTGATGTTGCCTCAAGGGGGATCTTGGCTCCTGCAGAGGGAAATTCTCTTCACTGGAATTTTCCACATCCCCTGTTCCTCTCCTGCCATGCCAGATGCCATCACAGACTCCAGCAAAAGCAGTGACACCGAGATGGGCCAAAACCAGCCCAGCAAGAGGATCTCCAAAGTGTGACTCTCCCTGATTGTACCTGAGGCTCTTGTGCCACCAGCTGGTGGCTGCAGTCCTGGGTCCATGTTCTCCAAGGTCTTTGGGATGGGGACAGGATGATAACCCTGTCATGGGTGCATTCTTCACCTATAGGTCCCACATCCTTCCTCTTAGCTGTGGAAATATTTAGAAATCTACTTCCAGCCTCAAAAGCCTGCTTTCCATGCCTTGTGCATTAAATAAATAGAGTCTCCAGGGCTGTGGCTGGATTTGGGGGGCAGCTGCATGGGAAGCTGTTGGAATCAGGTAATACAGGTCTTGAGAATTTTCTGACAGGTCTTTCTAAACCCCCACATAACAAAGATTTTCCTTTTTTTTCCTCTTCAGAGGCACATCTCTCTCTCAAGGCTACCTAAACATCCAATTTAGACTGGGCACTCAATTAAATACTTAAATTTTGGTGAGATCAATCATTTTCTTGATTACCACCAGGCTCCCCACTGTGACCACAACATGCTTTGTGTTTTCAAACCAGGCTGTGTCCAAGGTTCCCAATGTTTTAGGAACTTTAACATTTTCATGATCCTTTCCAAAATAAACCACAGAATCATTTAAGTAGGAAAAGGCCTCCAAGGTCATGAAGTCCAAAAACCCGTGGCCAATCCCCACCTTGTCAAGCAGAGCTGGGCACTTAGTGCCTCATCCAGTGGTTCCTTGGGCACCTCTAGGGACGGGGACTCCCTCACCTCCCTGGAAAATGGAAGAGCTGACATGAAAAAATATCTGTTACATAAAGAGTTAAAGCTCAGTAATGGAGGACAGATCTGTGCTGGGGTGGATAAACAGACAGAATCCCCATCACCCACACCTTGCTCAGGCACTGCCCTCCCCCCTCTTGGCCAGTCTGACGTTTTTCTTTCCCCCCAGGGAACCCAAACATTCCGAAGCCTCGGCGGATCCTGCGCTCCTCCTGGGGCAGCAACCCCCATTTCCGTGGCTCCTACTCCTACACCCAGGTGGGCTCCAGTGGGGCTGACGTGGAGAAACTGGCCAAGCCACTGCCTTATGCTGAGAGCTCCAAAACTCCTGTGAGTATGGCCCAGATGGGGCAGTAAAACTGACAGCACACTGGGCAGCAGGTTCAGGGAAGGGAGAGTCAGAGAGAAAATCCCTGCTTTGGCCTCCAGTAGTGTGTTTTCCCTTTTTTTTTTTTTTTTTTTTAATATTTAGAATGCCAGCATCTCAGGGATAACTTCATCTCTCCCTGAATTTATCAAGTGGTGCACGTGTGTCACTTTTGGAATCTTGATACCTGCATTTAATGACCATCAGCCCTATTGTCCAGTTCAGAATTCCTCAGGAAAGCACGTGCTAATCTGTTTTAAAGATTATTATTATTATTATTATTATTATTATTATTATTATTATTATTATTATTATTATTATTATTATTATTATTATTATGACCCTGCTAATGTCTAGGTCTGAATGTATCAGGGGTGCATATTAGGAAATCTTTCTGTGCTGGCAGTGCAGGCTGAGGGAGGCCCAGTCCTTGGCAGGGGATGATGAATTTTCTCCCCAGACACTGCATTTACTTTCTGAATTTAGCAAGGAGAGCTGGAGCACACATGGAGGTGGTTACACAGCTCAGGAACACATTAAGCCAAACTCACCCCATCACTCAGGGTTATGTGTCCAAATCCAAAAGCTGATGAAAATGCAGCTGCCCAGTCCATTTCCTCCACCAGGACCTGGCCCCAGCAGAAGTAATTTTATTCAGTGCAGAAATATACTTAAGAAAACCCAGCAGGAGCTTTAGGAATCTTTCTGTGTAGTTCCAAGGGAAATCCTCCCAGAAATTCCTGCCTCAAATCCAAGTTGCAGTTCTAGCAAGCACCTCACTATTGGTATAAGAGATACAATGCTGTGTCCCACCCTCTGAGTTTTGAGATGTGAATGTTACTCTTCTGAAGTTGCTGTCCAGAAGGAAAATTCTCTTAATGCCTAAAAGGCTGAAGTGTGATTTAGGGGAGCCAGAGGGAGGAGGTGGTACAGAGCAGGTGCTCTGTGCCTCTTGCAGGTTCTCTGTGCAGATTTGTTTAAGGTTTTTGTAACTGGTGCCTTGTGGTGCATCTCATGGGGGTTTTGAGAACCAAAACTCCATAACAGATGAATATTCTGGATCCCTGGAAATGTTCCAGGCCAGGTGGGGCAGGGCTTGGAGCAACCTGGGCGAGTGGAAGGTGCTCATGGAATGGTGGGTAACTGGATGAACTTTCAGATCCCAAACCATCCTGTAAGGGAGGGCACAGAAAATTTGTCTCCTTTTAGCCTCCCACCTGCTTCCCAGTGAGTTGTGCTGATGTGTGCCCCTGTGCTGTGCCCTGCAGCCCATGCAGGTGATGTTCTCAGGGGAGGCCACTCACAGGAAGTATTACTCCACCACCCACGGTGCTGTGCTGTCTGGGCAGAGGGAGGCTGCTCGTCTCATCGAGATGTACCAGGACCTGCTGCAGTGCCCAGCCTGACCACCACACCTCCCACATCCTCTGCAGCTCTGAGCACAGGGCTTCTGTTTTATTTTACTTCACAGTAGAACAGCCTTTTATCTTTTCTATTAAAAAGAAATAAAATTAAAAAGCCCTAATTGTTAAAAATGTTAGTCATCAATTAGCTTCATTTCCATGTGCTGTATTGTTAACAGGGAAGGGTGCTCCTTTTGGTCTGGTAAACTGTTTCTCTGTCATTTTAATTCTAATTTCACTTTTGGTGCCTATCATGTTTGTTTTGTTTCTTTTTTCTTTCTGTATTGTAAGTGCCTTCTATACTAAAATAAATGTTGTAATAAAAAGACTGGGTGCTGTGGTACTTCCTGAACACTTCACTTGCTAAGTTCCAACTCTTATTCAACATTACATTTTTTTCTCTTCCTATAAAATTTGGAGTAAAAGGAAAACAGGTTGAAAATAGATCAGAAACACGTTACACAAATGGTGTTTGTATGGAGGAATCTCTTCTGAAGTGGAGATTTCCTCTGCCAGCAGTACAATCCTGACCCAAGAGGTCTGGTTAGGTTAGAGCTGACAGTGCTGTGGTCAGTGTGGTCACTGCCCCAGAGCTCATGGAGTGTTTGGACAACACTCTCAGCACAGGGTGGGATTCTTGGGATGCCCTGTGCAGGAGCAGGAGGGGAATTTGAGGATTCTCAAATCTGAGATTCTCAAAACTGAGCATTCTGGTGGGTCCCTCCCAACTCAGGGTATTCTCTTGTTGCCTTATGTTTTAATTGTGTGTCCTCCAGTGTAACAGAAGCACTCCCCCCATCAGGCAGCCCCTGGACTGTGCAGATGTGTGTCATTACGTCCAGATGTTAGTGACTCCCAAGGTTTTGCCTGGATCATGTGGAAATTGCCATCAAGAAGAAGAAAAAACTTTCTTTTTTCTTTTTTTTTCTTTCCTCAGAGAGATAAATCGTGTTCTTCTTTAAAGTCAAGTGAACACAATATAGTCATCAGCATAGTTTAAAGATATCTAAACAGTTTCCAAAAATAAAAAGTTTTCAGGGTGAAGACCTTATCTCCCTGCATTCCATTTCTCCATCTGGCTGGCTGCTGGCCAGAGCTTCATGTGAGGAGTGAGGGATGTGTCTGCCTTGGCATCTCTGCCCATGTGAAGCCTCCCTTCCCTCTGTGTGTGTGGGGGGTGGGAGCTGTGTTGATAAATGAGTTACAGAGGGGAGCTGAAGGGACAGAGAGAGGGAAAAATCCCCCTGCAGAGGGTGAGTCAGTGTGTCCCAAGATAAATGTCTGCAGAGGAGGCAGCAGCTTTGGCTCTGTCCAAGCTTAGCTGAGCTGTGCTGACTCCCTGCTGTGGTGTGGAGGTGGGATGCCTCCCTGGCTGCTGGAGAGCTGGGAAGGATGCTGGTATGTTGGATTTATTGGTGTTTTTCTTCCATTTTATCTCTTTTCATGCTGTTACTGAGTTGAGAGGGAGTTGGGCTGAGGGAGGAGAGCACAGCACACTTGATTGAAGAGAGATAAAAATTCTGTCCAGCTTCAATCACTCAGAGCTCAGCCTCAAGGAGCCAGAGCTGATTTCCCAGCAGCCAGATCTGTTGCAAAGTGGAATCTGAGGAGAAAACCAAATCCTTTGGGCATATGAGGCTGCAACACAGGAAAACACAAGGAGTTGCTTTTCCTCTTCAGTGAAGAAATTTAGGAAGAAATTCCCAATGAAAGTGTGATCAGACACTCCCCATCCCTGGAGGTGCCCAAGGAACAAATGGATGTGGCACTCAGTGCCCTGCTCTGGGTGACAAGTCACAGGCTGCACTTGGTGACCTCAGATGTCTTTTCCAGCCTAAATGATTCTTCTTCATCACAGGAAGTCCAAGGGAAGCTGCTGTGCTGGTGCTCAGAGTTTCAGAGCCCCTTTTTCTGCTCTGTGCAGCCAGAATGATGATGGTGTCTGGCTTTGCTGAGCAGGGATCTGTGTCAGGCCAATCCCCCTCACTCCTCTGCTGCCATCACTCACCACCCATCCAGCCTTTAAAATGATGCTCATGTTCCAGAGACACTAAATTTAGCAGCTGTTTACTAAGAGGTGTTTAAAATTAGCAGCAAAGGCCACCCTGAGCATGTGACAGGGAGAGGTGGTGTCACCATGGGTGAGGTGGTGTCACCTCCATGCTGCTCTCCCTTCTCCAAGACCTGTGGCATCTTCATTCCAGCTGTGCCCACCTGAAGGTTAGTAGAAAGCAGATATGGGTGCTGGGAAGGTAAGAGGCATCTAATGACTCAGAATTAATTAGGGATTGCTGGCTGTGTGGGGAGGTGTGCAGGTGCAGGCAGAGGTGGGGCTCTGGAACCCCTGGGTGATGGTGCCATGAGGAACAGGCATGGCTGTCCCCTTTCCTGGGTGATCCAGCAGAAATCATCCACCGAATTCTATTTAGAATATTATTAGGGAAAATTTCATCATGGGAAGGATTGCCCAATCCCAGCACAGGCTGCCCAGGGCAGTGGTGGTGTCCCTATCCCTGGAGGGACTTAGAAGCCATGTGGATGTGGCACAACTTGGGGACATGGCTCAGTGGTGGCCTTGGCAGTGCTGGGGGAATAGTTGGATTAAATGGGCTCAGAATTTCCCAACCTAAACAATTCTGGGGTTCTGTTCCTTGAACTCAGTGGCAAGAAATGCTTTTAAAAAGAGGTTTTTTTTAAAAAAAAAGCTGAAGTGGAGGCTCAGAGCCCCTCTTGCACCAGGAGATTGGTGGAATTACCTGCCCAAATCTGTGGTGAGCAGAGAACACTGTTGTGTGGCCAATCCCAGAATCACTGAATTAAGGTTGGAAAAGATCTCTAAACTCTCATCCATCCCTGACCTGTGATTGTCCATGCACAGAGGGGACCATCCAGACTCTGCACAGCACCTTTAATGCCTCCAGCAGGATTTTCTGGCACAGAGCTGTGGATATTTGCAGAGTTCAGCCCTTTCCCCCTGACAGGAGTGTCCCAGGATCCATCCTGGGCTCTGAACTGTGCAAGTGGGCACCAGCCAGGCTGTTCCAGGGGATTCTGATTATAAAATAAAATAAAGGATGGGGCTTAGTGCCCAGGGAATTCCCCTGGTGCTGATTTATTTGCAGACCCAGAGCAGAAAAGGGGACTGGGACCCACTGGGATGTTGTGAGACCAGCTCAGTGGAACAGCAGTGCTGGCAGTGGGTGCTGGAATTGCAGGTGGTTAAAGTGATGGAAAACTTGAGTTCTGGCTCTGCACTTGAGGATTGGATATTTTCTCCTCCTGGAGCTGCCCCCGAGGGGAGACCACTGACTGTTCTGTGATACAGGGTCTGGAGCACCTTCTGCAAGCTGAGCTCACCCGGGAAAGGTGATTTTGTGCTGCCATCTCGTGGCACGAAAATATTCTCTAGAAATAGTAAGAATTGGAGGAAATAGCTGTGAAATGACACACAGTATGTGAAGGAAGAGCAGTGGGAGCCCAGAGGATGAGCACAGATATGAGCCTTTATCAGTGGGTTCTGTTTCCATTCCTGGAGTGCCCTGGAGTGCCAACACAAGTGGAAAAACAGGAAAAAAAAAAACCCAAAAAAGGGAATTATGCTTGGAGAAGGAGGAAGTGTCTCTTTTCTCATGGGCAGTGTGGCTCTGGCCAAGGTGGCTGCTTTGGGGAATTTGACAACTGAGCACTGCCAAGAGAAAAGACAGCAGAGGCAAGGATTCAGGGGCTGGGAAAGTTGATTTATAAGGAGGAGGATTTTAAAAAAATTGAAAATACTGGAGCTAAATATGTCATGTTTGGCTGGGCAGGGGGTGAGGGCTGAGCTGGTAGATGCCAGGAACTGGGAGAGAATTTGGGATGCTCAGGGAAGGATTTTTGGCTGCTGGTGGTGATGTGGATGGGTGCAGATGATGGCTTGGCCAGGAGAGAGAGCACTCAGCCCTGCTGAGATGAGAACACGGATTTACAGCAGGGCTGTGCTCTGATCACCAGCTGGGGGCTGTAAAACTCCAGCAAACTCCAGCACAGGCACAGCAAAGCAAACCTCTCCTCCCCTGCCCTGCCTGGCTTCATTTGCAGCACAGCTGCAGACCCTGAGTGTCCCTGCTTGCAGGTAACTCAATTCAGAGTCCCAATGGATGCTTCCTTCCTGACCTGGGGATGTTCAGACCATCTTGCTAACAGCTGGATGTGCTTGTGCTTGTAAATACAGGCAGAAATCTCTGCTTGTTCCTGGTCACACTCCTGTTCCCTGGGTGAATGGGTAGAATTTTAGTGAAGACAACTGTTGTGCTCCTGTGTGGGAGGAACAAGATTCCTGCAAAATCCAGGAATCATGGAATGCCCTGAGCTGGAAGGGACCCACCAGGATCATTGATCCAGCCTCTGTCCCTGCACAGATACCCCAACAAACCCACCCTGAGCATCCCTGGTGTCCAAACCCTCCTGCAGCTCTGGCAGCCTCAGGGCTGTGCCCATTCCCTGGGGAGCCTGGGCAATGCCCAGCACCTCTGGATGAGGAACCTTCCCCTGATATCCAAAATAAATCTCCCCTGGCCCAGCTTCAGCCATTCCCTGGGTGCTGTTCCTGTCACAGGGAGCAGAGATTGGAGCTGCAGACCCTGATGAGTGTCTCCTCCTGTCCTCAATTATCCAATTACAGCTCCAAATAATGAAGTTTCAGCCCCATGGCTTTCCCCCTTCCCTTTGCCATTGTTTATACTTTTTGGGTACTGGTTGTCTCCAGCTGGGAAGGGATTGTTTTATCCAACCATCCTATGAAGAGAACTTACTGACACCTGAAGTTTCAGAGTTGCATACCAGGCAGCAGAGAACCTGAAAAATATAAAAGCCAAAACCCAAGGCATCATCAGACACCCCAGTGCTCGTGGGGAGGATGGTGGTTGGTGTTCCAGCTGTCACACAACAGGGCACAGGGGGTATTTTGGCTCCTCTGCAGAGCTGGGGCTGCACTGGGTCTTGGGGCAATTTGCAGTCAGAAAACTGTGCCTGAGCAAGGATCTTGTTTTGGGGTGTCCTCCTCCTTTGCACCCTTTGTAGGGTGAGCAGGAGAGTCCATCTCACCTTGGAATCTCTGCTCCTGCATGGATTTCTGCCCTCAGTGCTGTCCTGCTGAGGGACCACACTCTGGGCGGGGTCCTTGGTGTGGCAGTGGATTTATTGATGCTCTGAGATGCTTCATTGGATCTCTGTGCCAGCAGAGCCAGAGCCTGAAGTGGACAATTGAGGGTAAGGAGAGATCCAGACCCATGTCTGAGGTGGCCACCCCATGTCTGTTGGTCCCTGTGCTGGTGGCACCATCCTGCTCCTCACCTCCTTCCACCTCAGCCACACCCTGACACCTTCCTGCTCTGCCCAGGACAGCCTGGGAGCTTTGATCCTTTAATTTCTGCTGCCCTCTCCATTAAAACATCCATTTAATTCCCACATGGTTCTGACAGGGTGGCTGGGGAAGGCAGGGAGATTCTCCAAGCCTCTTCCATGATGCTGAGCCTGAGGAAACACTTCTGCCTCCACTTTTAAACAACAAAACAACTTCCCCATCCCTGAAGAATGGGAACATCAAGCTGCCCTCTGACACAATTGGCTCTAACTGGGCCAGGCTTTCAGCACAATCAGGGCAGAGCAATGAAAACATTTCCCCCTAAAACCTTTTCAGATGAGGAATAATTTCAGGCCAACTTTCTCTGCTGCCTGGATCCTGAATCTGTGTTTTGTGTGTGGCTTAGCAAGGAATGGCTCTTGTGGTCAAACCCCCTTCTGTCCCTCTTTGGACCATGTTTTTAGGTGGAAAAGCCTTTTTGGAACAGTTCACCAAACCCCACTTCACAAAAAGAAGCACTAAGGCTTCCAGAAAACCTTCCTCTCAGGTAACCTGCACTGAGGGTGGGTAGGGAGTAGACAGTGACAAGTCAGAGGTGGGTGGAAAAGGGATTTTATCTGGATTTGCTCTCTGTTGTCACTGCAGCTGAGTCATGGTTTTGTTTGCTTGAACTGAAAATCCTTGGGAAAAAAATCATGTATATATATATAGATATATATATATAAATACACTCCCATAGTATATGCACAGACTCATAGTCTTTATATGTATTTTTATATCTAAATATATAAATGTATTTTGATCTAAAATAGAGACACACTTTAAGGATTATAATGGAATAAAATAATAAAATAATATAATAATATTTTATATAACTATATATAATATATAATATTTTATATATAATATATAATTTGTAATATATACTATATAATATATAGTATATAATATGTAATATGTAATTAAATTGTATAATATATATTATATTATATTATATTATATTATATTATATTATATTATATTATATTATATTATATTATATTATATTATATTATATTATATTATATTATATTATATTATATATTGATGTTAAATTTCTATAGAATAATTTTTTATATCAGATTATTATATGCACATATATTTTATAGATATTATATATATTTATATAAAGATATAAAAATATGTATATTTATTTATTTATTTATTTATTTATTTACTTACTTACTTACTTATTTATTATATTTTATATATGTATTTATATATTTAATGCCCATGCTGTGGACTTTGCAAAGTGCCCAAAGATTTTGAATTCCCTCATTCTGCCCCTCCCCAGTCCCCCCTCCTCCCGTTCCCTCAGCCTGAGCAGTGTCACCTCCTTGCTATGCAGCAGCGTCACTGCAGCCACGCCTGTTGCTCCAGGACAAAGAATTCCTCTGGGAAATGCAGGAGAGGAGACTCAGCCCTGCTCACCCCTGCTCTGGGCACAGCTGGGATGGTCTTGACTAAAGGGAATCACCCCAACTCATCCTGGGCTGGGAAAGGTTTCCTTATCCTGGAGGATTTGGGTCACTATGGATGTGCTAATCCTCAGTGGGTAAGGAGAGAGAGAGAGAAAATGCCAAAGTAATTTAGAGGGAGAGGATGGGATTCTGGAAGAGAGCTCTCCAGGGGCTCTGAAGACAATGCCAGGCACATGAGCTGCTGGATGGAAATACCACCAGGAAGAAATGTGGTTTTTCACTGGGCAGGTGTTCTTACTCCACATTTCAGTGAGAAATTTTCACAGAATCACAGATTTCACAGTTGGAAAGGACCTGAAAGATCATCTAATCCCATCCCCTGCCATGGGCAGGGACTCCTTCCACTGTCCCAGGTGGCTCCAAGCCCTGTCCAGCCTGGCCTTGGGCTCCAGGGGCAGCCCCAGCTCCTCTGGGCACCCTGTGCCAGGGCCTGCCCACCCTCACAGGGAACAATTCCTTCCTAATATCTAATTTAAATCTCCCCTCTTTTAGTTTTAACCATCCCCATTGTCCTGTCACTCTCTGCCTGTTTAAAAAGCTTCTCTTTTTTCACAAACTCACTACTTTCACTAATGCAGCAGCTCCTGAGCCATGGAATGACAGTCCCATTCCCATTGTTAAAAAGAGTGTTTTTCTTTTTTTAATTTCACATCCCTTCTTGCCAGGGGGACATGGGTGGTGGCAGCCCCTCTGGAGCCCTGTGCCTGCCTGGTAGAGGCTGTTTGCTTTTGAGAGCCACAAGTGCTGCTCCTCTGACCAAACACAAGTTTTAGATGCTTGATCATAGCACTGGCCCTTTTCCAGGCAGTTAAAACCCCTGGTAGCATCAGCCATATGAAAAAATTTGGCAGCTTCTCTGCATAGTTTGAATCATTCATGGAAGGGCAAAGATATTCTTTGCTGGATTTTTAATTATTTTTTTTTCCCCCTGACATAGGCACTTTCTGGTAAATCTGCTCTCAATTTTGTCCCTTCACATGTGATTATTCATCTTTTTTCACTGATGGCTTTGGGCAGGGAGCTGGACTTGATGATCCTTCTGGATCCCTTCCAAAATGAGATTTTCTGTCATTCTCTGTGGGATGCAATCAAAATGTTGAAATCCCTCTCATGTACCTGGCAGGGAGCTCGACCCTCTGGGGTGTATCTGGTTTAATCTGGTGGGATTTTGTGATGTCCATGTCAAAATTTGCTCTCCAGCAGGTCCTTCAGTGCCATGAAGCACAAGGTGTCTTTCCAGTCCCTGGCTCTGCTTTTCCTCTGGCCTCATTCCACCTCAGTGCCAGGGCAGGAGCAGAGCTGCTCGTGGATTTCTTGAGGCAAGGAGACCACAAATCATGCAAATTTTAATGATTTCTAGGTTGTTATTGTGGGAGTGGAGGAGGGATGGTGGCCTGGAGCAGATTTATTGATGTTGTGAAGGTGAGAGATAAATTGGATACTGGGAAAAAAATTTGGGAATGGAGGATTTCTCCAAACCCTGCATGAATGGAGGGTACTCTGAGCACCACCAAGGTTCTGAAAGGAGGCAGAGAGAGAAGGAGAGGTCCTGGTGTGCCCCAAAACTCCTGCCTAGAGAGACACCTGAGCCAGCCACAACTGAGAGACACAAAACATCAGGAGGGATCAGGATCAGTGGGCTCTGATATGGGAATGCTCACAGCCAGCCCTCCCAGAGATCAGAACAACTGTCAGATTTTTATTTATTTCCTTGGGAGCTGATTTTTCTACAGCTGAACGATGCATTTTGGGCCTCTATTTAACTGCAACTCAGAGCATCAGCCCTCCAGGAACTGGAACCATTTTCTTCTTAGCTCAGAGTCATTAAGGAGGAGGATAAAGAGGAGGAGAAGGACAGGAAAAATGAACTTGTGCACCTCCTCAGTGACAGTCAATGGGTGCCACATCACCAGCCACAGGTGACCAGGGACAAGGATGATGCAAGTGTGGTCCCTGTGTGAGCCAACCTCTGCCTTTACACACCTGAGCAGATACTGCTGCTTGCTTTGCATGAAAACCACACTTCCCAAAGAGAAAACAAGGAACAATTTATGGAAAACAAAAAAAAGGAGAAAAAAAAAGTTTTCTTTCTCAGTAACTGTGTATGTACACAGAGGATATGGAAGTGCTTTTATCATAAACATCAATTAGAATAAATAAGACCATTTTTTGTATCCACTGGGAAGGTGGTGAGGATTTATTAGCATAAAAGTGACTCAGTCTCTAAGTCTAGATGCTTCTGAGTGCAGCACTTTAATTTTCCACTTTCGATGGCAAGTTTCACTTCCAATCATCAGCATTTTTTCCCAGCTGATGATATTTACACACTTCTTTTGTTGTTGTTTTTGTGGAGAGAATGAGGAAAAGCCAGCCCAGTGTGGGCTGGGTTGGTGTGTCCAGCAATGTGTGTTCTGTCCCATCTGCTGACCCGGCTGGGGCAGTGCCCCTGATCTCCTGGCACATATTCTCTGCTCATGGGCCATCTTTAAACCAGCTGGGCAATCATCTTTATCTTCCCCCAGCCCATCCTCCCTCCAGCAGATATCTCCTGTTCATGGCCACTGAGTCCCAGGGCATGGCTGATAAAATTCCATCATCCCACTGGGAGATGCTCCAGCCAGGGCAGGAGCCAAGCCTTTCCTACCCAGAGAAAAACTGAGATTTGGAACACCAGAGCAGCCTTTCCACTGGATTCCAGAGGAAAGCCAGACCCTTCCACATCATCCCTGGAGCTTCAGAGGAAACTGCACCTTCTCCAGGAGCACTGCTCCAGCTGAGCCACATCTGCCCCTGCAGGAGGATGCAGCACCATGGAATGGGACTGTGCCACCACCCTGACTGACTGACTGTGCCAGCTTGGATTCTGACTCTGGCAGGGTTGGGATTGTTCTGTGTAATACTGCATTTCTATTTTAATTTTCCTAGTAAAGAACTGTTATTCATAATTCCCATATCTTTGCCTGAGAGCCCCTTAATTTTAAAATTATAATAATAATTTGGGGGAAGGGGGTTTACCTTCTGCATTTCAAAGAGAAGCTCCTGCATTTATTGGCAGACACCTGTCCTTCAAACCAGGACAGTGGCATTTTTGGTTAACTTTCCCCATTTCCTGGGTAAATGCTGTTTGTGCCCTCAAATAGCTCCCAGACTCTGCTGAAGGCTGGAAATGTGAGTTTGATGTCAGCCTTGTGGGGTGTCCTGGAGAGGGGAGTCACAACCAGCTCCTGCTCAGCTCCAGGGACTCCTCTGCTCTCCCCTTGGTGAGACTCCAGCACTGGGATATCAGGCTGGGAGGGTCTTTCCTTTGCAAACACATCCCTTGACCTTGGTGCCCTTTCATTTTCTGACCCTTCTGACGATGTCACAAAAAGCTCTGACCAGCCAGGGCGAATTTGGGTGATGAAAACTGAGGTCATCCCTGACTGACGAGCCCTGCCGGGGTGTGCCGATCTCCAGGGCACATCCAAAATGAAACAACACGGACTGCTGCTCTCCCCCTGCTCTAAACAAATAAGAACCAGAAAGGGACAAGAGCAGTTCCACTTCTTCTATTTTATTATCTTTTTTAATATCCTGGATGGCAGCCAGTGTTTCTCAATGAAGTGTCTTTAAACTGTGCCCAGCCAAGTCTGCTTGTTTGAGGAGAGCAGCTGCTCTGAGGTCTGATAGGAGCTGCTGCTTCTGAGGCTTTTTCAACCTCCAATCTGGTTGTTTCTCTGCAGGAAAAAATGTAAAGCTCTGCCCTCTGCATGTCATGGAAAAGGGGATGGCATTACTCACCTCAGAGGAATTTCACCTGTAAGAGCTGAAACGAGTGATGGGGGCTCCAGGTGGCTCCTTAAAATGCTGCTTATTGTATTTAAACGATACAGAAATTTATTTATTATTTTAAATGCTGTTTATTGTATTTAAATGATACAGCAGTTCACAGGTTGTGGGTGACAGAGCCCAGCCCACAGGTGTCAGCCTCAGCTGTGGGTTTGTCTGAAGCCACTCTAGTTGTGGTTACAATGCATTATATACTTTTATTTTAATACATAACAACCAATCAATACCTTTACTATCACCTATAGCCTACCATAACTACTAAAATTACCATATTCCTGTTCCTATTTACCAATCACAATAAGTTTGTGTGTTACAGTTTAAGCTAGAAGTTGTTTTTCAGTTTTCTCACAGTGAAAAATTTTGACTTTCTCCTTGCAACATGGCGTTTTTGTTTGCTTGTGAAAATCTTTTTGCTTGGTAAAAACATCTTTTGTTTGAGGTGGATTTATCTTTTGCTCAGAGTCATAGAAACCTCTTCCAACTCACCTACTAAAATCCCTTTGGCCTTTTTAGTTATCTAGTTAGATTGCCTCAGCAATTCTTTTCTTCTATATCAAAACTTGCTGTCATTTCTATTCCTTCTGCAGATTCTATATTCAAAGATCTTTCTGTTACACATACACATCTGTTAGACCTTCCTGTCAAACCCTTATATTTTCCAGCATTCACCCAAGACCAATGGTGGCCAACAGAAAAACCCATCTCCTAAAGCTGGAATCCTCCCACAGATGGGATCTATTTTCCAAAGGAAAAAGGATCACAGGACTGAGGAATTAATGATGTCAATTCAGTCCTTTGCTCAAATCAAGTTGTCCAGGGTCTTGTTCTGGGCTATTTTAGGTATCTCCAAGTGTAGCTGCAAAGCCCTTCTGGATCCTTGTCCAGGGCTGCACTGGACTCTGAGGAAATAAATTAAATTTGTTTCTAGTGGGAATTCCCTTTGTTGGATGTTGATCCCATCACTTCTGAGGGGAGCCTGGCTCTGTCTTCTCTGCACCCCCTCTGCTTTTGTTTAATTGGATAGAAAAACCTTCATTATGGGCCACAGGTATTTGGTTGTTGGGTTAAAAGTAAAAATAATTTAGGTGACTTTTCTTAATTGGCCAGTTGGCCCTTAAAAGGCCCTGTAGAGACATGTGGCTCCATTTTTAGCTTATTAGCTGGAAGTGCTATAGAACTCTAATATTGATAAGAATTAATAAACATCTCAGTCCAAACACGAAATATCTTCCCTCACACGTTTAATCCTGACTCTGCAGAAAAAGAAGATCAAACTCAATATGCATCCTCCAAACTTCTGACCATGGCTGTGGCCTCTGGACTCCCTGTCCAGGTCACCTTGCAGGGCAGCTTGCCCTTCCAGCCAAGTGATCTCCTTATCCAAACTGCCCTTGTCCCAGGGAAATCTCCCAGACATCTCCAGGGTGGAAGCCCAGATGTCTCCCCTGGATGGGGAAGTGTAATTCTGGTTTAATTTTCTTTTCACTGAATAATTATTTATGGCCTATGCAAATGCTAAGGTCCTTGTGCTTTCTCTTTCCTTTTTTTTCCCCTTTTCTTCTCAGCTCCTGCTGATATTCTGGCTGCTCTGTTTGATCTGAGACTCTCACAGCAAGAGCAGTTCACTCAGATTCTCTTTCAGCCTGGCTCAGAATGAGCTGCAGAGCTGGGAGCCTTTTCCTCCTTTTGTTCTGCACTCAGCTGAGAGGTTCCAATTTAATTTCAATCCTTTTTTGGTTATTTTGGTACTTTATCCTTCCATTAGATATTACTCTTGAAGAAACCTAGGGTTTGGAGTATTTTTAGGCTCTGTTAGATATTTCTAATCTAATACAATTACAAATTTTTCTTCCCCTATTTACTTAAATTATTAAAAGATATAAACTAATTCTGTATTGTGTCTGTTCACTGTTCACTATGACTTTTATTTCCCCTGTGTTGCTAGTGGTATTTTCAGGAATACATTGAAACAAACAGCATTTTCTTGTTCAAAATAAATACATAAATAAACACTTTTTACTTTACACTTGCCTGCCACATTGGATTTTGATATTAAACTGCCCATTGCACCCATGGAAAAAAAGTATTTGATTTAGAGAAGTTGGAATGTGAAATGTAATGTACACAGCATCCATCTATGCTGATGGCCTTTGAAATTCCTCTCCTGTGATATTATTTCCTCTCTATTACCCATTCCTCTTCCACTTTTCTTTCCCATATAATCAGTATTGGGAAGAGCTGCTGAACCTCTGTGAATGGCTGGAGTGGGAACCTAAGAAAGCCCCAAAAAAATTGGTAGGGGTTGCTTGGAATGGAATTGTGAATAAAGGAGACCATCATTATTCCATGTGCATGATGGTGTTAATAATGGAATTACACCCCTGGAGGAGCTGCTGATAAATAATCAGGTTGTCTTTGGCCACATGTTCCTGAAAAGGAGAGAACAGACCTAGAAAAGGTTCAGGGAATGGAAAGGTGTGGAAAAAACCTCCTGTTCAGACAGGCTGGGATATAACCCTGGAAATGTTCCAGACCAGGACTTGGAGCAACCTGGGGTAGGGAAAGGTGTCCCTGCCCATGGCAGGGGGTGGAATGAGATGATTTTTAAGGTCCCTCTCAACACAAACAATTCTGGGATTCTGGGGCAGGATTCCTTCATTGGAAAAGGGATGGTGAGGCTGGGCATGATGGTTTATAATTTCTAAATTAATTACACTCATCCATGTTCAGCAGATGGGAAGAAGTAATTGCCACAGGATAGCTTGAATCTTGAAAGTAGATGTGGGATGAAAAAGAAATTAGAATTATCCATGGATTTGAGGCCCTTTGGTGACCCCTTCTTTGCATGCCCTGAGTGCCAAAATAAAATTCTTTGGTTTAAAGAAAAGTTGGGGTGAGAGAGAGACAGGTGCAATCTCTGGCCAATACTTTAAGCTCAGCAGGACGTGCCAAGTCAGGCAGAAAACCTTTTATTTTTAAGGGCAGACAGCATATTTTGGTAATTGAGCCTGACCTCCTGTATAAGCAGGGCAGGAGAGCAAATTTTTACATCAAACCTATTACTTTTCTCTCAGCCAGACCATGTATTGCAAAATAATTCTTTTCTCACAAGTTTTGCATTTGAACCCCTGCACCCTCACTTTTTTGAGAAAATTCACGCTGCTTGTTAATAACTCCTTGTGCTAATTTTAATTTTAATTCTTATTTTTATTTTAGTTTTTATTTTAGTTTTTTGTTTTTATTTTAATTTAATTTTAATTCAATTTTGTTTTTATAAATTTTCATCTCCCTGCCAGCGGATTTTCCATTCCCTTGCCTGCTGAATGACTGAGTCCTGCACCCCAGATCCTGAGAGGCTGGGATCAGTTGTGAGACTCTCAGGAATAGCACTGTCCCAGAGCAAAGATGATCATTTAGAGACTGATTGGAGAAAGTGGAGACTGGAAATGAAAGTTAAATCCCATCTCCTGGTGCATTAATCAGCAGGGGTGTGTTTATTCCTTTTCACAGGCAGTTTGTTGGCACAATTATTCATCTTTGCTCTGTTTGAAAAGCTGGAGGTGGGATAAAAGCTGGAGGTTGCACCTGTTGTGCAACCAGAAATAGATGGCCAAGTCACAAAAATTAAGAACAAAAACAGTTTCTAACTCCTTGGGAGTAATTTTAGGGAAGAATAAAGCCCTGTCCAACATGGCCTTGGACATTTCCAGGGATCCAGGGGCAGCCACAGCTTCTCTGGCACCCTCTGCCAGTGCCTGCCACCCTCACAGGGAACAATTCCTTCCCAGTATTCAACCTAAACCTGCTCCTGTCACTATATTTACCCATCTAAAAAAGTTGCTTTTTCTCTTTTTAATAAGCTCCTTAAAAAAAGAGGTGAGAGCACACATGGAACAGTACAAAATATGGAATTGGGGGCTCAGAAGCCTCCAGCTCCATCCTGTCTGAAATTCCACCACGATAAATATTTGCCTGGACCCCAGTGGTGGAGAAGCCACATCCTGGCTGGGCAAGGGATTTCAGTAATGGAATATCAGAACACTCTTTCTTGGTTCCTGCATCACTGCTGTGGTGATTCAGCAGCTGCACTGAACATTCAGAATTTTGGGCAGTCTGAGGAGGAGATGGGACACAGAGCCACGAGTGCTTTGGCAAAGAGAGCACAGAGGGAATGTTAGAAGGATAAATTCTACTCATGTTTATCTGTATTTATGTGCAGATCTGAGTGGACATATCTGTTAATACAAATATATGAATATACACTCACATAAAAACACATTTATACCCTGCTAACCCCCTCCCCTGTCCTCTAAAGCTTTAAGAAGCAGCATTTAAGCTTGAAACTCTGAAGGAGCTGAGAGCCCCACAGCAATCAAAGTGAAATTGGATTTGCACCATGAATCATCTGCTGAGGACTGCAGTAATAAACACAGCATAAAACAATGGCAATTTACTCTCATATTAACAACTGTGCTGTCAAGGCAGCAAACCTTTTAAAGCCATAAAAACACCTTGCTGTGAGAAAAACAGGGCTACCCAAGGGCATTCCCTTTTCCCAAGGATGTGTGGAGAAATTCCAGTTTCCAGCCTGCAGATGAGGAAGAGCTTTTTGGGATACCTCAGTCTAAGTAAAGTCTGGATTTTTTCCTGTTGGTCTGTGCTGGGTTTAGGGATTTTGAGGTTTTTTTCTTATTAGTTTTGTGAATCTGAAACACCTCCTGCAAACTTTGGGAATGGGAATTCTCCTCTGCCAAGGACAAAGACCAAGGTGTTCCTCTTCTAATGATTCCAGCTGGAGCCTCCTGGCCATGGATGGGGTTAAGATTTAGGAGTTTTCTTTCCAAAAAACCTCTCCTGCCACAGCTGAACTCAAATTCCTGATCCATCCATTGTTCTGTCAGGTTTTAGAGCAGCCATGGATCTGCCAGGGGAGAGCAGAGGGGTTTGCACAGGCAGGGCTGTGCCTCTCAGCAGGGCTGCTGCCACTTCATTTAAAAGAGATTTATGAAGATTTATGAATCATCTATAGCCCTTACAGAATTCTCTCTCACTCCCTCTTTTTTTTTTTTTTTTTTTTTTTTTTTCTTTTTTTTTTTTTTTTTAAATTTTTTTTTTCCTTTCCATCCAGAAAGCAGCAGCTGTGGAGGAAAGAAGAGCAAATTTTCAGCACAGGAGTTTGATCAGGCCTTGATTTTTTTGTGAAGATCCCAAATGCTTTTCTTTTATTGAGATTTTTAGCCATGGTGAGCTGGACTAAAACAGGCTGAGTCCCTCCTTGCCTCAGTCTTTTTGAAGGGAAAGGAGAGAAGTGAGGAAAGTCCAGCAATCTCCAAACTGTGTGAAATGCCCTGCTCAAGGCTGTGTTATAAAAAGTTAAATTGGAGATCTGGGCACAATAAATACCAGATAATATTCTCAGAAAGTGCATAAAACCCATTTTTTGTGCTTACACCCTTCCCTCAAACCCCTCAGATGTGTTATCCACCAGCACTGCACACAGGAGACCTTTACAGTTGGGCAAATTTGGTTTATTGAACTGAATAGAACTGAACACTTTTACTATAAACCATTTTTTTTTTTTTAATGGCCTGCTGGGACCTCACTGTAATTTCCACTCCCTGTTTTGTCCTTCCCATTGGTGAGGTCCATCCTGATCTGATTTTTGGTGATGAGTTCAACCACAGTAAATATCCTGTGTCCTCTTTTCCCAAAGAGAAAAGGAGGGATCCAGTTTCTCTCTGTTCTTTACTCACCTTTACTTACCCAACATTTACTGACCCAGCCCAGCTCCTTTTGCCATGATCCTGAGCCAGTTTTCACATCAGGTTTTCTGCCCTGTTTCCTGATGTCTGCAGGATATCTGGGATACTTGGAATGCCTCAAATGGCATGAAAAGCCCATATTCAATCCAGAATTAATTATTTTTTTCTCCAATGGAATTTAAACATGACTTAGACACCTCATTGGAATGGAGAGGTTTTAATCCATGAGCTGAATACAGAAGGTACCAAAAAACCCCAAATCTACTTGTCAGTGACCTTAGTGTCACTCTGTGTGTGCTGAGTCTCCTTAGAGGTCTGGAAGTGGGAAAAGAAATTTAAACCCCTGCACAGGATGGCTGAAGTTTCTTGGAAAAACCTCTGGGACAATCCCTATCCTGCAGAAAGACTGTGAAAGTCAGTTTATTGAGGGGATGGTTTTCAATTTCTGAGTGGTAAAAGAAATTTCCCAGCAGGAACTGGCACACAGGGGTGGTAAAACCTTTTGGCCTTGATGACTTGATCCACATTTGGGATTAAGCTTGAGTTTTCCATATTTTTTTCTCATTTTTGCCTGTGGGCAGGGAAAAGCAGGGTGCAATTTTGGCATGGATGGGCTGCCAGTGTGCAGAGGGAAGGGACAAGAGAGGGCTGGACCTTCCCAGAGCCTGGGTCATTCTAACTGATCCCCTCTCTGACCATGAGAAATTCAGAAAGAATAGAGGCAAAGAAAAAGCCAAGAGTGAAATATCCCTTGAAATATCCTCCCAGCTGACAGCAATTGCTGCCTCAGGGGTTTCTCAGCTCAGAGATAAATTATATAAACGTTTCCAACTACCCTTGATGGGTTTTTCTGTCACCTAATTGCTGCTCTAACCCCTACAGAAAGATGCAATATCTCGTGGTGATGAGTTCAAAAATGAGCCATGTGCAGAATTACCTCACTGGGTTCATTTTGATAATTGGGTTTGATGTCACTTAGATCTTGTACCATGAGAGGCAGTGAACACTCATTGATTCACTGCTTGTTCTCCCCAGCACTCCTGATTTACAGACCTGAATTCTCAGCCCTCAGAGTGCCATTTGATTTAAATGCTCCTTGGGTGGAAACTATCCTGCAACTTTGGTCCATCCTAAGTCCATTCTACCCTTTTTGGACTGAATAATCACAAAAGCAAACAGGAGTCAAATCACACATGTTCAGAGGTGCAAGGATATTTCCAAGGCCATTCTCAATCTCTTCCATTCTCCATTTCTTCCCCCAAATTCCCCAAAGTAATTTTCACCTCTGACTGCTATCAAATATTGATCTAGTTTTTTCATATTAGATCTCCTTTTGATTTTCCCATTTGTGTTTCCCTTTCCAGTCAGATATGCATCTTATAAATAAGAATCCCAGAATGGTTTGGGCTGGAAGGAGCCTTAAAGATCATCCAGTTCCATCCCTGCCACGTGCAGGGACACTTCCCACTGTCCCAGGTTGATCCAACCTGGCCTTGGACATTTCCAGGGATCCAGGGGCAGCCACAGCTGCTCTGGGCACCCAGGGCCTCACCAGAAGGCCAGGGAAGATTTTTTTCCTAATATCTAATCTAAACTTGTACTCCAGATGTGGCTGATGCAATCTCTTCATGCCTGTGTGTCAAGTAACTGAAAGTGTCCTCTCCTGACTTGCTTTTATCATTAATTCTTCCAAGTGAGAAAGATTATCCTTGTGAAATTGCAAAATAAGTCAGACAAATAAGCAAGAGAAGATAATTTTCAGGTTTTTTGTCTTCCTTCCTTCATCCCCTATAACCCTTGTTTTAAAAATCAGACACAGCAACAATTCACAGCAACGTTTTAGACAGGTTTGTGCATGTATTTGGTACAAACAAACAAAAATATGTGCATTCTGTTTCATAGAGCTTACATCAATCTGGCAGAACCTGAAACACAAAACAGAAATACTCTGGCTAATAAATACATCTGGGGGATGAAAAATAAAAATCTATACATAAAAAATTCCAATGTTCTGCTAAAGAAAATGTACACTTATATACACACTGTAAACAATAGTAATGCAACCCAGCTGCAGCCCAGCTCAGGCTGACAGGGACCTTCCTTCCCTCGTGGATTTGGGACAGTCCAGTGACACAAAAACTCATTTTCCACCCTCAACTCTTGGTTCCTTGAAGCAGCAAGGTCTGACAATGCAATTGTGACATGAGGTGGGACCTGATGGATAACTGAGGTGCAGGTGCTTTGGGAAATGGCTGGAAAATCTGCTGGTACAGGGTTGTTCCCTCCAGGTCACACCCTTGTGGATCCAGGGAAATCCGTGGGATTGGACTGAACTTTACCTCCTGAAAGTCTGAGCCCCTTTTTCCAAACTTGGGAGAGTTTGGAAATGAAGGGATTCAAGGAGAAATGCTCAATTCCAGACACTCAGGTCATATTTCATACAGGATTTTCCTCCCTCCCTGCCAGCAAAGGCAGCCCTGTCTCCTCTAAGTGAAGCTCTGCACGAGCAGCTCAGAGTCCAGTCCTGGCACTGCTCCTGGTGCAAAATGCCAAATGAAAATAGAGTGAAAACCAAGTATTTTGCCTGAATGCAGCACAGCAGAGCTCAAGGCTTTCCTACAGCACCTCCCAGGGCATCTCTTGGGGCCAGATCAAACACAGAGAGTAACTGAGCCAGAATTTGGGCATTCATGTGTGTGTGTGTGTGGTGTGTGCTTAAACAGACTTTATTTTCTCCCTTGTAGGTCTGTAAAGACTTGGGATGCAGAGACAGCAAATCTCCACACTAATCCTTTTTTTTCTTCTCAAAAAGCTTTCAAGGGGCTGGAGGCTGTAAATAAAAATATTTCAATACTTGGGAAAAAAACCAAAATATACTGAAAAGATCAGGGAGAAATGTAATCAGTAATACCAGCTCATTTATGGGAATGCACTGCTTGCCAGCATTTGCAAAATCTTCATTTATAGAGGGATGTTTGCCCATCTGTAGGAGAATGCCTGGTATTTTGGGAATGGCACATTTATATAAACACAGTGAAGTGGGTGTGTCTGTCTGTCTGTTTGCTCAGGGATGCTCTCGTGGACTTCTCTGCCACCTCCCCAGTGCCTCCCATCAGCATCCCAAAAATCACCCAGGAAACCAGTGGCAGCTGCAGTCCTCACACTACAATATTATTTTATCTGTCATTTTTTTGTGTCATCCCATCATCACTGTAAGGTCTCACTTCCCTTCACAGGGGAAAAAAAAAGTGTTCCCCTGGGGTGCTGGGAAATTCCTGCTTTGGAAGGGCAGAGCTGGCAATCTCAGGCTGTTTTTGCAGATGCTGGAGAACATGAAGGTGAGTGTGAGTCTGAGTCCAGTGTAAATGCTGGGATTTGCTGCTGGGAGGAAAATAGCTGGACAAAATCTGCTGGTATTTGTGCAATAATTGGTCCAGTTTGTCCTGCATCCAGTAAAGGGTGTTGAGACAGGGCCAACTCCAGGTATCTTGTCTCAATATACACTGCACAAAAGAGTAAAAACATTTAAAAAGTCCAACTACTCTCTTGTTTTTTTTTTTTCCTTTAAAGGAAATCAGAACATCAGAAAGAAAGGTGAAATTCTCCTTGCTGGAGAGCCTTTCATCCTCCTTTGGCATCACCCTTAGAGGGATGAGCTGGATGTGCTGCAGGCACTTCCATGAAAGGCTCCTCACGGGTTGGATGAGCAATTTCCACCCAGCACACCTTCAGTGCCACGTTTCCACCCCTCAGAGCTTCACATTCCTGTTCTTTAATTCCCTGGCCTGAGGAACTTCACCTCAGATCCATCCTCTGCCCCCATCACCTACGTGTCTCCTGCTCATGGCTCAACCTGGTGGTCGCTCCTTGGGGCTCATTATCTGAAATTTGGTTAAACCACTCTGAATTTTCAACCCAGTGACCATTTCCTGAGCTGCTTGCTCAAGGTGGGTCAGCCATGGCTTCAGCTCCTTGAGTTTTCTGGAGGAAGCTGTGGTCCCCTCCTGAGGGATGCTCACACTGTGGAACTGAGAGCAGGGAAAAATCCCACTTTCATTGTCATTACTTTTGACACAACCAAGGCAATTGTTGGCTGCCACAAAAGTTTGAGGCATCAAGCATGTGGGAAGTCCCCTGGGAGAAGTATCATGAGTGTGACCCTGACTGGGAGAAGATCCCTCTACTTGAGGGAGCTCCAACTGCACCTCAGCTCCACTTCATCCTAAACTTTATGGGTAGTGGAAATGCAAACTTTCAAATCAGCCACCCACCTTTCCTGAGCCACAGCCACATCACAGAACCATAAATGTTGGAAAAGACCTCTTGGATCATGGAATCCAACCATTAGCACCACCCCACTCACCATTAAACCATCTCAAGTGCCACATCCACGTGTCTATTGGACACTTCTAGGGATGGTGACTCCATCACTGCCCTGGGAAGCCTGGTCCACCCTCTGACTGAAGAAATTCTCCCTGCTATCCAGCTTAAATCTTCCCTGGCACAACTTGAGGCCATTTTCTGTAGTCCTGAGTGAAGCCCCTGGGATGCATTTTTATCCTGCTTTTTTTTTTTTTTTTTTTTTTTTTTTTTGAGAAAAACAACGAGAGCAAAGAAGGGGACAGGAAAGTTTGGGGGTGAATGACACCAAAAAGGAGCTGGTTTCTCTGTGTGTCACAGATGGATGTTCACTAAAGCAAGATGGGTTGCAAGTATTTCACTGGAAAGTGAAATGCAAAATGCTTCACAGGGTGGAATTAGAGGAGAGAGACCTGCACGCCCCTTGGCAAGAGTGCACACATCTGGAATACTCCTCTGGCCTAAAACCAGGTGATGTGGAAGGGCCAAAGCTGTGGCCACTGCAGAGATGATGGCTGAGAGCTGGGATCCCCCCACCTTGCTGGGAATAACCCAGCCTGCTCTCCCTCCCAAGGCAAGGCCTCATCTGGATATCCTGGATATTGTCCAGGACCTACAAGCTCCCAACCCACCCACATGAAGGATGACTGCTTGGCAGTGTCCTTCCTGGATGCTGCCCCTGGATGGAAACATGACCACATGAACTAAGGCAGGGTTGGCAACTTTTGGGATTCAATCTTTCCATTAGATTTCACTGTGGTGTTTTTAAGGCAAAGGAGACATCCTGGTTTCCTTTAATTGCACAGCTTCTTCCAAAGACAAAGACAAAGACAACCAGACACCAGAGGAGACAGCTCTTGCCCTAAGGTCACATCCACACCTTCTCCTCCTGCTGTGGGTTGTTAGAATGGGACATGCCACCAGCTCTAATTCAAGGAACCCAAAATCCCACAGAAGGGGCCGAGCTCCACGTGAGGGATGCTTGAATAACCTTTGGGCAGCTGCATTTAATACCTGATTGCTGCTTCCAGCCAGCCTGACAGACCCACAGGTGGTATCCCTCCATGTTTCCTGGATGCCTCTAAAGAAACCACCAACAGCTGCCCCAGAGGCTTCAAATATCTGTTTCTCTCAGCCCACAGCAGTCTGTTAAGTCATGGGTCTGGTAATCGATGGTTTCTGTAAAATCATGAGGGATCCCGATGGAGACAGACTCCACCTCTGTCTTGTAGGTGGCTGTCACCCCCCCTTTGCTGGAGCCACCCCGGATTTTGTTAGAAAGGCTGTTCATCTTCTCCTTCAGCTGCGTGGACGCCGGTTTCTGGAAGGGCGTGAGCATTTTCCAGCCCTTGAAGCTGAGCGTTCTCCTCTTGCTGGCTCTCTCCTGGAAGGAGGAGTTCAGTATGAAGGAGCTGTTGAGGGTGCTGATCCTGGGCCGGGGGTCGGCGTCCGAGTCCTGCACGGAGCTGTTGATGGAGGCCCCTCTCCAGTGGTGGTCGTAGACGCGCCAGAGGGGCCGGCGCCGCCGGCACTGGCACTTGAGCAGGCGGATGAAGGCGCGCTTGAACTCCTTGCTGGAGCACGGGTAGATGATGGGGTTCACGCAGCTGTTGAAGTAGCCCAGCCAGAAGATGATCTTGAAGACGATTTCTGAGGGTTTCAGGGATGGGAAGAAAGAACCTTGGGAGAGATTGGAAAGAAATGTGGTTAGAGGGTGTGGAGAGCAGAACTGTGAGCGCTGCTCAGCTTGTCACAACAGGGATGTGTCAGCCATAGCAGGCTGCAAGCCTTGGCAAGAGTAAACTTGGATCTTGGTGTAAGGGTCAGTCCCGAGTTTCCCTGATCTGCCTCATGTCCAAGATCAGAGATTGAGTCCCCAGGACCCCACTGCTCCCTCTGGAGCTGAGTCCTGGCCGAGGTTGGTGTTTGCCCAGGGCCTGTTGTGCAGGTGTGTGCTGCTCTGTCATGGCACGCTGCCTTCCAGCAGCTACATGGATAATAGCACCAACTTTCTCTCAAGGCAACAGTTTCCCCACAGAACACTCCATAAATCTCCCCACCTTTTGGCCAGAGGCCACTTGCTTTGGAAAAGGACTATAAAAAGTGACTTTCTGAAGAGACTTTGAGATCTTTCTCCCCACGAACAGAAGACCCGTCTGTCGGCAGAAGACCAGGAAGGTTTGTCCCATCCGTTGGTCGCTATTTCCCCATCCTTCTTTCTCCCTTCCCTTTTACTTCATTTCTTTTATCTCTCCCTCTCCTCTATCACAAAACTGAGTTGTTGGCACTCAATAAACTGCATTGCTGTTTATTAAACAGATGAATAAAACTTAAGTCTCTTGCTGTTTGTCTTTTGCACCCTGGGGTCAAACGAACCATCACAACTCCAACTCGGGTTGAGTGGATTGTGACACTTGAAGAAGGAATATAAGAGATAAGAAAGTGCTTGGTAGAGGTGCTTAGTGTACAGTTTTATGGGGAATCACACAAAGTACTGCACCTACCTGCTTATCTTAAAGTGAGGCACAGATTGAGAAATGTTATTTAGTTACTTGTCAGCAATATAACCTAGTGACACTAATATTATTGGTGTGCTATTTTTAGCAACAGCTGAAAAATATATAAACTTTGCTTTGTGTATCAATAAATGGCCTCATGGCTTAATGCAAGCACATCATGAAAACCTGGTATTTTCTTTACCACCACCGTCAAGAGGAAGTATGGGAGGGGCTCACAGCTGGTCCGTGATCCAGAGAGGGTTAATTAATAGTGGTTAGTTCTGAAAGGAAATCTTACCAAGGCAGTTGGCCTGGAAACTGAGAAGAGAAGAAGGAGAAGAAGATAAGCAGAACCTGCAGCTGGGAAAAGTATTTGTAGAAAAGTTTTTGTGAAAAATAGGTGGAGATGGTTTTACTCCAATGAAGGTTATGTTGATTTATTGTAATGAATTAATAAAGTCTAAACTTTGTGGAGGGTATAAAAGGCAGGGTGCTGTTGTAATAACAGAAATGAGCCTTCTGAAATGTAGTGTGTCCTTTCATGTCCACCTCAACAGTGACAAAGAAGTGGCAGAGTGAGGGGATAAGGGTGGTGGTCACTCCAGGCTGGAAGAGGTGAGATGTGTAGGAAAGGCTGATGGTGTGGTGGTGGAACATTTTTCCCAGATAAATTGTGTCTCCTCAACCCTGGAACTCTCTAAGGTGGGATTGGTTTTGGCTTGGAGCAACCCAGCCTAGTGGACTGAGACTTTCAGGTAATTTACTGCCTCCAGACTTACAGACTTCAGCATAGAAGGATGGCCACAGCCCTGTCACCTGCACTGAGACAGCAGCAACACCCCTTTACCTCCTCCTCTCGTATATTTTGGCTCATCAGTGTCACACACCTCTGTTTAGATTCTGTGGTGATGCTAAGTGGGGCTGTTAAAGTGGGCTCAGATAATATCCACTGCCCCAAAAATTGCCCTTGATACTTTAAAACACTTTAGTCCACCCAGTACCTTTAGCAGTTTCCCAGTGATTTTCTCCATTAAAAAGCTGGAGATTATTTTTTTTTTGAGCCAGAAGATGTCAGTGTTGCTCCCACATGGCCTCAGAACAGCATTCCCCACTTGGATCTCAAATAACTTTCTGACTCAGCCCTAATTTCTCTTAATTTTAGCTCCAGATGACAAATCCTGCCACCATGTGACTGAGCGTTAATTTGTATTTTAGTAAATAACATTAAATCCAGATATCATTATTATTTTCCCCTGCGCTCCCAAGCCTGGTGTCAAAACAGTAAAACAGGTGCCAGGAGCCAGAAATTCGTGACTGACACTCCAAAAAAGCTCCCTGGGCTGTCTGCTGGGGGAAAACCACCCTCCAGGAAACTGAGAGAACTGGTTCCATCAAAGCTTTTGTACACCCATCCCAAAAAAGTGGAGAAATTTCAGCCAGACTCAACATTAGGTACGTGGGCAGCTCCACCAGGGGGATGTGGGAGAAGACAGACTGATCCCAGAGTTTTATGGTGGTTGGGTGGGATGTATTTAAAGCAGTTAAATATCTGCTGGGTGCTGAAGGAATGAGCAGCTGCTGGTGGTGCAGCCAGTGGCTTTGAGTGGAGCAATGATCATGGAATCATGGAATAGTTTGGGTGGGAAGGGACCTGACAGATGATCTCATCCCAAACACCCTGCCATGGCAGGGACACTTCCCACTGTCCCTGGATGTTCTAAACCCCAGTGTCCAGCCTGGCCTTGGGCACTCCCAGGGATCCAGGGGCAACCACAGCTGCTCTGGCACCCTGTGCTATGGTCTGCCCACCCTCACAGGTTTATTCCTTCCCAAAATCCCATCCAACCCTGCCTCTGGCAGCCTGAATCCATTCCCCTTGTCCTGTCACTCCATGCCCCCATAAATTGTCTCCATCTTCCCTGTTATCTCCCTTAACACATGGGTCAGTTTTGTAGAGGCAATGACCCCACCTTGGTTGTTTTAGATTAAAGGAGTTTATTCTCTTGGGGACAGATCTACAGGTTGGCTCTGAGCTGCTGGAATCACCAGTTTTGACTTTAACCCCATCAGAAACACCTCCGCAGGTGATAGCCAGGAGCTTTGAACCCCCCCAGTGTTGCTGGGGCCATCCCCCTTTGCCTATAACATCTCCAGTCTTCATCCCACCATAGCTCTGACCATCCCCCTTTTTCCCAGTGCCCCCAACCCACCCCCCTGGACCTACAGGAACCATGGATGTGTCAAGAAATGGGACTTAGGAAGGTGAAAGACTTCATCAAACATGCAATCCTGCTTATTCCCTTTTCAGGGAGAGCTTTCCTGCCTCAGTTTCCCCACAGAGGAAGGGTTAATCACCATGAACTCTCCCCAGTGCTGCTGTGAACCCTGTTTGCAGGGTGCTCTGGGTTCTTAGAGGAGCTGCAGCTCTGTGGAGCATTTTTTTTAGCTTCGAGAGAGAGGAAAAGAAAACAAAAAACTATGGTAACAAAGCAAATAAAAGAAGGGTCTCTTTTTAAATTCAACTGGTAATTACTGCTTGAGCCAGGCTACTTAAGAGATTGGTGCTTGCCTAAACAGCCTGATGGTTGCTAAAATAATAACTCCTCTCTGGTGTTTAGCAGTTCAGGGCACAATGCAGTTTCTGTACTACGTGCTTTGTCTTTTGCATCCACATAGAAAACACAAACTGAAAAGGGAAAGAAGCTATGAATTCTCTGAATTTCAACTCTGGCTGGTTTTCTCCCAGCGAGAACCTTGTGTACATATGAAGACAAGGGGCCCATTACCATCCTCATTACCATGCAAATAAGCGTGCCCCTTGGAAGGGACGTGTCCTGAGTGCATCCACAGTTTCCTCATTTCCTCGCCCTGGGGTGAACAGAACTGGGCAGGGAGTCTCCAAAGCAGCTCCTCTGCATATGCTGGAGCATCAGAATCTTCTGATGGGCACTGAGAGGCTGCACATAAAAGGATTTGAGGGGTCTTTTTTAGGGAATGTGTAAAAAAATCGAAGAAATCAGCTCTGGTTTTCTTGTACTTGAATATGCGACAACACTTTGAGGATTCTTGGGCTGGGCTTTGCAACATTTCCTATATAAATAATATATAATATAATATATATTAACTGAGTGATGGACACTTGAAGAGCTCAGGAAACACAGCAGGATATGTCCAAGGTCCAGAAATAGAGAATGTGAGTAAAAGATCAGGAATAGCAACACAGAGTGATGCACCAGCACTTCTGTTATCTCTGTGCAAGAGCAATTTTTGGTGATCTGGCCCCAAAAGCATCAAGGCCAGTACAGGGCAACATCAAAGAACAGGAAATATGATTTCTGTAGGATCTGTGTCACAATCCAACAGGAAACTTGGTCTTGTTTAAAGAGGAGCTTTGGCTGTGCACTCAAAATCAGCCCTCTGGGCACCTCTCCTGGGCATCCAGCTCAACACCTCATGGGGTGAGGGAGGAGATGGTGACACCCACCTTCGGGACATCCATCAGAATTTATAATAATAAAATTAATAAATTTATTATAAATAGAGATACTATTATAAATAAATTATACATTATAAAGAAATAAATGCTGTCATCTCAACAGTCTGTTTGGGGACTTCATTCCTTCCATCATTTTATAAAAGATCATCCCACATCTTGTAAAATCTGAATCTGACATAGCTGGGCTAGGGGAAGGGCTGTCAGTCCTGTTGTAACCCTAAATAATTATCTTCAGGACCATTCAGAAATTCAGAAAGCTGCAGGTGAGCTCAGGAAGAGCCTGTTTGCACCTTGCAAAGTGACTGAAGTTACAGACTAAACACGATCTGAAGACTGAACTTCAATTTTTTGGTGATGCATGAGTTGTGCCAATAAAGCATGGGATCATACCTTTTTTTAATTTTTTTTTTAATTTTTAATTTTTTTATTACTTGTTAATGTCACCCTGCTCATATTTGGGGAAAGCCAGGCAGGTAAAAATCTCTGGAGCCATGGGCATGCTTCCAAAAACTGTGACTCTCCCTGGTGGGTGGCAGTGGATGCAATCTGCCCTCCATGTATCCAAACCACATATCCCATTATTTTTAGGTTGTTTGAGCTAACACAATCTCATGATCTTTCCTTGCCTGCCCTTCTCCACCCTGCCCTCCCCATGACTCACTGGAAGGTGATATCACTTGGATTGTTTGGAGAGTTGCTGGTCCCAGTGTTCAGAGCAAAAAAAAAAAAAAAACAAAACAAGGAAAAAAAAAAAAAAAAAAAAAAAGGACAAATGCACCAATGCAAATGGAGCCAGTCCAAGCTAAATTCTGGCCCTGGCTCCCAGTGTACAGCCAGAATTCATGAGCAGGCTTAGCTGGCAAGGGCATCTTTGTTCTAAAAGGTCCCTGCTTTGCAGCATGTCCTGAATAGTCCATGGGACAGGAATGCTGCAGCAATGGGAGCAGGTGGGAAAAACAAGGGGACAAAGTCTTGTCCCAGTGCTGCCCCAGCTTGGAAATGCAAGGACCAGCAGCACTGCTCAACACTGATTAAGGTGCTGCTGTTACTTGGTGTAGGCTTTGCAAAAAAAACCAGCTTTTGGAGAGCTGGATCTTACAGGGGTCATCACAGGAGAGGGAAGGGAAACCTTCCACAGGAGGTGGCAGTGAACAGATAAGAGGAGGACATGGTTCATCCCACAGCAGGTTGCTCAGCTGTTGATGCCCCTGCAAGCAGCAGGTAAAAACTGATTGGCCAAACTCATGGAAAATTTCTTAAAAGAGAAAATTACCAATGTGTGAAGTACTCTGTTTCTGAGTTAGAAAGATCCAGAAATCCATTTGTAGGATTAAGATGTGGTGGGGACAGTTGTGCCATGACCTGAGCTTCTCCTGGATGTGGCTCAGAGGTTCAGGACAGGATTGAGGATGGCCTTGGGAGGTATCAGAGCAGCTGGTAGAGGAAAAGCCCTGGCACAGGAGGTGCCACAGCTGCTCACTGTGGATCCTCCTGGCCAAAGGAAGCCAAAGATTCATGGAAAGATTTTGGTTTGGGTTGGGAGGGATCATAAAGCCCATTTCATTCCACACCTCCCACCAGCCCAGGGTGCTCCAAGCCCCATCCAGCCTGCCCTTGGACATTCCCAGGGATCCAGGGCCAGCCACAGCTTCTCTGGCACTCTGTGCCAGTCTCACCACCCTCAAATTCAAAAACCTTTTCCTTGTATCCAACCTCAATTGGCCCTCACGCCCTTCTTTTTTTTCCGAGTCTCACAAAGTAAATTAATCAAATCTGCTTCAAAATAATCATGAGCTGCCCCTTTCTGCTCAACACCCAGCTTGCATCTCTCTTTGCCAGCTCCTTCCCAGGCCCCAGGATGGACAAGCAGCTGCCAAGCTGTGGGAGAACAGGCTGGATTTCATCAAGGGCTTCTCCCAGTGTGTGGGGCTCAGATCCTGACTGGTCCTTCTCTATGAACCACCTCCACTGGGTATTTGTAGCCATACCAGGGTCCCTAGAGGGTTAACACCTCCTTGGTGTGTCTTGCAGTGCTCAGGGAGTTCACTGCCCTCCCAGGATGGATCCAAGAGCTGCTTGGCCTGGGGAGGAGGACAGCATGTTCACAGCCACTCCAGCATTTTCCCTGGAGGACGATGGCATTGGGATATCGGGTGGAATTCCTCAGGCCTGTCAGCCCTCCAGCCAACCCCATAAACAATGTCACAGATAAGCAGCAGCTTCCCCATGAAAGCCCCAGTGAGCTGCCTGCGTGTCTCTCTGCTGCCTCTGTGTCCAAATTCTGGCCCCAAGAGAAGCAGGGAGAAGCCACCACTCCCCCTGACCACTTCTGACCTTCTGGGCAGTGTTTTATCCCAGGTCATGGTGGGACAGATGCTCCTGGAGAGCCCCTGGCCATGCCAAAGCCCCTGGTGGGGAGGGAGGGAAGCCTTAGGTGTGATGGAAATCAGTAACTTTTGTCTGGCAGGGGTGGGGAGATTGCAAAGGGAGGAGAAACCAGTTAAGGGCTCTGAAAAACACCAACACTCCCAAGCAGGATCTCAAATTTGTGGTCTGAGTGTGGTTTGTGTGCCAGCAAGAGGAGGATAATGAATCAGAGCCTTGTTCTGGCCATTCACTGTCAAATTCATGGCCCTCAAACCTGTCTCCCAATATTTAGGAGTATAGTCCTAGTGAAGCCCCCAAAACTTTTCTCTAAGGTGCTGCACATCAATAGGACTTTAACCAAAATTGCCCTTTATTCCCCTCAAATACTGGAGATCTTCTCAGAGTAATCCTGGAAATTTGGACCACTGGTGTGAGTAATTGATGTGAGGATGTTTATGAGGCATCAAATGTCCTGCAAAGTGTGGCTCTTGTGTGAATCACCTGAGTTCAGGCACCTGAGTAGGTCCTGGGGCTCCTCTTAATGGCTCAGAAGGCAGGTTTTGTGGTGAGAGGGGAGTGATCCATCTCATCCTGAGTGTAAGCCACACCAGGGTTCATGGCTGGACTCAGACTCCTGCCCATCATAGGCATCCAAGGTTATTCCTGACGGATTCCCCCTGAATGCCACAATCATCTGGTGGTCTGATGCTCTCTGAGAAGTTGCCAAAGCTTCTCATGCTCACCAGTTTATCTGTGCAGGACAGGACTTTGATCATGGGAAGAATTTCACCAGTGGAAGGTGAAAAGCCACACAGGTTCATCTACACTGTTCCCTGACAAACTTTACAAATAATTTCAAGAATTGTGAATACTGCTAATTTGCTTAGCATGGTCCAGCCAGACCCCTCCAGATTAATTTGGTCCAGACAAGGATTTACCCCAGAGCCCACCCTCCAAAGAACATAAGGAATTGACTCTGCAGCCCCCCAGCAGATTCTGCTCCCTTAACCACCTCCAGATGCTCTGGTGCCACATCACAGGGCATGGAATGCAGAGCTTCTGCTCCACACTGCAGATCCAGGCTGGTGGGCTGCAGCCCTGCTCTGCCAGACATCCTCAGCTTCACAGGGCAGGAATTGTGTGCAGGACCACGGGGACACTGCTTGGGGCACAAGACAGGCTTTGGGCAAGATCCTGTGAAGTATTTGCTCTCCTCTGCTCTACAGCTCTTGCTCCAGGGTCTTGAGATCATAAACATTTTTCCCTCCTCTTTTATTTGTTTTTTTTTTTTCTTTTGACAGTATAGCTGCTCTTAATTAGTTTGATTCCTGAGCAAGTTGTAGCTAAACTTGTAATTTGCTGGATATTGCTGGGAATGTGCTTTTGTGATGTGATAAATATCATATCAGACAGGTGAGGGGGCACAAAGAGGTTTAATCATACAATCAGGGAATGGTTTGGGTTGGAAGGGACCTGAAAGATCATTTAAGTTCCATCCCCTGCCATGGGCAGGGACACCTTTCACTGTCCCAGGTGGCTCCAAGCCCATTCCAGCCTGGCCTTGGACACTTCCAGAGATCCAGAGGCAGCCACAGCTTCTCTGGGCACCCTCACCACCCTCAAAGGGAACAAATTTTTTTTTTTAATACCTAATTTAAACCTACTCTCTTTCAATGTGAATCCATCTCCCTTTTCCTGCCACTCCATGATTTTGTAAATAGTCTCTCTCCATCTTTCTCATATGCTCCTTTCAGGTGCTGGAAAGCCACTATTAGCTCACTCCTAAGCCTTCCCTTTTCCAGGCTAAATAATCCAAATCCTTTTATATTCCATCTTTCTTGGGAGGGCACTGACCATTCATCTGGGAACTCACAGCTGAAATCATCATCAGCAAATCCCTAGAAGGCCATTCCACCCACTGCATCCTCATTCCAAAGGTGTGCCATGCACAAAACCTTCTTGCCCTGCAAGGAATACACCACATGAGGGATCTCTAAAGAAGAAAGTCACATTTTAAACAAAGGAATAACTCAGGAATTGTGGCCTGCTACTGCAGAGGTGTTGATACCAAGGTCTGTAAGGAGAAACTGCACCTGCAGCACACAGTGGATACCACCCAAAGGAGCCCTGAGTGTGCATCTGGATTTCTCCAAGGTTTTCCATATGGTTTTCCACAGGCTCCTGGAGAAACTGATGCACTTTGGTCTGGGAAAAAAACCAAAAAAAAGCTTCTTCCCAAACAGGCAACTTGTGGGATCAACATCACTCCCAATGCTGTTTAATATCTCCATCTCATCTGGATGATGGGATCAGGTGTGTCCTGATGAATTTTCCTGATGACACCAAGCAGAATGAGGAAGTGGACACTTCAGGAGCAGGGACCACCCTGCAGGAAGATCTGCACCAACATGAGCATCACCAGCAGAGATGAAGAAGGGATTGTGCCTCTTTGTACTCCTTGTGTTCAGTTTTGGTCCCCACCAGGCAAAAGAGATGTGGGCAGGCTGGAGAGGGTCCAGAGAGTGGCCAGGAAGATGATCCAAGCACTGGGAAGCTGCCATGTGAGGAAAAGCTGAGAGAACTGAGCTTGCTAAGTTCTTGAGAAAATAAGGGGGAGGGGGAGGTTTTATCACTGCGTAGCTACAAAGAAATTGTGAATCCCTTTTTACAAGGAGTCACTTGGAAAAGATGAGGGGTCATGGGTACAAGTTATTCCTGGGGATATTCCTATTGTACACAATTTTTCACCATGACAACAAACAGCCATCAGAATAATTTACCCAGGGAAGTGGTGGATTCCACTTTTAAGATTCAGCTGGATGTAATGCTGGACCATCTCGTGCAAATTGTGCTTTGGCCAAGAAAAGCTGGGCCAGATGGGCCTTCAGGTTCCTTCTAACCTAGTACTCTGTGATTCCATGAGTTTTTCCTGATTCTTGATTTTTAACAGGAGATCTGTGGACTCTACTCAGGCAGGATGAGGCAGAGGAAAGGGAGAAGAATTCTGAAACCAGACCTGGGCTTGGATACTGCAAACCAAACCGTAATAAAAAATTTTAAATGTTTAAGGCAATGCTTTCATGACAGAACCACAGAATGGTTTGGGTTGGAAGGGACCTTGAAGACCATCTAATTCCAACTCATACCCTCAAATCATGCTGCCCATTAACCCACTTCAACACTGCCCTGGATTAGATTTTTCAGCTGCTTGGTTTATCCTCCAAGAAGAAGGCCTGGGCAGCAGATTCAGGACACAGTGCTGAATAAAGCATGGTCATCAGGAAGATGGACTTTGAAATTAATCACAAAATTAAAAGGAAGACAGAGATGTAGGCGTTTGACATCTGACTTTTACTACAGACTCCATTAAAGGTAATATTTTTGGAGTGGTTTTTATGCTTGGGAAAGATATATGTGTGTCCAACTGCCTGTTCCTTGATTCACAAATAATAGCCTGACTCCAGCCCCAGAGGGGACCTTAAAACAAATCTTAGAATCATGAGACTCAGCAAAAGGACATAAATAAAATTAGGAAAAAGACAAGATTGACCAGTCTGGCAAATCCAAAGGGAGCTATCAGGACGGTTCTTATTTACCAGATACAAATAAAATAATAATAATAAAAAGAGTCTCCTGAGAGAAGGAAAAAGTCAGGGCAACTGAGCTGCATGTCAAGAGCTCTTGTCCTGCTGCCTGAGCAGGAAGGGGAGTGGGATCCATGTGCTGATGTTGGAGTGAGCATGGCTGGGATGGTTCACCAGAGCAAACACGCTCGGGGCAGCCTTTAAAAAGAAAATTTCCATCTGGCTGAGGATCTGAATGAACACAATGGCCTTGTGGGGTTGCTAAGCTCCCTCCAGGGCAGTGCAGAGCTTGCTCAGAGAGGAGCATTCCTGGGGCTCTCTGTTCTCCAAACTGGAGCATCCTGAGCTGGTGCTGTGCCCAAACTGGGAATCTCTTCCCTGATCACACCTTGGGGAAGCACAGTGTGGATGACCAGCCTGGGCAAGGGAAACATTCACAGACAAGCTGCCTTGCTGACAGCTCAGCAGGAATAAGCCATAGGTAGAATGTCTCATGGGCAAAAATCCAATCATAGGCAGAGATTTGACAAGGGCAGTGATAAAACGAAGGAAAATGTTCTTCAGCTGAAAGAAGAAGGATTTAAAGGAGTTACCAGGAAGAAACTCTTTGCTCAGAAGGTGGAGAGGCTCTGGAATCACTTGCTCAGAGCAGCTGTGGCTGTCCCTGGATCCCTGGGAATGTCCAAAGCCAGGGTGGATGGGCTTGGAGCACCCTGGGACAGCAGAAGGTGTCCCTGCCCATGGCCAGGACTAGAATAAGATCTTCAAGGTCCCTTCCAACCCAACCCATTCCGTGATTCTATGACAAACTGTTAATCCTCAAATTTTTTTTGCTGGCTGGCTCACTTAAACTCTAGTTTTCCATGAACCATTACCAGGCCTGCATGGACTGTCAGGATCTGGAGAGCACCATTTGGGAATTACTGTTCCTGACAATTCCTTCATTTATTGACAGTGATACTTGGTGCTGAGCCCTCTAGTTGCCTTCTGCTGTTCAGCTCCTTTTAACACCTTCCTCAAACTTCCATTTGCAAGGAACTGTTGGTCTTTGGTGGCTTCTGCAAACACAAGTCAGGTTCCACTCATCTCTAAGATAAAATGTCCCTTTTCTATCAAGCTGCCTCCTCCAAAACATTGGGAATGTACGTTTTTTCCCAAATTAAAAGGTAAACTTGGGAAATCCTGCAGAAAAGGAATGGAGGGGAATGATCCTCAAGCAAGCCATCCAAGTCTTGGAAAAACCAGAATGTTTGCTGGGTCAGGCCCAAGACTACTCTTTGTTTTTCCAACTCAGAAGTTCTTTTCTCTGCTCTTGGTTTTCTAAGAATGTGAACTCACCCGCCCCGTCCTGTTTACAAGCTCGTAAATATGTAGATCAGATTTGGCTGCAGGGTAGGCCTTGGAAGGGCTGAATCCTGCTGGGAACACATGGCATTTCATGTACAGCCAGGCCAGATTTGTGCAGCACAAAGGAAAAAGGCAATTTTTCATTGGGACCAACCCAACTCAGGGAAAAAAAATTGTAACCAGAGCAAAACGCACAAATCCTGACTTTGATTTGAAGCTCAGCATGAGCAGAACTCACCTAGGGCAGATGAGTGTTGCCAAGACCCCAACACAGGTGACACCACTGGTCTGGAAGGATCCTACAGGGAGCCACTGTGGTGGGTGATGGCTGGGAATTGCCAGCACTGGGATGTGAGCGTTGGGAAAACACGGAGAGGAAGCGTGGGAGCCTCCTCGGCGCATTTCCACCGTGCTGGCCCCCAGATTTTCTGTTTGTATCAGAACTGGGCAGACAGGACGTCACTGGCCATGGAGCCTGTCCCCTCCTGGCACTGCAGCCGTGTCCCCTCCTGGCACTGCCAGCTCTGATGGATGCTGGGCAGCATCCTCCAAAGCGCCGCACCGCCGCGCCTGGTGCCGCGGCGTCACGGAGGAAAGGGCGGGGGGGAAAAAAAAGGATGGGGGAGTGGATATTTTCAGCTCTGATGAAAAATTGTGGCTGGTTTTGCAGCTCAGGAGGGGTTATTCAAGACCAGCCAGCCTTATTTCTTTTCAGGCTTGGAGGGGAAAATCCTCCAACGCCTGCCCTGTTTCCGCACTCGGCTCCAAGGCACAGCCCTTTTGGCTTTAGCTTGCATGGAAAAATCCACAGTTTCTCATCACTCACTTTCTCTTTCTTCTTGTTTTTTTTTTCCTGTGATAAGAGGGGAAACTTAAAACCCCAACCATATTTCCGTCCTTTCCCCCAACCTGGAAATATTCAGGGGAGATAGTAAAGAGTTGGTCTCTCTCCCCAGTCCTGAAAGACATTTTTCTGCAGATATGAAGCTCTAAACACATCACACTTCAAAAAGAGACATTTTCCCCCCTCTCTCAGAAAACAATGGGTCAGTGGAACTGAGCTCCAAAAATATATCAGGAGTGGTGAGATAACAACATCCTCATCACTCCCAACAGTTCCTGAAGCCCTTAACTCGAAGGGATAAATTCTGCTGTTAAATGCTGCACTGATTGCCTGGGAAGGACCCCTGTTACCCAGCCCTTTCCCTCATCTCCACAGGGAAGGTCACATCTGTCTGATGTCACCACAGCACTGTGGAATGCTTTGGGTTTGAAGGGACCTTAAAGATTATCTCATCTCAAGCCCTTGCTGTGGGCAGGGATGCCACCACTAGAGCAGATTGCTCTTATCTGGTTATTCAGCAGTGATGCACTTAAGCCACATATTTTGACATAAGAGGCAAAATTTGGCTGCCTGGTTGTTTATCCATAGAGCTGAGCCTGAGAGACAATGCTGGGAAGGACCAAGGAAAGTGGGAGCAGCCCAACCATCACATCACATCACAGTGGTTTTGTATAAGCTTTACAGCCAGTGAGTTTTCAGGAGGTATTTCAGGAGAGGGAATGCAAAATCCGTGCTGCATTTCCCTGGTTTAAATGCCTGCACAGGGCAATGGGATCTCTGCTGAGGAGAGAAGAGTGTCTCAAAGTGTCTCATTATGGTAATGAGGCTCTCTCTCCACTGACACTCTTCCTGATCCATCTCAGCCCTATCTCTATTTATTTTTTAATTTCTGAACCTGAAGGGAAAGGATGAAGATTTGCATTCCATTTTCGTGGCAATTTGAGTACAGCCCATGAGATTCTGTCTGCCTATTCCACCTCTTCCTTGGATAAACAAGTCTCTTTGTTCCCATGCTCTTCACTCATAGCTCAGAAATATCAGACATGGCACATGGGGTACTCTCCCTGCCCTGATATGGCCTTGATTTCTAATTAACTCTTGGATATGCAAATTTTGCATGTTCACTTCTCATTCCACAGAAGTGACTCTAGGTAGGCTTTCAATCCCTCCTTGAGAAAGTGCTGCTTTTGTGGACAGCCCTTACCAAGAAAGGATTCACCCCAGGAAATTATTATCCTCTCTTTTTTCATCCTCACCAACTAGTTCCTGACTTGCCACCTCCCTCTTTGATCACTTTGATGTGTTCTTATTTCAAGAGAACAAAAAGCCCATGCCATATATGACTGGGTCTGCTTGTGCCCTTCCACCAGCAGCTGTCTGAAATCTGGGGGGATCCTGGGGGAGTCTGTGGGGGTCCCAAGGGGTCCCCAGAGTGTCTTGGTCAGAAGATCTCAGAGCACAGTTGTTCAGTCCCCTCTTTGTGCATTGAATTTAAGGCTGGGTAAGGAGACTCTGCTCTTTCTGTGAGGCAGAACTGAGCTTGCCTTCAATGCAGATCCCCTAAAAATTTCCTCCAGATATCCAAAACACTGAGAAGAGCAAATCCCTTGGCAACAGAAGCCATCTGTCTCAGACAACACCACTGACCTGCTTCTTAGTTATTATCAACCTGTTCATAATTAAATATCCTGCACTACTGTGTGAAGCTGAGCCACGTGATGATCCCTAACACAAAGGTGGTGGCACAGATTTTAAAGGTTGTTAACACTGAACTCTCCTTAAACTCTTGGGCATTAAGCATGAAAATATCTTCTGAACTTGAGAGTCCCCAGTAGTGCATGTATTAACAATAATGTCACTTCTGGATCAGTATTTGTGCTCACCCTGAGCACGTGGGAATGTTTTGGTTAAATGATTCATTGGAGGGATGTTTTTCCTTCCAGGAACAAGTGGATGACTTGCTCTTACAGTCACCTCCTTCACAGAATGGCTGTCAGGGCTGTTGGCAAAAAGACAGGCGTGATTCACCTAGGAGCAATGTGTCACAGAGAATTTATAATAATAACTCACACTCAGAACATAAAATGCCAAGAATGGGAGCAGGTGAACCAGACTAAGAAAGACTGAAAAACTGAGGTTACTCATATGGAAAATCACATCCCTTTTCTGTATCCACAGAGCAGAAAAGAAGCCAAGGAGACAGAAAATGCTCTGAGGAGCTCTACAAGGCAACACAAATGTCTGGACAGCTCGATTTGGACAATGAGATTAAAGGGTCTTGATGTATTTGCATTGTCCAGGAGAAACTGATTTGTTCACACTTCATGGTGAAATACAGGAGAAGTTGTTTCTGACAGGAAACATATCTTTAATCTAGCCAAGAATGGCAGAAAAATTTAATGGCTTGAAGTTCTAGCTAGATAAATTTACTCTGGGAAGAAAGCAGTCATTTGTAATAGCAAGGATATAAAACAATTGGGAAAAGCATAACTGGGGGCAGGGATTCTCCATTATTTGCAACCTTGAGCTAATGCTGAGTGTCTGTTCAGGGAGAAAACTTTTATTTGAGTTATGGGGGAGTTTAAAAAATGATTTAATGAGGTGTTTAGGGCTACAGGTGTCTGTAAATCACTGCAGACATTCAGAGCATCCCCTTCAAACTCTGAAACTCCATCCCAAACCGTGGTGGGTCTTGAATATAAAAGAGTTGTAAAAATTACCCTGACACAGAGAACTTCAGACATGATAAGGGCAAGAACTATTTAAGAAACTGCTTGTCTGCTCCAGAAACTGCTTTAATTAGGAATAGCAGTGACCTTTATTCCCTGCTGTAAGATCTTTCCCTGTGTTCCACACGTGTGCTGTGATTTCTGTGCATTTGATTGCACTTGCAGGCACTGACAGTGAGTCAAGCAACCGTGTCAGGGGGTTTAATTTCAGCATAATGAAGGTTTTGCTTGTTGGGGATCATGTCAGCATTTAATTAATTACAATGAACTACACTGTTGATATTTGAGAGCAGTTAGTCTCTCTGTGCTCTCACGTCCAGAGTTAATATCCTTTGGTGCCACAATAATTACCCAGAGCAAACAAAGCTGGGAAGAAACAAGCACTGCAGAGGCCTTGCTGGGCCCTTTCTCACACAGAAAGCTGCTGACACAGATGTCAGGGTCTGCAAGGACCTTGAGAATGCCATGGGCAGAGCCCTGAGCCAGCTGTGAGCAGTCACTCAGGTCCCAGCAACATTAAAGCTCCTTTTTTTTTTTTTTTTTTTTTTTTTTTTTTTTTTTTTTTTTTTTGTGCTGCTGGGGAAGTCAGTGTGTGACATTCAGGGTAGTGGAAGAAATTCCTCTATTTGTTGGTGGTGGGGCCCCAGCACAGGTTTCTCAGAGAAGCTGTGGCTGCCCCTGAATCCCTGGGAGTGTCCAAGGCCAGGCTGGATGGAGCTTGGAGCAACCTGGGATGGTGGAAAATGTCCCTGCCCATGGCATGGGGTGGAACTGGATGATGTTTGAGGTTCTTTCCAACTCAAACCATTCTGTGGTCATTCTATGAGATGCTGAAACTGTCCTGCAGCTCTGGGGAGCAGCCTGGGCTGTACTTTTGCTGTTGGATGTGCTGATGCAGCCTGTGGGACACACAGCCCACCTTGGAGTGGTTCTAAGGACTCCCCAAGGAGCTGGAAAAGCAGATGTATTAATGGAAAACATAATGAAAAAGAGCTTTTATATTAGCATGCCTTTCTCCTGATATGTGAGCTTTCCCCTCTCAATCCAGCAGAATATGGATAACCAAGATAATGAGAAATAAAAACCCTCAACCAACCAAAAGGCTTATTATAAATAAACATCTCCCTTTTCCTTCTCACACCTGATGCTTTCTCTGGGGACATCTGGAAGATCCCCATCAAAATATTCTGTGTTCAGGGCAAGGAAACAGCACCTGCCAGTGACTCTCTCCTGTGCTTTCCTCCCAGGGACAGAAGCATGAGCTCATCCCTGGCCATGCCCCAAAGAGGAAAATCAAGAAAAACCCCAGAGTTTCCTTTTCCAGAGAGGAAAATCCCCAGGGCAGCCCTGCCTGCAAGCACCTGGCAAACTCAGCCAGTGGCATTGGAGCCCTGCAGGTTCCAGCCCTGGAGCTGGAAGGTTTTCCATCCCAGCACTGCTGCTCCTGCAGGTGGGTGGGGGATCACCTTGTTTCTCCATTCCCTCTTCAGGATTCCTCTCCCTGAGGTATTCCCCCTGTGACCTGGCTAGGTGAATCCCCCTGGGTCTCTCTCTGCAAGGGGCTAAGGGAAATCCTTGAGGGATGGTTCTTTCAAAACCTAGCTGCTCTCCTCAGTCAGATTGGAGAGCTGGAGCTGCTCCACTTTCCCAAATAAAATTAATATTCAGAAAATAATAAAGTACAAATATATCTCTGATGAATTAGCCAGGGTGCCAATTATGAGATATAGAAGAGATGGGCTAAAAGCCTGGATGTGAAGGTGGAAAAGCAGTCAGCACAAGACCAGGAGACAAAGAGATGGCTCTTTTTCAGGAAATATCTGTACAAGCACTGCAGGCCAACACAAACACACACATTCTCAGTGCCAGACTCATCCTGATGGCTGGAAGGGAATACAGGAGGAACCACACAGACTGCAGAGCTGGGGAGCCAGCTGCAGCCCTCAGGGGCTTTCCAAAGCCTGGCCATGTGTCCCTGCTACCTCCAAGCCACCACTGCTGGGGATGCCCCTAATAAATGCAGTTTATTCCCAGTGCACCTGGATGTTGGGCACACAGAGTGACCTTCTGCCATCTGTCTCTAGAACACAGCACTTCCCTGATCCCAGCTCTTCCATTGCCCATGCCAATGGATGCCAATCCCAAATATTTATCAGGCCATCAGTGGGATGTTGTGGTCTGAGTTCCAGACTGCAGGACCCCAGGCAGCCAGGAACAGGGCAGCAATCACTGCTTGCAGCCACACAGCTCTTCTGCTGTATAAAAACCCATTGTTTTTATGACTGAACCAAACTCTTTAAACATGGATGTGCCTCTGGGTGTGATGGGGTGAAGAAAAAGTGTCTGAGCTCCTGTTCCTGTAAATGGGCCCCAATTCAGAGAGTATTTGAGGCTTGGCACCTCTGTCTTTAACCTTGGATATCTGGAGGTGATGCTTTCCCTTGCAGCCCTGAGTGTTTCTGGATCCTCCTGTTACACCTGGAAGGGCCCAAATCACTCCACAGATCAATTTTCCATGAATGTGGGGCTAATTTACATCCAAACTGCACACAGCCATGTGGCTGCTGAATGATGAATATCTAGGGATGAGTTTTTCCAGGTGGATTTCTTTTTTCCTACCTGCCTCCCATACCAAAGGCTCAGATGAGCTGAGCTGTCTGATAACATCTGATAACATTTTTAATACCTCTTAAAAGTAGCTCTAAAGTATCAATACCCTGCCTAGTACCATGAGGCCCATGTCTGAGAAGAAAAGGAAGACTCCTTGTCAGGCAAGAAATGGAGCCTGAAGTGACCCTGGATCCAAATAAAATCACTTCTGGAAAGCAAAGCTGCAAGCTGTTGAACAGATGTAGCCTGATCCATGCACAGGGAAAAACATGGAAAAATGAAAGTTTGGCAGGTCAGTCCTGATCTGGTAAAGAAATGGAAATGGCAGCTCAAAGTCCTTCCTTGGTAACAACAATCCATTTAAAACAGGGATAGGCTCCAGGGATCCCAGTTACATTCTCAGACAGTTGGAAGGGTGAGGATGCTGGAAGGATGAAAGGTGTGTGAATGGGAGTCTGGGATGAGCAAAGTCACTTATGGGACTGGGGCTGTGGGGAAAGGGGAGGCAGCAAAGGCTGAAGTATTAATCAGAAATTGGATTTTGGGTGAATTTACGTCACACACTCTATACTTGCACTGCTGCAGGATGGAAAAGTTTTTCCCTCAGTTATGGCCCATTCTGAACTGATTTGTAGTGATGCAGATTCTGCCTGGATTACACTAAGCAGCCAAAGCAGATTTGCACACTGCAATCAGTTTCATAACATCAGGACAGCCAGAAATTCCCATGTAACAGAAATACTCCACCACATGCTCATTTTATAATTCTATTTCCTCTGACCTGAGGTCAAGGGAGGGACAAGATCATCTTTTAAGAAGTTCCCATCCCCAATAAACTATAATTCCACAAATCCAGTGGCCCAAATCCCTGTGATTTCAATGTGATGAGATGGAATCATTAAGACTTGGTTCTTTTGCAGAATGTGTCAATCCATGCTCAGGAACAGAGTTACCTGGAAATCCAAATGTGTGGTTTTGGGGGGATTTTCAGTGTTTGATATTTGTTTTCTTTTAAAAAACCAAACAAATAAAAACCCAACTACTACAAAAAATTAATAAAAATTTCTGAGGAACTATGAATAAAAAAAAGAAAATAAATAAATTCATAGAACCTCCAGTACACACTGTTGTCTAAAAGGGATTCCTGGGAACCTGACAGCCATCAGCTGACATGGGAACATTTGTTAATCCATGGGGAAAAACATATTAACAGTCAACCACCACTGGATGGATCTGCACTGTGGGACAGCCTGCTCTCTCCTCTTTCCCAAACATCCATTGCCACAGAGTGCAGAAAATTCAAAGTCCTTGGCTAAGAATATTCCTTGGGCTGAGCCACGCAGGAGTTCAGGCAATGGAAATCCTGCAATCCTTGGAATTTATGACTCTGGCAGTCTGGAGTGTCCTGAAGCTCTCCAAATTAACACACTTGTAGCAGGAAGCCTTGAGGCACAGAGAAAATCCTTTCTGGAGCCAGGATCCTCAGGGCTTCCAGGTTACTGGTGCTGGATCCAGGAGTCAGCCCTGGGTTAGCCTGGAGCTGCCAAGGTTTCACTCTGATGGCTGCATGGTAAGAAATCCAAGGAAACCTGGCATGGGAGGGCTGCCCTGGGGCTACAGGCAGTGATTGAAGTGGAGGCTGCTGAACCTGGGATGTTTCCTCTTGGTTTTCCAACTGGCATTGGAAATCCTCCTTTCAATTTTGTCAATTCTGCATAAATGTTTCATAAATTACTCACTTTGGGCCACTGCACCCAGGAGAGTGGCAAGTGCTTTGAAGGAGGCTGAGCCCATACCCCAAATATTACAAGAAGATCAAATTTGCATTTATTGCTGGCTCTGGATTGGGGAGCACTGGACATTCTGGAATAACTCATCAATAAAAGAGAAAGGGAGAGGTTGCACAGATGGATCTGTTCTCCATTCCCACTTTAACCTCTGCTTAATGTTTTTTTCTTTTTTTCTAGCTCCTTCCTCACATATATAACACATCATTTCCCAGAAATTTAATGCAAGAGATGCAATCAATCACCTGCAGGCAGCTAAACTGCAATTCCAGGAGCTGGAATAGCCATTTTCAAGGCTGTAAAATGCAAACAGAGGCAGGTTTGTGCTTTGCAGCAGCGTGGATGCCACCAGACATTTCAGCCCTGCACTCCTGGCTGCTGGAAAAGCCAACATTTCCCAGCTAGCCTGGATGGGGCACTAAGTTGGCAACTGATTTGGAAGAACAGAAATGCTGCAAGCAATGGCAAATTGAGTCTCTTATTATTTTGGTTTGGAGGAAAAAATGCTTCTACCCAGACAATTTCACCTTCTGTTGGAAGAAATTATTGGAGATGGTCAAATCATGCCTTGACAAATGGACACTTGCAGGGATGGGGCAGCCACAGCTTCTCTGGGCCACCTGTGCCAGGGACTCACCACCCCCACTGCAAAAAATTTGCCTTTAAATCCAATCTCAGCTTACAGTCTTTTATTTTAAAACTGTTGCCCCTTGTTCTGTAAAAAGCCTCTCTCCATAATTGTTAAAAGCACTGGAAGGGCACTGAGCTCTCCCTGGAGCCTTCTCCTCTCCAGGTGAACACCCCCAGCTCTCCCAGCCTGGCTTCAGCTCTTGGAGCATCTCCTGGACTCCTCTGGACTCTCTCCAGCCCCTCCACATCCTCCTGCTGTTGGCCCCAGCTCTGCAGGTGAGGTCTGAGCAGGACACAGGGGCAGAATCCCCCTCCCTGCTGCCCACCCTGGATCAGCCAGGCTCCCTGCTGGACTCTGGAGGGGCTGGAGCAGCTGGAGGTTTGTCCCTGGAGGAGACCCTGGGGTGAAGGTGGTCTCTGCCCTCCTCACACCCTGGCACATCCAGGATCCTTTGTTCATTCTTTTCAACCTCCCTTGGTTCCCTCCCATGGAATAGAGAGTCCTGCTATCAATTAGAGCAGTGAAACAGCTGCTCACAATCTCCCCTTTGATGTCCTGGCACTGAGAAATCCCTGGATGCTCTGAGAGGGAGGAAACAGCCCAAGTTCCAGGCTGTCCTCAGCCTGGGAATCTCCCAGGCCATGAACCTGCCCTGTTGCTGCTCTGCTGGGGCAGCCTGAGCAGGTTTGGGTGATGCCATCCATGCCCAGAGCAGCAGAGAGGGCTCTGGAGACAACACTGGCAGGGATTTGTCCCTGTGCCTGATCCTGACCTGGTGCCATCAATTTATTGGTTGCCTCTTTCATTCACATAAAAAAAAAAAAAAAAAAACAAAAAAACAAACAAATTTCCATGTGGAGAATATTCATCAAATTATTTTTGCCAAAGCAGATGAGAGAGGAAGAAAGAATTTGGAAAACAAAGGCGAAGTTTCAATATTGCAACTTTTCTAAGCAAAGCTTTTCTTTTGGGAAAGGGAGGAACACACGTGTCAATATTTAATGACTTTATATTAAAATTTGCTTACATTTAAGTTTACAAACCAAACCTAATCAAAACTCAAGAGGAAATAGGACATTAGGGGTAATTTTGAAAAAGAGTTTAATTTTCTTTTGGCCCAACTCTTCCCTCACTAGATTCTGAATCTGTTGATAAAGGACCATTATGAGCCTTCTGGATTTCCCCTGGGTGCTTCCTCACCCTCATTATCCAACTTTTCATTGTAAACATACACATTTTAATGCTTGATATTCTTCTGAGCATCTGCTGTGGCAGCCTCACCACCTAATGGTGCCCAGAGGTCAATGATCTGCACAGTTAAACTCACAAAAACAAGGAGTAAAGTCTTTGCAGTGAGGAATCACCATTTTACAATAGGAATTCCAGCTCCTACACAAAGTCCCTGGATGCAATTGCAGTCCAAATATATTTTATTAGTAGGAATAACAAATAACGAATTGTTCCCAAATGAACACATTCTTGCATTCTTTGTTGTTTTGCTGTTTGTTTGGGTTGTTTGGGATTGTTTTTTCCCTGTTTGTTAATGGCAATAAACAGCTCAATTTGCTTTTCATTTGTGGGCCTTTTCTGAGTGGTTTTGTGGACATTCTCAGATTTAATGGAAACATCTGTCAAGTGGGATGGGTTTTAATCTGTGCCAATATTTGGGGGAATGGATGGCTTAGCACTGATGTCAGACTTGGTGGTTTCTGCTGAAATCTGCAGGGCCCAAACTCCAGTTTACCTGTCTAAACCTGTCACAGTGTTTCTGCTCCTGCAGGGAATGAAATGGAGCAACAAGCAAGGATAACCAAGGAGAGGGTGAAAACAAGGGAAAACTTGCTAGGGCAGAAACTTTACTGAGTGACCAACCTAGCAGCAGCAGAACTGGGACAAAAAAAGACATTCAGAGCAGGGTGGAGACCAGCAGCCACTCAGGGAGGAAGGATTTAACCTTGAGAAGGAAGAAAATCTCTGGGTGCAAAGATCTCTACAGGTACAAGGGTGACAACAGTGGTGACCCCAATGCAGACACCTAAATTCAGTGTCTTGCTTTGCAGAGCCCTTAAAAGTTCACAGCATTGTCTGGGTGCCTGCCAAAACCTGAAAAGGGTTTCCCCACCTGGAGCTGGCTCAGTCCCTCCAAGCAAAGTGATTTCTCCTGGACTCTGACACCTTTTTCAAATACGTGTGGTAGAGCTGCCTCCTTGATGATGCACTTTGGAATAAAATAAAGGTTCCTATAAACCTGAACTACAGTCACTCCTGGGCTGGAGGAGAGTGAGAGGAAGGTGTTTAGAAGTGTCAAGAAATAAATAGGGAGACAGAAAAATGGGCTTTCCCAGCCCATTTTGCTGAGGTGGTTGACCCTGTCCCCATGGTGACCATCAGGCAGTGCTGGGGAGGGAGGATGACTCACATCTGGCAGGGGAGCAGCATTTCTTCATCCACATTTCAGCTCTGCCAGATGGGGACCTCATGGCTTTGAGGTGTGACTCCTCCAGTGACCTGGGGAGATGTTTCCAGCTGAGCTTGGAAGAAAGACCTTATGGAAAATCCCATAAAAGATGGGCTCATGAAATTAACCCTGAGCATGAGTTTGGGCATGGCAGGGAGCAAACATTTATTTTTGAGACACTTTTCCTTGGAGATCTCTGTGGCATGACCCAGAATTGTCCAAACCCTGTGCCAGCTTCACAGCCTGGACAGAGGCAACCACAGGGGACATCCACCAACAGAGTCCAGGTGTTCTTTCCTGCAGGTGGGAAGTGTGACCTGTCAGGACCATTGCTAACAGGGACATCAGGGTTATTGCCACACAGAACTGCTTGCCCACACACCCAGTTTTTCTGCTGTATCTTCAGGAGTTTGAGTGTAAAGTACAAGGCTGGTTTCCCAAACCATCAGTGACCTAAAGGGGAGTAAATCCAGATGGATCAGTGGGGGAATATGGATGGTAAAGGCAGGAGCAATGCATTAGGTGGGATGGATTCAACAAAAAGAGGCTACAAGGGGAGAAGACCTCTAAGAAGTTATTTGCCAGAAGGGTGAAATCCAAGGAAAGAATCTAATTATTTAAGGAAGATCACATGAAACTAATGAATTTGCAAGGAGACATGGAGATGTTCCTACTGCAAACAATAAAATTTCCAGGAACTGGAAGCAGTAAGATCCAGAATGGCCTCTCCCAAGGTACAGCAGCAGAAATTCAGGACTGGGACACATGTGGAGCCCAAGAGATTTTGCATGGGATCACGACTGAGCCGTGGGGATCTGCAGGGGCAGTCAATCCTTTCTCCAAATGTGCCTGTGGAATTTGCCATCAGAGCCACAGAGGGGCACAGACAGGAGAAGAATCAGGAAAAGGGAGAAGAAGAAGAAGAGCTACAAAGGAAGAAGGCACCAGAGGAATTGCCAGTGCACTTGGTGGGATGGCAGGCATGATCATATTTCTGCAGTGCTGCTCTCCAATGGCTGATGTGAATTCTGCTGTGAGTCACCCAGCTCTGCTTGGAGCAGCAAATGCTTCGTTTTGGAACAAATTATTTTTGTTCCATACATTAGGCTGTTAATTTAATCACCTGTGGTTTCTCTGAGTGCATGCTGAGGGGTGTGCAGTACACAGGGAAGGAACAGACCTTTTCCAGCTGAATGTGTGGAATTCACCCTGACAGGCTGATGGCCCCATTTAATGTAAACACTCTCCTCTCAGCCCCCTTCCCTCCCTGCCTTTGACTCAAGCAGCCACAGACACTGGGAAAGTTCTGTTTTGAATGTAAATACTTTGCCTTGCCCTGTCCTTGCAGCAGGAAAATGAAACCACCCACGTCCTCATTCCCCTGACCTTTGGGGGAAGCTCATGGATCCTTCCTGTAGGAGAGCAGCTGCCTGCTGCCCACTGGGGTCATTAAGGGATGCTAATGAATCCCAGGAAAAATCAGAACATCACATGTGTTGTAAAGCCATGGAATTGCAGAGTGGTTTGGGTTGGAGGGACCTGCCATGGACAGGGACACCTCCCAGGTTTCTCTGAGCCCCATCCAACCTGCCCTTGTGTGTTTCTGGCTCTCACCTCTCAGCATCAGTAGGTGGGCAAAGACTTAAAGCTGTGATGGGACAAGCTTTGTGTGCACCACTGCCCTGTCCCACACCTTACTGTTCCTACCTGTCCTAAATGGAGAGGCCAAGCTGGCAGACAAATCCATGTTTTCCATCTACTGAGAAAGTCAGTGGGGTCCTGCTTTCCTGGAGCACAGACCTGGACTCTCCAGAAGAAATGGTCAGGTCAGTAAATCACAAAAAAGACTTTTCTTATTTTCTTCTTCTCTGCCCATCAGCAAAAATTAAGCCCTTCCTTCAGAGATTTTTATACCTATTTCCTGCTATTGCTGCACTGAAGCAAAGGTGTGCCCTTCAGTGCTTGGCAGCAATGTGAAGGAAGCCAGGCTGGCTCCTCCCAGGCCATATGAGCAGGCAGCAGTGACCCCTTTATTTTCATTTTCAGGACACAGCTTCAATCTGCCTGTGGAAAGGTGCACCTGAGGGAAAGGTGTTGACATGCCAAGTTACCAAGGTGCAGGGCTCATCCTGAACTCCAGTTTATGGAGTAGAGAATGAAATGTTACTGTGGGGAGGTTACTGGATGTGTTTCACACGAGGGTGTCTGGTTTTCTTTTTAATTTCTTGGGAAAGCAATCCAGGGAACAATCCAGGTTTAAAACAGACAAAAGTTGTCTATGTGTCTTGTACCACAGGAGATAAATATCCTGGGATGTCCCTCCTGAACCCTGGATGTTACATCATGGAGCTTCTCTCCAACCTGTTTAACAACCAAAACCTCAGGTGGTTTCCTCATCTACATTAGGGATGGCACCAGGTGTATTTGGGAGTAATAAATTGCAATCCAAGCCTGGTGAACAATCAAGGCTCTGTAGGCATGGATAATCACGGGAGATGAGACATCCACCTGCTCTTAAACAGCACAGAAATCTTCACCTGTGATCCTGGTCCCATTTTCTTTGTCTGCCTTTACACCAGAATTTATCACATTGCTTTTCTGTCAGAGCCATGGGTGAGAAGGGGAGCACTGATTAAGGGAAGGGGGTCAGGGAGGGAGCTGGTGGCAAGGGATGGGATGAGATGCAATGGGAATTGTTCCCTTCTCCTGGGGGGCTTTCCCAGGGGAGCAGAAGCTCTCTGCCAGAATCTGCACCACTCCTTTGCCTAAATGCTGGCAAAACTGCAGTCTGCCTGCATGCAGACACTATGGGGTGCTCTCCTGCCTCCCACATCCATCTGGATCCACTACTTTGAGCTGCTCCAGTCTAGAAATAACTGTTTGAACAGCCCCTGACACAGAAGAGGCTGAAGCATGTGACTAATGGGCTGGTGCATGATGAAGGATAGATCAGTCTGCAAAGAGCCCAGCACTGCTGCAACTGTGTGGTGCCACTGGAAGTGAAGATTTGGGATTATTTGGGGTTATTTTGGGATTTAATCCTGAGTAATCTGGCTTTTGCAAGGCAGAAAAAAGGGAGAGATGCAATATTTGGCAAATCCTGTGCTTTGCTCCTTCTTTCTCATTACTGAGAAGGTGCTGAGCCCTGGCACAGGGTGCCCAGAGAAGCTGTGGCTGTCCCTGGATCCCTGTGAGTGTCCCAGGCCAGCCTGGATGGGGCTTGGAGCAACCTGGGATATTGGAAGGTGTCCCTGCCCATGGCAGGGGGTGGAATTGGATGGCATTTGGGATCCATCCCAAACCATTCTGTGATTCCATGATAATTTCTGAGTGAGGAATACACAGAAACCAAACCCTGTGATGTAAAGTCACTCTGCTCTGATTCCCCAGATCCCCACTAGCCTGTGACAGGCTGCCAGCTGGAATTCACACTGCATCCTCACAGCTTTTCAGATAATTCCTATGGAAGGAACCCTGGGAACAAAGAGAGCCCATGGCTGAAAAACCTTCCTGGTACAGTCTGGGGAATGTCTCTGAGAGAACCTGGCTGCAAAGGCTGGGGTTTAAAAGCTGGAAGCTGCTCTGTACCCAAGTCCTCTGCTCTCCAACCAGGACAAGGGGCAGCTGATGGTGCCATCACTGCTTTCTGTGTGCCCCATGCCCTCCCAAATTGCATTTCTGAGAATTCAGCTGGGGAGGGAATACAGGTGTCAGGTCCCTGCTGGGCACTCAGGGGAGAGGGCAAGAAATAACACCACAGGGGCTCAAACCTGAGTACCTGGGTTTTGGGGTCAGGGCCCTCCATGATCCCTGTCATTACTCATGAGCTGTTTCTCAGTGATTTGTGGAACTGCTCTGAGGAAACTTGAGCTGGAAAACAGCCAGGGATGAGATGTGACACAAGCCCACTGTGCTGGTGACATCCTCCCCTCAGCACTGCCTGGCTCCACATCATCCTCCTGCTGAGACTCCTGTCCCTTTCCTGGTCCTGCTGCCCTCTTGCCTCATTGCCACAAAGAAATCCCCATTCATCACTGTCCCTATGCTACAAGCCATCAATTTTAGGCTTAGGATATATTTTCCCTACTTCTAGACAAGTTTATATTTTGCCTTTTCCCCACCTAAATGCTTTCACCAAGGTCTTACCCCTGGATGAGCTCTAGCATAGCCCTTCCAGCAGAGTCTGTCACAGATTCTTGTGCAGTGGGGGCTATTCCCTGCTCAGTGTTTGCAGAATTTATCCTTTAATTGGAGATCTCTTGCAGGGCTGCCTTATGGCTATTTTTTTTTCCTGTCATGGATGTTTTTTGGAAGGTTTGCAGCTTTGGGTTTCTCAGCACGTGCAGTTTTGCACTGCAAGAGCCTTGCAGGGGAATAGAGCCAGGAGTTTTTAATTCAGGAGATCAGACAGGGAAACCCCTGTGATGTGCTCCAGCCCCTGGGGGAAACACAGATCCCATTAACCATGACAAACAAACAAACTCCTGAACACAAGAGGAACAAGCTTGAGTCCAGATCCTGAAACCAAGTGGCACCAGCAATCCCATGTTCCTACAGCTCCAGGCACACTTCTTGGGCAGATTTGTGTTGGAAAGAGCTGTCTGGGGCCAGTCCTGTATTCCCTATCCCCTGCTGATCTTCCTTAACTGAATGCCATCAATGTGCTCACTGTGAACAACAAAGGCAGCTTGGACTTGTTCAGTGCAGGGATTTCTCCCAGCAGGAATCCCTTGTAGATGTTTCTTTTTTAATTTTTCTTTTTCCCAGCTACTGGAGGAGGTAAAAACAAAAGTTGCATTTCAGGGGCCTTAACAACTGAGCTGTGAATTGTCTCAGGTTGGAAAGTGCCCAGGAGGAGGAAATGCCCTCTCTTGATCAAGCTGGCAGCTGGTTTTCTGCCACCAGATCTGGTAGTGCTTGGGCTTGGCTCCAAAGGCATCAGCTACGAGCTCTCTTGGAGAAAAGCTATTCATTAGGAGCAGCTAAAATCCATCTCCTGTTCCAGCCACTCCAGTTAATCCATCCCTGGGCTGGTCTCACCCATAAATCATGGTGCAGGGGGAAGTGCAGTCATCTGTTTCACAGAGCACCAAATCAGAGAATGCAGGGCAGGCAGAAGCAGAATCAGGGAATCACAAAACCATTAAGGTTGGAAAATCCCTCTAAGATCACCAAGTCCAACAATTCCAAGTGCCACATCCACATGGCTTTTAAATTCCTCCAGGGGTGGGGATTCCATCACTGCCTGAGCAGATTTTGCTGCTGCTTGACAACCCTTTCCATGAAGGAATTCTTCCTAAACATCACCCTAATCAGTGAACAAAGCTGATTCACTAGAATCATAGAACCAATACAGCAAGTTATCAATAAAGAGTAATGGAAATAAATCTCCTGCTTTGTACCTGCAAGGATAGAGACCCCAAGAACCAAACTCTGTTTTTTGCCCATCATCTTTCACAGGTTTGTCCATCTCATGTTGTCTGAGATTTGGCAGAACAAACTCAGCTTGTTGCAGAGACACAGAATGGAAATTTTCACCTGACAGATCATGTTTTACACCAGGAACTGGAACTTTATCCCAGAAAGGTCCCATAATATTAAAAAGTGCTATCAACCCTACCTAGAATACAGCAGAGTAATCACAGCAGGTAAAACTCCTATTGATCCATCAGAAGATAATTCAGGTTGCTTTCCCAAGGAAATACACTTGTTTTGTCAAGTATAATATAATATAATATAATAATAATAATATATAAAATACATAATAATAATATACAATAAAGCAATCAAACCCAGCTTAATATAGATGAATTTACTGTTCTGTGGTGTATTCTGGTATTGGTTCCAAAACTCCTGCTGAGAGATTTTGTAACATTTTGCTCACTGAATCCCAGTAGTTTCAAGTTTTTCAGGGTCTATTTTTTCCCTGTTTGTGGAACACTCCTTATAGCAGCTGCCTCGATCTGTGTCAGGACTCTGCCATATAAAAATGGGTATTTGGCTTTAAATAGTTTTATTTGTTGGTGTAGAGGGTGGACTGGAAGCAGAAGTCATGGAATATCTGGGTCCTGCTTGCAACCACTGCATTGCTTTGGCCAGGCACAAGCAGAGCAGATGTTCAAATTTGGGTGTCCAAATCATTAACTGAGGTTCAAAATGTTAAAACATCAAAAAGTGCACTGAGCCCTCTGTCCACCTCTGGCTTCCCACACAGGTAATGGGTAGGAAACACTTGGGCTCCAAATAATAACTCTGGCAGTTACACAGTCCTGGTGCTGCTGTGTGGGAGAAAGAGAAGCAGAAATCACATCTGAGGGCTGCTGAAGCAAAAGCAAAAATTTTTAGGGGAAACAATGGATTTGCCTTCACTTTAAGGCTTTAAGAATAGTCTTGAAGTGGTTCAGGAATGGTTGTGGGCCATGAGTTCTCTTCTTGAGAAAGAGAGATGGGCTGGAAGATCCATCCATCATCCATCCATCATCCATCCATCATCCATCCATCATCCATCATCCATCCATCCATCCATCCATCATCCACCCATCCATCCATCATCCATCATCCATCCATCATCCATCCATCATCCATCCACCATCCATCATCCATCCATCCATCCATCCATCATCCATCCATCCATCATCCATCCATCCATCCATCCATCCATCCATCCATCCATCCATCCATCCATCATCCATCATCCATCCATCCATCCATCCATCCATCCATCCATCCATCCATCCATCATCCATCCATCATCCATCCATCATCCATCCATCATCCATCATCCATCCATCCATCCATCCATCATCCATCCATCCATCCATCCATCCATCCATCCATCCATCATCCATCATCCATCCATCCATCCATCCATCCATCCATCCATCCATCCATCCATCATCCATCCATCATCCATCCATCCATCCATCCATCCATCCATCCATCCATCCATCCATCCATCCATCCATCATTCATTATCCATCCATCCATCATCCATCCATCCATCATCTATCCATCCATCCATCCATCATCCATCCATCTTCCATCCATCCATCCATCCATCCATCCATCCATCCATCCATCCATCCATCCATCCATCCCCTATAATTTGATAAATTTCTGGTAATTTGGCAGGAGCTCATTTGATGGGAACATCCTGTGGTGCCTCCTTCCTGGATGATGTTCAATAATACAACCACAGCTTGGTACCAGCAGCTTTTGAGGCTCTGTGCCTTTGCTGGTGTTTTTAATCAATGTATGGTTCCTGTGAACCAGGACCAACAGGGAACATGTGGCAGATGGAATGGTTCATCCCAACTGCTCTTGTTCCACTTTGATCTGATGCTCTGGGCCACAGATAATTATTCCAAAGCAATCTGAATTCCTTTCTCTGCATCAGTTCTGGCACTTCCACCACAACTCAAAAAATTCTAACAGACACAAGGAACTGCCCTGACAATCAAAGTAATTAAATGTGCTTTTATCCTTCTATTTTCAAATCACCCTTTTTAATCATGTGCACAACAACACTAATGAAGTTTGGGTTTTTCCTGGGATTGTGTCTTGTGGTAGATTTTGAGTACTTTCTGATGCCTAACCAGGTGCTGAGCTTGTTCTGTGAAGGAGAGTATAGAAGTTTTCAGGAAACTTAGGAACTTGGGATATTAGAGCACTTTTAGCACTTTTTCAGATGTGACTGGGGTTGGGGCTGCATCCAAAGCAGTGTGACCAGGTCAGGAGAGGGGATGGGGCTCAGAGCCACCAGCTTTGGTGGAAGGTGTCCCTGTCCATGGCAGGGGGTGGAACTGGATGAACTTTCAGGTCCCTCCCAACCCAAACTATTCTGTGATTCTATCATGAAAGAGTTCATCAGCTGCTGAGTTCATCACAGGCACAGAGTGATAACATAAACCCTTTTTTTTTTTCTATTAGGAAACCATGCTAAATGTTCCTTTATCAGAGTATAATTAGATTCTAAATTTCTAGCAGAACATATTTGGTCTCAGATGAAATGTGCTTTCATAGTGTTTTCCCCATCATTTATTTTACAAGTGGCACTTCCTGAAGTTGAGCACAGCTATGGCTCTGCAAAACACTTTGTGAAAGGGCTCCTGCCCTATGTCAAACAGCAACTAAAAATATCTTTATATTTTGGCTTGAAGGAGACGTTTCAGAGCCTGGCTGGTGCAGCAGCTGCCTTTCCTTCAGGGTGAAGGTGGAAAAGCCAGCTCAGTGTTTTTCTGAATTATCCCTGGAAATGAGCAGCAGCTTCCCCTGCAAGCAGAGCAAGGCACCAGCCCCAGGCAGACATTAGACTGCCAGGCTGGGGGGTTTTATTCAGGCTCAGGGATCTCTTCAGGCTTTCCTTGTCTGCTGCTGGTGGTCTTTACCCTTGTGTGGCACTAACTACAGTGTTTCCTCATTTCTCACTATGTGTCCTTCTCACACCAGCCTTGATTTCTGACCAAATCCAAAGAATAACAAGCATGGAGCCCACTATGGGAGCCCAGATTAGAACATGCTTATAAAGCAGAGGCCACTGAGGCACATAAATCACCATCCTGGGTGCCAGCTAGTCCATCCTTGGTCCCAAGGGGTGGCTGCTCCTCTTGGATCCTTCTGAGGTGCTGGTGGAGGAGGTCTTGACCTGCACTCCTGGGATGGTTCTGTCTGAGGACCCCATTGCCTTTGGGTGCTCCCTAGCTGAAGAGTGATGGGAATCAGCCTCCATCCCTCCTCCTACTCTTACTTACATTCTCCTGCATCAGGTTTGAGACAGCAGGTGACTGTCTGCCCATAGAGGGTTCTGGTTCCCTGATCACCTGGCACAGGTGTGCTACTGCAAGGACAAACCCAGCACCTACTTTTGACAGGAGTTTCCATCAGCAGAAAAGCCAGTGAAGCCCCTATAGAGTCACAGAATTGTTAAAGTTGAAAAAAGCCCTCAGAGATCATTGAGTAAAAAACCCAGACTAGGATATATCCCACTTTTCTGCAAATTCCTGCAGTGCAGACACCATCAGCCCATTAGTTGTGCCTGGATGTTTTTTTAGTCATAGAGTTGTGCCATGGTTTGGGTTGGAAGGGACCAGCAACACCACCATGCCATGGGCAGGGACATCTCCCACCAGCCCAAATGCTGGCTTTGGACACTGCCAGGGATCCAGGGGCAGCCACAGCTGCTCTGGGCACCCTGTGCCAGGGCTCACCACCCTCACAGGGAGGAATTTCTTCCCAATATCCCATCCATCCCTGCCCTCTGGCAGTTTAAAAACGCTGCCCCTTGTCCTATCAATTTCTGCCCACATAAGAAGTTGTTCTCTCCTTTATGAGCCTCCCTTAGGCTCTGGAGCCTTCTCCTCTCCAGGTGAGCACCTCCAGCTCTCCCAGCCTGGCTCCAGAGCAGCCCTTGGAGCATCTCAGTGTCCTGAGACAACCAAAGGGAGATGAACCCTAAGCTACAAACCAGCCTTAAACACCCAGCCCTACATCTCTGGAAATTCTCCAGTTAAATTCTCCCGGTAGGTGTTTGCTCAGGGAACAGGCACAAACCCCAGGACCAGCTCCCAGCCTCCCCAGAACCTACAAACCAGGAGTTCATCCTGGGCTGAACAACTCGCTGCTAATGACCCTCATTAGCCACAGGAGCTGTTAATGGCATTTAAACTGGTGAGAGCATCCCCTGCTCAGGGACTGTGACCACACACCCAGGAGGGAGTTAAATCACTCAGCTGATAAATAGACTGTGGTAGGATCGGGGAGTTTGAGCTGATTTAAAGGAAAAAATCATCGTAGATTATTGGAGCACGGAGAAACAGCTGACAGCGTTTAGAGCATGCATAGCTCTTGTTATTCGGAATTTTGGGTTATTTCAGCTTTTCAGCACTGATGTGGTGAATATTACTGCTGAGTAACTAATGTGGGAGCTGCTGTGCAGAGAGGGACAAGGATTGTGCAGACTCAGAGACACTGAGGATGGTGTGAGTACTGAAGTTTCCGACTGCTGGAGGACTTAAAACTCACTTTTGTCACTTGAAAAATTTAATTTTACTAAAAATTTTAATCAGACATCAGTGAACAGTGCGACTCAATAATGACTTCTTGCAAATTCATGTTAAAGAGAGGAAAAAAAGAAGTCAAAACATTTGGGTATTTTCAGAAGGAAACAGATCACTTACTCATTTCACTCTGATGCAATTTGAAGGCTCAGTTTGAAATGTCTGAATTTTAATAAATTCCCATTTACTCTTAAGTTGAAACAATACATTGCTCTTCAATTGAAAGTTTTATTGTTTTTCACTTTCATTTAAAATGTGTATCAATATAATTTCAGTTGGTCCTGAATTCTTTCACCTAATTTTGTCTAATGAAATAAATAAAACCTATTTCACTTTACCACTTACACCTTCTTTTTTAGCATGACCCCAGCATGTTTCAGCTTGTGGATTTACAGTAAAATTTTCTGATTTCTGCAAGTTTCAGATCTGTCTCCTGAGCTGTAAAATCCAAGATTAGAAGTTTCTGTTCCTTTCTTGACAGCATTGAAGGATTCTCAGATTTGAATAGGAAATTGCAATTAATAAAGGTGGGGGGGGGGGGGGGGAATCAGTGGCAGCATATTTTGTAGTCATAAAATAAATGAACTCTTGCTGTGTTTATATTAAACATATAATATAGCAGGAAGTAAAGATCAAAGCCCTGTTTATAAAAGACTTGGCCAGTTGTGTGCTTGGAGGAAGCAAATAGATTGATGGGAGGTACCTAAGAATGAAGTTTGGATTTTTAGCTGGTGGAAATCTGTGTGCCTCCTTTGACTTCTCTGATTTACATCAGCAGAAAAACTGGCTAAAGGGTTTCAAGGCAGGACAGATATGGTGAAACAAAATAAAATTATTTTTTTCTACTGAAAAGTATTTGCCAGAGGTTCCTTCCCTATTTCAAAGTACTGGGAGTAACTCAGAGGATCCTGATTTCCAGATTCATTAACTGGAAGGTGGCTGGAATTATACAATCTTTAAAGTCCCTTCTATCCTAAATATTCTGTGATTTAGTGATTTTAAGGTGCAAATGAGGTTTGGAGCTGGTTCCTGCCCTGGTTGGCCAAGGAAGGGAGTATCAGAATGGGGCTTTTCACGGAGCTCAGCCTCGAATCCTGGCATCTCCCTGAGCCCCACAATCCCCAAACTGTTTATTTGCAGGTTCCACCACCTCCCCTGCACTGCCCCCAATACACCTGATCACTGAAAGGGAAACTGAGGCACGGTCAGATGGGACAATTCATCCTGGGTCTTGCAGGGAGAGGAGTTCAGAGCAGCCTCGCTGCTCCCCGAGTTAAACCATCAACTGCAAGGCTCCCACAGGGTGAAAATCCCTCACAGCAATGATTTCACTCCTCAAACAGAGAGAGGGCTGAGCCAACCCCCCCCCAGTCAGCACCCTCAGCCCCAGGGAGACACTGGAGCAGAGGCAGCAGCCAGCAGTGTGGTGAGAGCACTCACAGCCCTGAGTCACCCTCCAGGGACACTCAGCTCCAGGGCACCTCCATCCCACTGGATTATCCCACTGCAGGGCATCCCACAGCCCTGGGCTCCTGCTGCCCCTGGGGACACAGCCCAGGGAAACAGCCCCAGTGCTGCAGGGAGCTCAGAACCTCAGCAGGTCAAAATCCATCCTGCAGCCACGATGCTGTTCCCACTGACTTGAGAGGCAGACCCGAGCAAGAAGGTTTGAAAAACCCTGAGAAAAAATGCAGCCCCAGCTGTAGTGAATGCTCCCAGGGCTGGTGGGACACAAATCCCCCACGGGCTGTGGGACACGTGGGTCCCAGCTGGCAGATGGAATGACAGACCTCTCTGCTTTGCTCAGCTCTGTGCAAAGGCTGCTGCTGACACTCAGGAATTATTTCAATGTCTTTTCTCCCAGCTCCATGGTTAGGGTTAATCAGGTCCTCTGAGCTGGGTGCTGCTGTCAGGATGAGGAGCACTGGCTTCCCTGCACATCCTGGGCCACTGCTGCTGGAAGGGGCTGTTGCTTTGGGCATCACTTTGGGTGTCCCTGGTGGGCTCTGTGCCTCCCCTGCACGCAGGGGGGAGCAGCCTTTTCACCAGCTACTTGCCAAAACTTTAGAGCACAACTCGTGAGACAGCCCTAAATGAGTACACAGCACTAGAGCAGCTCCTGGGGGTGCTGGATCACTCCTGGAAAACCCCACGGGATCTTCACCCATCACCCCTATGGATAACACCCGGTGCTGCTCCAGGTCCCTGCACAACAGCAGCAACTTGGGAAGTAAAGATTTGTGCTTCAGGCTCTGACACACTCCTTGGAGGGATAAAACTTCACTCGGCTCCGACAGAGGTGGGAGCCCTGGACCCACAGGGGCACATCCAGGTGCAGCTCCCAAACTGGGAGAATGAGAAGATAGCAAAACTGCTTGGGGAGCACTGAGCCATAAGAACAGCCTGTTTGAAACAGAGCTGCTTCCTCCTTAGCCTGAACTTCGTTAGTTAAAAAGCTGAATGCAGAATGAATTAATTAAAGCAGTTATTATGCTGCTATTTTATTCATTTGCTATCTACTTTGATTGATTAAATGACTTTGCTTAATAAATATTGAATAAGTGTTAATTAATTGAATTAATTCATCGCTGGTTTATTCATCTATCAGTCACCTATCCCTCATTTCCATGCATGAGCTGTGTCCTGAAAAGTTTCTCCCAAGGAGCAGGTTCCCAGGGCTGCAGCCCCAGGCAGCAGAGCTGGGATGGGGTCACTTATGCGATAATTGATAAATGATTCGTGTTAATCATAGAAGTTTTAGAGTTTGTATAAACCAGAATACTTAAAATAAGAAAAGAACATGGACCTAGATAAAGGGAAATATATGATTAAACCCATTCTGTTTAAATCCCCGCTATGAATATTATGTTTCCTAAATAGGTTGTATCTATGGACAGCTTGCAAAACAAGGCTTGCACACAGCCCGACAGATTCTGAAGAATCAGATTTCCTGCCTTTGTGTGATCAATTGCAAACTATCTGCTAAAGATCAGAATTTCCACTTCTTCTGTTTTTTATCTACCAAGACCCGATGGTTACATGACCAATTGTCCCAAGAGTGTCCCACGGAAGTTTGGAAGTTTCTTTGACCACCACTGCTTACCTTGCAGAATTATTGCAACAAAACAATAACAACTATTGATTACTACAAGGAATAGCATCCTATAAAAAGGGAGCTGCAAACCAGGTTCGGTGGAAATGTGGAGTGGTCGGTGACCCCTCACGTTCTCCCCAGCGCTGCTTGCTCTGTCTATATAAAACAAACCAATCTAAATTTTGCTAAATACCGAGACTTTGTTTCTCATTTATAACACTTACCAAAAGGCAGGATGAAGAAGAAGGGAAACCAGCAGAGGATGAAAACGCCCACGACGATGGCGAGAGTCTTGGCTGCTTTTTTCTCCCGGGAGAACTTGAGGAGGCGCACGGAGAGGGAGCTCCTGAAGTTGTGGCCCTTGCTGCGGGCGCTGGCCAGGGGCTCCTCCAGCACGCTGCGGCAGTGGATGCGCAGCACCACCTCCATGGACTTGTTCCTCTCCTTCTTGACCCCTGCCTCCAGGCTGCGCGTGGTCCGCCTGGCCACCACGTAAATCCTGAAGTACATCACCAGGATGACCATGAGGGGCAGGTAGAAGGAGAAGAGGGAAGAGAACAGGGCATAGCCTGGCTCCTCCGTGATGCTGCAGATGCTCTCGTCCGGCGGCGGCGGCTCCTTCCAGCCCAGCAGCGGCCCGATGGAGATGACCATGGAGGAGAGCCAGACCACCACCAGGATGACCCCCGCCTTCCTCTCGGTCATGATGGTGGGGTACTTGAGCGAGTACTTGACGCCGATGTACCTGTCCACGGAGATGATGCACAGGCTCATGATGGAGGCAGAGCAGCACAGCACGTCCACCGCTGCCCAGATGTTGCAGAAGATGCGCCCGAACACCCAGAAGCCCAACACCTCCAGCGTGGCCGAGAAGGGCAGCACGGTGGTGCTGAGCAGCAGGTCGGCGATGGCCAGGTTGACGATGAAATAGTTGGTGACCGTCTGCAGGTGCCGGTTGCAAGCCACCGACAGGATGACCAGGATGTTCCCCACGATGGCCGAGAGGATGAACACGGCCAGGAAGACCCCCACGCCCACCGCCTGCACATCCAAGGCGAAAGTCAGCGTGGTGCCGTTGCCCTCGGGGGTCTCCTCCCCTTGCAGCCCCCAGGACCGGTTGGCAGCGCTCTGGCTGCCTTGTCCCGTCCGGTTCCCACTCAAGCTGCCATTGCTCAGCTCGGGGAAAGTCATTGTAGAAAAAGTCCGGGCTCCATTGAGGGCGAGCAGAAAGCGGTGCCGAGGCGCAGCTCCCCCGGCATCATCCCCGGCTGGCAGCCCCCGCCAAGACGCGCTCCGCACCTCGCCCCCCGGGCCGGGGTGAGGGATGCAGGGAGACAGGGATGGGGAGAAACAGGGATGGGGGGAGAGAGAGAGGGAGGGAGGGCAGGACGCGCTGCCCGGCGCCCCCCACCCGCTTCACGCTGTCCGTCCGCGCTGCCCCCCGTCCCCGCTGTCCCTGCTGTCCCTGCTGTCCCTGCTGTCCCTGCTGTCCCTGCTGTCCCTGCGGTCCAGCCCCGCTCGGCCCGCCCGGGGGGGCAGCGCGCTCAGAGCCCCCCCGGCCCCTCGCATGCTCCGGGGGCTGCGCTGGGCACGGCCGGAGCCCCGGCGGCTCCGCGGCTCCGCTCGCACCCGGAGCGGCGGGAGGGGCCGGACGGGCCGGGGGCGGGGGGAGCCCCGCGCGTCAGGTGCGGGGAGGAGGAGGAGGAGGAGGAGGCGGCAGCGGCAGCGCTGCTGTGCAGGACGAGGCGGGACCGGGGCAGAATGAAGCCGGCAGCAGAGCAGGCGGGGAGAGGAGAGAGGATGGAGAGGGTTCAGGGGAGATGATGGAGAGGGAGTTAAGGTGGGAGGATGATGGAGGGGGGTTCGGGCGGGATGATGATGGAGGGGGTCCAGGCACGCTCTGGGAGGAGGCAGCCCCCGGGAGGGTCTCGCAGCAGTGGGGTGCAGCCCCAGGAAGGTCACCCAGCACTAGGTATTTTCCCCAGGAAGGTCTCGCAGTACTGCTGTCCATTCCCTAGGAGGGTCATTCAACAGTGGGGTCCATCCCCAGGATGATCACTCAGCACTGCTGTCCATCCCCGTGGTCACTCGGCACTGCTGTCCATCCCCTGGTGTCGCTCAGCTCTGCTGTCCATCCCCGGGGGTCACTCAGCTCTGCTGTCCATCCCCGGGGGTCGCTCAGCTCTGCTGTCCATCCCCGGTGGTCACTCAGCTCTGCTGTCCATCCCCGGGGTCGCTCAGCTCTGCTGTCCATCCCCGGGGGTCACTCAGCTCTGCTGTCCATCCCCGGGGGTCACTCAGCTCTGCTGTCCATCCCCGGGGGTCGCTCAGCTCTGCTGTCCATCCCCGGGGGTCTCTCCGCTCCGGTGCAGCCCGGGGCGCAGCGCTCCCGCCCGTCACCGCCGGGGGGCAGCAGAGCGCAGGCTGTGCCCGGTCCGGCCCCGGGGTGCGAGCGCAGCGCGAGGCGCGCCCTCGGGAGAGACCCCAAACCTGGGGAGAGACCCCAAACCTGGGGAGAGACCCTGGGGAGAGATCCCGAACCTCCGGAGAGACCCTAGGGAGAGAACCCATCCCTGGGGAGAGACCCTAAACCTCGGAGAGACCCCAAACCTGGGGAGAGACCCCAAACCTGGGGAGAGACCCTGGGGAGAGATCCCGAACCTCCGGAGAGACCCTAGGGAGAGAACCCATCCCTGGAGAGAGACCCCAAACCTCGGAGAGACCCCAAACCTGGGGAGAGACCCTGGGGAGAGACCCCAAAGCTCCGGAGAGACCCCAAACCTGGGGAGAGACCCCAAACCTCGGGAGAGACGCTGGGGAGAGAACCCATCCCTCGGGAGAGACCCCATCCCTGGGGAGAGACCCCATCCCTCTGGAAACCTTCCATCCCTCTGGAGACCCCCCCCACCTCTCTGGAGACACCCCATCCCTCGGGAGACCCCCGGGACAGCATCCCAGTGGAAGCATGCCCTGCCAGGCTGCCATGTCATCCCTTAGCCCCCGCATCCCCCCAGGAGGGTCTCCTGCCCTCTGACATGCCCCTCTCCCAGCATCTCAGCATAAGGAAGTCCTGTATGGCTGGCATGTCCCCCCCAGACCCAAAATCCCACCAGGAGGATGCCATGCACAGCTATCCTGCCCCCCCCCCAGACCCAAAATCCCACCAGGAGGATGCCATGCACAGCTATCCTGTCCCCCAGCCCCAAATCCCACCAGGAGGATGCCATGCACAGCTATCCTGCCCCCCCCCCAGACCCAAAATCCCACCAGGAGGATGCCATGCACAGCTATCCTGTCCCCCCAGCCCCAAATCCCACCAGGAGGATGCCATGCACAGCTATCCTGTTCCCCAGACCCAAAATCCCACCAGGAGGATGCCATGCACAGCTATCCTGTCCCCCAGCCCCAAATCCCACCAGGAGGATGCCATGCACAGCTATCCTGCCCCCCCCCCCAGACCCAAAATCCCACCAGGAGGATGCCATGCACAGCTATCCTGTCCCCCCAGCCCCAAATCCCACCAGGAGGATGCCATGCACAGCTATCCTGCCCCCCCCAGACCCAAAATCCCACCAAGAGGATGCCATGCACAGCTATCCTGTCCCCCAGCCCCAAATCCCACCAGGAGGATGCCATGCACAGCTATCCTGTCCCCCCAGACCCAAAATCCCACCAGGAGGATGCCATGCACAGCTATCCTGTCCCCCCAGCACCCCACCAGGAGGATGCCTTGCCAGGTTTATTTTGTGGTTCTGCCTCCAGGGCTTCCATCAAGCATCCCTCCCACACCAAACCCTCTTCTCCCAATCCTGACCCCCCAGCCCCCATCCTGCTCAGGGTGCAGGCATCCCCTCATCATCCTCAGGATCCTCAGGATCCCCCATCCCCTCATGGGCTCCTTCCCAAAGCAGAAGGGACAGGCAGGGTCCTGCTTTTTGGGACAGCTCCCTGCCCATGACTGAACCCTGCAGGCTATAACATATAGACAGATATTTCTGGCTAATTTGAACAGGGCTGGGTTTTTTCCCACTGATTAAAGCAGATCCTGTTTACACTGGTTTCCTCCCAGTGACCTGGCTCCATACATTGCAATGGGGACTGACCCTGCTGGTGAACAAGGGCTCTCCCTCAGCTTCCTTCTACTGTACACAGGAAATATTTCCTTGGAGTGTGTTTATCCATGATTTTTCAACTTTTCTTTCTTAATAAAATAGTTGTTTTAAAGGGCAGGCCAAGTGGACAGTGGGATGATTTAACTGGTGCTGTCAGAGCATGGGAGTTCTGTGGATTTGCTGGGTATGAGAGTGGACAAAAATTATTAAAGTTTATTTATTCCTTTATTTCCCTGGATAATCATTGCAGGAAATGACACATTTTTGATTTTCCTCATTTCTTTCATGCACTTTTTTCCTTCCTTATGATTTCACCCAACTTCTCTGCTGAGAACAAGAAAACTGGAAAACACAAGAAAATAAGAATAAATACAGCACAAGGAAACTGTTCATAAGGATGGTTTTGCTTAAAATAACCCACCCAACAAACACTTAACAGCTTTTTTAATGTGAATAAAAATAAAAAAAAAAACCCAAACACCCAACACTTGAGGTCAAATTCATTTTCCTTATGTTTTGATGAAAACATGTCAGCCACCAAAATGAAGGATTGTTTCTTGCTGGGATGCTAAACTCAGCATGGGAAGATCTCATCCCATGGAATTTTGTAGCCCTGTCTTTGCAGTGACACAGATTGCTGTGGAGATAAATTTATCTCCTCTAATCTATCCAGTGACACACAGAGATAAAGAAAACATGTGCCTCCCTCCAAAGTGAAGGCTTGACTGGAGCTCCTCATGTACAGAGGGATTTTCACCACGTAGGAAGAAGGGAGAGGTTCATGGGGTGAAGATTTTGCATCTGCCCTCACTGGGTGAGCTCTCCTGCTCTCCTGATGTCTCCAAACACAATTTGTCCCTCTTGCTGGGAGGTTTGAGCTGCCATGGACTGCAGGGCTTGAATGGGGTGCAGGGATGGGATGGGAGAGCTGAAGGGGTAATTTTTGGTGGGGGTAAGAGCCACATCTGCCCCAACCACACAGAAAACCCTTGGGGCTGCACTGATGCCTCTGTTCTGCCCCCAGGGCAGGGAGAGATCACAACCTGTGCTGTCACTGCAGCTCAGCCAAGAGCTCACTGCCATCCTGCCACCTCCTTGCTTGTCATCTGTCTCCTTGCTTCTCTCCAAATCAGGGCCATTATGGTTAATTTAAGCTAATGAAGAACAGGTTTGTATTGATGCACTTAAATGGAAGTGCTGGGGCAGGTCTGCATGGAGGAATTTGAAGTAAACACAAACAGGATGTGTGAGATCTTGTCAGGCAGGAGGTACAGCTCTTTCCTCTTGATGCCTTTCATCCCTCTTCTCCCTCTTTTTTTACCCTTTTGGGGCAGAGGTTATCCTGGCATTCAGGTAGTGCCATTTGGGGATGTGAACAGGGCTCTTTAAGTAGATAAAAAGGTACATGCATATCTGGTGAATGCTGTTTGTCATGCTGTAATTACATGTTATGGACAAATCTTGGAAAGGAAATGCAATTTTTTGGTTCAAAGCACCAGACTTACAGGATTTTGATCAACTTTTCCAAACACTCTGGGGTTTATATCAATGAGAGTGGTAATCTGGGTGGAAAGTGTCCCTGCCCATGGCAGGGGTTTGGAAATAAATGATCTTTAAGGTTCTTTCCAACCCAAACCATGATTCTGTGACTCTACCATTGCTCTGCAAGGGAAGATTATCCATGGTGCATCTGCCCAGAGCTGAGAGAAATGGACCCTGCTCACAGCCAATGCAGAACAGTGACAAATTCATAATATTTAAGTGTTTGTGAAGGTGGGTTTGCCTTGCCTTGGGCAGGGCATCCAAAAATCCTCTGGAAAGCAGGCTCAGTTTTCACTGCTTGTCCCTCTGAGTCCATGTCCAGCTCTGCTGGCTCCTGTGCTGCTCCCAGCCTTCAAGCATATTAAAAATGAGCTGAAAGTGATTGCAAGGAATGGTTCAAACCTGTTCTGCTGCATCTTTTGATTCCAAACGTAGGGGCTCTGGAGAAATTTGAGATCAGGACAATAACTGGGAGATGTAAAGGGCAGAATCTGGACTGGGCAATTGCTGCAGACCATTAGAAATGTGGGGAATTCTGATTTTAGTTGTGAATGAGGAGTGGGGTGTGCATAAATTATCTACCTTTCCTGGTGGTGTGATGTTATTATTTTTCAACCTAAATGACTCTAAGAAGTTATTTTGACTTTGTTGGGGTGAATTGTTTTGTTGATGTAAGTGAAGTTTTTGTGATGACTGCATGTTTTGTTGGTATTTTTGTATTCTCAAAATTCTATTTAAGTCTAGGAAAAATCAGGCTCTGCTGTGAATGTTTATGGCTTAATAAATGAGGCAGGAAGGAGAAGGAAACAGCTTTTGTTAACTGAATGATAAAGGTGAAAAGAAACCTTGAGCATCCTCTAATGATATCTACCTAAACCTGCTCAGACATGGGTTGCCATTCCCTCTGCCTTTGCCTTCCTGCTCCCACAAACCATCCCAGCCTCCAGCACATTTTACTACATTTGCAATTTTCCCCCCAGTTTTCTCCTTTTCATGTGAATGTGGCTGCTCTGGGTATGGTTTGGTTTTTAACTCTTTGCTCTCCTACTCAGTGCTGTGATCCCAGAGCACACGTGGGAAGGATAATGGAGATTTGGCCCAAGCCTCTTTCCTGGAGATGGATTTGTCTTTTCCAAAACTTCCCTTCATGGTGCCTTTCTCCTCCTTCTGTGGGCTCCCCATCATCTTGGTTGGAAGGTTTCTGGTCCAGTCTAAGCTTCCTTTGCTCCTTGCCAGCTGATGCAGAGAGCAATTTATTACCTTCCTCTTGCAGGTTTTTAATTTAATTTTGGAGCAACTGAATAGAAAAGAAAAAAAAAAAAAAAAAGGAAAAATAATAACATAATGGTTTGGGTTGGAAGGGACATCAAAGACCATCTCTGTCCAACCCCCTGCCATGGGCTGGGACACCTTCCACTATCCCAGGGTGCTCCAACCCCAATGTCCAGCCTGGCCTTGGACACTTCCAGAGATCCAGGAGCAGCCACAGCTTCTCTGGGCACCCTGTGCCAGGGCTCAGCCCCCTCATAGGGAACAATTCCTTCCCAATATCCCATCCCATCCCTGCCCTCTGGCAGTGGGAGCCATTCCCTGTGTCCTGTCCCTCCATCCTTGTCCCCAGTCCCTCTCCAGCTCTCCTGGCAGGGTTTGGGATTGTTCTTTGTAATAATGCATTTCTATTTTAATTTTCCTAGTAAAGAACTGTTATTCCTAATTCCCCTATCTTTGCCTGAGAGCCCCTTAATTTCAAGATTACAATAATAATTTGTTGGGAGGGGGTTTACATTCTCCATTTCAAAGAGAAGCTTCTGCCTTTATTGGCAGACACCTGTCCTTCAAACCAGGACAGTGTTATGGGTAGATAGAACAAGCAGGTAAATGTTCATGGGACATGTTTATTATTTCAGTGGGAATGTTGATGTGCTCGAAATGAAGCATTCCTCAGGGATGCTCTTTCATTTTTGCCTTTTGCACTGTTAAAAGCCATATAATAAAACACTCCAATATTAGTCAGAGCATTTTAGATCCACATTGCAAAACACATTTTTTTTCAGGGAGGAATGAGCAAAGCATAAAGCAAATTACTTCAGAATTGCCAGAAGAATTAGCAATTAGCAGAAAAATTACTAATGACGCTGTAAAAAGAGCAGTCGCTGATGTATAGAATGAAATAAATAACAGCATAAAAGATAAATCACAGCAGAACCAAATATATAAATAAAAATGCTACAAAAGGTCAAAATTGCAACAAAGAATTGCTCTGTTATCGCACAAAAATATTTCTGTTGGCAGTTTTATTTCTTTGCGAAATTTCCCTTCACCGAAATGTCAGCGTTTATTTGCCATTACTGTGTATTTTCCTACCAGTTAGAAATCCAGACCATCAACTGCTCCAAATGGCAGGTATGGAATGAGCCCTCAACCAAAGCCCCTCTGCTTTGTCACAGTCTGGTCTCATGGTTGATTCTTTGGCTGGTAAATAAACTGGTTTTGGATAAGGATGCCCAACTAGGACTTCATAGAATCAGAGAATATCCTGAGCTGGAAGGGACACACAAGGATCATTCAGTTCAACCCCTGTCCCTGCACAGACACCCCAACAATCCCACCCTGAGCATCCCTGGTGTCCAAACCCCCCTGAGGGTGGCTCCCTGTGAAAACTTCACCTGGAGGACAATTTCTCCTGCACTGATGCTTTCTGTCACCAGCTTTGTGTGTCTCTTACTTCCTGCTGGTGGTTTCTCTGTTTTCTTTTCAAAGCAAGGTTTGGACTGAGCTCAGCCATCTCTCTGCACCAGAATCCTCAGGGCCTCTCTGGCTCTATAACATGGGCAGATAGGGGTTGGGAGAGTTGCATCTCTTCTAATGCCTGGCTTTTTTTCTTCTGATCAGATGGAATCCATTGCAAAGTGGAATCCATAGCAGCACAGACAGCAGAAGGAGGAGAACATCTCCTTATCCTTTGTTGATCAGCTCAGCTTCTCCTGACATTCCCATGGAAGCCAGAAATGCATTTGTGGTTTTCTTTACTTGAACCCTCATGTTCTGCAAACCTCCCTATTAATCCAAGAAGAAATGTCCCCTGGAGAGATGTTAATGTTGCTTAGTCTGGGAATATTATTTCTAATAAAGAGGTTGCACCTGAGCAAATATCCAGATTTGAGATGTATTTGGATAATGCCTCTGGCTGCTGGTGTGAATATTGAATCTACTGCAACCCACAGAGTGAAAAGAATGGTGAATTTAGCAACAGGCATAGCAATGGCCATGTGAAGGCATTGGCCAGATATTTGCTTTTAGCAGAGCACATGTGGGATTGCCTTGCTCTTTTTCCCCTGGCTTTTGAGTAACTGCAGGGCTGCATTTCAGCTTTAGGAGCCAGAAGGGCACGACAGATTTGTCCTGGCCAGTAAAAGCAAAACCACATTACTGAGAGCTCTCTGGTCTGGAGGTGAACAGGTCAGAGAAGATCCATTGAGAGACATTTTCTAAAGGAATGACCTTATTGCAGTGGCTCTGGAGTGTGGATTTCCTATGAGCTGTTCCCAGGTGCTGCTGGGCTGCTCTGTGTTGCAGCCACTGAACTTGGCATTCCAGGGCAGGACTTTCTGCTGGCAGGAGGAGAATGGGCAGTGGAGACACAAAAACCTGCCTGGAGCTCCAGAGCTGGAAGAGCAGCTGCTTTGGGAGCCAGAGACTGTATGCAGATGTATTTTCCAGGTGGGTGCCCATCCAAGGATGCAGCAAGGATGCCCTTGCAAAGCTTGAATGAGATTCTTTGAGTCAGACTTCCCAGTGTAAGGTAGAAAAGGTACAGAGCTGCAGCTTCCAAATTTCTCCACTGCTGTTTTTTTTTATTTTGGCACAAGTCCTGTTTCTGCAAATGAACTTTGATGGGGTTTGGGAATTGTCCATGTGGTTCCCAAATCCCATGGGAGTCCAGCAGCTTTACCAGTGGCTGCTGAGAAGGGGAGATGGTCACCTCCTCCTCTTTTTTTACTGCTCCAAAGGGCCTTGGGCAGCACTGTTGGGTGAACTTTAAAACACAAAGTTGAAACTTTTCAAGCCACCACCCTGTGATTGTAGCATACTCCTTATTTTCTGATTTACCAGTAGATCCAAACTCCAAAAATGGGATGAGATCTCCCACTGGTGAGGAGGTAACCCCATTTACCAAGTGTTCCTTTCAAATTATACATTCCACGTGGAAGGAGGGGGTTGGAAAGAAATTTCAGAAATACTTTGTGCATTTTCCCACAGTTAAAAACAAAGAAACAAAGGTATTAACCAAGATCCTTCAGGTAAAGGAGCCAAATTTTCAGTTTCTACATTTAGATTTCCTGAGCCATCATGGTCCCTGTTGAGCCAGGTTCAGCTGCCTCTCAAGGTGGAGAAGTCTGAGAGAGCTGAACTTTGGTCTGAAGATATTTTGACAACACCAATGTGCAGAGTCACATTTAATAAAGACCATCTTTGCCTGGGGCTATCCCATGTAAATCCCTCTTTTTCCTTTTCAAGCATTTCCTTGGAAGTCATGGAGGTTTGGGTTGGAAGGGACCTTAAAAATCATCTGAGGGTAAGGTCATGATTTCTTATGGTGATTAATCCATAGAGTTTCTCAAGAGAAATCCAGGTTTGTAGATCAGGAGCAAACTCCCAGAAGGACCTATCCAAATGCATCCTTCAGATTTTGGTGATCAGGGATCTCTAGATCTAATGAGTCCATCAGACAAAAGATGTGACTCCCAAAGACTCCTGGAAAATGCTTTGGAGAAGACCATGAATAATCTGCTTGCATCAGCTACATAAAGAGCTGGATCAGGTCAAAGAATCAGCCATCATTAAAAATACCATCCTTATTTTTAGTAGGGACTAGATTAAAAATATACAGAGGGGAAAAGAATTAAAATACATTTCTGGAAAAGTGTGTGCTATCAGCAGCTTGACAACCAGCAGGAGAAAATGGTACAGATTAGAGGCAGAAATCTGGGAAGCAAGGCAGAGAGAAATTAGTAAGAAGATGCTGAAAAACCAGTAGGAACCCAACCCTTTTTTTTTTTTTTTTTTTTTTTTCCAGCTTCTGGGCTGGAGCAGCAGCTGAATGCAGGCCACGATGCAGAGTGAGCAGGAAAATGCAGTAATGTGATACAGATGTCCCAGCAGTGAGTGAATCCTTGCTTTTGACAGCAGCTCTCTGGAATTCAGGAAATTACTGTGGTTAGATGCTAATGCTTTCCCCTGCTTTGCTTTGCTTCCAGGATGAGGGAAATTAAAACATGAGAACACAGATGATGGAAAGCTGAGAGGCTGCTCATGCAGTTTGTTTTTCCCTCCTGATGTTTGGAGCTGTGTTTGCTGGAGAAAGTGTGAGGAGCAAATGTTTGCCTTAAGTTCTATTTGTTTATGGATAACAGCCAGTTCCTAAAACCAACACAGACCAGAATTCAGGTCCTCACCATCCAGGAATGATTCCTTATTCCAGAAAATTCCATGTATTGGGGTTAGGTTAGCAGAGTGTGAGGGGTCAGGAGAGAGTGTGAATGTGAGCAAAATTAACATTATTAGCTTGTTGAATCCTAGTAAAAGAATTTGTTTAGGACAGCTCTAACACCCTGCTGTGTATTTTCAGCACAACAATGTACAAAAATCTCTTCGTAGAACAGTGGCCCACCTCTGATCACTTCTTATTTTATGAACAGTTGGGTGCTGCACTGTACCAGTGAGAAATTCTGGATTTCCCTGCACAGTGGACACATCTTGACAGTGATGGCTGTGGCACAACTTCCAAATTATGATTATCTAAGGTTGGATATTCTTTTGGCTGCAGATTAGCTGTTAAAGCAAAATTCAGCCAAAATTGCCAAGAAATGCATTAAAGGAGAGCAAAAGGGCTGGTGAGGATAAAGACAGAGATAAATAACAGAAGTTGTGGATGATCCACCCTTGGGAGTGTTCTAGGCCAGGCTGGGCTTTGGAGCAGCCTGATCTAGTGGAATTTTTCCCTGCCCATGGCAGGGCTGTGGAATGAGATGGTCTTTAAGGATCCTTCCAAACCAAACTTTTCTATGATTCTGGGTTCTGTGATATCAACTCTGCCTCCAGCTGTGGGAGGAGAATGCAGCTGGACACTCTGGTGAGAGCTCAGGTGGTGAATACTCAGCAGAGGATACAGGTGTGTGACCTGCTCTGCTCTTAGGTTCTTTCTTAGGCTGTTGCCACTGCCAGAGAAAAATTCCCAGACTTTTGTCATCCCAGCAAGGCCACTCTTCATGTTCATGCTGGGGAAGGAGGAGGAGTGAGGCCATTGCATGAGATGGTTCACTAATCTCATCCCTCCAGAATTTCCCATGAAAATGGAATCATGAAACTTTTGGAGCAAAACCAGAGATACAACAACTTGCTACAGGCCAAGCAGCAGGACTCAGATAACATGTAGAGCAGATTTCTGATCTCCTGAGTTTCCACCAGGCTTCAGAGAGTCCTAAGGGTTGGAAAAGATCTCCATAATTGAGTCCAACCTTTGAGCAAGCACCACCTTGCCAACTGGACTGAAGCACTGCTCATTTCTCAAACACTTCCAGGGATGCTGAAAGCAGCCCCCACCTCCCTGGGCAGCCTCTTCTACCCTTTCTGGGGAGAAATTCTTTCTGAATTTATCTTTTTATGGTATGGATGCAATGAATGCTAAAACATGAGGAACTGACAAAGAAGGGACCTGATGGCAAAATTTAATGTAAAACCCTTCATGTTTATAGTCCAGATAACAGTTTTTGGGTAGTTCCATGGGCATTGGCTAATTCTTTAGAAGTAATGAGTTGGATTAATGAAGGAAAAACTAATTTGTATTTTTTTTACAGCAGATTGAAGAGTTGAAGGTGAATGTGGTGAGAACAGTGTGACCCAACCAGCTGGAGCAATGCCTTCAGGTGTGTCAGTTCAGGGACTGAAGGAATTATCTCCTGTTGCACAAGACACCTAAAAATGCCACCAGCTCTTGGCTCTGTCATAGGTAATTCCATAAATACCTTGGGTTTATATGAACCAGCCCAGAGCTCAATAGGGTAAAACAGCAAGCACCACAAAAGTGAGCAGTGGAAAAGAAAACACAGAGCATTGTGGCACTCCATAAATCAGGAAATCCTGAGCTGAGAGCAATGGCAGACTGAGGGAATGGGCTGGAGGCTGTGCCATGTTTTTGTGCCATGTTCTGGCTCTCCCTGACTCTGTACAGGGCAGACAGTTTTAAAGTCAGCTGCAGGAACATCACCTTCTCAACAAAATGCATCTCTCTGATGCCTCCCTGCCAGGGGGGTGAGCCGCACATCACCTGTCCCTGTTAGGAGTGATGCTGTCACTGGCTCATGCTGCCCCTTCCATCCTCTGATCCATCCCAAACAATAGCCTGGGACAAAAATGATGGGCTCAGGACTGTCAGGAAGGGAGGTGGCCCTGCCATTGTCCTGGTGGCCCTCCTGACCCCATGGCAGGCTCAGTGGTGCTCAGCTCTATAAGCCAGGCTGAAGGAGGGGAGGGGAATCTGGGATGGTCTTCTGGGAAGCAGATCTGTCCCAAGACTAAGATGAAGGGTCTAAAGCTCTTATTTGAAGTCTGCCCTGCTCCTCTTTCCTTTTTCTGGCCATAAGTGCTGTATTTTCCCATAATGACTGGTTCAGGATCACCAGACTGGTTAATGACCTGGAATAATTTCATAAAAGATGAACCCGGACTGGGATTCAGCCAAGACACATAAATGGTTCAATTACCTGATTAGGGGATGAGCTTAAGCCAATTTGCAAGCAAAAACAAGGTCTGTGGGATTTAAGTCATTTCTTATCGTGGTCATCATCTCAGGACAAGAAATGTAAGAGAGATGAATCTCCCTGTGGTTGGCAAAGATTTGAAAATGTGTTGTTTCCTTCTCATATGACATGCTTAATTCCTAAGTATCTGCTGGACAGCTCGGGTGGATTCTTGCCCTGCTGACTTTCCCAAAGCAAGGTTATATCCTCCCAAAAAATGTGCTCAAAGCAGCATGCTCCTATTAGGAAAAACTACACAGCTGAAAGGATTTGCTTAACTGGAGCTTCTCTCCAGGTTCTGGGTTGGCTCCTCAGTGGCAGATCACAGTGATGGTCAAGGAATTGAGATGTGTGGCCAAAGCAGGACATGCCAGGGTTTGATACAAGCTCAGATTACTGGGATGTTCATCCAAATGCTCTTACACAAGCTGACCAGTGCTGGCTTATTAATTTTGTACATTTATATTGTGTTCTTGCCTCTAAGCCTTCAATCACAATGAATCATTCTGGACACCCTACTCAAAGAATATTATTTTAGCTACATGCATTCAAATCAAGAAGAAAGAGGCATGGTTCACCTAAAACACTCAGAAAACTGCAGGATTTTATCAAAATTCATGGAGAGTGACTTTTTGCCTAACAAAAACTGGTGCTGAGGCCCTGGCACAGGGTGCCCAGAGAAGCTCTGGCTGTCCCTGGATCCCTGGAATTGTCCCAGGCCAGGTTGGATGGGGCTTGGAACAACCTGGGATAGTGGAAGGTGTCCCTGCCATGGCAGGGGTGGAACTGGATGATTTTTAAAGTCTCCTCCAACCCAAACCATTCTGTGTTTTTATAACATCTTCATCAAGTGCCAAAACCACCTTCCAGCTCTCAGTGTGAAATGCAGCTTTGACTCCATTTCTGTTAAATTAGCTGAATAAATCACAGTGATGCCCATTGGTAATGAAAGGAGTTCTTTGACATGTCTGCAAAGGAGGGTACAGCAGGGTGTGGAAAAAACCTGGAACACTCTGGAGGTTAATAAGCCCTAATTTTTGATGGGCAGCTAAAAAAAACCAAAAAAACAAACCAACCAAAAAAATCTAAGCAAAGAAAAAAAGATGTTACAACTTTTAATAGAATAGGTAGAAACAGACTGAGAACATGAAGAAAGAGAAGAGTCTGGGTGAGATTAAATCAGCATGGATGAGCCTTGGGAAAAAAGGGGAAAATATTGATAATGGTCTTCAGAAAAATGCATTTGCTCAAATGGAAGAAGTTAAGACCCAGAAGGGAACTTTTTAAGCTGAAAAATTGTGGAGAACTGGCAGTTCCTTAGGAAATTTCTATTAAAGGAAGACATTAGACTATTGCAACATGGAAAATGGCTCTAGGAACTTGTAAGAAACTTATTTGTCAGGATTAACATTGCTGAAAAGACACAGTAAGTCAAATGAAAATGGGAGAAAAAAATATTTGTATCAAGAAGGTGTTTCAAAGCATCTGGTATTGACAACATTCACCTGTGTGTGTTATTGGAGGGAACTGGAATAACTCAGAGTTGTGAAAATGATCTTTGGGAACATGGGGTGGGCCTGAGGTGGGAAAAGAGTTACAGAGTGCCAGTCTTGGGAAAGAAGAATACAGTGAGCCAGAATTCAGAATAATTTCAGAATAATCTTGAAATAAATCTTTAGTTTGTAAGTATGAAGAAGACAACAGAGGGATGAATAACAGGCAAAACTTTTAATTTTTTAAGGACAACTAATGCTGAAGTATTTTAATTTCTTTTTTTTTTTTTAAATTGACAAAACAGTAGACCTGGAGGATTGGAAAAAAAAACCTATAGATATTATATATGACTTAAAGTCTGAATATTATTTACTAAACAATTTTGAGAATTAAAGATTAGGTAATGCTGCTATTTATTGTACTGGAATTTGACTGAAAAATAGCAAAGCATTCATAACTATTCTCTGAGAATTATCAGACCACAACGATGTATTAAGAAACAAAAATATAAATCTCCATAGGGCAGGTACCAGTCAGCAATTTTTATTAATGAGTTAGAAATTCTACAGACTGATCACACTTGCAATCCATGTGCACAGGCAGGAGGACAAGACTGAAATCCAGCATTGTCTGGACTGGGAAAATCATCTGGAAAAAAATAAAGTCAATTTCAAAAAGGCCAAATGGAGAATTCCAGCTCCAGAAGGAATAATGAGGTGGGTGATGCAGGAGATGAATGACAGCAGCACAGGAGGAACATTTGTCAGGAATTCTCACTGCTGTGAAAGAGCAAAGTGCCCTGCAGAGATGGGAATGCAGCAGGCTGTAAATAAAAATCAATCAAGCTCATAACAACTATTTTTCTCTCTTAAACCATTTTAATATGACATAACACTCTTAAAATGTGTGTAATCATATTGCTGTGAATCTGCTGGAAATTAATTTAATATTTCCACGTGCTATGATGTTTAAGGGTTTGGTGTATTCTTATTACCTCTTATGGCACTTTTAATTTGGAGAGTAACAAAAGAAGGAGCCAAGAGATACAATGGGAAGGTTTTCTAATGATGTGGTTGATTTTGGCACAGAATTATTGGTGACTTTGCTCTGCACAAAATTTCTGGTTTGTGATGAGCTTTTCTGTTAATTCAGAAAGGAGATGTCAGAGGGCTGTTGATGGTAATTTTTGGCAGGTCATCTGCTCTCCCACATTCTGGAGGGTGCCACCTTTCTACAAAAGGGATCACAAAGAGCTCAAGGTTAACAAGGATTTAGAATTTAGGCACTGTGGCACCTTCCCTTGACCACGTTTCTTAGGTCACCCTACTGGGGATGTCTGGCCAACACACTGGTATTGGCTGTGAGGGTTCAGCTGGAATTTCATAGAACAATAACATCAAATTTTAGATTGGAAGGAGCCTCCAGAGATCACCCAACCCAACACCTGCTCAAAACAGGTTTCAGGAGACCTGATGGCTCTGAAACACCTCCATGTAAAGATTATTGCTTTTATTACTTGTTTTTCCAGTGTTTTTTAGAGGGAGTGAAAGACTGAATATCAAGATGCTTTCAATCCTATTATAATCCTCAAAGCCAAAAATTCAAATGATACAAGCTAAAGGTGCTGAATAGAATGAATTGCAAGTGTAGAATAATTAAAGAGAATAAAAAAATAAAAAGGATGGGAAGCAAGAGGGAAAGAGTTAATCTCCCTTTTGTACAGATTTCAATATGTACAGACAAAGAGATAACAGGGTGCTAATGTCCCAAGCTCTTGACTGTTTTGGTTGGCACTGACAGCAGAACCAAGTCAGCTATAGTTAGATCTTGTTCCTACATGTCCAGACAGCTCCGTAAAAACACAGGAATTTAAGGAGGGGAGAATCCTGCCAGCTCACCCAGACATGTGGAACTGCTGAGCCCAGCACTGCTACCTCGGGAGGAGAAGTTTTAAAATGTGCCAGGCATGTCCCTTAAAGAGATTTCTCAGCAGCCTTTCCAAAGGGATTCCCTTTGGAAACCTCACCTGGCATTAATTCCCTTTGTATTTACAAGTGCTGTGAATTAGAGGTGTCACATGGACTGAGAGCTGCAAAAAGGGCTGATATTTTTCCTTCTCTATGGTCAGAAATAACGAGTCTGCTCATGGGCCAAGAAAGCATGATTTCCCATTTGGAAGAATTTAAAGAATTAATTGTTTGGCAGAACAAATGTACTTGTAAAATTAAGCGTCAGAACACATTTTGCCCTTTGATTCCCTCTAAAATTCTCAGATAAACCAACTTAACCCAGATCCACAAATCACACACATCAGCTGTCTAGCAGGGAAGAAGGAATGCTATTCCTAAAGGAATAAATCCTCTGGATTTTAAAGGAGATGAAGCAACCTGAGTTGTCTAAAGTAGTGTTTGATCCACAAACAATTTAAAAATATTTTAAACAGTTTTTTTTATTGGTTTTCTTACAGGCTCTTACATGGTCACTGAAAATTTTGTGTGTGAGATTCAGGGGTAGTTGGTCAAGAATCACATGCACATATCCAGTTCTAATCCAGGAATCCAGAATCTTGGCAGAACCTGAATTCAGTAAGAAGCATTCCTGCTCCCCACCACTGATTTTTGCTGAAAATCCCAGCAAAGCATATAAACAGGATTTATGTACATCCCTATATATATTTATGTATGCATTGAAAAGAAATAAATAATTGGTTTGGGTTGATTGATTTACAATAGATTGCTTCAAGCAAAGTATTTTTTGAGAAACTTTGAACCAAAAAGGCAGAAGAGGAACTGGAATTCACTGAGATCAAGAACTCTGGCAGCCACATCACATTTTGGGAATGCTAAATATTCCCAAGACAAAGAGCAGCTTGCTTCTTGTGCCACCAGTTTACAGTGGCAGCAGATATAGCTGTACTTACATGGAGAGGGACTTTTTACAAGGGCATGGACAAGAAGGGATGGACTCAAACTGGAAGAATGTGGGTTTAGATGGGATATTAGGAAGAAATAAGGATGCTGAGCCCTGGCACAGGGTGCCCAGAGAAGCTGTGGCTGCCTCTGGATCCCTGACAGTGTCCAAGGCCAGGCTGGATGGGGTTTGGAGCAATTTGGGATAGTGGAAGGTGTCCTTGCCCATGGCAGGGGTTGGAACTGGATGATCTTTAAAGTCCTTCCCAAACCATTCCGTAATTCTTTGATTCTATGTTATCTAAGAGCAGAGAAAGTTTCCAGACATGGCAGTGGCAATAAAATCTCTCCCAGGCTGTTCATTTGCTGATGCATCTCTAACCTGGCTGGTGCTGCAGGAGGTGATTATTTTGGCTTTTGAAATAACTGCTTGATCTTCGTGGCTCCAATATGGAACCACCACAAGGATGGCTGTATTTAGATACAGATCAGAGGCTTTTCTCACAGCTCACACTAATCAGCGTGGGTAAGAAGGTAGTGAGGGATGAACCAGGTGCTAATAGCACTTGCACTGTGATTGCAATATGGTAATTTGGGATTTTGTTTGCATAATCACCCCCTGCCAGCCCTGCTGCACTGACACTGATAGAACTTGCACCAGGAGAAAGATGATGGAGTTACTGCAGGAAAATATTTGTGCTGGGTAAAACACCTTCCAGACAAGCTGAAAACTTCGGAGGCTGAGTCAGGACACACAAAAAATTGAAGCACATTTCTTTGAGGGCTTTCTGCTTTACCCCAGAGTTGGTCCTGTGGGACATTTTTAGTGCTGGTGGAGATGTTGAGTTTGTAGCCTGCTGACAGCAGAGTAGAGGTGGTGGAAAAAATGAAGTCAAATAAAAATAAATGATGATCTGGGTCTCTGTAGTGGCAATGAGGCTTTTTAAGAACATGGGGTGTTAAAAAAACACTCCATAAACGTCCAGAAATCTCAGCAGCTTGTAGCTCCTAGAGCTGGATAGAGGGAGGCAGGAAAAGGCAGAGGGGATGGAAAACAAACACAAAACCTTGCATTGGTGTAGCTGAAAACATGGGAGGAGGGAGAAGATGAGACCAACTTCTTGTCTGGCAGGAGAAGAACAAGGTGAGAACAATCAGGCTGTCTCTCTTACACTTGACCTTCCATTCTTGCACAATTTAGGATGTTTTCTGTGAGGGGAAGGGAAAAAAATGTCTTTGTACATATAAAAGAAGTTATAGTGGAGTTTTTTATAAAAAAAGTTACAAGGCTCACTCAGAAAATACAATTGTGGGCAGTTAACAGTCTGGAAAATTCAAAAGAGCTGCAAAAACATGTTTGATCGTGCAGCAAACAAAAGGATGGAGAACAAAAAGTGAGAACAAGCTGCTTCTTTTAGTGCAGCCTCGCATTGTTGGGTCCCTTATAAGCTATAAATAAACTGCACATCTTTGCAGAGATCATTATGTGTAACTGAAAACCAGGAGGGACGGTAAAAATACACATAATTGGAATTCCAGCAAGAGGAATGGGAGCTGTGGTGGTCAGGGCACGGATGGTCTGGAGCTCTGGGGCTGTGATTTGGGAACCTGACCCGCAGGAACTCCGAGGCTCCACGGCAGAAGAGCCAGTCAGGTGCCAGCACGATGGATTATCTACACAAATTCCTCCCAGCTCCTAAACTGGGGTCCATCCCAGTGGAAACTGAGGCGCAGGTTACTTGATCATAGACTCATAAAACCATCAAGGTTGTAAAAACATGAAGATCATCAAATCCAGCCTCCAAACCACCAGCTTTTCCAGCACTGAGCCTTATCCTTCAATGGCACATCCACACCTTTCTCAGCAATTCCAGGGATGGTGACTCCATCAAATCTCTGTTTCTTATATTGCCAGCACACTTTGTTGCCAATCCCTCTGGCAAATAGAATAGAACATGAATATCATTAATCAAAACTAAATTGTAAAAATTAAATGCTAATTTTAAAATTATTTTTCAATTTTATTTTTAAAGAATGACACTGCAGAAGACTTCTGGATTTACCAGAGCTGATAAAGTTTTACCCAGCATCTGAGGCATCCTACAGCTTCCAGAGAGGGATTAATTCCTCTGCTGATTGGTGGCTTTGGCACAGACCAACAGGAGAGATTTCAACACCACTTCACTATTAAACTTTACAAAAATTAAATACTCTGGAGGCACCAGCAGGTAAAAGGAAGTCACCAGGATTTTGTGCATCCCTCCTGCTTGCAAAAAAAAAAAAAAAAAATTCTGTGGCTCTGTTATTACTCCACGGGCTCATCGTTTAATCTGGCAAACTGTAATCACACCAATATTAATTATACATAACGATTCAGTCAGGCAAAGGGAAACCTGGCCACAAGGGAGATATTAGAGGTGATGTACTTATTTTTGATGTGCATATTAATCTGCTAACTTTAAATGTAAGGAACATTGTTTGACTGGAAAAACACTCATTACTAAAATTAGGCTGGAAGTTCTAAGGCAGAAGAGATGCTGAATGATCTCATGTGGCAACAGTGATTTACAAACATTCATTATTAAAACCAGAAAGAGGTTGTGTTTCAATAGTTTAATTATTCTGCAGGCAGTATCTGATTCAGTTGTATTAATCTTCTGTTTGCTTGTTTTCTTGACCCGTGTGAATGGCACAGGAATTTATTAGCATTTGTCATTTACACCCATTTATCAAGGATGTCAAGGTGATAGAGCAACTGAGGTAACAGTGCTGGGAGGGGAAGAGGGAATTATCAGTGTCTGCTTCAGCAGAGTGTACTTGAGCAAGTGACAGAACCAAAGAAAAGTTTTTCAATTGTTTAAATGTGTCCAAAACTGCAGCATTTCTCAGATTTCAGCGTGACATCAAGCCAATGGCTCTCCTAGTACTGAAAACAGGTTTATGTTAATGAGAAATTAAGTAAAATAAACAATATATTTGCTGACTTCAAGTTATGCAAAGTTCCCCCGAAGACAAACAAGATAAGAGTGTAATCCCAAACATTTTAGGAATGCTGTGGCATCGTGCTTGGCTTGGTCCAAAGGGATGTAACCAGTTTTTTATCTGAGCATCTTTCCTGGGCAGATTTGAGATAACCCTTGTGGCTCTGCTCTCCAAGGAGAGCTGTGCTTAATCCACTGCAAAATCTGTGCCTTTTGCTGATCATCTACCAGGCTGAGCCAGCTCTGAAACTTGGACTGCCACTAATATTCAACCACGGATTTATGGCCATTAACAGAAGATGAAAAAGTGCCATGTCACAGAGTCAGAGGCTGCAGAGTGTCACAGTCCAGCAGAGAACAACTGAGGTCTTATCTGAGCACTTCAGTGTCACCCAACCACTATTAAATAAAAATCCATGGGAGCAATTTGCAGCAAAACCCTGTTTGTGTATAATGACAGCCCCGAGATGGGGCTGAGGGTGTCAGGTCACTTAAAGAGCCCAATGTCAACACTGAGCTGCCTTCAGAAATCATAATTTATTTATCAGAATGACAGAGAAAACCTGGAAGGAAAAGGGCACATGGGCAATGCAGGGCAACAAGATGCCAGCCAGCATAATAGTTATAGCATTTTAATAAGAATTTTGCTGAAAAACTTGAAAGACTGTGAAAGTTCAAAAGATCTAAAGGGCTGCTGGCAAAAGCCACATGCCTGGAGGGTGGTGCCTGACTTTTAACTCCCTCTGTGTCAGCCAATTCTTCAAGCAGCTCTTTAAAGGGCACAGCAGAAGGAATTGAGTGGAGTGTGCAGTGACCTGTTCATAGAATCACACAATGACAGAATGGTTTAGGTTGGATGGGAGCATAAATCTGATCTCATTCCACCTCCTGCCATGGGCAGGGAGATTTTCCACCATCCCAGGTTGTTCCAAGCCCTGTCTAACCTGGCCTTGGGCATTTCCAGGGATCCACAGCTTCTCTGAGCACTCTGTGCAGGGCTCACCACCCTCACAAGGAATAAATTCTTCTGTTATCTAAACCCACTCTGTCTCAGTGTGAAGCCACTTAAAACACAGGTTGGAGATGCAGAACCTCTCATGAGCTCTTTAAGTAAATCCAGACTTAATTTGAGAATTCTCCTACCTTTGTGGAGGGGAAGGAGGAGTCAGGGCTCCCACTGGGACACACAGAAGTCTCATATTCCCCAAAAGGTGGGACTCATGGAAGAAATACCATCATCACTCAGGCTTGCTGTCTCTGTTTTCAAGTTATCCTCTTGATGTTGATGAGCCTGGCAACAATTTTCATTAGGAGCTGTGCAGATGAGCTTTGAATAAATCAGGTTCACTTCCCTGAGGAGCTCCAGGGTAAATATTGGAACCAGTATCATGGAGCAGCTGAGCACTAGGACATGTTATTCACACTGGAACAAATTTTGGAGAAGTTCACCATGTAGCACTTCCAGAAGAGCCCAAAGCAGTGAGATTTGATGGAGCTGCATCAGCCCTGAGCAGACCCCTGTGGGTTACATTAAAAAACTGGGAGAATGGCATCGTGCCACAAAGCACTGAGCTCCACTTAGCAGATCTTTTCCTCTGGCAAATGAAGCTGATTATTCAGATTCACTGATAATCAATACCCTTGGATACCCCTGAAATAGTTTCAATCAACCAGTGCCCTGAAAGCTTTGACACAGATCCAAAATTTTGTCTTCTCCATCAGCCATCCCAGTTGCATCACAGCTGTCCCTCCAGCAGTTTAAACTTTCACAACAAAATGGGGAAAAGGCCAGGCAATAAAAATACTCCCCAAAACAGAGCTACATATAAACTTAAAAAGTCATTACATTAAATTTCATTTAAGGAATATCAAACAATATTTTATTATTTGGGTAAATTCTGAAATGGGTAAATAAAGGGTAGAACCTGCAGAAAACCAATTTGAAATCTGTGTTTCATCATGCCAGAGAAAGCAGGTGGTGGTTAATGCAAGTCCACACTGGGATTCTTACACATGATGGGATTGACACTTCCAGTGCTTGCACCCCAGTGCAGGTTCAGCCTTTCCTGCTGGGCAAGAGCTCCTAAAGGAGAAAAATAAGGAGGAAAAAAACCCCAAGCAGGTGAAAGAGCTTAATTGCTTTGGGTCTTCAATATCTACTCAAAGGTGGCACTTTGGGATGGGCATTGCCTCACCTGGGCTGAGGAGGGCTCTGAGCTGGCTGTGCTGGCAGGGTCTGGAAGATGTGGTGGGATTTCAGACTCCACCACCCCAGAGATCTCTCCCTGGAGTTCCTAAGGGACCATCCTGATCTCCTTCTGCCTTTTCTCCCCCATCACCTCCCACCTCCATTACTGTCTGCACTGTCTAAGTTGCCCAAAATTCAGCCCATCCCAGGTCTGCTGTCACCTGAACATGCAGAAATGGGATCCACCACAGTTCTTGAGGGGCTGTGCTCCACCTTCTGCCTCCAGCACCTCTCTCTTCAGTACAAAAGTGGAGATTGTTTTTCACTTATTTTTTGTTTGATTCTGTGCAAAAGTCTTGTGTTTGTTTTTCCAAAAGTCAGAATCATTCCCAACCCTAGTTTCAAAAAAATATGTGTGATATGGGTGAAGTCACACCTTGGGAGTTTTCTCTGTGAAAAGTAGAAGTTTAGGGAAGGACTGAGTAGGGAAAGCAGGACAAAGCATAGAAATGGCGTTTATGAGTTTTTTAAAGTCACCACTGACTCTTTTGCTCTTTCTTGTTCCCTCTGAGTATCATCTATAGAATGCCTTAGAGCAACTTGCTTTAGTAATGCTGGTTTATAATTTTTTATGTTGGTCTGTTGTGGGTTTTTTAAAACCAGTGTTTCTGAAAACATTTTTTTAAGTAAGTAAGGCAAGATTCCTTACTTCATTTAACAGTTGGTGAAGTGAATTGCCCCACTCATGTATTTTATGCCATTGTCAGAGCTGGAAATAGAACTGAGTCTCTTGTGCACTGCTCTGCCCACTCTGCTCCACTGTCTGGGAAAGGAAAAAACATACTTTAATCTCCCAGAATGCTTTATAAATAAATCCTCCATAATGTATTTGCATAAAAACGAATATTTTCTGTACTGGAAAAGCCCTTCTGGCACTTAGTGATTAACAATGCCACAGTCCCATGTGAAAAACCTTTGCCCTATCAATAATCTCCACATCCTTCCATGGCAGGGACTCATCCAGCAGAGCTGCAGCTCTGGAAGTGGCAGCAGAATTTGGGCAGGGCAGCTTGAAAATGAGCTTATTTTTGTACATCTGCACAGAGCCTGTGGGAGATGGCTGCTGGCCCAAAGTGGTCACAGGGAATGTTTCACAGACCATAAAAACTGTGAGGGATCATTGCAGAGGCAGAGCAGCTCTGGCACAGGGGTGCTGGCTGCTCCTGGGCTCTGTGGCACAGTTTGTTGTATTTTTAGCAGATATCTGAGGGGGGCTTTCCTGCTCATTTCACACTTGATAATGCCTGCCCAACTCAACTGGCTGTGCAGGAAGCAGTGAAGAAAATCTGAAATTTCTGTGCAAAGGTGGCTTTGCTTCACTTCAGAGAAGGGGGCAGCTAAAGCAGAGCATGAGGCACAGCCCATCCCAATCCTAAACACACCTGGGTTTGCTTTGAAACTCCAGTTGCCTCCCATTTAATCTGCCTCCAACTCCAGCACTGACAATGGTTATAAATAGCTCAAACAAAATGATGCTTTCAACACTTCCAGTTTTCTGTCAACAGCCTCTTCCAAACACAACAGGATTTTCTCCCAGCAGAGCCATTGGGTTTATTGGTGTTTGCATTATTCCTCCTCTCTTGGACACGATGAGAAAATAAAGACAATATGTGGTTTTGCTTTGCTTTTTATGCCTCTCTTGCTTCAGTGGTCTCCAGAGGTGGAAATGAGATGTGTAAAATCCTCAGGACAAGTTCTGCTCTCTGCCAGCACCTCATCAGTCCTAAATGGCCAATCCTGCCTTAGTCATTTGGGGCTGACCATGTTTTCACAGCAGAGGTTTTGGGGACAAAGATGGAGTTAATTAATAAAGAACTCCTCGTTGAAGGGCCCATTGCCAGCACAGGCTGCAGACAGCCAGGACTGGTTCCAGCCCCCAGGACACAGCTGATCCATGTCCCTGCATCCCTGAGCTGGTTCAGGAGTGCCACCCTGCAGAGTGATTCCTGCCTGATGTCCCCAAAAACCCTCAGGAGGAGGCTCAGCCCTGGCTCACCATCCTGTACACCCTGGGGTGATTTCACCCTGTGCTGGTGCTTTCCTAGACAGCAGAGTTTCAGGGGATGCCATCTGCCAAGGGCCCTTCCCAAAAGGCAGGAAAGCAGGCAAGGCAATCCTGCCTGGGGAGAAAAAATGGTGTGAATGTTGTGTGTGCCTTGCAGCTTGAAAACAAGCTCTGAGTCTTGTCATTCTTCACTGTATATCCAAAAAGAAGAGAATTAATGTGTGAAATCTCTGTTTGTTCCTTGTTTACTGCTGAGGCAGCAACTGGCACCTGTGGGCAAGTGGGTGCTCAGCAGTGGCTGGTCACATTTTGGCTGGAAATTTTAGGGATTTCATGGCTCTCAACTCATCCCTTGGCATCTCCAAGCTGGGATGTGCAGGACAGAGCACAGAAAAGGTGAAAAGCCTCACAACTCAGTTCTGGAAAAGGGCAGAGCATCCACTGGGACAGTTACAGCTGCACTTACTATTTTAAGAGTATTGGCTTATTCTGCAATAAATTCCCAGGCTGCTTCTGCACCTCAGCTCACCCAGAAGCAAAAGAGAGCTGATCCCAGGGTGCAAGGACTGTGCATGTAGACCAGAATTGTTCTGCTTTGGGAGTTCTCCAAAATGGTATTATTGATTTTCTGCATCGTGTGGCAAATGTTTTGCTCAGCTCTTGAGTGTCTGAAGTCCTTTCATGCTTGGAGGAAAGTGTGGCTGCAGGAGTCCCATCCACAGCAGAACATAAAGGGCTTGAAAACCATTAAAAAACAAAAAAAAAAAAAATAGAGTTTTGGAAATGAAACCTTTTATTTTATCTTCTTGTGTTTTAAATTTGCCAGACAAGTGGGAGAGGAGTGCTGGGAAAGACAGCAGCATGAATAACAAGGCAAAGATAAAAGCCACACTCTTTGCCCACTTGTGCTTTAATTTTTCTTAGCCTTTAGCTCAGTGTCTGCAGCATTTTGCCATTCTGGACTGAAAATGACCAGCAGAAAATAAAAGATCCATGTTTTTTTTTTTTTCCTTTAGGTGCCATACTGCTCATGGGTTGGAGAGCATCCTGCTCAGAGGGATGAGGGACACAGAGAGGGAGCTCAGATACTGTCCATGTCTTTTGAGAGGAGAATATCTGAAGTGAAATAAGCTACAGATGCACTGGGAATCATTCCCAAGCATTATTTTAATATAAATTTTATCTTTAATGTGCCATAATATCTGTCAGGCTTTATCCTGCTTGGTTAATGCTTTAAAAAGGGCTAAAATTTCTTTAGGGCTGATGCAGGAAGGCAGATAACACACACAACCTGGTTGTAGAGTCTGATTTCCTGAGGAAAAGAGACTCAAAAGGAAGAGACCTGCTCAGAATTCTTCATTCCTCAGCTACCCTATTCCACAGGGCTGCTGTAAGTTTTCTATTTTCTGGAGCAGTGATCAGAAACTCCCATGTCACTGCAAACCAATGCCATTAAAATGGACTGCATTGTGTTTGTTCATTTGGCAGATGAGTGGTGTCCTCACTGGAGCTATTCTGCTTCATATGTCTGCGAGATGTTTTTATAATTACTGAACATCTGGCCTGCCACAGGTCTGGGGACTTCACAGAGCCCTGAAACAGCTTTGCCACAGTGTCTGAGGCTCCAAAAAAACCCACTTCAAACATGCTGTTCTTCAAGATTTCAGTGTTGTTTGTGAGAATTTGTTTTAAGGCTCTGGTCCTTATAATTTCTGGAGTCACCACAGCAGGTGGATGGATCAGTGATGTGATGAGCTCAATTTTAGCTGAGATCTTTTCACATTCTTTTTTCCTTTTCCTCTGCAGAAAATTCCCTTACTCCTTGCATGATCAGACACATGGAAATCTTCAATTCCCTCCAAATATGAAGAATCAATCACTATTAGCAGTGCTTTAGCAATGGTGAGGAACAGATGCAAGACAAGGGGAAATGGCTTCACACTGCCCAGATTTTGGAACAGATTTTGGGAAGAAAGTCTTCCCTGTGAGGGCACAGGATGCCAAGACAAGCACTGAGAACACATCAAAATTTGAGTTTCCATGCAGTTAAATGCAATGAGGTGAAGCTACTCATGCTCTCAAAGCAGCTTCCAAAACTCAGACAAAGGGGAGGGAGAGTCCTGTTGGAGAGTGTAATAGAGGTAACCTGGGAAGCAGAACTCTTAGAAAAAAAAACTGGCTTTGTGATGATAAAACTTCTTACCTGGATGGGGAGAGAAATCCTAGAATTTTTTCAGAGCTGGCTGAGGGACCAGAAAGCAGGAATGGGGAGAGGGAAGAGCCTGGCCTTTGGAAGAGAGAGAAATTGGTGAATTTTTCCAATTGAAGTTTTTTCCAAGCCATTTTGGGAAATATTGATAGAAAAGCAGAGGTGTCACTGTCAAATAGTGGTGATGCTCTGAATGCAGCTGGGATAGCAGCAGTGACAGGGCCAGGAGGGCTGGGAAGGGGAAGCAGACAGGAAATCTGTCCATCTGTCCAGGTGGGGTGACTGACCCAGTGCTGGGGATTCCCACACACCCCATACCATGGGCTGGATGCTTTAAAGTTAGAAAGATTGGCTTTATTTCTAACCAAAATCTGCTTTCCTGCACAGAAAATTAATTAATTTCTGCCCTGACCCAAAAGGCATGTCTTACACACAAAAAAAAATTGTCTTTTTATATCCAGTTTTGATTTTTTTTTTTTTTTTTTAGCTGGGAAGATCATTATATACTCCCTTCAATCTTCTTCTTATTAGACTAAAAATCTTTCTTTTCTTTCTCAGCAATTCATTAAAGTCACTTTTTTAACAGACCTGCTATTCTTGCTAAACCCTGGTGTTCCTCCAATTTATTCCTAACTTGAAGAGAAGCCTCCTGTCTGGATGTGAGATTTCAGATAAAACTTTACCCATTTCTAAGAAATGAGAATTAATTTCTTTTCATATATAACTCAAAGAATTCTTTAAAAGCCCAAGACCTTTTTTTTTTTTTTTTTTTTTTGGCAACAGTTTGTAAAGAAATGGGAATGAGACATAGAAAAGAAGAATTCTTTTCACAAGTCATCCTGTCACCTCTGGCACCTCTCACTGCAAGATGCTGTGGATGCCCAATATTTACACAGCTTCAGAAAGAAAGGGAGCAGAATTATGGAATTAAAAATGAGCTGGAGAAATGTTCACTAAGGGTTATCCAAGTATGACACTTGTCCTGCCTGAGGAAGGTTCATCCTCATATCCTGACCCGTTCTCAGTCAGGTCCCTTCCTCCACTGACTGAGAAATTGTGATTCCAGGTTTTGGAGGTAAATTTAATGGGATGGTTCCTTTTTGAGGGATGTTATCTCGATGCAGAAGAACTCCAGGTATTCCTGTGGTTTATTTGGATTATTATCAGGGTAGTGAAGCTGAGCTGGGAAGAGGGGTAGAATGAAAAGCAGGATGTGTGTCCTGTACCACAGAGTGTCTGCTGCTCTCTGCACTCTGCCTGCAGCCCAGCTGCTTTTTAATTTAGGAATTTTCTCACACAGAGGTGAGCAGTGACTCTTAGTCCTCAAAAATCCACCACCATAGGAATTCAGGTGGTGATAAATGGTCTCTTGCTCCAGCTGCTCGCAGAGGAGCTGGGTGAGCATCCTCTCCTGCTTGCCAGAAAGGTTCATCTCTTTAGATTTGTCAGTCCAGCATGTGCAGTGTTCTTCTCACTAATTTCTGTCCCCAGGTACTTAAAGGGGCTCAAAGAGGGCTGGAAAGGGAGTTTTGAAAAACACATGGAGTGACAGTACAAGGGAATGGCTTCAAGCTGGGAGAGGGAAGATTTAGATTAAAGAAATAAATTCTTCCCTGGGAGGGTGGTGAGCCCTGGCACAGGGTGCCCAGAGAAGCTGTGGCTGCCCCTGGATCCCTGGAAGTGTCCAAGGCCAGGCTGGAAAGGGCCTGGAACTACCTGGGATAGTGGAAGTTGTCCCTGGCCATGGCAGGGGTGGCCTGGATGATCTTTAAGGTCCCTTCCAACTCAAACCATTCCATGGTTCTGTGACCTTTAAGGTGATTCCTCATCTGAGGTCTCTGCTTCTCATGGCAAAGGGTGACAAGCAGCAGCATTTTCCCCATTCTGAGTTTGCAATGTGCATTTTTTTTTTCCCACACAGCCTCATACCACAGCTCTGCTGGTTGTGGTCTTTCCTTTGCAGCTCAAATAAAAGTGCTTCCTGTCTGCCTTTTAGGAATGGGGATTATCTTAACACCTTACAGACACTCCAACTTTAGGTTGGGTGGACACAACTTATGGCAGGTGGCACTGGAGGGAAATTCACTGCCCCAAGAGCAAAATATCTGATGCAGAGGGAGCAAGAAAAGCACTTCTATGTGAAAGGCAATGACATTTTGGTTACAAGGTAAAGATGGAATAGCAATGGGGAGAGCAGGAAGCAAGCACACCTCTGATAGCAGAGCCCATGAAAATCAGTGAAAATTACAGTGAAAATCTCTCAACACAAATTGGGATCTGAGTCCCAGACCTGTCATTTCTGCTGGGGGTTTTTCACACCACCAAGGGAAAAGCAAAGTGCTTGGTGTTTCTCACAGAAGGCCACAGTGGGTAAAAGCCAGAGCTTGGCCACTGATGGCAGGAGATGAGGAGTGCAGCTGCTCCACAGGGTGCTGGTGCTGCAGGAGGGGGAAATGCACCATCCCCTGCAATATTCTGCTAAAGTGAAGGTGTTGAATTAACAGTTCAGCTGGGGGTTGTGCTGATTTAGGTAATTCTCTTTTCTAATTTTTGTTAGTTCTATCTCTGCAAGTTCTCAACATTTTTTTTTTGGTTTGCAGGCACCTCAGGGCTTTCTGCTGAGGAGCAGATCCCCAAACAGCAAACCTCAGCTGGCTGACAATAGTTTTGATTTCTTAATTACTTTCCACGGGCTGTGAGGCAGTCCAAGGACCAGGTTTCCCTCTGGGATTTGTAGACAGCAGCCTGAAGGCAGCTGATAAGTTTATTAAAGATTCTGCTGTTATTCTGAAGCCCTGGAGCCTCTATTAATATCCCAATGACACCATGTATGCGCTCAGGGGCAGGAAATTGTCCCCCCCTGTCATCTGCTCCTGAATAAATCCAGTGGGACCCTGGCAATTTTTGGGGTGGCACAGGAAGAGTGTGATTGTTTACCCCAAACCCACAGCACATTTTGCAGGTTTAATCCCAACAGACAACATCACATCTACCTTAACCTCCAGTAACAGCAGAGAAAGGGCTTCCTCTGTTGATTCTTGAACCAAATCCAGTCATTTGTTTTCTCAGACAAGTGCTTTCAACCACGGCACTCTGGTGGGATCACCAGAATTCAGGGGTGAAGAGGGTGTTTGCCACAAAATTCACCTTCAACTCTATAAAAAAAAGAAGCCAAATCTTAGTTCTCACTCAAAATCTCTCCAGTTCTAACTGCAGACCCTAATTATGCACCTTCAGAGAGTTAATGGGTAGGGTTGGTGTCTCCTCTCTGCTAATACAAGAACACATTCAGAGCTCTCAGTTTGATCTCCATTCAGATTAAGGAGCACTTTCACATCCAGGGGGTGAATTGTTCACTCCCTGCAATGAAGTGAATAATTTGCTTTATTGCAAGGGAGCTCTCTTCTCTCAGGAGCACCTGATTCTTTTTATCTTCAACATTTCATGGCTTATGGCATGAACCAACACAGGCTATGAAGGGTCAAAGTTACAAGGAGCACACATGGAGGAAGCAAGGGGAAGATTATCCCTGGCTCTGCTCTCTCTGTCAGATTCTCCAGTGCTTTGCACCTGGAGCAAATCCCAATCCTGTTTGCACCACTGCAAACCAGGTGCAGTTGTGGGGCTGATGTTACTCTGCCCTTTTATAAAGGAGAAGCTGGCCCAGTAAGGGATGCAGGAGCATCCCTGCCTCTCTTGCATGAGCATAACCAGGAGAGAGATTTAAAAAAAAAAAAAAAAAAGGTATGGCTGTTTAGGATTTCAGTGTTTAGGATTTCAGGACCAACATCTCTTTGGGGATGATCTTCCTAGTGATGGCAAAAAAATAAATAAATAACAAAAGTAATTGTGTACTGGTGGATTTCTGCCCCAATAAGTTTGATAACAGAATTTAATAAATGGAGAGAGCAGGGGCTATGGTTGGAAGGAGGTCAGATTAGCAAGCCCTAAACAAAGAATCTTATTTCCGTCGGCTGCATCTGGTGTCAGAGATAACATCTTTCCTCAGCTCAGCTTTTACTGGATGGTTTAATGAGAAGTTTTCAGGACCTGGCAAAAGGACTATTGGCCATAAACATGGGGGGTTTTTGTGTTTCTTTTTTTAGCTGACCTAAAAAAACCCCGACAAACCTATGCTCTGTGGCCATTGCCTGCACTTCAACCATCACCTTTCCAAATATTTCACCACCCTCACCATCCTGTGGTGGACCCCAAGCAGTGCCCAGCATTGTGAATATCCCAGCTTGGGCTTTGTAAGAAGGTGGGGGAAGGAAAACAACCTCCCATCCTTGTGCTAGTCCAGACTGAGCTCATTAAGAAGCATTTTCCCCAAGAAGCAGGATGCTGCCTCTCTCTCTCATCCATTCCCCCCTGTGCAGGTTGAAAGCACAAGCCTTTGTCTAACATGGAAATGGATTCAGGAAAATGTCACTGAGAGCAATTTTGCAGTGCTGGGGGAGAATGTCAGTGAGAGACCAGCTCTTTTCTGTCTATATATTCTATTATTCAGCATCACAGGCTTGATTTTTCTGAAGCTCTCAGCCAAACACTCAGCTGCTCGTCACCGACCATCAAAGCAAGGTTTTCAGAAGAGTTCATCTGCTATTTAGAGCCTGAAACAAATTTTAGAAAAAAAAAAACAGCCTAAAAACCTCTTTGCCTCCCTTCTTCTAAGCCAAACCCTTTGCAAGCCAGCATTAGTGCTGAGTGGGAGGCAAGGTGAGCTGGGAAGGTTTTCGGAAGCCAAGGTGGGCAGTTTTTTGGGTGCATACCAGGAAATGTGCAGGGATGGTTTTCCATGAGGTGCCCTGGCAGGTGAAGTGGCAGAATTTCCATTCCATCACCCCTCCTCTTTTTCCTCCAGGAATTACCACATCCCTGCATGTTTGGGGGGGGGACAGATGTGGGGAGAGTTTGGTTTCACTCAGGGTGAGATAATCTCAGGTAGTGTAGGAGTTCTGAGGACTCCATGACCCAAATCCTCCCTCTGTCACCTCAGAATAAATTCCCCTTTTTAAGTATTCCACCTGAAAAGGAAAACCAGTCTATTACTCACAAAGCAGGAGCAGAAATGCTTGCTTTTCAAGGGAGTTGAAACAGTAGAAAGCACTGCTGGGCATCAATAAACCCACGTCTGTTTACATACAACAGCATCATTAGTGAGAAAAAATAGAAACTAAAACTCCACCAAGCCCCAAATCCTCCTGCAATTACAGGCAGCACAGTGAACCACTTCACAACTGCTTTGTCCACACAGTGTCCTCCCACAAGCTGAGGGGGAAATTCACTATTTCTTATGTTTTCCAAGAAATGTGTAGCAAATCCCAGAATCAGGACAGGGTTATGTTTTCTGGGGTATTTTCTTTTTTTTTTTTTTTATGTACCTGGGATGAAATATCACCAGAGATAACCTTCCCCCTTACATCTGCTGGTCTTTAATACACACAAGAATGTCAACAGGCTGGTCTTAATCATGTTTGGTGATCTGAATTTAGCCTAGATCCTTTGAACTCAGCATTAAACTTCAAGGCAGTTTTATTACTCAAAGGGAAGTTCTTGTGTATGGGCTGAAATTGTTGTGGTTTTCCTTGCTCTGTCACCACTTAATAAAAATGAGAAATTGATTATCCTCCTGAGGATGTTTTGGGGATGATGCAGACTTTGAACTGTTCTCTATCAGAACATTTTGGTTTACATTTTAGTGAATAATTTTTTCATGGTGGCTTCAATACCCTTCTGTGTCCATAGAAACTGTTCCAGGTCCTCCCAGGAGCCATAATTCAGGTTCATCTCATTGCAATTCCTTGGTTTTCTGGCCTCACAATCAAACTCCAGCTCCTGTGATACCCTTTGAGGTCACAGGGAAAAAATTCTTTTGGAAGGGTCGGGTGGAGAAACAGAGGGAACCAAGTTTTTGTTTTGGGAAGAAAAGACCCACCAGAGATCATTGACTATGGAGAAAAATATTCATAAGAGGTGTTCAAATGCAAGAGTTGAGTGCACATGCCAGATGTTTAAAAAAAAAAAAGTTATTTCCTTTTAAATCTTTTCAGGCTTTTCTACATGGGATATTCTGTGTGTGATTATTGGGAGTTGGTTCAGCCTGGAGCTGGAATCAAGCTGGCATTTGCCTAACAGTGCATCACAAAATCACAAACCCATCTCTCTCCTGTCTGCTGAAAGGCATTTTCCATTTGCTGCTTCCCTTTCCCTGGCCCACAGGGGTTCCTATTGCAATCCTTTCCCAAAGTTTGGGCTGCAGTGATCCCTGCCCATCTCAGTCCATTCCTGAAAAAGGCAGCTGACATCCTTTGTGCAAAAACACCCTTTGCCACCTCTTGCTTTGGTTTTTATTTCAAGTGTTTCCCTGGTCACCTCTCCCATTTGTGCTGCTGGTTATGTCCCAGAACTTCATAAATTAAATGTTTTATGTATTCCTCATATGATTGGGGCCAGTTTGGTTTTCAGAAGAGAATAGAAAAAGCACAAACAACTTACTAATTAAATCCTGAAGCCATCTGGATTTAAAGGCAAGACTAACTTTAATACCTGCAGTGCTGTCCCATGGGGACAAGGAATAGCTCTGGTTTCCCCTCCACCCTTCCAGTCTGAAACTCACCCTGAGTCCTGGGGACATGGAAAATGAGGGAGGATGTGAGGAGCAGCCTTCCCACAAAGCCAGTCCTTGCTCAGCCCTCTCTGCCCTCCAGTACAGCTCCTCTGAGCTCCCACAGCTGGATGGGAGGCAATTAACAGAGGTAATTAGCAGAGGTAATTAGCAAAGGTAATCCCCTGGCCAGGCTGCACAGTGATCCCCAGCAGGGACTGGGAAGGATGGGTACAAACCCTCATCAATCTCTGCAAATTCCCAGGGAGAGCACTCAAGGCTGAAAGGGTGATGTGAAGTTTTAATCTATCCTAAACAAGCTGGGCAGGTTTTTTTTGGTTTTTTTTTTTTGGTTTTTTTTTTTTTTTGTTGGTTTTTTTTTTGTGGTTTCATGAAGAAAAATGGGAATTATTCCACCCAAAGCATTCTGTGATGAACTATTCACAACATCATTTGTTTCTGACAAAAAATGTCTGCAAAAAAACCAGCACAAAAGTAGGATTTTCTGCCTTGGTTTATGAATTACCTGCAGTGGTTTTGAGAAATACTTTTTCCTTTGATTTTAAGTATCAATTTTATTTTCACTAACATTTTGTACCCATGCCAGCATAGCACATATTTTTATTCTCCATAGCACAGTTTTATTGCATTATTATTTATTTTCTTCCTGCCTTGTGGAGCGTGTTGATAGGTAAACATCTTATTTCTTAGTGCAAATGCCTGATCTCCTTGATGGATATTACTTGAACTCTCTTTGTTTGCAAACAGTGCTTATTATAAATAAATTATAGTAATTTTAATATTATATTATTATATATATATTATAAATATATGACCAACCAAGCCAATGAAACTGCAAATCTCTCACCATTGTCAGTCCCATACAGGGAGTTGTCATTAGTTTGTTTTCAGTTTTGGGGTTTTTTTTTTATTATTTTAATTTTATTTTTATTTTTTTGTGAGCTGTTTTTTCAGGATCTGCAGGTTGAGAAGATGTCAGTGAATTATGGAAATAAACAAGTGATGACAACATGAAAATGCTGCCACTTGGGAATGAATGTGGACACATGTGGAAGGAATCAGGAATCACTTTTAATGAACACTACTCAATTTTGTGCTAATTTTCAAATTTATACAACCCATTAGCTATTGGGGAACCAGGTGGATCTTGTCTGTGTTGGTTTCCTGTTCCTCTCTTTGACCTGTGCTAAATTTTCTCTGTGTGGTCTGTGCTAAATTCTCTTGGTCATTTTACAGATTGAGCATTTTATTGATGTTTTGCTGCTTCTTTTGTTTTCATCCCGTCAGTGAATTCCAGAGTGCTTGACCTCACCAAAAAAAAAAAAAAAAAAAAAAAAAGAAAAAAAAGAAAAAAAATGGAAAAGCAGGGCTGAAAACCTGCTTGGGGTGTGCTTGGTCAGGAAGCACCCCAGATCCTGGGGGTGGGATTATTGGTTTTATAATTACTGTAATTACTGGTTTAGTAATCCCTAATTACAGGTTTTGTCCTGGACTGTGCTCTGGGTTGGAAAACCACAGTTTTAACACCAATGGATCAATTTCTGGTGTAATAAGAGCAGCTCTGCTACAACAAAAAAGGACTTGCAGGACCACAGAACACCCCTGGAACAACTCTGAGCAAGTGATGGTCTCTTTCTTCCATCTATGTTTGTGGAGATCCTCAGCCTCTGGCATGCAGAAATGAGCTGGCAGAAGAACATTTTGGCATCCAAAAAGTGGTGAGGCAGGGCAGGTGTTCCTGCACGGAGTTTGATTCTCCACGTGTGATACACCCTGAGGCAGCCTTTGATTTTTTCAGCCCTGATTGCACAGAGGAGGCTGCTTAAGGAGCAATTTCCTATTCAAAGTGGGAAGCAGGATGGAATCTGGCCATTTATTTTCTTCTATGAGGAGGAAAAAAAGGTGTAATTTTGAGCACATTAAGCAGTGTCACTGAATTACAGAGCAGGGATTTATAAAAAGATATGGAAAAGTTTTCCCTGCTTGTTTAGGCGGGCTGGATGTTCCCAGCCTTGTGGAGCAGTAAAAGGTTAACACTTGGTTTATTTTTGCACCATGGGCATGCAAGATAAGGTTTTGTGGTTCTTTTCCATGGAAATTTGGAGTTCCAGGAGATGTCTCAGGATCCCAGGATGAGCAGAAGGGGAAGCAGATCCTGCAGAGGATGAGGAACAAGGAGCAAAGTCCTTTTTGCCTCCAGGTATCAAAAGAGAAAGAGTGAGTTTATAGAGCAGTTAGGCAGCCAAGAGAGGTAAAAAAGGTGTTGTCCACACTTTGGGAATGATAATGGCTGAAAGTCTCAGCAAAGAGCAGTGGGGAGGGAACAGGATGATAAAAGAGAGTGAGAAAGTCCAAACGGAGGCAAAGCTCAGAAGTTTTATTGATCACCAAGGAAGAAAAGTCAATTCTATCCATCCCAGAGATGTGGAAGGACTCCCACAGGGAACTGAAAATGGGAAAGTATCACAAACCCAAACCTGGGAGATTTGGCAGCACATGGGACCTTCATGTGGTGCTGCTTGTATTGCCCTCCAGTATCAAAAACTGAGATCTCCAGAGGCAAAGGAATAAAGAGAAGTGCCAGTGCCTCACCTTTGCTGATGTGGGCTGGGAGAGCAGAAGATTAGGGAAACCATCTATGCTCAGTTGATGACTGAATTTTTCACTAAAACTTAATTTACAAGCCAGTTTATTGACAAAAGGAGCTGATTTTTTAAAAGTTTTATAGAGGAACTCAGAAAGTCTTGCATAAACCTAGTACTGATCTTCACCAGTAAACCAAATAGAGCCAGAAAATGTGATGTTATTGATCAAACATTCTAATTTTTAATGCGTCCCCACACATCTTCAGTCTATGGAAGACTAAGAGTCTTCCTTATAATACCAGGGAAAGCATAAACATAAACTGTTTTGGGGCAGGAGCCTCTCAGACTAGTCTGGATCTATTTTCATGATTACTTAGCTACTCAGGTGTGATGCTGCTATGTGAAATCCAAAACACATAGTCAGAAAAGGCTGATTATCCCAGGAAGTTGCTGATCTGCAGCAGGAGCTGCTGGAGGCTTGGAATTTCCTTCCTTCCTTCCTTCCTTCCTTCCTTCCTTCCTTCCTTCCTTCCTTCCTTCCTTCCTTCCTTCCTTCCTTCCTTCCTTCCTTCCTTCCTTCCTTCCTTCCTTCCTTCCTTCCTTCCTTCCTTCCTTCCTTCCTTCCTTCCTTCCTTCCTTCCTTCCTTCCTTCCTTCCTTCCTTCCTTCCTTCCTTCCTTCCTTCCTTCCTTCCTTCCTTCCTTCCTTCCTTCCTTCCTTCCTTCCTTCCTTCCTCCCTTCCTCCCTTCCTCCCTTCCTCCCTTCCTCCCTTCCTCCCTTCCTCCCTTCCTCCCTTCCTCCCTTCCTCCCTTCCTCCCTTCCTCCCTTCCTCCCTTCCTCCCTTCCTCCCTTCCTCCCTTCCTCCCTTCCTCCCTTCCTCCCTTCCTCCCTTCCTCCCTTCCTCCCTTCCTCCCTTCCTCCCTCCCTTCCTCCCTTCCTCCCTTCCTTCTCTCCCTCCCTCCCTCCCTCCCTCCCTCCCTCCCTCATGTAAGAAAATTCTGAAAAGAGCTGCAAAATATAAGAACAAAAAACTCCACCCCAGCCTGTCAAGGATGTGAGACCCTGTTTTCCCAAGCTAAAAAATGCCCAAGGATGATGTGGCTGAGAGTCATCCTTAGGACATTCCTCATTTCTGGTTGTGTTTGGATGACACACAAAATCAAACCATAAAATTGTCACTTTAATGGTGTCTGACCATTTCACGTTCCTTCTTAAAAGGAGGAAATTCCTTCAAGTGGAATGTTCAGCAAGAGCACCCAAAATAGGACCTTTTAATTCCCTGTCCAGCCTTGGCTTCGAGCTCTGGGCTCCTCCTGAGCATATTTCATGTGAGGCTCCAGACAGTCTCCCCCAGTAACTGGGCACTGGATGGCTTGGCTGGGCTGCCTATCCCAGCTTGTTTGGAAAGACAACAGGTGGAGAGACAGGCTGAGGGCTGCAGTCCAGGGTCCCTTCCAAAATTCCAGGGAGCTGATCCCTCACGTTAATGAGTTGTGCTGTATGAAACAAAATAAAAAGTGGTTTTGTTTAGGCAGTGGTTTCCAGGATGAGATCATGGGGTGACTGAGCACACCAAGTGTGACTCAGCAGGGTCTCACACAGATGAGCTCCCAGCTCACATCTGCTGGAATAAATCCCTGTGCCAGGGCCAGCTCGCTGTTCCCTGGCCCTGTTTATGAAACCATCTTTGCTGGATGCAGTTTTTGCCACTCCCCTCAAAGGCTGGGTAAATTATTCATGCAATTTTTTCTGCCTGAAGCAGAGGAGGGATGGGAGCACCAGGTACAGGAAAGAACAGCACAGGAGTTGAAGAACTATGAAACCTGAGAAAAGGACAGAAGTGGAGAACTTCTGCAGAAGAAAGATTCCATGGGATCATGGAATGTCCTGAGCAGGAAGGGACCCACCAGGATCACTGATCCAGCTCCTGGCCCTGCACAGACACCCCAACAATCCCACCCTGAGCATCCCTGGGAATATTTTCCAAACCCTCCTGGAGCTCTGGCAGATTTGGGGCAGTGCCCATTCCCTGGGGAGCCTGGGCAGTGCCAGCACCCTCTGGATGAGGAACCTTTCCCTGATATCCAAAATAAACCTCCCCTGACACAGTATTGGTGCAGTTCTGGGTGCTACTATAAAAGAAAGATTTGTAGCACCTGAAAATATGCACAAAGCTGAATGATTTCCCAGGAGAAGGGGAGGAATGAACATGGCACTGAGGAAAATCTGCATCTGCCTGCAGCTGATCTCTCTGTAGGAGCTGCAGAAGTCATCCCACTTCTGTGGGAGATGGGAGAGGAGAGCTCTGCCTTTACCAGGATCTTACAGACATTTAGAAGAAGCCCTTAGCCACTTATTCCAGCCTTGGTTTCCTGGATGTCAGGAAATGCCTGTTGGATTACAGAGATGACAGAAGACACTGACAGATGATTCTTTGCATGGGAGGTTACAAGGAAGTGATGGCTCTGTAGAAATGTATTGAAATGTGTTCTAGGACTCCCTTTGAGCAGAGAAAAGCAAGGTTTTGATTGAACAAGGATGTGGGAGTAAAAGAGGATTATTCAGGAGGGACACAAGAGGCTGTAGCCACTTTGGATGGCAGAAGTGAGTTGTCTGACACATATCAGATGCAGGAGTGCAGCCAGGCCCTTTTCTCTTCTAAAGGACAATATTTTATCTATTTTATCACATTAGGAGAAATCTTTCCTTGCCTCCACAGATCCCAAGACCCCAGTCACCAGTGGGATTTCAGAACAACTGCTGCACCCTGTAAACAAACCCCATCTCATCATGAAAAAAAGGCACCATTTGGAAATTCCCACTTCTTCTTGTCTCTGCTGCTCCTTTCTGTGCATTTTGTCTCCAGTGAGCAATCAGAGCATCCTGACAGCACTTGAGATGTGAGCTACGAAAAAAAAAAAAAAAAAAAAAAAAAAAAAAAAAAAAAAAAAAAAAAAAAGGTGCCTTGGGATTTTAATCTTCCTTGGGACATTTTCTTGCAAACATCTGCCTGTTTGTGCAATCTGGCTTCTTGCAGCAGCAAACTCCATCAGAAGCATTTTGATGAGCCCTGGGACAAGTTGGACTCTGGCAGTGGTGCTGTGCCTGTCCCCAGAGCAGGGGGAGGGATGGGAAAGGGGGCTGGCTCTGACCTTCCCATCATTTCAGAGAAGGATATTAGCAGAGGGTTTCCCTTGGGCTTCATCCACACCATCCCTGCTCTCTGTACTGACAGCAGCATAAACAGCAAACCAGCAAATTCAGGGCTGCATCCTGGGGACAAGGCAGTGAAATCACCTGGCAGGTTGTTGTGGGCAGAAAATTAGAGATTCATGGGATCATGGAATGGTTTGGGCTGGAAGGGACAACAAAGATCATCTAATTCCACCCCCTGCCATGGGCTGGGACACCTTCCACTGTCCCAGGTTGTTCCAAGCCCTGTCCAGCCTGGCCTTGGACACTGCCAGGGATCCAGGGGCAGCCACAGCTTCTCTGGGCACCCTGTGCCAGGACCTCCTCACCCTCATAGGGAGCAATTCCTTCCCAATATTCAATTTAAATCGACTTTCTTTCAGTTTGAGGGCAGCTGAAGCACAGCACCACTGGCCAAGGGCAGGGCTGCCTCCTTTTCCCACTGCAACTCAACTCACCTTTAGCAAACTCCCTCAGTGCCTTCAAGCACTCACTGCTGAAGCTTCCCTGAGCTGCACAGAATCATTATTTTCATTTTCCATTATTCTCATTTTCTGTCATTCCCATTCCACAGACATGGCACCAAGGAGAGGTTACAGAGGGTGCTCCTCTCCTTTTTAGAAATCTAAAATGAGATGTCTCACCGTAACTGTGACCTTCTATTAGAGGCAAAAGGGAGAAGCTGGTGCCTCCAGGGGATAATTCTCCTGATACACTGATGAAAACCCAGTTTAGGAGGAGATGCATCACCCTCTATTGTGTCTGGATAGCTTTTCACAGATGCTAAAGCAATCCAAGGGTGACTAACTCACACATTCTCACTAGACTCACCTGCTGAGCCTGGAACCGACCTAAGCACCCCCAACCCCACATCCTTATTTTCCAGCATTACTCAGCTTTGTCTCAGCACTCAGCAGCGTGTTGAGGATTCAAGACAGACATTTAGACTCTGCTCCCAGCTGACTCAAGCTCAGGGCTGTCTTCTATCTCATTAAAAGAAACTAAATTGAATGCAGTGCTGGGAATATGGAGAACAAGTGTTTGTGTGGTCTCCAGTGTTGTGTCAAACTGCTACAAACACCCTATTCCACAGGAATCCCTGCTCTCAGGGCTGAGCAGCTCTGCTTTCTGCTTTCAGGGCTGCTTTGCTGCTGGTCTGCCTGCTGGGGTTATCCTGCTTTCCCCTGTGATCTGACACAGCCTCCCAAGGCAGATTAAAACCCAGGAAAAACCCTGGTGGCTGTGACAGAACACTCACTCAGCTCACTGCAGGAGAGAGTGGAGTTACTCACTGTGGAAGGAGAGAATGTTTCTCTTTTAATGTTTTCTGTCTTCTGCTTGGTGAGGATCTCTTCCTCCTCCCCTCAGGATGGAGCTGTAGCTGTTCCAGGATCCCTGATGTTGATATACTTAAATTTATTTACAGGCTTTAATTCAATTCTTGCACTCTAATTTCTCTCTCAAGAATTCAGAGACCCCTGACTCACTGACTTTAACATCTCCCCCTCTTAGAACTATAGTTTCTCTTAATAACTCTATTAAATTATTTGTCAAATGCATGGAGAAAACAAGGCACCATGGTTAGAACTAAAAAACTTTTTTTAACTATGATGTTAAATTTTAATTTACCAAACAATTTAAATTGTCCTATTCCGTCACTTATATTATTTGCAGGTTTCTTGGCTTATTTTCTCCCCCTGGATGGCTTTTTGGTAGCAGAGAAGGTAATTTTTTCATTAAGGTTTGTCATGGTGTGTGTTTCCAGTGTTTAATGCTCACTGGGCTGCATCTAACAGTGGAGCTAAAAATTTTTTTGGTGGCAAACACAGAGGTTAACTCCGTCTTGTTCTTGATTATTTCAGGAGGGCCTTGGCCAGCTCTGCTCTTTTTACTTGGTTGTTAAAGCAAAACTTTATTTACTTTATTCAATGCAAAGCACACACAGATTTATATTAATGATATAACTACAAGGATAGCTAAGCAAGTGAAAAAGAGTTTTTCAAGGGTTGTGTTGGACAGTCATATGGTTTAATACATTAGCTGAAGTGACTTAAACTCACCCTGTAACCTCAGGGGTTCCTTCTCACAAGAGCATGAAAAGGCCCCTGGAAATGCCCCAGCCATGCAGATGCAAAAAAAAAAAAAAAAAAACCCAAAAAAAACCCAAAATAAAAAAAGAGAGAAGCAGATTCTCTCTGATTTGGTCATAAAATCACAGCCAGCTCCTAATTTAGCCTCACATTTACAACCTGCCTCCATCTCCTGGTCTGTCCTCCTGAAGTTACCATTGATTCTCACCAGATTTTCTCCACTGACTTGGGCTCCACTCCAGAGAATTTTGCTTCCCTTTGTGTCCAAACACGGGGCTGGGAGGTATCTATCTATACTGCTGAGTGTTTGCCCTGGGCCATTTGAAAAAAAAATAAAAATAAAAAAGGGAACAGATGTAATTTAATCCTTGATATGATCTCCTTCCACTTAGAACAGCTCAAGAGGGTGAGTGAAGACTCAGAGACCACACAGCTGAATGGGGAAGAGTTGCATGACCCCAAAACGACAAACCATGTGAAAATTTAAATAACTAAGAGCTCCTCAACAGCTCTCCCTCCCTCCAGCTCCATGTAACTGAGATCTGCTGGGAGTCACTGCCCAGAGGAACTGGAGGACAATTTAACAGCACAGGACAATGTCCTTGGAGGATGGGTCAGCTCTGGGACAGCAGCAAGCCCAGAAGGAACAGTTTTATTTGCTGGGAAAGGCTCAGTGACAAAGGGTGAAGTGAAAGAAGTGCAGCAATCCAAGCATGGGTGACTGAAGCCCTGGCTGTGTGGCTGAGCAGTGTGTCTGGAAAAGTGAATTGATATGCAAATTTTCCCACTTTTTCCCCAGCTGGAGGAATGTTTTATACCCCTGCCCTACTTTTATACCCCTAATTTGTGCTCTATATTTTCATTTTTTGATTGACAATGCATTAAAATAGAGATTAAGCTGGAGACCATTGAAATAAAATTTTTGAATCTTATAGGACCCCTTCTGAGGTTAAATTTCACTTTCATCCAGGTTTCCCTTTTTATGCTGATTAGTTTTCTACTTCTAATCACTTAACATTTTTTTAAAAATTTAGTTTGTTACATATTTGGGAAAAAAAGGAAATGTTAGTCATTTACATATCTGAGTTGTCACAAACCAAGTTCAAGAGGACTCATTAATGATCCTGATCATTAATCTTTTTAACAGGTGTGGGCAAAACATGCACTTGCAGTAGACGGAGAAAAATTTTACAATTTGCTTTCTTTAATGCATGGCAGAAAACATCTGGCTGACATCAGGGCATGAAAACCTTGCTTTTATATAAGCACCTGGCAAGGTGGACTCACTACACAGACTCTCACTTGATTAGCAGTAATTAAACCTGAGTGCAGATCTCTGTGTTTATGTGCCAACACCAGCTTGGAATGAAAATCCAAACCAGAGGCAATTGCTGTTGTACCTGGTTGGTGCAGGAGCTCCCATCAGCTGGGGGTGAGTTGTCCACCCTGGCAGGAGAAGCTCAGGTTGATGAATTGAGGTCCCCAGGGCAAGGAGCATCAGTCAGGGAGGAAATCATCAAATCTGTTGTTCTGCTGTGAGTTCAATCTTCCTTGCTTTCTAAAAGGGTAGATTGGGAGTTATTTATAACACAGTCCTTCCTGATAATTTTTTCTGGAGGCTTGTAGGATGAGAGCTTGACACAGTTTGAGTCATTGTCTGGTCGTGTTGTGCCATTGGTACAGATTCAGAAATGATGCTGAGTGTGAGTGAAGACCTTCCCAGAACTGAAATAAATCCAATTTCCCACTCCTACCTTTTCTCTTTTCTGAGAGCAAAACTCAGAGTGAGAATTCTGTGTTGGGTGACTCAGGGGCAAAAAGGGAAAACACAGAATTTTCCTTTTCCTGCCCCATGAAGAGCTCTCAGTAACCCCTTCCCCTCCTTGACACACAGAGGATTACCCTCCCTCCCTTCACTACTGGCTCTTCACTACTGTGCTGCTTTCTGTTTTTTATTAAGCCAAAACCAAACCAAAGTCAACTTTTCAAATTGCAGTTTTTATTCAGTGTGCACCAAAACTTTTCACATAAAAGGAATTTTACATGGATTTTTTTTTTTTTTTCCTGGCACCATGGCATTTTATGCTTAGCACTTGGTGCTGGATGCAGGTTTTGTGGTGTGGATGCTTTCTCTGGCACACAAATGTTGTGCTGATAATGGAAAGCTTCAGAATTGATGAGGTTTCTGAGAGGCCTTCGTGGGTCTTTTCAGAGCATCAGAGGATCTCTCAGGTTGAAAAATCCCTCTAAGATCATCCAGTCCAACCATTCCCCAGCACTGCCAAGGCCACCACTGACCCATGCCCCAAGTGCCACTTGTACAAAGCCTTTAAACCCCTCCAGACATGGGGACTCCAACACTTTTGGTGGACAATTAAATAGGTCCCAAACCTTCATTTATCTTATGTCATTCCTACATCTCCTTGTGGGTAGTAGTCAATTTGGGAGGGTCCCTGGTGTGTCTGGTTGGAGGAATTTGCAACCCACTTGGGCTACAACCTTGTCTAAATTCAAAAGTTTGTGCTTTGGCAATTATTTTTTGGGTTTTTTTTCATTGTTTCATATTTATAGGGTGGCCCCAGGCATACACAGAGCTGGAGATCCTGTTTTGTTTTGTGCCACCTCTGTGCCTGTTGGTTGCTTTGTGCTTGGTTCATATTTAGGAGACCAACTTTCTTTGGCCAAGGGAAGGGGAGTAAAGTGCTGCAGGTGCTGATTCAGAGCAGATTAATCTTTCCACATTCCCCATTTTGAGAAGGAACTATCTTCCACAAACAACATAGAAGCCACTGCCTGCTCTGTTAACTGCTCACATTAGGCTTTGTGGAATACCCCAAAGAAAGGATTTCTTTACCTGAAAGAAATTTCCTGGAAAAATAAAGTTTTCCTGAAGCATTATTTCACTAAACTCCACTTTTCCACTGTGGAACCCCCTGTGGCAGAAACAATGATGGAATTTGTTGGAGGCACTGTAATCTGGCTGCTTCATTTGCTCAGTTTGTGTTTCAGGGCAGCCTCAGGGAGAAATCCTCAAACACCCTCCAGCTTCCCTTTCTCACAGAAATTTTGTCTGACAAAAGGCAGAGCCTCTGGCTTTGTGCTGCCTTTTCCCAACCCTTTGGATATGTGAACACTGAGAGGGTGTGGAATTCCCTGGTGCTGTTAGAATAAGGACTGGCAGCCTAATTTATTGACCTTTGCTGAGGTTTGCACTGGCCTCAGGTGCCTCTTGGCTGTGCAGCAGAGTCTCATCTCCCTGGCACAGGTGGATTAAACAGGTTGTGCTGGATGGAGAGCAGGGCAGAAACGATGAGATCTGCCCTCTGCAGCCAAGCCTGCTGATGTGGGGGTGCAGCACTATCAGCCTGCACCAGCTGAGCCTCTGGGCCCTGTGATTTCCAGCCCAATCCAGCTGGGCAGCTGCAAAATTGCATCAGTGGACTTAGAGGCATCTGTGTTATGAATTTCAGCTGACTAACAATGGGCAAGGATCTTTCCCACACCAGAGAGGTTTTTGGAGCACAGCTGGAAACCACTGGAGAGTCGAGTGGTTCTCTGCTTTCACTGACACACCAATCCAAACATATGGAAGGCTTCCAATTTCTCTTGGAGTAAACAAAGGGAAGCACAAAACCCCATTATTTCCTATGGCTCTTTGTTCATGGAGTATTTTTAGTCTGGCTGACGAACTTTTTGCGTATCCAGAGTGTTTAATTAAATACATTCATCAAAATGAAGACCCCAAGGAAATTTTTGTAAGCATTATTTTGTCCAGCAGGTCACTCCCTTGCAATGCCAATTTCACATGTCACTCTGGGATTCCAGGGTTTATTATCTTATTTCACTATTAGAGTTCAATAATTTATAAGAAAAATCACATTCATTTGTCAATTGTGGGAAAAAAGCTCTTCCCATTCATGGTTGCCACCACTCTTTAATACCAGGGAAGTACAGAAATAGAGAGAGTAGACAAAATATCTATTTAGAAAAAAAAGGCCCATACTTTTAGGATTCATTTATGATGCATGAAGTGATTTTTAGGCCACTTCCAGATTATTTCAACCCCAAATCTAGTTTGTTTCTTCTGCAGGCTCCTATCAGTTTGCTGAAGGGAAACAGAGCAGGAATATCTGGAGGAATATCAGTGGCTAAAATAAGCTTCATTTTCCACAGTAAATATAAGTTTATAAAGAGGCAAAAGGCAGGCACCATGTGCTGACCACAGATGATGTTTGTGCTTGCAGTGCCCCCATCCCAAACTGGTGTTTCTCCATCCACATAATTTATTTATCACATTCCTTCTTGAAAATTTATTGGACCACACATGGCAAGTGCTATGTCAGACACATAGGGAGTTTTCCCTGTGGCTTGACTTCATGAAATTCCAGAATGAGGGGCAAGAACAATTCTTTTAGGCACTAGAGTTGCCCCTATGTCAGTGCCAGTGCTGCTGCAGGGTCAGGGCTGGACAGAAACATGGAATAAAACAAGAGGTTTGTGTCCAAAGGGCTTAAATTTCATCTCTAGAGTTTCTTATTTCTGGGCTCTTCACCAAACAGGCTTGGGCCTTCAAAATCCAAAAATCACTGGAGTTTTAAAAAGTCTTCTTGATTCCTTTTGGAATCACTTGAAAATTCACTTTTAAATCTCTCCTTCATGGAGACCCATCTCATTCCTTGAGACTGGGCTGTTTCTGAAGCAGTGGGGAATGAACAGTGGCAGGGGAGGAAAGGAAAGGCTTCAACCCCTGTGGAGCAATCCAGACTAAAGCAACCTGGGTTTTTTTATTACTTTTTATTTTTTTTCTTTCCTGCAGAAGCCAAAAAAAAAAAAAAAAAACCCAAAAAAAACCCACCCAAACAACAGCACTCATGTTTATTAATTTGAATGAAATCACAAGATTTGTTCTCTCCCAAGGTTAACCTCCAGGCTGCTTGGAGTTCTGAAATTGCAGCCTGGCACAGGCCCAGCTCTAAATAGCAGCTCATCCTTTCAGCTTGTTTCAAAAGAAAAAAAAACCAAAAAAACAACACTACAACACCACAACAAAACATAAACAAACCAAGCAAGAAAGCTCCACCCATCCTCTCTGTAATTCCAGGCATTGAAATGTTCAGGCCTGGTTGCTCCAGAATTTCCAGGAGACAAAAACACAGCAGATACAAGCAGAGGAGACACTGATGCTCTTTGATCTTCCCTGTTTGCCAGTAAATTTATATTGGATATTAGAAGGTGTAATGGAACCTGTTCTTTGTGCCTCATGTGGAGTTCAGTAGGTGGATAATAAAATCACAGCACAAATCCCAGCTTGAGGAAAATGTTCATTTTCAGCTCAGAAAACTGGGATCTCCTAGAAGATGAAAGAATCAAGATCACTTGTCCTTCTGCATGTTGGAGCACCTCATCTGAATATTAAAATTCCCTCCAGTTCCCCATTTCCCTGGATCTGGCAGAGCTCCAGACCATCAGCTGGGATCAGGAGTTTGGGCTACCCAAAAGTATTTTGTAAACTGTAAATGATGCAGAAATGCAGCTGCCCCAGGATTAGGAGCTCCAGATAATAAAAAAAAAAGCCCCTCAATCCAGTTAAATCCTAAAATCTGGACATAAAAACAAAATATCACACAGTCCAGTGAGTTCTATTTTAATTTTGGAGAAAAGTTGCTAGCAAAGGTGGATGTTCACTGGGTGTGTTGGGGGTTTACTGGTGTAATCTGCATAGAGTTCAAAGCTGGAAATTGACGTTACAAATCACAGATCAGGTGCAAAAGAGGAGGAAATGTGACTCTGTTTATCCTTGTTTCAACCTTTAAAAGTAGATCCTTGAATGAAGCAGCAGCAGTTTTATTGTGAAAGTTTGTTTCATATGAGAAAACATCAGTTTTTCTGGTAGAATTGTCAAAGATAGAATGTGTAATATCACGGTTTTACTCATGTTTTCTCACAGATTTTCTGTTTTAGAAACAGGCAATTCACTGAAATCAGGTGCTTCCTGTAAACAGTTTTGATTGCACAAAATTGGTTTACTCCTGAATAGAAATCCAGAATAAACTGACTTCTATCCAGTGGCAGAATTTGATCAACTGAGACACAGAATAAAGGCATAATAAAAAAAGGCATTCAGTTTTGTGTAGAACAAAATTCTGCTTCATCCATAAAGATCCATCTGAATAATTCTGTTCTGTGTTTTATTTCAGGTTTATGCCCCCAAGATTTTTTTGAGGTTTTCAGGGAAGTGTCACATACTTTGAAGGAGCACAGTTCTTCCCCTGCAGATTCCATGGAAGGGACCAAAGAGTCCCTGGAATAAAAACCTGCTGAGATTTACAGAAGCTACACTTTTTTATCCTTTTTTTCACAGATTTAGAATATAATCCACCTGTATTTTTTTTGTATAGGTTTGTGGTGTAATTTTGGTGTCTGGCCTTTGCAAGAGCCTCTTATGAGGTGGTGTTTGAGGAGAACTGGGATATTGCCAAGGAGCAGTTTGAGGGATGGAGGTTGGAAAAATTGTGGAAGTGTCCATGCAAGGACAGGATGGGACAAAATGAACTGTGGCCAGTCTGAGGAAGTGCCCAGTGAACCCTCCATGGAAAGGTAAAAAAATTGTGAATATGGCACTGGAGGACAAGTTTTTTTGGGAAACATGGTAGTTTATTATCATTGCTTTAATGAAGGGATGGGACTATGATTGTACTAAAGATAATTTATTGCTCCAAAATGCATCAGACTCAAGGTTGTGAGGTTCAGAGAAGCAAGAATTCAGCCATAACCAAAGTAACCATGAGCTCCTTTGGTACAAGGCAATAGATAATATCCAATAGAAAATTGCTATGAAGTATATTTTGTTTTTCTACCCTATCACCTTTACTTAATTCTGCTGCACTGCATATACTTTTGTCCAATGAACTACTCACACATATGCTTCTATTATAACACTTAAACTCTTAGCTTACCCTACACAGTTACATTACACTATAAAACTTCACCATCTTACCTAATACAGTTTCTTAAGGCATATTCTTACTTACAACTATAAACCTATATTTCTCTGTATAATATATGCTTATTTGCATAATTTTTCTGCTTAATATCTATGTACTTCTATTTTTACATCAATCCAAGTTTCTTCCAAGGCTGCAAATTAAACCTGTGGAAGTTTCTATCCTGCCATTTCCCACAGTGGATTTGATAACCTTAGAGGTCTTTTCCCACCTTGGGGGGTTCTGTGATTCTGAGTGGGTCAGGATCCACAGGATGGGATTCCAGAGGAGCTGTATGAACAAGGAGATGTGTGGAAACAGAGCAAAGGTGAAACTACAGGATGTGGCAGAATTAGGATAACACTCTTGGGATGGTCAGGCCACTGCTCCTTGGAGCTGGGGATCTGCATTAATGAACCCTGGAACTGCTCTCAGAAAATTGGGAAGGGAATAGCAGAGGAACTCTGTCTTGAGCTGGATTTATGTGCTTGAATCCCTGCAGAAGTTCAAACAGTGCCAGACAGAGGTTGGTGTGGGCCAAATGGGAAAACAGCTTTCTTGTTTCCTACAGAAAAATAATTGCTGCTTGCTAAAGCTTCTGCTTCCAAACCCTCTCAAGCCCTCAGGGATGATGCCTCTCTCTCTCCTGCTTGCTGTGTTCATGTCTGTGAGCACAGAGGGCATCACCAGCTGGGGCTTCTCCCTTTGCAGAATGGGGGGTGAAGAAAAATCACTTGTTCTGTCCTGTCACCTCCCTGAACACTCCTGACCTGAGCAGGACCAGCCTCGTGCACCCCAGGCATCATTTTGAGCTGGGACATTCAGCTGGGAGGAAATGTGGCAGGAAAGAGTCTGGGAATCTTCACGAGATCCAAATCTGCCCCTCCAGCTCCCATCTACCTGGTACTAAAGAAGATGCAGAGTTACTTTTTTCTTGCCATATCTGAATGCTATTATCTTTTATTTTGTTTTCTTCTCCTTCCTCCCCCATCAGCACCTGAATTTCTGGAGCAGATCTAAGAAAGTTGAGAGAGGCAGCTGTGGGTGGGAGTGTGGGTGTGATATATGCACACCACGAAGGTGAGCAGGTAGATAAAAAATTGTATAAATAAAACACTGACAGCCTCCTTTGGTTGCCTCCTTCATCACTGCATTTTACAACTTGTGGAGATTATTTTGCAGAATGTTTGACATCAGTTTGATACATGTTGTTCCCATGGCAACAGGCCTTTCTCACACTTTTTGTTTTGCTGTGGTTATTTCTCAGAATATCTCATTCTTCATTATTTTGGGATTTTGGTCAGGCCAACCCTGCCAGAGTTGAAAAGCATTGGGACAACACTGTCAGGCACAGGGTGGGATTTTTGGGGTAGTCTTGCGAAGGGCCAGGATTTGGACTGGGTGATCCTTGTGGATATTTTGTGGTTCTGTGATTGTGCTGCCTTTCATCTGCCATGGATGGAAGGCAGAAGGAATGACTCATTTCCACCAGGAATCTGGAGTTCTGCTCCCCAGTCAGGGCAGGGGCATTGCTGCTCTGGTTTTTAATATTCATTTTCTCCTTAAATGATATCCCCATATCCCACCCTCTCACACTTCATGTCATTATTAACAATAAATCCTGCTCTCGAGCCTCAGTGCAGACTGCACAGGGCTGTGGGGTGGGGATGAGGGAGTTTATTTCATGACCCCTAATATTTTTAATAAACAATAGGGTCTCTCTGCTTCCCCTTTCTGCCTCTGATGGCATTCCACCCATCAGAAGGAAAAATGCAGCCACAGGACTCCTTTTTTGTGAGGAGACAAAAACACAACTCAACAATGCTTGGGCATTGCATCCACCAGCAGGAACCTCCACCACAACACCAGAACTAAGGAAAAACTTTTTTTGTTTTGCTTAATGACCTAAATATGAATTTGTGGGCCATCCTTCCCAAACTGCCATGGCACAGGGATGTCACCAAATGGGCAGGCTGGGGATGCCAAGGGACCCATCTGAGGCATGTGAAGGGGCTGATAGCAGCAGGGCAGGAAATGGTGATGGTGTCCCCCAGGGAATAAACACAGAGAGGGTCAGGAAAGGTTTGATAGCAGTGAAAGCTGCCTGGCTGCACAGCCAGCTCCCAGAGGAAGTTCTCTTGGAGGGTCTCCAAACTCTTGCATGGGGGTGCACAAGCTGCATGAGAACACACGTTGGGTAATGCTGGTATTGATGGTGGTTTTCATGATGGTGCTGAACAAACCAGGGCAGGGAGATCATGAATAGAAACTTCTGCATGGACATAAGGGATGTGAAGAGCCATAACTGGGCTGGACAGGAATCAGTAATAAAACTCTCCTTCCCTCATGCTTTACCAGCCTTATGAATGCTCTTTGGGACATTCACCCCAAAGGGATCAAGTCACATCCTTTCCTCCCAAAAAAAAAACCAGGTTAAAGAGGTCTGGTGGGGTTTGGAGAGCTGACTCCTGGCCTGTGTGGAATGTCCTTCAGAAGCCTTGGGAACCTGCCAGCAGTATCCAGGTTTGCAGGGAGGGATGGCTGAATGCCTCTGGCACTGATCCTTTTTGGCTAACAACCCAAAAATGCTTGTAGGGTCTGGGTGAAATATTTATGAAGAAAAAAGAAAAGCACCAAGAGTGGGAGCAACAGCCTTGCTGCAGTGACTCCTTCTTGGGGAGCTGGAAACCTCTTTAGAAACTGCTATGATGTTATAGAATCATAGAACTGTTTGGGATGGAAAACCTTCTAAGATTATTGAGTTCAACCATTCCCCCAGCACTGCCAAGGCCAGCACTGCCCCATGTCCCCAAGTGCCACATCCACACAGCTTTTAAATCCCTCCAGGGATAGGGATTCCAGCACTGCCCTGGGCAGCTGTGCCAATCTTTGATAATTTTGTCTGTGAAGAAATTTTGCCTAATATCCAATTTAAACCTCCTGTGGCACAACTTGAGGCTGTTTCCTCTTGTTTTATCACTTGTTACCAGGAGGAAAAGACTTCCCCCACCTGGGGACTTATTAAACCTTTATCCCCAAACTCCAGTCCCTCAAATTTGTCCAGAAGGTTCCCTGCAGCTGCAGTGTGGGCAGGGAGTAGAGGCACCAGAAAAAGGTTATTAGCAGAAATAACTAAGAAATAAAAGCAGAACTCCTGTGCATAGTAAGTTGAGCACTTTTGCAAGTTCACTGCTCGCCTTATAATTTCCTTAGTATTTGTTGGAAGTGACAAAATCAGCTGCTTTTTTTTCAAACTGAGAATGAGGATTTCTATGCAATTTTTGAAAGCTCACAGGACAGTCATTAGACAAGAAAAAAAAAGTCTTTCACTAATCTCAAGCAAAAACACCTTTCCTGACAGTCTCAGCTGACTTAGTGTGTCTTCCTGGTCCTGTCCCATCATGAAGTTTCCCCTTGAAAAGGTGGAAATGCCCTTTTATTTTTGGAATAACTTTGCACAGGAAGGGATACAGTTAAGAAGCAGTTAAGCAAGGATGCAATGGGACAGGAGCTCCATATTGAGCAATTTGATTTTTTTTTTCTTATTTCCCTCCAGTTCCAGGTATTTTCATTATGTGTGGCAAAAAATGGCTCAGAATTTGGTATATTGTCTGGCTTTTTTTTCTTTTTTTTTTTTTTTTTCTTTTTTTTTTTTTTCACAGAAGAATGGGAAAGATGAACTTTGAGAGCTTCAACTAGCTCAATTTGAACCTTTCAGTATCCAAACATTTAATGGCTTTTCTTAGCACAAGAAATTTAATTGGTGTCCTTATATCTTCCCAAAATGAAGAGTTTGTCAAAAGAGAAACTTGACACAAGACCTGCTCTGTGAAAGCTGCTCTTTCATGTCCCCAGGGCTTCCTTCAAATTCATCCTGGCACTGACAGGGTCCTGTTAATGATGGGTATGTCCAGCCCTCAAACATCATTTATTCTTGCATTTACCCAGTCCTGTGAGGTAGAGCAAGGACTGGAACAAAGGTGTCACTGATTGTCACAACTGAGCACTACACACACCAAGGACAAAGCCTCTGGCTCCCAAAAGTACCTGGCTAAACTTTGCCTTTGCCTTTTTTGAGGCAATTAAGAGGCCACAGAAAAGGTTTTATTACCACAGAAAACCTTCAACAATTTAGATTCTGCTTCTCAGTCTAGCTGGGGATGTGATGGGGGAACTCCATGAAACCACATCAAGATTAAATGGATTCACAGAGGGGCTCTTGCTGCCCCAGAGGGGATTATATCACATTTAGAGGCTGCCAGCACTGACTGGAGCCAAGAGCAGCAGCCACATTCCCTCTCTTTCAACCACATCCAAGAGCAAGGCACTTGCCCCCTTTTGCAGGCAGTTTTGGGGTTTGGAGTTCTCCCCTGTCTAGGAATGTCTTCCTTAATCTAGAACTTTCCATTTCTATCTCAAACACTCACAAACAGTGTCCAGGACAATGAAAAAAAATATACTGGGACATCTTTGTGATCCATCCATCAGAACAGGATATCAGCCATGGGACACTGAAAAGAAGAGAAAGAGAAATGAGCCCTGAGAACCTTTGACAGAGCTAAAAACAACAAAAAATATCAATTTTATTTTTCAGTCCTTTCTTTGAGAACTGCACATTGTCTGTGATGAGCAGCTAGTTCTGGTGAACATGGGAGGATGGGAACACTTTAGGAGAAAAACAGCCAGGAGGAAAAAAGAATAAATCAAAAAGCAACTTGTTAATACATCCAGATTTATGGATAGAGGATGCTGAGCAGGAGTTCCTTTCAGTCTCTTCCTACCTGTGATTTATCAGTCTTGCTCTCAGCAAGTTTCTCCCATAACCCAGCATGATTTAACTGGGAAACCTCCTCCAAGTGTGCATTTACTGGAAGAGCTATACAGCCACATGGGAAAGAGCTGTTTTGCACCTGCCACAGAATGCCTGGAGTGGGAAGAGACCCTGCACACTCATTTTCTGTGCAGTTAAACAGAGATATCTCTGATCCAAGTGGACAGAATCAGTTCAGCTGTGCAATGCAGTGTCACCAGCAAGCTCATCTTAGAGCAGTGATGTGTCTGCCCCCTCTCCTAATTCCTGTTCTCATTACATCATAAGATTTACAGAAATCATCTGTGATCCTTTCCTTTCCGGTGAAAAAGGCAAGTATTTACTTTTCTCAGGTCTTGATCTTCATTTGGGGGGGTTGGAGCAAAGGGATTAGAACTGACACACTATGTCAAGATATTAGAAAAGAAAATGGCTTTAGCTGCCCCCCAGGAAAGTATTGGCCTTTTATCAGGGCAAAGAATATCAGCAGCTCATTAGGACAGATGCAACCCAGGCTTTTGCCAACCCATCACATGGATCTGAGAATAACTTCAGCCCATGAAGTACAAGTAGGTGTGATTTATTACAGGTTTTTGTCTTCCTTTGAAGACAGCACTGATCAGAAATTAATAACAGTGGTGGGAGTCTGGAGAGGAGGAAAGAGGAGTTTCCACAGACTAATCAAACTGAGATCAGGTTGTGTCTGTGATCTTGCATGCAGTGGATGTGCTGTGTGACTTTAAATCTCCTCCTACTCGTGTGCCATCTGTCCCTGTTTGGAAATCCCTCATTTGCAGGAACTTTGGTAGGTTCATAGTGAGATGGCTCAGGTTTAAAGATCAGAAATGGCAATGTCTGTGCCATTTCTGACTTGGCTTCTACCAAAATGAACTTATTTGTCTGAATTATATGTACAGCCAAGTATAAATAGATCCTGTCTAGACAGACAATGCAATAGAGAAGTGAAATAAAAGGTTTTAACTGTACCAGGCTCCTGATTTTAGCAAACCAATTCAGGCTGAATTGGGCTGTCAAGAATGGAAAGTGGAAACAGCTCACTATGAATGTGTCAGATAAGTTTCTGTTCCTTGAATTAAAAGAATCTAGAAGATTAGACCCAAAATGAAGAGAGACCACAAAACCAATGCAGTAGCCAAGGTGAAAACCCCTCTGAGTGACTGATTCTGTGCCCAATCCCCCTGTCAGGTCATCTTGTAGCACCACAACACAATGAGCACAGTGAAGAAATAGCATTGCAATGTCTCTGCTGGCTTAAATTACAGAGTTTTAGATTTTAGGCAGTTGAAGGAGGAGGTGAACTATCAACAGTGTGGAGTTCAAACACAGGCAGGTTTCCTTTGTCCAGCCTGGATCATCTTTCCAGGCTGTTCCAGAGCAGACATAACTAAGTCAGGACAGAAAAGTGCAATAACATCAACAATCCTGGTGTCACTGAGCCCTTAAATACAATAATTCAGACAGTGGCATCAAGCTTGCACCTTATTCTGATTTATCATCCCTGCTTTCCCAAGGAGAAATTATACCTCCAAGTGACTTTATTCCACTCCTGTGGTGTATTTTTTGAATAAAAATGTGCACAAACATCAGCATATTCCTCTGTTTGCCTGGTTGAGTGACAAATTTCCTCCAGGGATTTGAAAGGGCTGCACTAGAGGGGTCAGTATCACCCACAACAGGCTTGAGTGGCAGAAAACTGTTCCATCCATGGCCAATATGATGCCCTGACATCCCATCAGAGGATTTTCAGATGGGTTGCAGTACAGAATCATAAAATCACAGAATATCCTGAGTTGAAAGAGACCCACAAGGATCATGGAGCTCAGCTCCTGGCCCTGCAGTGGACACCCCAAAAATTACAGCATGTGCCTGAGAATGTTGTCAGATGCTTCTTGAACTCATCACATTGAATGCAAACTTAACTGGAGAAATGGATAGTTTTTACTCAAGTCCAATATTTTGATTTCAGTGAAAATACTGAAAAAACTGTAGAAGACTTTTTAAAAAGCAGCAAGAGGTGGCCTTTAGATTACAACTTTTATCAAGACATTTAAAATCTTTGCCTTCAGCTTCACTCTTCAGGGGGTTAAGGGTTGACTTGGTCACATTTCTGTATCTCTACAGAAATATCCTTCTGGGAAGATACAGATTTTCCATGTAAGAGAAAAAGGCATTGTAATAGGTTAAGGTCAGTCTAGAGTGAACTTCTGGAGAAATTCAGACCAGAAATAAAGGAGAGATGTTTTAATAGTAAGAGAAATTAATAACTGAAACAACTTCCCCAGAGATTTCTTGATTCTTTGTGACTTGTGTTTTTTTTTAAATCCTAAGGAACAGTGTTTTTTTTTAAAGCATGGATTCACTCAAAGGGAAACTGCAGGCATTTTGTCACCCATCTCAGGTAAAGATCAGGGTGTTTGGCTTGGATAAAGATGCAGATTTTAAAACAGAGGGTCTTGGCAAGCCAGAATTGCAGTGGGTACCCCAGGAATCAGCACATGCAGATGTTGGCACGGCTCTTGTCTGATGTCACAGATGTTTTGCTCCCTTGTGCCTAATCTTGAGTTCATGCAGGCCTGGACTGGAGTTTTCTTGTATAGACAAGAATGTGAAACCAACTTTGTGTTGCCTTTCAAATGTGTAAGAGCAGATTTCTCTTTTGGAAGGAAGAAACAGCAATTAACCCAAATAAATGAGATTTAGTTTAGAGGCAAGGAATAGCAAAAGAGCCAACAGAGGCAAGGAAGGTTAATTTCCTGATAGCTTTAAGTGCAAATAACAAATTTTTAAAATGTGCTGGATTTTCATAAGACACAGAAAGAAAAAGAATCTCCATTTTCTGCTTCAGCTTTTAGCCTGGGCAGCCAGGAGTAGTAAAATCCCTTTCTGCTGTGGCCCCAGAGTGCAGATTGCAGGGTGTTGTGCAGATAAGGATGAGTCACTCATCAGCCAGAGCGTAGGATCCTGAGTGCACAAACAACTGAGAGTCCCACAAGACCTCCTGGAGATGGAGATTTTAAAAATCAGTTTATTTCCATGTAAAGTATCCTCAGACTGTAAAAATAGTGCTATACCTGGTCTCAGTGGAGCTTCTCAGAAACCCAAGTGGGCTAACTAACGTCATCTCAAAGTGATTTACTCATAAAGTTTTTTACCCTGATGGTGAAATTGCTTTGAACTTGTAAAGTAATTAGGAGATGTGGGGTGGGAACTCCACCACCACAGTCAGCATTGCTCCATTTGGCTGTGGGAATTGTTGTTACTTTTTAAAAAGAGCAAATGCTTTACATATTTGCATGGTTGTCATAACATTGTAGGAGGTCAGAAAGTGGTTGGTGTGGGGGACAAGCTGAATCTGGGTATTCAAGAAATCTCCCATCAAGAAAAATTTTAAATTATTCTGGAATCTTACTTATGGCAATGAACCTGAACAAAAGCAGCAGTGATTATTATTCTGTTCAGCAAGATGAAGCTTACTGGTGAAATAATTTAAGATTCCAACAATCAGCTAGAGTGGTGTCTCCAAGGAACAAGTAAGAGTTTTACAATTGATTTTACACAGCAAAATATGTGGGATTTTGAAATTAATACAGGGAATTGTTTGACAGAAATAGCTGAGGAGAACTTGTGTTCTGCAAGGCTGCTTCCCAAAACAATTATGGAAATTTGCAGCATCATCTGGAATGAGCAAAGTGCTTGATGCTGGAGGTATTTGAGATGTCTTCCCAAGCCCATAAATCTTTTTTAACCCAAATGGCAACAGCAGTGGCCCCACTGCCTGAACTTGGATGATGTTTGCAGCAGTGTTGAACCCCAAAGACATCAGAGAAAGGTTGAAAGCCTCAGTCAAGTCAAGGATAACCAAAATTCTACAGCACTGAAAGAATGACATGGATTTAACCCACCTGAGCACTTCAAAATAAAAAGCTGGTTTTGGTAGTGTCTATTTTTGAGGGAGCTAAAATTTCTGTTATTGCACAGCACCTTGTGTTTAAAGGTTGAACAAGAAACAGGACAAGATGATGGATGAAATACTGAAGGTTTGGAAATCCTTCAGAAATTCTGACTCCCATGGAGGCAGGATTTTACCTCTGGTATCTTTGACAAAAATCTGATTTTATCATGAAAATCTCTAGCAAACATTTTACCAAGCCAACAATACCCTTTTAATGTCTGATTTTGAGGCATTGTTTTACTAAAAAAACCTGTGTCTTCCACCTGAATACTCAAGTGCAGAGGTCTTCAGGGTCTTTTCTACTTCCCCCACAAACCTGGTGATTCACCAAGCAGGGCCTTTTAGGGATGGCAGGATTGAGATGGGAGATTTGTTCACTTCAAGAAAATGCTCTTTTCCCTCTGCTTACAGGAGAAACATTTTCCTTCTGCTTGGTGGTTGAGCACTAAGACATATTTTGTATTCATGTTGCATCAATGGGAACTATTGAAGTGTGGCAGGTTGTTTTTAGGAAGGCTGAGTGGTTAATTTTAGAATTGTCTGTCTAAAAATACACCAGTGTATTTGAGACACCACAAAATCTTGGCAGGGCTCATAAACAGAACATTTAACCCTCGAGACCCTCTTCCTAAAATTAAAAAGCTCTGCAGAAAAGCTGCCCTGGCTGTGAGATATTGGTGGCTGAAGCCCCCACTCCCCATCCCCCTGGATGCTGAGGGGAAGGAGGGAGACAATTTGGGAGTGAAGATGTCAATTCATTTGCTGCACCTGAATTCAGACCATGATTCCACCAGAAGGTTCTGAAGGGCTCCTGCAGACCCCTGCAGTGGTTTCTGTGTTGTATAAAAGCCATTTCCTCCATTGCCTTCCCATCTCCAGAGCTGCCAGGGCTTTACTGACTTTATTCCCCTCCTGTGACACCCAGACACATTTGTGCTCACCTTTCCATCCCTGCCAGTGTTTCTTGTGCAGGTGGAAGGATTCCTTTGGGTCTTTCCTGGGAGGTGCTTCTCCTTCTCCCAGGCTCTCCCATCCTGCAGATCTCAGTCTCCAGAAGGGCTGTGCTGCTGGAAAAGCCATTTTTACAACCCCACAACAGGACTGCATTCATCTTCTTTTGGATAATCATGAGCTGTGGGCTCATTTGCAGCCCTGGATGCAGTCCAGGTTTGATGAACTCCCACCCCTTTGATGCTGAATGGTTCCCTCAGGAGTTCATGTTCCCACTTAACCACAGTGCCTGCATTTTTGTGCTGTCACAGGATGCTCCTGCAGCCAGACAGCTTTGCTTTGCCTCAGCACTGTGTGTGCAGCAACTCAGAGGGATTTTGGGGCAGAGAAAATCTGATTTTTCTTTCCTCAGCCCCTCTCTCCCCCTCTGAGAGGATGAGACCTCCTTATCTGAATGTTTTAAACAGGAAAAGTTTCCAACAGGTTGCTTTGCAGTGACAGAGAAGTGGTTCATTGGTGGCTTAGCATACAACAAAACTCACACCAATTTTTTGTTCTTGAACTCAGCATTGCAGAAGAAATATTCAAAGGTACAGAGAGGAAAAGGATTTATCCCAGTTTACCATTCCTACACCTTGGAAATTGGATCTCACCAGCTTTCAGGAAGCAGTGAGGAAATTGAATGAGAAGGGAATTTAGTTGACATTTGTGAGGCCATTTTAATAGAGCTGGAAACAACCTGCCAAAAGAAAACTGGGAATGAGAGAGCTGGGGATGTGATACTCCACAGAGATCAGTGATTATCTTATCTCTGACAGAAAGTATTGAACAGAATATCCATGGATGAGGGATTCCCAGTTATTTTTCAGATGTGCAGTAATTGATCATCAATCTTGTAATTATTTTACATGGGGAAAATTACATGCCTGGCCCCTCTCAGCATTACACCTGCCACGACCTCTTAGGAGTTCTGGGGTCTGACTCCAGAGCTGCTTCATCTAAACCAGAAATATTCAAAAACAGAACTGAGTCATGTCAGACCTCTATATTTGATGGATTTGACTTCAGCTTTAGTGTTCTCTGCTCCTGGGACAGACTCAGCCTCATATTTTCCCCTCTAGTCTGCTGATGAAATTTTAAGTTTAGAAGAAAATAATTAAAAAACACAGAGTAGAGGCTCTGTATGAATCAGAAGACAATTCCAGGACTGGAGAGAGCTCCTGCTAGCACAAGATCTGTATCTCTAAGGCAACAGTGAGATGCAGAGGTCACATGCAGAAGCTTTTTGTGAGAATTTGAGTGGGTTCTTCCTTCAGAGTGGACATAAAGCAGAATTTCCCTCTTCCATGTAGTCACATAATTAAAATGCATAAGAGATCATAATATACATGAGATAGCTCTCCTTCCAGAAAATCTTATTAAACTTGGCTTATAGGGTTGAGAACTGTAGGAGTGTCTGTCAGTGTTATTTTCCTATTTTCCTCCACAATTGAACTTCCACAAGTCTTTTTTTAGTATCTAATCCAGGCTCAAAAAGCTGATAACCCAGAGGCATTAATTCCAGAGACATGCAGTATCAGTGGATACACTTATTTTATTTTCCTTAACACAGCTTCAGCTTCCCATTTTTTTGTTTGTTTTCCCAGTTGGCTGTTCCATTTGTATACATATATATGTGTATATATATATATATATATATATATATATATTTAATATATGTATATATATATATATTTTATTTTTTTTACATATATATATGTAAAAATCCCACCAAAACACAAAAATCTCTGTATTATCTCTTAATTTTCACAAGTTTCATGCTTCTATTACATCTCTGAGTTAGAGAACACAGCCAAGGACTAGAAGATTTTTGTCCCAGGGCAGCTTGAGTTCATAGAATCATAAAAGCTGGAAAAGACCTTCAAGATCATCAAGTCCAACTATCAACCCAGCACCATGACCATTACATAATGTCCTCAAATGCCACATCCACACAGGTTTTGGAGGCTTTCAGGGATGGCCACCCCAGTGCTGCCACCAGCCAGGGGCCATTGGCCTTTTTGGCCATCTGGGCCCACCTGGGCTCTTATCCAACCACACAAAATGTTTTAAGGACATTCCCAAGACTGTTGCATGGTTGTTACTAGGACTCTCTTGAGAAGATTGTGAGAAACCCACTGGGATGCAAAATCATCAGGATGCAGCAGCATCTCTAGAAATGGGCAGGGTGAGAACATCATCATTCCTGTGTTAATGCCAGAGCTGTAAAAATGTGCCATCAATCTGCTGAAGAAACAGAGAAGATTAAAACAAAAACAGTAAAATAGTGTTTGCTATGAAGCACAGCAGGAGAATGGGAGGCTGAAAGTCTTACCATGCAATTATAGACTCAGAGATAATTTTAAGCCAGGAAGGGGGTGTACACTCAGCTCTATTAATGTGCAAATAAAGCCTTGTACAGAAGCATTTTTGGCCATAAATGAAGAGCCATTAGTGGACCTGCAGATACAAATTTTCCTTGTATGTTCAAGGACAAAGAGGCAAGTGGGACTTGTGGATAATGAAGTGCTGAAAGGGGTGTGGGGGGCAGAAGGCTCAGGAAGGAGGAGATGCAGGGAGAAACATGGATATTTTCTCTTGAGCTTTTGCCTTGGGTTGCAATTCAGGATGTGCCAGCAATGTGTGTTCTGTCCCATCTGCTGACCCGGCTGGGGCAGTGTCCCTGATCTCCTGGCACATATTCTCTGCTAATGGGCCATCTTTAAACCAGCTGGGCAATCATCTGTATCTTCCCACAGCCCATCCTCCCTCCAGGAGATATCTCCTGTTCATGGCCACTGAGTCCCAGGGCATGGCTGATAAAATTCCATCATCCCACTGGGAGATGCTCCAGCCAGGGCAGGAGCCAAGCCTTTCCTACCCAGAGAAAAACTGAGATTTGGAACACCAGAGCAGCCTTTCCACTGGATTCCAGAGGAAATCCAGACCCTTCCACATCATCCCTGGAGCTTCAGAGGAAACTGCACCTTCTCCAGGAGCACTGCTCCAGCTGAGCCACATCTGCCCCTGCAGGAGGATGCAGCACCATGGAATGGGACTGTGCCACCACCCTGACTGACTGACTGTGCCAGCTTGGATTCTGACTCTGGCAGGGTTGGGATTGTTCTGTGTAATACTGCATTTCTATTTTAATTTTCCTAGTGAAGAACTGTTATTCCTATTCTCATATCTTTGCCTGAGAGCCCCTTAATTTCAAAATTACAATAATAATTTGGGGGGAGGGGGTTTACATTCTCCATTTCAAAGAGAAGCTCCTGCATTTATTGGCAGACACTTGTCCTCCAAACCAGGACAGCTTTCACCTTTGCTTTCCCCTCTGCCTTTCCAGCTACCTTCTCTCTTCCATCACACTCTGCTCAGTTTTTGTATCTCTGTAAGGTCTGGGAGAAAGATATTGCAAAGAAAGTAGGATTAGACTGGATATTAGGAAGAATTTATTTACTGTGAGGGTTGTGAGGCACAGATTGCCCAGAGAAGTTTTGGATTCCCCATCCCTGGAAGTGTCCAAGGCTGGGCTGGAGGGGGCTTGGAACAACCTGGGCTAGTGAAAGGTGTCCCTGCCCATGGCAGGGGGGTGTAGGCTGATGTTCTTTAAGGTCCTTTCCAGCCCAGACCTTTCCATAATTCTGTGATCTCATCTCTACAGGAAGGACACGCCATGGTGGAAACCAACCCATCAGTCCCTGCTTTGAGATAAAGCAAGGCTTGAATTTTTGGTTGGCTTGACCATAGAGATTAAAGGATGTATTAATGTGGACATCAGACTCATTATCTCAGTTCTTGTGTTCTTTAATCATCTGAACAAGGAGACTCTTGATGTTTTGTAGAAATATCACTCTTTTCCTGTTAGGACACAGTAATATTGAAAATCATCCCTGTGGGCAACACTGCTACAGTGAACTGTAAAAACCCAGACATTGTTTTCAGATGGAAAGGGCAAGGATTTTTATTACTGCCTACAGATCATGTCTCCCTAGATTTTTTAAAAAGAAAATAACCACGACATGCAATACATTTCTCTATAAACCAGGAAGAAAGAACACTTTATCTGGGAATAGGATGTGCAGGGAAGCAGTCATCCAAGTGGATGACTGTGGAACCTGTACTCTCAACAAACACATGTGTCCTTTAAATGTCGTGCTTCTCTCCCTTTTGCACTCAGTCCCTTCACACTCAAAGATTTTTGTGTTTAAGGTCATGAGTCACCTGTTGCAGATCAAAGGCAGGAGGAGGAATTTCACAGCTTTAAGGAACTAAATCAGAGCGACATCAGGTTGTCCTGGGAAACCAACTTGCCTTGATATAAAGATTTAAGAAGTGACCTTGTTATGTCCTGTGGTAAACTGGCATCATGTTTTGTGACTTTGGAAGGCAAAAATGAGTGTTTTGATCTTCCATGTGAATTTGCTCAGCTTTTCTGGCAGATTTCCAACCCTGCTGTGAATCTTTCCGATTAATGGAAGTGTGCAGTCGGATCAGAAATCTGTTCTCAGATGGCCAAAGATCTGGCATCAGGGAGGCTTCCAGCTTTTTTTTCTGGATCAATTAAATTGAACTTCTATACTGTCTCACATCCATGAACTCAAATGACATTTGAACAGTTAGAGAAATGCAGAGAAAATTACACAATAGCTATTGTAGCACATTCAATCTTATCTAGAACACAACTTTCACCATCACTATTTTCCCCAAGCTGGGGAAATTCTAATTTCTAACCCAGCATCTTGACAATCCAAAGGTGATCTGTCACTGTATCCTCACTGCTATTCCCAATTTTATGTACAGCACAGGCATAAAGGAAATGTATCTCCAAGTTAGGCATTAATACCTTTTGAAATGAGACACACAGAGCCCTTATGAGGTTGCACAGAATCTTATCAATTCTGCTGTTCAGTGTTGCATAAAATATTAGCAGTTCTGCTATGCAGTTTTTCTGTAATATATGCTGTATATTGCTGTAGAAAATCAAGAGGAAACTAGTAATTTTTTCTGGTTCTTGCTCTGAGATATGATTGCCTCCTGTTTCTGTTTTTAGAAAGGTAAAATTTAGTCTGAAAGCCAAAACCACAGCTCAATAATACATAAGATGTCTCCTGCCTTGTCTTCCACCACTGCAGGCTTATAATTTGAAATATTCCCCTATTCCCTGATCTCACCTGCTTTGGAGAGAAGTCACTTTTCACCAATAACTCCAGCACCAAGTGACCTCAGGGCAGAAAACAGCCTGCAGAGCTGTTGGTACCATGCAGAGCTGTTGGTACAACCTTGGCTGTGCTTAGGGCAAAGAGCAATCTGGCAATTCACTGTGAAAATGGGTCCTAAACCCAGACATTAATGTAACTGCTCCATAAAGAATTGCTTCATTCAAAATTCCCCCCTGCACCCTCTCCATACCCTTCAGCCCAGGGGGATAACAGGAGCTCTGGCACTTCTTTTCTGGTTGACATAATGGAAGATAATTCTGAACTCACCTCTGCTTTCAGAGCAAAGTCTTTTCACTGCTATTTGTGATCTCTCTAGAATGAAAAATGCAGAAGAAGATGGTGCATTTTTTTTAGGAGTTAGACTTTGAAGGACTTAAAACCAAATGGCATCTCTCTTCTTACAGCTAAATGCAAAAGAAAGCCCATAATGGTGTGGAAAAGTTAAATAAACACCCAAAGCTGACAATTATGGGTTTGTAGAAATTTATTTCCATTCCTGCACAGAGTGGAGGTAAAATAAAGACTTTTGCTTTTTAACAAAACTATTTCCATGATGTCATTTGAAAGACTGAGAGTCACAGATCAGATTTCTGACTTCAAGACTTTTAAATATGCTCAAGAAGTTTCCAGTCAGTCCAACATTGGGGCCATGTTCTGGAGCAAGGAAACTGGGTGCCAATCCCTCTGTTAAAACTTCTGTGAGTAAAGAAAGAATATAAATGGGAAGCTCTTAATTCCTCTGACACTTAAACTGATTATTTTTCCACAGAACAGTTGACTCCAATGCACAAGCTGGAAAGTTTCCCACCTTGCCCTCCCAGAGATCAGGACAGCACATCACCAGGTGAGAACAAAAGATGAGCTCTCAGAAAAATGAATTGCCATGATTTTATCCACGGCTATTTCCTGATAAGGTGGATATTTTTGTTCTAGAGCCATGACTAAGGTAAAATTACTTTGAAACTCTGGTCTTTCTCAAAGACCTTTATAAAGAAGGTCCCTTTCAACCCAAACTATTCTATGATTCTATGATTCCATGGTTCCATTATTCTGTTTTTATGATTCTATGATTCTATGACAAGTGGTCATTGTTAATTTTCTATACACAAATGCATTTCACTATGGCACATAAATAATTTTTAACCCATTACTTTCCTCAGTTGCAGAATAAATACTTAAAGCAGTTGGCTGATTGTAAATACAAAGCAAATCTCAAGCAATAATCAGTAAACCTTCAATTCTGCTTAATTTCTTTTCCCCCAGGAAAACCCAGGCTGCCAGTTTAGAGATTCCTGTATGAAGGAGAATGTAATTGCTTTTGGTGTGTGGTTGTGCTAGTGATGCAATATGCTCAGAGAGAAAAACTAAATATATATTATCACATTGGAGCTTTTCTAGCTTCAGCTTCCCATTAATTACCACTTTTTGGCATAGCAGATGCTCAGAAAATTAAAGCTTGATTCACATCTGTGTGTGAGGGAATCCAGAGCCAGCAAATCCTAGCACTCACATGATAAAAGAGAATTAAAGTTTATTTTCCAGCCTCAGTCACATGACCTTGGTCAGATTTACAAAGGTTAATTTGATCTGTCACACACATCTCTTGATGATGTTGTTGTTCTTCCACTTCCAAAAGCTTGGAAAGGGAATTCCATCTTCTTAATGTTTTTATTAAGACAAAACACTGCAAATGGATAATCTTTATCTGTCAGTGAACTGAGTATTTATTTGGACAGGTCTCACTTTTTGATAGGTTTGTGAGAAGTTTCCAAGGAAAATGCCCTGGTTTTAGTGCTAACAATAATTCATGTTTTCATCTCCTGTCTTCTTTGAAATGCACTGCAGAAACCTCTGTCAAGGATTAAGACTTCAATAAACTGAAAGTGGAACCTGAAATCTCTCAAACCAACACAAGGGCCATGTGCACATTTAGTTTTTATGGTAGGGGCCAACAGAAGAGCCAAGAGGGGCTGAAAATCCAGGAAATGACTGCATGTATCTTATCCTAAGCTGACTTCACACCTCTTTTTATCCAACTACTCCATGGGGAGCAAGGCATCCTTCAAAATTATCTTCAAGGAAAACCCTGGATGTCTCCTTCTCCCCTCCCCCTGCAATCTTTAAAGATATTTAACCCAAAGTCTTTTTTTTCCCTAATCATTGCAGCTCCAGCAGCCCCAGGAGCATTGAGCAATGTGGAAATGGCACCCAGGGAATCATGTCAAGCCAAGACACTCCATGGTTTCCCCATAAGTTCTTCCCATTATCTGGGGGTTGTTCTCATGCTGTACAAGCAGGAAACTTGAAGCCACATCTGCTTTGCTGACCTTGTCTGAGGAGTGGACATTGTTTGCATGTTCTCTGATTTGGAACACTCTGTGTAGCTCCTGCACTGAACTGGGAAGGAAACATTTTTCCCCATTTCCTGTGTCCTCTGTGAACTTTTCCGTTGTGAAATATGTGCTGTATTGTTGGTTTTGTTGTTTTGTTGGGTTTTTTTTCCCTCCCCTCCCAAAAAAAATCTATATTTTCCATCTGATACTCTCATTTAAAATTCATTCACAGGAACTCTGTGGTTTTTCAGCTGGTATGGGAACTTTAATTAAAAAGAAATCCCAATTCAACAGATGATGGAAAGGGAGAAGAATTTGGGAACAGCCATAATCACTGTTCATTGGATAACATATCATTTGTGCCATTAAAGTACTTCCTGCAAAAGGCTGTAGTTGTCTTACTTTGAAACAAGCTGATGGCTGTAGGAAACCTAAAAGCAAAATATCTTCTTTTTTTTTAAAGCAGAGCAGGTTCTAAGTGACAAATGCACACCTCCAGCCTGTCACATTTCTAACACTCAGATGCTGTTGTGCCAGCAAGTTAGACACACACTTGCTAAAAGGCAAGCCTACCACGAGAAAATTGTCATTTAAATAGAGGAAGCAGACAAAAATTGAGTGAGCTCAGCCATTTCTTCCAGTTTTACAAAAGCCTCACTCCAGAAGGTAAAACCACCAAAAGTTAGCAGCTCTCAAAAGGATTTATCTTGCCTAAATGAAATGTCTTTATGTAAGATTAGATCTGATGGAGTTTTTGAGAGGCCAAATGAGGATGGAGAGAGAGGGAAACACTGCACCTAGCTAAGGATAGCACCAGTCACACCTTGGAGAGCATTTTCCTGCTCAAACCTTAGGTTAGGTGACAATCTTTGACAGAAGGTCAACTTTGAAAGAGGATTAATGGATGGCATGAACACCAAAGAGTCATACCACCTTACTCAGTGTTTCCTGACTCCTCAGCTGGTCCCTTCAGCCTCAAGAAAAACATGGTTTTAAAAGAGATACTCAATGTCTGACAGACTGAGAGTGGGAGGCAGCAGTATATCCATTCCTGGAAGTGTTCCAAGCCAGGTTGGATGGGGCTTGGAGAAACCTGGTCTGGTGGAAGGTGTCCCTGCCCATGAGATGATTCATAAGGTCCCTTCCAATCCTGGCCATTCTGTGATTCTCTCATTCTGCCATTCTCTGCTTCTGTGATTCTCTGATTCTCTGTGTCTTAAACTCTTCTCTTGCCACAGATTTGGTGCGTGGCTCTCACCCACCAAGATCTTTACTATCTAGGCCACCTCTCTCAGCATTAAGTATATTTTAGCCTTTGAAAGAACAAAACAGGCTCCATCTGCTCTCTTGGGATGCAGCAGAGAGAGGAGAGAATTGCTGCTGCCTTTCAAACATTTCCTGGGAAGCCAAAATTCTTCCTGATTCCCTCTGAGGAGGTTCAAACTCCCCTACAAGGCTCCACTAATGGCTTTGGCAGCAGGCAGCCTACGTGTTGGGGAGGCAGGGGAGAGCATTCTTTGTCCATTGTGCTGAACTGAGTCTTTATGCAGCAGATCTGGGATTAAATCTCCTCTGGATCAAAGCAGGGTGGCAGGAAGGCCATCTGCAAGCCAAAGGAATTGGGCTGTCTCCTGAGATGTGGAAGTTGGTTTCCAGTTCCTGTTCCAAGAGCTATTTATACCATTTTATCTGGTAACTTTTACAGGACTGATTATGAGATTATGATTACACAGTGTCCTTCCTCTGCTGCACAAATAGGTAGGAAAGCCTGGAGCTCAGATATCAACCCATCCCTGTTGGAGAGGCAAAAGCTGGAGCCAGCTTGGAGCTCAGACCCCAATCCTGCCTCCATCCAACTGCAAGAATCCTCTTGGTACTGGATTTTCCATCTAGCAACATCTGCTGGAATAAACCCAAGCTGCACTTAGGAGCTGGAAGAAGTCATGTGGACATGAGCTGCAGGAACGAGCTTCTTTCCAAAGTAAACCCCTGTGGAATGAAACTTGAGTTCCCAGCCATGGGAACTTTTACAGAGAACTCTTGTGGAGTGGGAGACATGGAGATGTTGGGATGATGCCTTTGTGAGATGCATCTGCAGTCTCAAGACTGTTGGATACAGCACTTCTCCCTCCTGTTCCAGAACATTCCATTTCCTCTCCGTTTATCACATCAGTGGAAGTTTAACACCCATCAACCAAATGTACCAGAGCAACACTCAACAGAACATCTGCTGATCAAATCATGCTTTCAATGAGTTAATCTCAATACCTGAAGATTTTAAACAGAATTAAACTAAAAAAAAAAAATTAAAAAATTTATGGACATTGTGATTCTGCTTGCTGGGAAAAACCAAATCAAACCAAACCAAACCAAGCCAAACCAAAATAAACCAAACCAAAACCAAACCAAACCAAACCAAACCAAACCAAACCAAACCAAAATAAACCAAACCAAACCAAACCAGTTTCAGGAAAGTTTTATTCACAGGTCTAAAATGTTTGCTAAGGTTTTGTGAGAAGCATGCTCAAAGCCAAGCTTTCAAATGTATTAATTACTGATTTTATTCTGATTTTTGAGTATTGGCTGGGATCCAAGGGAACTTCCACACAAGTGTGTATATTTGGAAGGCACCTCTACCTTTGGGAGACTGGGAAGGGGTCCCAGAGCCACAGGGAAGATCTGGACAATTATTTCCCTTTGAGTTGAAAGGGGAATGGCTGTGGTGCTGTGGAGGAAAACTGAGGTGGGAGAAAACCTCTTATCCTCTGCAGTGGGATGCTTGAAGAGCAAGGACCTGCTCAGGCTGTGTTAAAATTTAAGGAATGAGACCTGGGCATGCACCCAAAGACCCTTTCTATAGGAAAATAAAAGGTTGGAGTGGGGTAGTAGGCTCAGGAGAACAGCAGCTGTCATTCAATAAAAATTTAAGGGCAAAAAAAAAATCTGATTTTCTTACTGATTTTATACAGAGGAGCATAGAGCAGCGAGGCTGGAGACTAAACATAAATTTTATTTCCTGACCAACTGTAGGCAATATCAAGATTGTATTTTATCTTTTGAGCACATAAAGATGATTTTTATCTCAGATGTATTATGAGAATAATACTGGCTGCATGAAACACAGTGTCTAGGGGACTGTTAGCTTACTTATATGGAGATTATGGTTTATCTTCAAATCCTAGTTCTTTGTGTTCTTAAAATTGTAAAGTGGAACATGTCCATCCCTATCACAAATGAAACAGGTCTACATAAACAGCTTTAGATTAAAGGAACCTGTTTAATAGCACTTGTCAGAGTTTGGTCACAAATCAGAATTATTTGTTCCCGTAAAAATTTTATCAATTAACTGCAGAAGGAAAAAAAAAAGTGTTTGAAAGTGTGAGAACTACTAAGTACCACTTCCAGTTGTGAATTTATGCTGAACTCAATGTGAAAGCAGGAAAAAGGCATCTTAGCAGAAAAATGTCCTTGATTTTCACATGTGTGTGTGCAGTTATTTTTCCTTCACCCCAGAATGATGATTGTAGAAGAAATTACAAGTCACAGTTGTACTAAATGCCAAAGAAGAGGAACAGCTTTGCCCTTAAGGGGTCACAGCTGTGACTTATAAAAATAAGTGTGATAAAAGGGGTGGGTTGGGTGGTCTTGGAAGAAGAAGGAGGGATCCAGAAAGCCACAGAGAAGAATGAAGCAAGGAAGAGAGTGGCTGCAGTAAAAAATCTGCTGTAACAATGATGACTCCACATTGAGGATGCACGTGCTTGAAAAGCCAAAAATCACTGGGGAAACAAACAAACAAACAAAAGGACTGGCAGGAGGCCACGGGGATTGTTTACTATGTCCTGTTCTGGGAGGTGTGACAGGCCTGTCCCCTTTCCAAGGGGTTCCTCCACTGCTGGTGCTCAGACTCCCTGCAGACACAGCTTTACCCACAAGGGTTTGTAGAGACTCGGGACAAATGGATTCTTGAGCTTAAGATTTTTGTTAGTTTTTGACTTTATGATGTCCTCCCCAGTGAAAGGAGCATAGTTTTACCAATTAAAGTCAGCTCTGGAAGCCAGGAAGTGGGAAGGACTTCTTGTCCCCATGGCTCTCCCTGCTGAGGTATAACAATGTCAAACATTGCTGTGCTGCTGTGGCTCCCAAGGGCTGACTATTTAAACAGCTGCAGGCTCCTGGGAAAGGCCATCCATAAAACTCATCTGCCACCATCTGACCAGAAATACTCAGAGCTGGCTGCCCACAGCCACTGTGGGGTCTGGATGGGGCTCTGGGCAGCCAGGCCATGTGGAAAGTTCTCAACTCATGGCAGGGGCTTGGAATGAGATGGTCTTTAAGGTCCTTTCCCACCCAAACCATTCTGTGATTCTATCTTGGATAGAATAATCTCAATATAATATCAATGAAGACAATATCAATTGAGATAAGTCCTGACCAGGTAAGACACACCCTCAAAAATTGCTATTTTCTGCATCTGCTGTTTTCTGGCAGGTCTATTTAGTCCCCAGGAAGACCAGACTATAAACATCATCCATACTATGCCTGCCTTCAAATGTTCACTCTACAGACCAAGCCTGAGCTGGAGAAATAAATTTAACTGACATTTTCCCTCTGTAGTTCTTTTTTCTCCCCCAGACCTTTTGTCATAGAATGTGCCCATTCCCTGGTCAAAACCTGCTCAGTACTGTGCTGCATGTCATGGGTATAAACTATGCAGGATGCCCTAAATGTCCCTAAGCATAGGAGCTGTCAGGAAAGGGCTTGTTATCCTAGTTGTTGATTGAGGAATTCCCTACTTTCTTCTCATTCCATTTAAAGTGGATTCACACGTTGGTGGTAATCTGTGGATCATTGCCTGGCTCACAAATCTAAACAGTAGTAATAAAAATTGGCACTTTCTAAATTCACTCTTCAAGGTTTTATTAGTTATCCTCAGCTTGTCTAATGACAATAGACACCCATGATAAATAGATATTCTGGTTGGGTTTTGCAGCAGAAGCCCCTGAAGGAAGGTGTATTTGTGAGAGAAAATTGATCTTCTGAAGGCTGAAGCTGCCACTTATTGAGGCAGCAGGTCAGACATGATGGAACATCTTTATGAATGTCCTTTCTGACAGGTTAGTACAACCAACTGGCAAATGAATTTTTCTCTGTCATTAGCACTGCCTCATCCATGTGCTAGTTAAGTTAAAATTGAACATGTGTAGAACAATGTTTTCTTTAAAAATAAATGGAGGTGTATGAGCTTAGCTATTTGTGCAGTCCCATACCACAGAGTCAGATATCACTTTACCACTCAGATATGGTAAATTTTAGGTCATGGCAGTGTCTAAATACACCTTATAAACAGATCAAGCACTGCTTCATAAATTTCAGGAAGTCTGATTCTGTGTCCATCAAGTGTCCTCACTTATTTCAAATGTTTCCAAAATCTGGAGCACAAGAGCCCATCCTGCTGGGCAAGGTAATAACACCAAATAATCTGGACACCCAGAGTAACAAACAGATATCCTGTTTGTGGGAGATTTTAGAGAGGAGAGGTGGTTTTTCCAAGTTTGAAAGGGAAAAAGGAAAAAGAAAACTCAAGGAAACTTTGGAGGATAAGCTGCAATATTTACCAAAGTATTCATCAGATCCCTTCCACATTTCAATTAGTTCATGCTGTGCCAGAGTCCAGTGTTCTTTACTGAATGCATAGTTTAGCACACCAAGAGCTAAAAATTCATCTCAGCAGATAACTTAGGGCTAATATCAACACAAAATAACTCTCTGGGATTTCAACAAAACCAAGCCTGAAGCAAAATGCCATTGTCTCTTTCCCCTCTCTTTTATTCAGTGAAAATGCAAATCATTCTGTTCATCAGTAATCACAAAGAGCCAACATGTCCCCTGGCCCAGAGGTTTTCCATCATTTCCAGCCTACAATGGATAATTCAAGTGAGAACTTCTTGGTAGAAGAAGTTCAAAACACCTACAGCATTTTCAGATCCCTCCCACTACCTTCTGCTCTTTGAGGGCCACCACAAAAATCTCAACTCGGCCTTGTTTCACAGTCAAAAAACATTCCCACAGGCACAAGAATCAGGATGAGCACAGGAATCAAAAATGCAGGTGCTTCTGCCTCCAAATCATGGGTTTGATCTTTGCATCTCCTTTCACACCACCATCTTCTGCCCAGGATTTCCTGGGTTTTGCTCATGAAATTCCCACCATTTTGCATCACACAGCTCCTTTCCTGGTCACAAGAGCCAAAGGCAACCACTTTGATTTGTGACTCATGGACCAGCTGTGGCTGCTCTTGAGATGGAGTGGAAATACCCTTTTCATTTTTGCTTGCATTTTAAGGGAAAAATACTTAAAAGAACGTGGGACTCAGGAGACCTGTTCCACCTGTATGTTCATCCTCCTCTACTGTGTGACCCCCTTGGCAAATGTATCCCAAATCACCACTGAACTCAAATTTGTCTCTGACACAGGGGAAATGCAAAGCTTGAGTGGGTCACATCATTAAATAAATCAAAACAGGAGCAATGTTTGAAGCTATAGTTACTGCAGATATTTAAACTTAGCCACAAATCCTGTATAATTTGCTTTTTTCACCAATAGGTGGTGCCAATAATTTATGCATTCCCATCTGCTGGGCAAAGGACTTGGAGCAGATCATTTATCTGTGCTGACTGTGAGCAGAACATCTGGAGGGAAGAGTTTTGACCCAGGAAACTGCTGGGAAAGGGAATTTCATTGAAGCAACCATGCCATAGAGATGGAAAGTGGTGAGGAGAAAACCTCATGGTTTAAGGCAAGAGTCATACAAGTAAAGTAGAATATTCTTCCTTTGCAGGATTCAGAACAAAAATAAAGCTCTTCTTGGCAAGGCAGACTCCAATATGTGCATTACAGCACAAGACTTCAGATATTTTGCACCCAGTCAACAGCAGGGAAGGCAGGAAGAGACAGCACTAGGGAATCCATTGATTCATTGAAAGGAAAAAAAATCTATCCAAAAATATCCCTTTGACAAAGCCTTTTGCATTAAAACCCACAGATCAATTTTAGCTGAACAACAAAATGCCAAGGCTTACTTCTTCAGGTTGGATATCAAATTCAATGTTTAAAATAATTGATATTATTGTATTTTGGTTATTTGTTATTTGGGGATTTAATTTTTTTTTTTTGGTATTTTTCTAGGTTAAATTCTTCTTGACCGCTTCCTATTATCATTTTGTGATCTTGGATTAATGTTTTAGTGGAATGAAATGTCACTAATTCCATAAAAGGTAAGATAACCTTTGGAAAACATTTAAGCAACTTAAATATATATATCTATCTATATTTAAATTACCAGATTTAAAGCCAACAGATTAGATATTTGTTAGGAGAAGGAAGGACTGGATGATGTCAGCAGAAGTCTGAGTGCCAGAAAGCAGATTCTAGAAGCCAAATCCTTAACTTTAATAAGTTTAGTTGGCTTTGAAAGACTTTATCATTATAGCTCACTATGAATAAATTGAAAAACAGTATTTTTAAAATGAAATAATTCCCTGGCAGGCAGAGGAAAAACTCAGTGTTTTTTTAACCAATACTTGTGTCTATCACAAAAAAAAAGAGAAAAAAAAAAAAATCACTTGCCCTCTCCCAAATGGAAACCATCTCTTCCATAAACCTCTGACTTTTTAAATTTGGAAACTTTGGAGTTTTTTGCTGTCATCTCAGTGAAGAATTCTCTTTGTGTCTTTATTGCTGTTGATCAAAAATCAGTGTCCTTGTTCTTGAGCTGAGTGTGTAGGAGCGTGGAAAGCTGTAATCTATGTCCTGACCAAATTGTATTTACTGTCTCAGTGTCTCAAATGTCAAACCTGCAAAGCAGAACAGTTTCTTTTGCTGTTGTTAATTTACTCCTAAAATAAGTTTTCCTATTCTCTGTGGTTGAGCCACAGTGTGCCAGGCAGCTTTTGCCAGGTATTTTCATGTCAAATTCATGGAATGTGGAATTTTTGAGGTGAAATTGTACATTCCCAGTGGGAGAGGGAGTGGCTGAAGGGAAACAAGTTGTGAACTCACAGCCACCAGTGCAGGAGTGTTTATTCATTGAGGGAAAGAGTCTAAATACCTGGACAATTCACAGCCAGGATGGGATACAAGAGGAAGCACAAAAGACCTTGCAGTGCTGATTAAATCAGTATATCTCTTGTTTCTGACAGTAATAATTAGAAATCTGTAGGTGCCTGATCCATGTTATAAATATTTATCACCAGTTTTGAAATATATCAAAGAAGGGGAACTTCAGGGGATGGGGTCACATCTCAGGATCACTGTTTGCCTTCTCCAGTCCTTTCCCCAAAGTCCCTGAAGTTAATCCATGCCCAAAAATCATCAGTTCAGTAGCAGCCTCCTCACACTCCTGTGGCCCTATGACCACATAAAATTTCCAAAATGAAGGCTGCAGCAGCTTCACTGTACTTTAAATTGAAAGTGAATTAATTGAAATGGAACCTTTAAAAAAGAGAACAGTGAACTTAACAGAGTTTTCCTTGCACACAGCCAGAACTCTGGCCCAGAGGTCATTGCTTCAATTAATTTTGGCTTCAGTGCATTGTGCTAACATGATTCCCTTTCATGTGTTTACCTTTATTTTTAACTTATATATGAAAATACTGATAGTTCTATAAAATGTCCATTTGATTCAACCACAAGAGAAAATCATTTGAGTTAATATTGAATTATTTCTTTTGGGTAGATTTAGTGAGGTAACAGCTGCCTCACCATTTCTTCAAATATTGATCCCAGAGGAGCTGTCCAGAGAAAATCAATGAGCTTCAAGTGAGGAAAGGAAGAAGAGGCTGAAAAGGCAGTTTTTACATATGTAAATTGACACCTTTTTTCACCAGAATGAAGAAAATCAGAGTAAAATTAAAGTCCATAGGAACACATGTTACAAAATCAAATTAATCTCTCTAACTCCTGCAGCAAATAATCTGTAAGAGGCTCTTGCAAGAAGGAGGGAAGCCCTCATAAACGTGATTTAATTCTTTCCTCCACAGAAAAACACAGATCATAAACTTGTTATTTTAAGTGCATCACAAAAGTACTAAAATATATGCACAAGGAACAACTTTTGTCTCTCTAAATTTAGTAACTCAGTACCAGCTCTGTTAAACCTGTGATCCTTATCTGGAGCAACCAGAAGATGGAGAGTATCAGTCCCTCACATTTCACCATCTCAGGGACTTTATAGAGAGCAGCAATGAGCTGCTGACAGGAGACAACACCAGAATCCAGTTTGCAAAGTCACCCTGAAGTTGTATTTGTCCAGAGCTGAGCTCTTCATTTGTTTGGGTTCTGTTTTCCAGCTAATGAGATGTGCCAGCTGCCTTCAGAAAGCCTCAGGCATCCCAACCCCTGCCCTGAGCATCCCAAATCCTGCCTTCAGTGCCTGCCTCAAGACTCCCAGCTGTCCCTGAGCTTCTGCCTAAGACAGCCATTCTATGTTTTCTGCTTTGCTCTTAAAAATATGGCATTTCTGTAATAAAAGTCTCTTGTAAACCTAGGACCTCTTGCTCTAGTTCATGCTGTTATCATGTCCCATCCCCTCTGACAGGCTGAGCCCACATCTTTCTGCAATGGTAAAGACTGGCAGGAATTACAGGAGTAAATCATGAGTTGTTTGCTGTCTCACCCTGGAGTACCTGAGCCATCATCCTGTTGTACCAAGCTGTTTATTTTCTTCTGTGGGTGAATGTCTTTTGATCAGTTAAAGTTGCTGCTGAGATCTACAGACCAAAACACCATTTAATGAATGGTCCCATAAACAAGGATTATGTCTGTGTGAGCACATCTACGAAATATCACCACTTCCATTTTCCAAACCCTTACCAGAGCCCAGCTCTGCTTTATCACGATTTTGAGGAGTGTGAACACTTTGCTCCCTGTCACTTATCTGAGGAGCAGGTGCACGAATCCCTGTCTCCCATCAAGCAGTTATTTTCTATCCCTTGTCTTTTCCATCTAAGCTGCAAGGAAATGCTAGAAAATATCTACATGTTGGCTCAGAGCTTTTCAATTAAACATCCAGTAGGATAAAGATTGAATTTGCAGCTGCAGGACAGCAGGGCAGAGCAGTGTGATCCCTTAGATCACAGAGTCATTTGGGTTGGAAAAGAGTTTTAAGATCATCAAGCCCAACTGTTTCCCCAACCCTGCCAAGGCCACCACTGCCCCATGTCCCCAGGTGCCACATCCACACAGCTTTTAAATCCCCCCAGGGATGGGGACTCAGCACTGCCCTGGGCAGCTGTGCCAGGGCTGGACACCCTTTCCATGAAGAAATTTTCCCTGATTTCCAATCTAAATGTCCCAGCTTGAGGCCATTTCCTCTTGTTCTGCATTAGATTGGAGGGTGATGCCCTTGAAATTGGATCTTCGTCAGCAAACACAGCCATCCTGAGGAGCCATGAAACATAAATCTAACTGGAAGCACACATCTCACTGGACATTCTAATGCAGGTTTATGCTTAGAATAAGATTAGAATTATTATATTGTAAAAAAATCCCATAGAATGTGATATTATTTTATTAGAATTCAGATTTAAAAGTTTTTTTTTTTTGATCCTTATTTCAAGAACACAACCAATGCTCCTAGTCCTTTTATCTATTTGAGGGAAAAAAAATTCAGCCAACCAAACAGCTAAAACCATTCTAAGTTGTTTTAAGTTCTGAAAGAAACTACAGTGAAAAAGTGGTTATTTTAAGACCTCTGAGAACAGAGGTGGTTTTAAGGGTCAAAGATGCTGAAAGAACAGCATCTCTCACTGTAGAGCAAAGAAATTTGTCCCAGCATTTGTTTCCCTAGAAAGAAGCAATGTGCAGGAGGCAGATGTGAAATCCTAGAAAGACAATGCACGTTTTGTGCTGGTCTTGTACACTCTGTTCTCAGCTTATGGAAGCAAAATGAGACCTCATTAAAAGGTCAGCCTGGAAAGAGAGGAAACAGGCCAGTTCTCAGGAGATATTTTTGTCAAATTTCCAGGAATCTAAATGCAGTCTGGTCTGAGAAAGGGCCCTGTTCAATATAATAAACTTCTAGAAAAGAACTGGCGGGTGAGAACTATGTCACTGTGAGTTTTTCCTTGCTCTGAGAGACATCACTGCTGTCCTGCCACCCTGCCAGGCTTCCCTCCTTCAGCACTCCACGTTCTTACCCTAGTTTGTCAGCCAAAACACCACATTCTCCTGATTGGATTATCCTTCTTTCTTCCATTAAAATATTGACACTTTTTTGGGAGAGCTGCCACTCATCAGTTTTCCAAACATGAATGGTCTTTGCACTGAAGAGTTCATGTTTTTGTGGCACTGTGTAGGCTGGAGACAGGAGAGGGTTGAGTCCCTGCCTGGTTCCTCCCCACTGGCTCCTGGATTTGCTGAGGAGCAGAAGTGTTATCCCTTTGGAAGGAGCATTTAGCAATTAATCACCATCTCCTGTGAGACACTGAATGGTGGATGTTTTCATGGCTTTGACAATGCTGAAATTATCAGAGGACTTTTGCCTGCTGCAGCAAATGCAAGGAAAGAGCTGCTCCTCTGTGATTGCTCATCCACCCCTCCCCAAACACACTCCTGGCTGGAATTTGGGCTGTGACAGGAACTTGGGACAAGATAAAGGGGATGTTTTTGTCCAGTCCCAGGTCTAGGGAGAAGGATGCATCCAGAAGATACTGGAAGAGAGGCTGGGATGCTGATGGCTCAGTCAGGGGAAGGTGCTGATGTGCAGAATTCCTGAGGGTGAGCAGAGCCCAGCTCAGGCACAGCTGGTGATGGATGAGATAAGGAAAGAGAGGAACCCTGTGGGGCAGGAACTGTCTCCTTGTCCTTATCAGTGAACTCAGCTGTGCTGACTCCCCTGCCCTGGAGCTCCTGGGACATTCACAGTGGCCTGAAGGTTCTCACTGTGCTGAGGGAACAGGATGGGCCCAGCTGCACTGATGTGATGGGCAGCTGCAGCAAATTAGGTGCCAAATACTCCCAAATTGTCCCCTGATCCACAGCATTCCATCATCCAGATGTTCCTGACCCACAATAAAACATCATCCAGATATCTCTAATCCACAATACAACATCACCCAGCTGAAATGCCCCACCCCAGGGGAGGTACCTGGATGTTCTACCCAAACCTGAGTGAATATAAACCCAACAGATGTGGTATTTTGGGGCTCTCCTTCACCATCTGGTGGATTCATTTTATGACCAATGGACAGAAAAGTTGCACTAAATACATTGTGGAGCCTGTGGATGCTGAGATCTTTTTACTCCTTTTCTTCTCTTTCTTGTATGTTTTATTAAGCGATATTTTTATTCCTTTTTATATTGCCACTTACTACAGATAATAACAACCAAAATGTCACCATAGCAGTTTTCCTGTGCAACCAAATTGTTCTACAGTAAACCCTGCATGTGTGTATTTACAAACACTGGTCATTCAGTCTGGTAATTTCTCTAATCCACTCTTGTTAATAAAAGAGATTTTTTTAACAAGAACCTGGGTTACCCTCACATTCTTGGGTGGGTTGCAACATCTCTCACAGGGTAAGATTTCTGCAATCAAGTTAAAGTATCTCAGCAGGTGATGTATATAAGCAAAGATCAGGTTTTCTGAAGTTTGTAGACAGCTGGAAATACAAATAGAAAAAAACCCCAAAAGTCCCTGAGCTCCTTAATCGTGTGATACTGGTCACATGCTGTAAGAATGTGTTAAATACCACAAAATCATATGGAGCAGAACAACATAAGTGTTCTCCTGAGAGAGATTGTCATCTCTCATCCTAACTGCTTCACACTAAGCTGTGAGAGCAGAGTGGAAAATGAGAGCAGGATATCTAGGTCTGAGATCAGTGCACAGCTCATGGACTTGGAGAGGTTTTTTTCTGTTGGAGTAAAAGAGAGAGATAATATATACACCCTTAGCTGAGAAAAATACTGAAATATGGGATGAGACAGATCAATGAGAAAAGCAAAAAAGGAGCAATCCATTTCAACTTCAGGAAATAACACCAGCTGAGGCAGGGAGAAGGCATGGTGACACAGGTCCTTTCAAGCATCAGCATCTCAGATCAGAAATCTATATTGGTTTTAAAATGCCAGGTTCCTCATAGCAAGCTCAAATTACAGAGCAGAAGCAGAGTTCATGGAAAGACAAAACTTCCTTTAAAGGTTAAAGGAAGGAAGCAACACAGATTATTGTCTTCATGCCCTGTTAAAATCTGTGCTGCTGTGGTTGAGAAGCAGAAGTGAAATGTTAACCCTTTTCTTTTCTTGCAGGGAGGAGACATTGAACAGGAATATGAAAGGTCAAGGCAAATTGCATCTAGAGAATGGAGAAGTGCTTTTCACCCACAGGATTCCCAGAGGAATGGGAAGTGGTTCCAGAGAGCTTTGCTGGGCATGGGGAGAGCTGGGTCTTGTCCTGTCATAACCTGGGTCAATTTGCAATTAAATACCAGGGTTAATGCTCATAAAGACAAGGACCTCTTGGAATGGGTCCAGAGGAGCCATGAAGATGCTGTGAGTGCTATGGAGACAGGCTGAGAAGTTTGTGGTGTTCACCTTGGAGCAGGGAAGGGTCTGGTGAGACCTTAGGAGTCCTTTCCAGTACCTAAAGGGGATACAGAAAAGATGAGGAAGGAATTTCAGCAGGGTCTGCTGCAACAGGACAAGGGTTTTAAACTAAAAGAGGTTAGATTCAGACAAGATATAAGGCAGAAATTTTTTAACAATGAGGTGATGGAAGACTGGCAGGGAGGTGGTGGCTGCTCCATCCTTGGAAATATCCAAGGTCAGCTTGGACAGGGCTCTGAGCCTGATCAACCCAAAGCATTCTCTGATCCCATGTTTTAAAAAAACACCCAAGCACACTGAAGCTTTGTCACACAGCTGCTTGCAAACCATTCCTGAAGCTGATTTTGAGGGAAGTGGGTGAGGCAGAGACAGGGCAAAATGAGCAGAGCTCTTTGTACAGCAGCAGTCAGGTAGGAATCTGTTCTAGACCCTTCTAAAAAACCTCCCTGCTTTGATGTGGCTTGAAGCTTTTTGTAGCAAGTGAAAGGGTGACACTCCAAGTGCTCCTTTGCTGCAGACATCACCCTGGAGAGCCAAACCTGCTGGCACTCAGAGCACAATCATTGCTGCTGATGAGGACAAGACTGCTCAGCAAGCTGCTGCCTCGAGTTTTTGGAGAACAAGTTTACAGCCCTTGTGTAATTTTGGGGGCTGATACCTACTCTGAGAAACAAACATGGCTAAGCAGATATCTGAGCAGAGTTGTGGTGCTCACACCGATTTTCTGGGGGATATCCTTCAGTCTTTCTGGTCTGCAGAAGACAGAAATTGTCTTCAGGGACAATTTCCACTAGCCCAGGTTGTTCCAAGCCCTGTCCAACCTGGCCTTGGACACTGCCAGGGATCCAGGGGCAGCCACAGCTTCTCTGGGCATCTTATGCCAGAGTCTCAGCACACTCACAGGGGAGACTTTTTTTCCTACATTTAATCTAAATCTCTTTTTGTTTAAAATAATTTCCCCTTCTTCTATTGTTATTTGCCAGTATAAAATGTCTCTCTCCCTGTTTTTTATAGGAGATATATATATATATCTTTTAAAAATATATTTATATATAAATATATATGTCTCTTTAAATACTGAGATGCCACAATAAGATCTCCCTGGAACCTTTCTCTTCTCCAGGCTGAACAGCCCCAGCTCTCAGCCTGTCTCTGCACCTTAACAGAGCTGAGCTGCATCCTGAGGTTACATTTCATAAGCTGATGTGGACTCAGGGCACAAACCCAGGGGGAGGTGTAGACAAAATTCTTAGCTGGTCCAGAGCTGTAAGTGCCAAGTTCTAGCAGCAGATGATGGTTGAGAGGCTTCACATCCTGATGACATTCACCTGGGTTTGTGTGTCTGGCTCAAGCTGTCTCAGGTCTCCAACATCTGGGAAGAAACCAGAGTGTTATGTATTCTGCAGAACTAGAACAGTGTCTGCCTCAGGAAAAACCAGATTTGGCTAAAAAAATATGTTGGTTATGAGTGTCATTGCCCTGAATTCCAGTTTTGTCCCTGTGGGTCATCAGCTCCACCAGTGAATACTGAGCTTCTAATACTGGACATTTTCCAAATCTTTTGCATTCATGTGCAAGAGGACAGGGACAGCACAGTGAGGAATACCAATGAAATAATGGCTGGAGTGTGACCATTAGTAGGGATATATCTCACTCCCAAAATGGATTTTTTTACAAAATATATTTTACCCAGGAAGCCAAAATCATAACCCTCCCTCCAAACCCCCAAAAATCTAGGTGCTATTTTCTTAACTGATGTAAGTGAGTGTTATTCAGTACCAAAAGGTTTGAGAATCTGGACCTCAACCAGGGGCTTTTGTTTGTCTAAAAAAGGAAACAGGAAACGAGACGCCATGAATTAAAAATACATGCAAATAATGCAATTAGTTATTTCTGTCAACAGCTGAGAATTGGCCCAGTGTTACATGCAGAAAACCTCAAACCCATTACTCCAAAAGTTTTTCCAAAACAAGATTGTTTTCATAGATACTATTGGAAATCCATGAGCCTGCACCAAGAAAAGCAGTTGCCTGATAAAGGGACGAGTGCTGCTGGCACAGCCCTGCCTGCACTGAGCACATCTATTATTGCTGTACCACGTCACACAACTGAGATATGGTGACCTGGCTGGCACCTGGAGGAGATGAGCCTCGTGTTCTGAAGCATCCAATTTTGTTCCTTGCCCTGAAATCTGCAGCTCCAATCTGCAAGATCCCGATCTGCGTCATTCTCCATTTGCATGGGTGTGTGGGTTCCTGCAGAACTCGCTGCAGCCAAGAGGATTTTTACTGAGGAAATGGAAAATGCTGCTTGCTGGACACACAGAGGGTGAATATTCCAGCTGGCAGTGTTTTCTAGGAGTACTAAAAATTTCCATCAGAACAACGAACCCACCTCTTGAGCAGCAGGGACCATATAAGTACTGAGAGAAGAGCTTTGCATTAACTTGGAGATGGGGAGGGGGAACATCAGCCCAGAGGGTGGGATGGGGCTGTTCCCTCTCACTACAGATTCTCCAGGTGGCTGCAGGAAAGGTCCTCTCTTAGCTTGCCTTCAGGGTTGTCTCCTAAATTGCAAGGGCTGTTAAGTTCAGTCCAAAACATCAAAGAGCTGGCACTTGCTTTTCCACTAAGCCAGAGGTTGTGCCAGCCAGATCTAAATCCAATTCCTCAGGCCAGGCAGAGAAAAGCTGCGGAGCTGCACCCAGGGAAAGGCAGACAGGAGCCAAGCCAAATTACACTAGAGCAAAGACAAGCAGTCTGACTGATAAGGGCTCCCCGACACCTTTCAGGAGGAAATGGGTTACTTAAGAGCAAATCAATCACTTTTCTTGGAAGTAGAATCAGCTAAACTGTGTGAGCAAAAGGTGTAAAAGGCTGCTGATGAGTAGGTTTGGGCTTGTAATGAATGACCACTGCCAGGAAGGGATTTCCAGTGATTGGATTCCTTGTTCCATCTCCTGAAAACTACTTTATTTATGGCTGCAATAAATAGAAAATTGGTATATCCTATGGCCTAGCAGGGTATGGGAAGCAACACGTAACTGTGATTCACAATCAAAATGGTCCAGAGTGTGAGTAATCACTCCTTTCCCTTCTTCTCTCTGAAGGAACTACAAAGTTTGAAAGTTGGTCCTGAGCCCTCTAATTGCTGGTCTGGTGGATACAATTCCAGGCAGAGGTTGGTAAAGTCACAAACCTCTCAGAGCTGGAGGCTATTTGATTTACTGCAAAGATCACTGGGTGGGAATCCTGGCTGGGATTACTGGGTGGCATGACTTGGAATCTGGAGTGATTCATTTTTTTGGTGGGCTGTACTTATTTTTGTCAACTAAGGATCATGCTCATTCCATTTAATAACTGCAACCTCAACTGGTGATAAGGAGAAAATCTCAACAATGAATTTCAGAGAACTGTCTGGGAGAGGTGTTTGAAAAAAGAAATCTGTCAGAAACATCTAAGTTGATAATGCATTTCCATTGTCCCTCTTCTCCACACTCACATCTGGACTGGAAGCACTGGAAATGGTATAAAAATAGTGTGATTACAGGAATCAATAAAGTTCTCCCCCTCTGTGCATGACCTTTGTGCATTTCTGATTAGTTTCTATGACTCACTGCAGGTTTTAGTCAGGATTGTACAGGACAAGAGCAGCATTGCTGGATGGTGGGAGCAAGAAGTGTCTCTTAGAACAGCCCTTAACATTTCACAGTTGAACTCCATCATCTTAGAGGTCTTTTCCAATCTTAGAGCTCTGTGATTTCATTCTGCAATTGGTACATTCTGTCTCCAAAAACACTTATTCTTAGGACTTAATTTTCCAATGCAAGACATCCTGAATAACTTCTATGAACAATTCATCAGTTATTTATAAAATGCTGGGTTATTGTTGTCTTGAATTAAAACTTAGAAACTTGGCCACTCACCCTGACTGAACTACATTTTGCATGGTACTCCTTGAATGGGGGGAACATGGTTTTCTCTCAGACATCTCTGGAGGAGTAAACTCACCCTCTCTGTTAACATTAAAATGTCAACTTCACTTAACTATTTAAATCTCCCTCTTGCTGCTCCTGGCAGTACTTTGCTGCAGGATCACAGAAATATTCTGTGTATTTGATCCAATGGAAGATTCTCTGTAATAGGGAGAAAAATAAAAAATGGAAGAGTTACAATTTGAATAGAGGAAATTTCAAAACATTTAATTTACACCTTCTTTATGGTCATTTTGTCCTTCTCCCCAGCTGGTAGCCTGGAAGACTGAACATAGGATGATCATGTCCCCATCATCTCTTCAGCTGGACAAGTGTGGGGGCTCAGAAACCTGGTTGTGGTCAAAATGCACCCAGACAAGCTCAGAGCTCATTTGTCACCCAGAAGAGAAAAGATAGGAGGAGAATAGATGTTTGTTGGAAAAATAAAAATAATTTCATCCTTGCCAGGACTGAGAAGCTGTTCCCATCTGCAGAATGAGTTGGCATTAATTTCCTGCCAAGGGGGGTGTGTGCTGCTCCCTGATGTGCAGCACTGCTGATAAACTGGAGACCTCTGCCCACAATAAACTGGGGAAAGGGAAATCCATGGGATCCATCACCTTGGGACGATGTTGAGTTCCTGTTACTTTTCTTCTTTCCTAAAGGAGCGCAAAAATCAAAGGGTTCAATTAATTTGCCCTTCTCTTTAAATGTGATGTGATGTCAGAGCTGGAACTTCATTTTTAGGATCTAAAAGGTTTTCTGAATAGGGACTTTTTTCCCCCCACAGTGTTTCTTAAAAGCTGCCAGAACCCCTCTCTCTGTTCCCCATATCATCTTTCTTCTCCATGCCACCTATCTCCTGTTGGATTAAATCCCACAAGAAAGGAAAAAATGCCCAAGAGGAATAAATGTTGATAATATTGAAAGACTTTTAAAAAACCCATGCTTTTCAAAGAAAATGAGCCAAACCTCACCTCTCAGTGAACCTGAGGAGCTCTGCTTGCCCTTTCATAATTCAAAATCCCCTCTGCCAGGCTGCAGCTCTCTCTGCTGCTTCCCAAGGCTTCAAACACTTCCCCCTCATGCCTTGATTCTATTTTTGCTCCCAGTGCCACAGCCAGAGTGCTCTGGCTGTCCAGAGGGAAGGTTCAAGAGGGGCAGCCTGAGCAGATCCTGTTATGATAAACCAGGATCACTTAAAACACTTTTCATGCTCCCTGGAGAGTTGTTCAAGAGGAGGAAACTCCTTGGACTCCACTGAGGACATGAAAAGGCTCCTTGTACATTGACCAGGGGGAAATGTCAAATGCTTGTGTCACAGTCTCCTTTTTTTTTTGTGCTGTCACCCAGCCCTGTCCTCCATTTCATTTTTGTTAATTTTCTTTGTAGGTTTTGGCAGCCTTGCTATAATTTTTTTTTTTTTAACATATATTTCTTTCTTCCTATCTTTCACTGATTCTCATTCTTAGTTTGAGATATTTCTTGGACTCTCCTGTCATCAGTTTGTTCCTCAAGAAGGTTTTTTCTCCTCCTGTGGAGGTTGAGATTTGATCTTTTCAATGCCTCCAGATGCTCAGATAAAAGTTCTTGTGTCCTGTAGAACACACACACAGCTAAGGCTCAAGCTCTGTGCTCTTCTGATTTTCAGTAATTAATGAAAAAACTTGATTTCAACAAGCACATATGATTATGAAAGTAATCAGGAGAATGTCCTGCTGGACCAATAAAAATGAATTTAAATAAAATGTCAAAATCTCTAACATATCATTAATTTGGTTACTTACTCATTCACTATTAGCATCCTCCAAATCAAACACTCCCACCTTTCTCCAATATTCACAAAAGCAAGTGGAGAGGGAAGAAGAACCTAGGAAATGTTCATTTAGTATTACTGCATACATGTGCCTTAAAAAATCATAATTTAATAGAGAATTTCTGATGAGATGGATATTAGTTTCCCCATTCATAATAATTCTAATTACTGTACTTGATATTTTTACTTTTGTAATCACAGGGTTTAACAGATTCTTCTTTCCTTCACACTGTAATATTATAAAGTTGTGTCAATCTTGCAATGCAAAGAAATACTGCCATGTAAAAAGAAGACAGTAAAAAGCAAAATAACCTTGGAAATACAGGCAAGCTGCTTAAATGAATGAAAAGAAAAAAAATATTCAATGCAGTTTTCAGTCTCTGATAAAATGAAACAGCATTCCAGGAGAAAAATGAAGACTATCATAAAGTGATAAAAATTAAAATCTAGGAGCTAGTATCAAAATTAAATGGAGGTCCAAGCATTAATTAAAAATAAAAAACAACAACAAAAACACCCCAAAAAACCCAAACAAAAAAAAAAATCTCCACACACAAAGAAAAATCCCACAAAATAAAAAAACAAGCAACCTGAACCACAAACCACAACTCCACTCTTTCCAAACATTAAAAAACCCAAACTAAACTAACTCTGTGAAATACTTTGCCTTGCACTTGCCTTAGGCTGAACTGTTGTATACTACAGAGCAACTGATACTCAATAAATTCAGTTAGCTAAGCTTTCTGCCACTAAAGGTAATTTGCTTTTCCCAAACTTATTTTCCTTAATGTCCAGGAGCAAAAAACAGAGGGGAAGCTTGCAGAACAGCTTCTGTGTGAGGAACAACTTAAGCTGGATAAGTTTGTCTTTCAAGACACAAGAAATACAGAAAGGGGAAATGTTGAATAATAAATCTAGAATTTTAAATCAGGGGTGAAAGATTAGGGTGAATGCTGGTGTGGCCACCAGTGTAGAGATAAATTTGATTGAAAAATTGATTGCTGGCTGTGAGAAGTCCATGGATTCCAAAATCAGTGGAAAGCAAGGTCTTTGAAGATTGTTGAATACAAAGATTTTGTTTGAAATTCATGAGCCACCAAGTGCTAGGTTAGTATTCCTGGAAGAAGAACCAAGTTTGCCTCATTTCTGTGCATTTCTCTAAGTGTTTGCCAAATCCCACTGTTGGACAGGGAATTAATTAATTATTAATAAACAGTTCTATACAATTTTTTTTCTCCTGGCTCTGCTCAGCCTGCTGGGAGGAACTGGAGGCTGGGCAGGAGCTGCCTCCACTCACAGCTGAATTCATCAGCTTAAATTTACAGAAAAGAGCATCAAATCAAAGTTTATCTTTTGCATGGAGTCAACCATCAGCAGAAAGATGGAGCCAATTAAATGATGGCAGAGAGCATCTGAAAACTCTGCAGTGAGGACCAGAGAGGGCTGCAGGCACAGCAGGAGCTGTGAGATGGGCAGAGACTCCCCCCAGTGAAGTGAATCACTGGGCAGCCACAGCAGCTTGGCTGATCCCAGTGATCTAAGGAATTTCTCACTCTGGAACAATGGTTGGAATGAAATTCCTTCATGTTGGACCTGCTCCAGTGGTGTCACATTAAAACCTTGGACAGCACAGGGCATGACAAAATGCTTTTCGTTGTTGAACTTCTCACAAGACCTTTGCTGGTTCTTGTGGTCCAGTCTGGTGACTTCTATACTGAGCCACAAAAAGAAGGGTGGAGGGAGATAAATCTTCCAGCTGAGCCACACAATCCATATCTCTGTGGAAGCAGTTGTTCCCTGAGCTAATTTAATCACTCACAATAGATATGTTCTCTCTTGAGTCTTAAATTCTTTTCTTTGCCAAAGAGTTCCTAGGTCAACTTCATACTGTAGAAAAACTGTTTTTTTCCACCAGAGCACCTGCTAGATCAGTCCTTGAATCTGATGAAAAAATAAGTAACTCCCTACTCCTCTTTGTCCATGGTTCTGTAGAACTCTGTCCAATCCCTGAATTCAGTTTTTTTTTCCAGGACACAGAGACCCAGTCAATGCAGCTGCACTTTGTGTGGAAGTCTCTCCATGCCTTTAATTGTGCTCATTGTCAGTCTCAGTGGTTTTTCTATTTATAACAACCCCTTTAGCACACTGAGTGGCCAAATGCCTCATGGTGCTCAGAGTCTGGGAGAACCATGAATTTATACAGTGTCATAATGATTTATTTTCCTTTCCATTTCTTTCCTAATGACTCTTAGCATTCAATTTAGCATTTTTTTGGCTGCTGTGGAGCTCTGCAGTGATTCTTTCATGGAACTGTTGCCATCCTATCAAGCTCTCACTCGAGTTATAATGGTTTGATGAAAGCCCATCAGATTTGTTTTCAGGCATCCACCTTTACATTCATCTCCCCCTTCACTTCACATTTATCCACAGTGAATTTATTCTGTGCTTTTATTTCTCACTCAATCTTGTAAAGTGTTTTTCCAATTCTTCACAAGTGGTTTTTGTACTTATTGCTCTGCAATAGATTCATATCTGCAGAAAATTTTGTCAGCCTCACCATTAATACCCTTTCTTTGGGTCACTAATGCATGTATTCAGCAATAATTCCCTACAGCATCCTTTTGTTGCTTCCCTCCCTTGTGGGAGCTACTCACTCTTACTAATCAGTTCCAATTTTTTAACCATATCACTTCTGGGACTCACAAATTCCCTCTTTTCAGGTATAATAGCAGGACTATCCTGGAAACATCTCCAGTGAATCCCAGTGCCCTTCAGAGGAGCACATTAGGTTGTGTTTTTTTGGTGGGTAGAAAGAAGAGTTCTTATCCTTGCAAAACTTGCTAAAATCATGAGGAAGTGTTTAACTAATCAATTCTCTTGTGGGTTTTGGAAGGAGTGTGGGATTTGTGGTGGATTTTGCAAGGTTCTTCTCCCTCACTCTATGCCTTGAAAGATTTTTGCTGTAACAGCATTAACCAGAGGAATTTTCAGAAATATAGCAGTGACCATCCAGCTACACTGTCAAAGCATTTTCAGGCCAGATTCACCCTGAATCAAACAAATATAGATTTTAACTTTAATATTTCTAAGCTCTTGCCCATGGTCTGCATGGAAATTTATTTCTGCTCTACCTATTTTGGGATGGAAGGGATATCTTGAAATTTATTTCTCTGTTGATTGCAGGGATAATCTTTGCAAAGTTAACCTTCCATAAATGTGGTGGTGGTGATCAGAGATGCTGATCTGTTCACCTCTGAGGGCAGCCAGTGCTCCATCAAATCATGGACCATCCTTGTTCCTGCTCCATCCAAGCCATGCCTTTGCAGTCAGCTGCTTTTTCTTTTTCTCTGCTGGGTGTTTCTGATTGAAGCAGATTGAACCCTTCACAAGAAAACTGCCTGGCCTTTAACAAGCAGATAAACAGCACATCTGATCCATAAACTCCTCCTGCTGGTTCTTGCCTACAGTACAAAAGCCACAGTGAGCCCCTGGAGGGTTGGCAGTGCCTCCATCACTGGTTCTGTGCCTGATGCTGCTGCTCATTGTCCCCACAGAGACACTGGATGAGAGGGAGCATTGCCATCCCAAAAGTGCTTCTGACAGGGGAGAAACTCCCTGGCACAGAAATTGGCTGTGGGAGGCTCTGGAAGCTCTGGATGTTGCCACAGAGCACCTGCAGGGCAGTAATCACCAAGGAAGGGAGGCATTGCCATGAGTAACATATTTTTCAGAGATTAAAAGCATTTCCTGAAAGCAGGCAAACAGATGGGACTGGAGAGAACAAGGAGCAGTGAATATTTCACAGGTATTGCATCCTGTGAAACTGAGCTGAGCTTGGCAATAAAGATATTTTACCCACCTTTGTGAATCAGCCAGTGCTCAGGAGAACACAGCAGCAATGAGGGATTACAAAGAGGTATATATTATATGGTGGTTTTGTTGAGAAATCTGTAAATTATATTGATTAAAGCACTATGGGGGATATTTACTGACTACACAACAGAGTATTTTGTATATTTGATTAAAACTTGACATGACATTAATTACCAAATAACACTCAAAAGTTAGTCTTATCCCTGACTCATTCTGCTGGCAGAAGTCAAATGATCAAAGGTGGCTGAGGGCTTTTCTACACACACACTCATTCCACACCTTCCCTACTGACATCATAAACAGCAATTGTAGAAATGCCAATTGAAAGGGAGCTCCAAAGGTCTGGAATTACTCCTGAATGACACAGCCACTCATAATGCAGATATTCCAGTGTCCTGCACTTAAGTTATGTGCCCATTTCCATCTCCATAGGAAATGCAGGTTGGTATTTATAAGACCAGCTTTCATTTTTCATGGAAATAAAAGACTGTTCTAAGGAGAATCAACCTGGACTGATATAGAAATCCTCATCAATAATGCATCTCCCCACACTCCCAACTTCAGGGAAAGAACACCATGACTCAAACTAAAACTTGTTTTACATCACAGGAGTGTCAAATCTTTGGTTATCATTACAAGAGCTAATTAGGACATAGTCATTAGAGGAGATACAGACTCCTCCTCAGACAGTGACAGCGTGAAATCCTTTTTCAGGGTTTGCTGTGTGGGTTCAGGAGCTGATGGGGTCATTAAACACAGGCAGGAAATTAGCATACCCCCACAGAAATCAAGACATCAGATGAACTCCCACATGAACAGTGAAGAGCTCTGGAAATCTGGAAAATTAACCTCCCCCTTGCTGGCATTTAACCACAGTCAGTGGAACTGTTCCAATAAATCCTGGCTGGACCATACAGAGCATATGCAGTGCATATCCAGAGGTCCTGTAGGGACCAGTTTTCAATATTCCATCCCTGTCAATATTCCTGAGCTGGGAGATGGCAACAGAAAGGGAGAACTGCCAAAACATCCTTTCATAATCACCATTTCAGGGCAGGGACTCTCTTTCCACTGTGAAACCTGGAAGGATGTCTAAATTCCCAGTTCTGGAACAAGCACCCTGCAGGTGTTATGGGCACAGATCAAGGGTGAAGCTAAAGAACAAAGCATCAATAGGATGGGATCATCTTATCAAAGAGTCTTACATTAAAACCAAAAAAATTACAGAGAATTGTGTTCAGACAAGACAGTCCTACCATTCACTGTGTATTATTTGCAATCTAAATCTCTCATTTCTTTGATCTCCAACACAAAAGATACAAAAAACAAGAGCACTAGAAAATTGAGCAAGTAAAATCTACAGAAGCAGCAAGCGAAGAAATTATGTTCCAAAATATTTTCCTGTTGTTTTTCTTTCCTGTGTAATTCCAAAACCCCCAAAAGCTTGTAATAGGGCACTATAAATTGAAGGGAATTAAATATATATCTATCTATATCTATATCTATATCTATATCTATATCTATATCTATATCTATATCTATATCTATATCTCTATATGTCTATATCTAATATCTAAATAATATCTATCTATATATCTATCTATATATCTATATCTATCTATGGATATATAAATATATAGATAGATATATTAGATGTAGATGTAGATACACACCACCACCTCCTAAGGGTGTATTACACAACAATAATCTTCTGCAAGATCATTTCCTTAGCTAAGTACCAAAGCTCTAGATAATAATGATAATTAAAAAAAACCAAAAAAACAAAAAAAAAACCCCTCTATTCAATAGGCAATGCAGCCAGGTTAAAAAAAAATAATAAAATCAGTAACTACAGAAATTCTTGGGCACTTCAGTAAAAGCTGGAGGTGTTAATTGAAGACAATAAAATTACTCTATATAATGATGATGGCTTCAATGTATTTTTCATGGAGGTTAAGCTGTTTCCACTTGCTCTCAGCAGTTACCATCACTTGCACTCAAATCGTCCTCGTGGTCCACCAGTCTAATATTCTAATATTTCCCATCTGCTTGCTCAAATCTGTCTCTTGAGCAATGGTCTTTTTTCCAAAGAACAGGATATAGGAGAAATCCTGATAGCTGCTCCTTTTATTGCCCCATTTGTCTTCAGTGTCTTTCTCCTCCTGCTGCTGATTTGTGCAAAAGATCTTTTCCACATCCTCAGCTCACTTGTTCTCCAATTTATTGTCGTCCTTAATTCTATTGTCCCTTCTAGCAAATTTTCTTTAGTTTAATAGAGTTTCTTGAGCAATTTTGCATCATGAATTGCATTATAGATGCTGTAGTTACTCATGTAGAGAGCTCTGTTATTACTCCTGGAGTAAATATTGGGTTTCTTTTTTACATTACAAGCTTTCACATTCTTTGGATTATTGCTCTTTGGTATCACTTAAATTAATGCTTCTACACAGAGGCTTTTCATCATTTTTCATCCATCTTTTCCTCTTCATGTCTTAGCTCCTAATATTTAACATGCTGCAGTCACAGAGTTTGCTCTAAATTCAGATTTTGGGGGCAATAAATGAGCTGTACCTGTTCCTCAGTGAAAGGTTTTCCAACAGGGAAGACTGGTGTGGGCTTGGATGAGTGGTGAGCTCCCTTTGGGGACAAATTTACTGGCAATTAAACTCTCTTTGCTGTGTGGGATAGTCTCCTGGAATTGAAAACAGGGTAGGAGGAGAGATGCTGCTATTCTTTCTCTCTTAATGCTAAAGCTTTGAAAGGGTAAGGTGGCATTAATGCCACTGGGACTCAAATCTAAATGTACACTTAGCTGTACCTACATGCCAAAAAAAAAAAAAAAAAAAAAAAAAAAAAAAAAAAAAAAAAAAAAAGAGGAGACTTCAATATGACAATTTTCATGAAAAAAGTACTTTCTACAGAATTTTCAGAGCTGTTCCATGACTTCAAAGTTTCTTTAGGGAGCTTCAGGAGCCCTGTCTGCCACAATCCTGAGTTTACCTATGTCCAGATGTTCAGGGGTGACATAATTCTAATTCCATCCCCCTTCCACTATTCCAGGTTACTCCAAGCCCTGTCCAGCCTGGCCTTGGACACTCCCAGGGGTGGGGCATCCATATCAGAAGAGGATCTTTCAATTCAAGGATGCCAACTGGAACCTTTCCCTGGAAAATTTATGGAAGACAATGGGAACCATTATGACCAGTGAGACCTGGTAATTTCCAGCATCAGTGGAGTACAGAGGTTTAGAGAAATTCACTTTGTCCCACCTTCTTTGTCCAGAATGAATTATCTTGGAAAAGGACAGGAACCTGAGTGAGCACTCAGAAGGGCTGATTCATTTTAGAAATATGGCAAGTACATGGAACACTAATAGTGAATCAAATTTGATGGGACCAGTCAAAATGCATACAAAATAGTGAAAATTCAAGGGTCCCTGGTATCCTGCTTGGCAATAAGGACCAGATGTTCCCTTTCATGCCATGTATCCTGTAGAACTTTCAGTTCTGTGGCAAAACCAGTGCTGACCATCAACCCCCCAAAGCCAATTTCTGTCCCTCCTACCCTCATTCAATATAGAATAAAGAGCAAAAGGTCAAATAGCTGTAGGTGTCCAAATAAATTGCCCAAATCCTTCTCTTATTATATCATTAAATGGATTGGCCACTAGTGTTTATGAAAAAAAAAAAAAAAAAAAGTGGATCTGCACAGTTTCCTGGGAAAAGTTGCGCTCTTGTTCCAAAAATAAAGCAAAAAAATGGGGAAAAAAAAGGAAAAAAAAATAGAAAAGGAAAAAAAGATCCAAAGCTATTACTGAATTATAAAATTCATTCAGCCTTGCAGTGCAGCCTTTCAGCAGCTCTCCAGCAGAGGAAACTCTCTTTATCAGGCACCTGGAATATACAGTCCCCAGAGACTCTGAGATAAAACAAATTCTCAGCTTCACATTCATCTGGGTGTGATCTGAAGGGTGATAACATTTCTCCAGCTGGCTCTGAGAATCATTAATTCATTATTCAGCTGTGTCTTCAAGCCCCCTTGATCAAGGATCCTTTTTCTCTCTGTCAGGAAACTGTTCTGTTCTGTGTTCCTGATTTCTTTACATCTTCAGTACTGTTATCTCTAACTTAGACTATCCCAGTGCTCAAATGTTGGCTTCTTTTTTCACCTGTGTAAGAAGTGACAGAGTGAAAACAATTATGTGATGAGTGTTTAATGTATTTCTGGGAGCTATGTGCAGCTCATTTAAAATCTGGACATTTCCTTTACAAGAATGCAAGAAGAAAAGCAAGCCAAATGTGAGGATGGCATTTTTCTTTTTTTTTTACAATTTCTTTTTACACTTGCTGTAAAACACTCTGCTTCACTCTCTCCCCTGCCTTTACATCATATTAGTTAATGATGTTACTAATTCTGATTGCTCTCATCCATTTCTCATCCTCCCAAACCTCACCCAAAGCTCCTGTGATAAGGGCAATGATGCAGTTTGTTAGAGCTGAGGTGAAAGTGGGATGAATCATGGGCTTGTCACTTCAAAACCTTTTGTGGCATTTTAAACATATTTGCAAACAGAGGAAATTTCACTGGAATTCCAACATGTTATAACAGAAAAATGGATTCATCCTGTCTACAAGTTTCATCCTTGCTAACAAGAGGAAAAATTCAATTTTTTTTTTCCCTTGAAGTTTCCTTCTAGGGTCACCCCTTGACATCTGCAAGGATATCAAACATTTCAGAGCCCCCAAAGAATCACTCAGCCACAGGAAAGGAGTGGGACAGCTTGCAGGAGCTGCAGATTGAGGCAATTATCCACTTGACTGCTCAGTTCTGGCAGATGATGTTGTGTTAGACAGACTGAAGTTCACAGTTATGTGCATTTGGAGGTGGTGAACAAAATACCCACACTGATCTTTCAAACAAAATACTTTTTGTACCCTGCAATTTCTAAAGATGTTTCTGTGTAGTGTTGCTAAGCTTTAATTTGAGGAAAAAGAACATTGAGGATTGATGATTTTTCCATGTTTGAGAGAATTCAGGGTCATAGAGCAGCTGGGAATGGAAGGGATCTCTGGGGATCTCTGGTCCAACCTTCTGCTCCAGCAGGGTCACCCAAAGCTGATTGCAGAAGTTGTTTTTTCTAGAATTTCTACAGAAGGAAACTCCACAAACTCACTGGGAAACCTGCACCAGTTCTTGATCATCCTTAGAACAAAAAAAGGATTTTCATTTTTTTAGATGGAACATTCTGCATTTCAGTCTGTGCCCATGGCCAGTGGTAATGGACAAATTTACTGATAAAATGTATGGATGTAAAATCAGATCACAAACCATGACCTTGAATACAGAATTGTATTTTTCAGTGTGTACCATTTGCCAGTAAACTTCTTTGTTTTACCCTGTGAATTCTGCATGGTGGATATAATAATTTACAGAAAAAAAGAAGCAAAAATGAATCTCTCAAGAAATTTGTGTTTACAACTATTTCCTTTAGCAGAAATTTGCTTTTATGTGGAAACTGCTTCATATTTCATGAGCTCTGTAGAAGGTAAAAAGAACAATTTACATATTTATGTCTTTTAATTCCATATAATTTAGTGCTTATTAGAAAACAGTATTTATTTATAATGACTTTTTTTTTTTTTTTACCTTTATATGCTGTTGAATGTATACATGTCCTTGTCCATGTAGAGGGTCTTTGAGTCAAACAGGGCACTCAGACACCAATTGTTGAAGGTGGTGGTCAGAATGACTGGACAACCCAACCTGGAGGATAATGAAATATATAGAATATATATATTATATATATGTATATCCTGACATGTGGTTACTCTCCATCCAAGGTGAGTCTGATACATAATCCAAAAATGCCTTGTGAGCATTTATATTTAAAGCAGGGTTCACTGAAGCAGCATGGAGAGGACCCTAAGGAGTGAGTTTTACCCCAGACTGCTCCAAAATAATTAATTTCTGTGCTTCCCATCCCTCCCCTCCACCATGCATTTTTCACAACACCACATTAACCCTCTTCTCAACAATCCTGTGTACAGAATATTGTTTCCAGAACATTCTGGCATTCTCTAAGTGAGAATAACCATTTTGGAGCTATGGTCCACATTTTCCCTCTGAGAAACCTCTGGTAGATTCAGGGGCTGCCTGAGAGAACAACGACCCAGAGAAGGATGTGACAGAATATACAATTTCCAAATGGTGATGCACAAATGTTAATGACACTTATTAAAAACCTAATTCCACCACAAGATGATCTGTTCCATAAAAAACAGCCCAAAAAACAGTTCCTAACCCCCCTTATTCTGATTAGGTTGGGAAGCATGAGCAGGAACCACGTTTCCTGTTTGCTGCTGTCAGTGTATTGAACTATTCCATTTCCCTCTGGATTTGGATCAGAGGCCACCAGCTAAGAGATGTCAGATTGCACAAATGTTTTTGGTCACAGTTTGCAAGCCAGCCCTACTGGAGAGATCCCAAATGCCCTCAGAGAAACCCATGTCCAGTTTGCTGGGATTTTATTCAAAGCATCCTGCCTGTGAATGTGTGGTCAGCTTAAAAAAAAACAAAAAAAACCGTGAAATGACCCAAAGTCATGAGCACCCTGTGGCTGGTAATTGGACTCAAATCAGCTTGGTTTTGCTTCAGTCATTTGTCAGTGGCTCAATTAACTGCAGATTCCACTCTTGCTAGGCAACTAGGGGAAAAATTGAGTGGGAATATTGAATTGTTCTGAGACCTCAGATCATTCCTTCTCACTGAAAGTATTTTGTATTGCCAAGTTCTGTAATGTGATAGTTTACCTACAGAGAGAATGCTGGCTCCCCTTGGTGCTGTCTGTATCCTTTTTTTCCCCAAGTCTTTGCCTCACTCCCTCCTTTGCCACAATGAACTTCATTCATCAGCTGTGCCACTCTTCAGGTTCAGTACCCAGAAGCTGCTGTCACTGGAGAGAGTGAAGGAGAATTTTGCTTCCTACTCATGCTATTATAAGAGGTAAATGGGAAAAGATCTTAGAAAAAAAATAATCTGCTCTTAATGTTAAATCTCTAAGCACTGGCAAGCAATGAACAGATTATGGATTTTTATAGGATTTTAATGTGTGGAGCTATGTAAGTATTAGTTGGAAGAATCTTCTGAAGCCTCTGGCTTTGCAGTAGTCCTGGGTGTTCAAATATCAGTTTTCTGTTCTGGTCTCATTGCAGGGAATGTGCTGTGACATCTCTCCCAGAGCCTGGGCCCTGCAGGTGTGTGAAGGCAGGAGCATCATCCAGGGCTGAAATATTTTATAGCTGAGATGGGCCAGGAGCTCCTCAGGGCATCCTGCTCACACAGCAGGAAGGGCATGGACACTGTGGGAAATCTTTTATGCCCCAGGATGGATTGATCTCAATTTCAGATCACCCCAAGTCACCCAAAGCAAACATGTTGGAGATCTGAGTTCCTCAGCATGAACCACCCCAAGGCACCTCTCTGGTCCCATCCCAAAATATCAATATGTTTCTGAGGATCTCTGTGTTTTGTGATGGCTGGAACGAGCTTGAGAATGAGCACAAGAGCTGTGACTTTCAGAACTATCTTTGCACAATGATCCACTACCCTTTCAGCAGCCTCAGGCCAAAACCAAAACCAAAACCAAAACCAAAACCAAAACCAAAACCAAAACCAAAACCAAAACCAAAACCAAAACCAAAACCAAAACCAAAACCAAAACCAAGCAATTTCACCTTTCCAGCCTGCCATACCTTCAAATGCCACTCAGAACTGCCCTGATTTTTCTGGGTTGTTGTTTCATTAGGGACCTGTCTGGGGAAGTTGTAAAGGATTCTGTCTCAAAGCTGGGTGTGATCCAGCTGGTAGATAGCAAATGAGCAGCTCTGCAGCTCCTCTTTGATTCTCTAATTCTCCCTAAATTAAACTAAAAAATCTCCAATCCATCTGCTGATTTCAGGCTCCAGGGGGATAGTAGAAAGGCTGCAAAGTTTTTACAGTCAGAAGGGGGTCTGGAGTGTTGCAGTTCCTGGTTTTCAATATGAGAATTGAGAATGTGAAGAGTGCAGTGCTTCCAAGAAAACAGATCTCAGTGCATAAACTCAAACATACTGAAAATCAATTTCATTTTCTTGTCTTGCCTAGTCTTACCCATAAAATAATTGTACTGAGTTCTACAAAATCTGGGTTTTTTCAGTCTTTTAGACACAAAAGATATTATGAATTTCATCTCTCCCCCTTTGCTACATGACATACTATCACTGCATTTGCAGACATTAATAAGTGTTTCTGTGAAATAGTTTTATTCTCACTTCTTTTTTTTCCTACCAAAGTCTCTCTGTGTGTTTACAGACCCTTTGCTGTAATCTCCAAATAAGAAAGGACCTTGAAAATTAAGATTCTCTCCACATTATTTACATTTACAGCTAATTCAGCAGCAAGAAGAACATATAAGTGTGATACTCCTCTGAATGATCTGAATTTTTGGTGTCACATCCTTGAAAATAGAAGTTAAACTGCACTGTGTATGATACAATAAATTAGCACAAAGAACTAATTTGTTATGTAGGAAACCTTTACTAATTAAGAGCATCATAGTCTTCCTGAAGTTATATAAAATTACTTCAAACTTCCTCTATAAATTTTCAGGTGTTCACTTCAAATGTGCACTTGGGATTGCATCCTGGCCAAATGGTCTTAGTCCCTGCCTCCTCAAATTTTTCTCTGAGCCCTTCTGAGGAGTTTTCTGCAAGCTCATCTCCATTCTTTCTGGGCACAAATTAATTGTTGATAAAAATAAAAGCTGTTTGGAGATACATTTTTCACTGCAGTGCCACAGGCAGTAGTAAGATCCACAGCATGTTAATTATTTCCTGTTATGCATCTGCTCTTGGGTGACAATTTCTCCAGTCATGTCTCTACTAGGCTTAAAAAAGAACTGAGGAGCAGTTAAGATGGATTATTGTTTTTCACACCACTTTACAAAATTAATCTCAGCTTTAGCTCTCTTTTTAAACACACCCCTAAAATAAACACTGTGCTTGTTTTTAGCTCATGACCCTCAAATATAGTAATTGTGGTAGATACCCTGAAAAGGTTCCACACTGCATGTGAGTGGCTGAACTCATTAAAGTGATGCAAACAGCTTTTAGTCAGAAAAACTACAGTTACAGGATTTATGTAGAAATGTAGAATCACAGAAAGGTTTGGATTGAAAGGGACCTTCAAGATGATTCAGTTCCAACCCCCTGCCATGAGCAGGGACACCTTCCACTGGAGCAGGTGGCTCAGAGTCCCAAACAATCTGGCCCTGAACATTTCCAGGGATGGGGAATCCACAGCTGCTCTGGGCACCTCATGCAGTGACACCAGTGGAGCTGAACAAGGAGAGAATTCTTTTCCTGCTCCAGGTGACTGAGACACAGAAGTCACCTTAACCTTAAATGTCCCCCAGCCCAGGTGGCAGTGGGGTGGATTTGTCCTCTGGCCTTAACAAATGAGTGCAGGAATCCTTCCAAGAGAGGCAAGACACCCTCTTTCCAAGGAAATACATTTCCAGGAATTTCCTTGCAGAACAGTTCTGTTGCTTAAGGGATTTTGGCCAGGGAGGAGCCTCAGCTGTGATAACTCACCTTGAAGAAGGTGTTGAAAGAAATGTGAGAAAAGTGAGAAAGTTCACACTGGAGCATCCAGGAGCACAGAGGTCTGGAAGGCACCAATGGCAGGGAGCATCATGTTAGTGGATGGACACTCAGTTCCAACCAAATAGGCTTCCCATTCCACAAAAGTCCCTTTTGTGTTTCTGTGTTTTGGTTAACCCATGCCTTCATAAGGACCAGGCTAATAAAAATTATTAGCCTTGGAAATTTTAGACCCTCTCAAAACTGATGTGTGTGCTCAGGCAGCAGTTTTCTCCTTATCTCTGTCCTGAGGGGTTCAGCTGCTTTCACTGGCCAAGAGAGCAGAGGAGAAGAAGGGAGGACAAGTGGGGAAGATAAGAACAGGGCTGAGCATGAATTTGAGGATCTGGTGATGATTTTACAGCTGCACACATAGGCACTATAGGGTTACCTTCAGTGCTTCAACAGCAGGTATTAGAAAGGGACAGGAGTTTTTGGTGAGGGTAAAAACCTGGTTGTTGGCTGAGAAATAAGCAGGAAGTGCCTTATTTCTGAATAATTATATGAGATTGACATGGGAAATGGGCTGGTTTATAGAGAATAGAAGGATAAATGTAAGACCTGATGCACCAGGCAGCCTCCACACCCTCACCCTGCATTTCCTACACCACCTTGGAGCCCTGGCTCTTGCCCAGCTCCAGCTTTCAAAGCAAAGGGATCCCTGTAAACTCTGGCTCATGCAGAACACACACAAGAGTGCAGCTGTCCTCTGTTTTCTTAGCCTGTGCCATGTTTAGTTTGTGGCTTTTGGTGTTTCATTGGGACTTCCCAGCCAGTTGCACAGTACTGGGGGTGTTTGTACAGCTCTTTATGAGCCTTGTCACCAGCAGCCAAGTCTCTCAAACACTGCTTTGTCACCAACATTCCTTCCACCTCCTCCTCTCTCTACTTTCTCCATTGAAAACCCAGAGAAGCAATCTGGGTTTAATGCAGACCATTATTCAGTCTAGAGTTTGCCAGAATTTCTTGTGAGATCTCTTTAGGAGAAATCTCACAGGCTCTGGTATCCTCCATGCCTTTAGCTATGGAAAGTCTCTCCCCTGAGCTGCACTGCCTGTCTCCAGAAGGAAAATTCCTCCTCACAGTGGCATTTGGCCTCCTTCTCCACAGCCCCACGTTACAGACCCCCTTGCAAATCACACACTCGTGGCTGGGCATGCAAAAACCAGCAGACAATTAAATTCCTATGGAAAACTGGTTTATTCTCATTAATGACAACTGGTGGTATTGAAGGCAATGCTGAATTTGGATGCCTTCTGTCCTTGAAATGTGAGCATTAACCTCTGGGGTTAATTCCATCCATTTTTTGCTGCTGGTATAAAATCTGCTTCTCCCACCTCAGAGGATGGGACCTATCCTCTCCTATCAGACTATTAAAATCAGACTGACTCATGGCCCAAAATTCTGCCATACCCCTTCTCATCAAAAAACTGCTTTGTTTGCTAAAAGGCTCTTTTTATAATTCCCTCTGGTGCTATTCACTGTTAACACATCTTCCTGTTGTGGTTTTCCAAATTTTCAGAGTTGGTTGAGCAAGGGAAAGGAAACTGTAAATATTGAATCAATTCCTGGAGCAGCTACCAGTGAGAATGCAATCCCAGAGGGTCAAGAAGAGCTTGGATGCCTTCTGGTAAACCAAAATTCCTGCACATTCCAGATGTCAAGGCAGCCACTGGCCTCTTGAACCAGCTGCTAACTGAACATTTTTAATTATTCCCCTGAGCTCTCTTCAGCAGCAGCAAACTTGTCCCAAAGCTCAGTTACACCCTTTGCAAATTAAATTATCAGCAGGCTTGTAAGTTTGTTGTTGTGTGTGTGGGAACAGTTTGCTAAGATAGCATTTCCTTTGGGATGCACTGGGAATAAAAAGGTTAAAAAATTAATTTGCAAAAATGAGTGTTTTGGATTCCTGAACAGAAGATATTTGTTTTTGCTGCAGGATGCTTTTGTTAGCTCAGATTACTGAATAATGACACTGCTTACACCTCTTACCCATCTGCTCAGAGATGAGTATAATGTGAGTGTTGCTGTTTCCTCCCAGGGTAACCTCCCCAAATTTTGTCTCAGCAGCAAGGGACTGAAAGACAAGTCCTGCATTCTCCAGGCCAGCATGGGGAGCCTCATGAAATCAAGATTTTCTCAAAGCCTGGGATGTTTTCTGCCCCCAGCCTCACACACTGTGCTGTTCCCAGTGCAGCCAAGCCTGCAGTTATCCCTGGCATCCAGCAGTGTGAGGATGCTCCAAGAAATGTCCCAGGATTTTAGGAATCCTCTGCTGAATCTCACTCCATGGTGATGCTGTCAGGTCATGGGCATGACAGGTTATGTTCCTTGAAGTTGTTACAAGAAGAGAGAGAGAAACCAAAATTTCCTTCTGGAAGAGCTGTTTGACCAAACCCTTCTGATCAATGTAGAATTTTAAATAGGAGCAGCCTGAGGTCCACCCTGCCCCAAAAATCAGAGGGTTATTTGTGTATGATGACTCATGTGCTCCAAAATCCAGGTATTTGCTGGCATGAGGGAGCTGGAAAGGGGCTCAGCCTGGAGAAAAGGGGGATCAGGGGGGCCCTTGTGGCTCTGCACAGCTCCCTGACAGGAGGGGACACCCAGGGGGATTTGGGATCTGGGAACAGGGACAGGGACAGGAGGAGAGGGAACAGCCTCAGGGCCAGGGGAGGCTCAGATTGGATATTTGGGAAAATTTCTTCATGGAAAGGGGTGTCCAGCCCTGGCACAGCTGCCCAGGGCAGTGCTGGAGTCCCCACCCCTTGAAGGATTTAAAATCTGTGTGGATGTGGCTCTTGGGGACATGGGGTGGCCTTGGCAGTGCTGGGGGAAAGGCTGGGATTGATGATCTTTAGAGGACTTTTCCAACCTAATCAATTTGGAATTCCATAATCCCACCTCTCCACCACCCATGGGGTCCAATTAATTTTCAAAATCATCACCCTCTGAATTTACATTTGCTGACACTAAACATGTCCTTGAGGTCTCTTCCAGCACTTCATTTCTATGATTTTGAGCAACAGAAAGGAATAATGAGCCAGTAGATCCTTGGGAAAGTATTTTCCTCCCCACTGAAGCAGGCAGCAGTTATAAATATTCTGCAGGCAGAGTCAGTGCTGCAGCAGTGACCACTCTGTGACGCCAGCAGACAGTGTCTCAATGGCAGGAGACAAGTGAGGTTGCCTCTGTGAAAACAAATTTACCTATAAGCTCAATTTCAACAGCCACAGGGGGAAATCCAACTTCTTTCCTACTGAAAAAAAAATAAAAAATTGCTTTTCTGTTGCTGGTCTCCTACAGCATCACCACTTGAAAACTATCCCCACTATCCCAGCAGCTGATTGATTTTCTCCTAACCATGCTGCTGGTGACTGAATTCATTTTGGGATCCAATTACATAAAAAAGAATATAGTAAGTGGTGCAAGAGAACACCAAATTAATGTTTAAAAACTTGCTTTTCTCTTTTCTTCCTCCTTCTATTTAATCTAAAAGAAACATGTTCACAGTAGGAGTAAAGACTGGTGTAAACAAAACAAAAGAATTGAATAATATGTATTTACTATATTTTTTTTTTCAGTTGAGCAGAATGCATGATCTTTAGTTAGGTTTTATGACTAGTGACAAAATGACTCACTGCAGTTCACAGTGTTAAAAAAATATATCTGTGGACAAATGCTACATAACCCAACCCCCAATTTCTTAATACTTCATGTTCTATATAGAATTTGTACCCTGTCCCACATTGAGTAGAATGAAATGTGAAAGCCACTGGGAAAAAAAACATCACTTTTCTAAAACAACACCCAAGAACAGGAAAAATGTGCTGTTTTCTGCTTACTGTAATATTAGATATTTTATTCTGGATTGTTATTATTTCCTTGTGTCACATGCAGAGGAACTTTTATTAATGGAAACCAAAACCCACAGCAAGGAAGAGGCATTTTCCATCCTATTTCTGACTGTTCCCAGCTGAAGAACATGTCAGACACAATATAACTCTGCTGTTACACAAACCTCTGAAAGATGCTGGCAGATATTTTGAGAGTTTGGCATTCTGTATCAATAAAAAAACAAATCCATGACAGTTTCCCATCGAGTCAGAACAATACAAGCACAGGGCATAATATTTTTAGCATGCTTATATTCCATACCACACATATGAGGCTGAATTTTCCCCCCCCCTCTTTTCCTCCACTTTATTTTCCAGCAATATATTGACCAATTTATAGTCAGATGCACTTAGAATTCATCAATATCTTTCTCCTATGGAATTACATTAAAGTCTCAAGCCTCCAATAATGGCATTTTTTTTGTCTGTATTGACAAGGAGTATGAAATAAAAACCATCAGTCTTTTAGGGCTCTGTCATCAAGGGCACAGGGGAAATCCAGGGTCACCCAGAGAAGCATCTGCACAGCTCCTGTCAATCCAAGGTCTCCTGAAGCCACTGGAACCATCACAAATTCTTGCCAAGAAAATTTCAGTACCAGGCAGCACCATGTCTAGAAAATGGGTGAAGCTGACACAGAGGAAAAGCTTTCTTTCCAGTCATGAATTTATACAAGAAATAAGATCATTCCCCATTAAGATCATGGTTTGAACAGTTTTGTATTAAGAGGATTCACCCATGTGCAGTTTTCCTCTGTATAATTTCATACTTTTATAGTCACATGTGTCTGGGTATTTGAGATCCATCAACATTTCTCTCTTCTCTCAAATCAGCCTTTGCATTTTCCCCTTATCTTGAAGGGTTTCAGTTTTCCAAAGCCAATTTATGATATTGCTGAAATGTACATTTTCTCTTATTTTTGGAGGGTTTGGAGGTGGCAGCAACAACATTTTGGACCCACAAATTTATGATATGTTTATAGAATATTGAGAACCATGATACATCTCCAGTGATAAATATATGTCGTTTTTTTTCCCAAACTGCAATGGCTGTGTGCACACTGGGGCTCAGTATGAGCTTCTACATAATATAAATAAGGTTTTATAAATAAGGTTTTAGGTAATCAGAACTCCCTACAGGCACAGAAGAAAGGGGACACTGAATATGAATAAACTTTGAACCTGCACCACTGCACTGGAAAATGTTTAGAGCAACCTCACAGCTGCTCTGACTTAAGGAGAGCTGTCACTGAGCTCTCTCCTCATCTCCTGGATGTCTTTCTGTGCTGGAGAGGGTGTGGAAAGGCACAAAAAGCCTTGGCAGGTGCTTCTGAAAGGGCAGGCCAAGGGATGGAGAGTTGATGCTAATTCCTAGCAAGTCACACTGCAGTAAAAGTAAGAATTTGTAGAAATGCCCTCAGGGAAATGCAGGTTTGCAGCTCCATGAGGAGACTGGTCTGAAGCACTGAAGACTGCTTGGTTTACTCTGCATTCAGGAAAGAGTGAATTACCTGACACAAGCTGCCAGAGGAGTTGGTTTGATGATGACAAGGCTCTTTCATTTGCCTTTATTTATTTCCATCCAGGTTGGACTTTTCTGAACAACCTATGATTTTTCTGGCACCTTTAAGACCAGGAAAATATGAGGATATTCACAGGGTAATTCATCCCAATTCAAAATACCACTCTCTTCATTAGATTTGAGCTTGTAGAACTTACTAAGAGAAAGCCAAAGAGTTCTACTTTAAGTACATGACATATGTCACTTCCAGTGAAAAATATCAAGAATAAAGAGATGAAGTTGAGGGGAAAGTACAAGAGAGAACAAAATAATTTCTGATTCATCCAGAACAAGTTTAAAAGCTTTTGGGCAGCTCAATGAGTAAGACTCCAAACAATTTGTTGAAAGAGCTGGGACACAAACCTTACAAGTTTTTGCAGATCAGGAGGGAGTTTTCTCTGTTTATGGACTTGGTTATATGCCATGGGTTAATCACAGGAATGGATGGCAGGGCTGAAAACCCTGGGATGTTTTCTCCAGCTTTATCTCAAGCCATTGTGTTTCCTGCCCTCTGTGAAAAGCACAGGTTGGGGAAGGTGACCTTGCACTGCTGATGAGAGCAACTCAAAGCCTAAAGAAATGAGATAAAAACTGCTGTGCAGGATCCTGTAAACATATGCAAAAAAACCCCCCTTAATAAAAACCCCAAACCCCTTTGGGGATATGGAATAATCTCCTCAGTTCAGGCAAAAAGAATTCATGTAGGGTGGTAATTAGGTTTTTTAAAATTATACTGTAACTGTACTTAATGATCCTTTTGCCATCTAATCAAGGATCTCACACTGACATTTTCCAATATTGCTAAAGCTTCTTATGCCAGCTCATTTGTCTAACAAGGTTTCTATTTATAAACCTCATTGGATGTAAAATTAAATTAATGAACAAGTCCATCTCATTTTTCCAAAATGCAAGAATATATTCACAGAATAATCAGGATTGGAAGGGACTCTGAAGATCATTTAATGCAACCCCCCCTGCCAAGGCAGGGTCACCTAGAGCAAGTTGCACAGATATTCTTGTCCTGAATTGGTATTGAATATTTATTCACCAGTTCAGGCATCACTCATCATGATTTATTGAGAAAACATTTACCTTTGATTCAAGCACTTCCACACAGAATTGTTAGCAGAAGAGAAATGAATGTATTAACACTCTGCTGAGCAAAACCAACAAATAATCTTTTTGGGAATTCAGGGATTTTAATCCCATTTAAATGTTTCCCTTAGAAGTAAAGTAACAACCATTTACATTTATCATTATTACTGACTTAGTGGTTTAAAGGTTGATAGCAGTGAAACATGCACTTGTATGACCTTGGGGCCTTTTTAATATGCTAATACAGACTAGCAGCACCCATTTTATGGCACTTGAAATCATGAATTAATGCAAAAGAAGTTGTTTTTTAGAAATACTGCACCGTCTCCATCCTTGAAACCTTCCAAGAACACACCAAATAAAGCCCTGAAGAGCCTGGTCTAAGTTCAGTGTTGGCTCTGCTTTCTGCAAGAGATTGGATTAGTGATTCCCACCCTGAGTTATCCCATGGTCTCTGCTCTGACATCAAGGCCAGCCAATTAATTTTCACTCAAGAGGGTAAAACTGCTCTCTGTGTGCTGATGTTTCCTCAATCAGCTTGCAATGAAAGAAAGCAGAAGCTCTGCTCCAAGGGAGGCTGTCCAGAGTGAAGCACATTTATCCTGAAAGGTTAAGTGCCCCATTTATCACAAGTGGGAACAAAAGTTTGGCTTTGCCAGAGAGTGGCTGCTCCAGCTCCACTTGCTCAGCTGCATAAACAGTGAAAAATAAATAAATTTCACAAAGTGGAGGTTTAGGCATGTTTCTGCCTATCAGGAAGTCTCAGGAATGAGTATTTGTGTAAAGGACCCAACAGGTGGAATCTAAATCACTTTTGTGCTCAGAACTGTTAAATCCATCACTGCTGAGAGCTGGGGAAGTTATTGCCTCCCTGGATGCACATTTACAGGAGGACAAGGGAAAATAACTATAACAATTGGAGCAAAACCAGAGGAAACAAGTCCAAAAATAGGAAAAGCTGGAAGGTGCTGTGGCTGGGCTGATGGAACACAGTGGTTTGTCAAATGGTCACAGTTTTATTCATTCTGTGGTTTTGTTAGTAAATTTGCATATTTTTTGGCCACTGGGGAAAAAAAAAAAAAACTTGTCAGGTTTTGCTGTTGGGATTTTTTTGTTGTTTCCCTTTTTCTCCTGACAAACAGGCTGTGAGAAAACCCTGCTGGCTCAGTGATAAAGTCATGCATGCAGACAGGAATGTTTTTTTTCTTTCTTTCTTTCCTTCTTAGAATTAAACTGTATTGCTGAAACTAATGAAAAACTAGTGTTGAAGTACAAGATAATTCTTTTCTTAGGATTCAGGCATATATATCTGATTATTCAGCTTTTAAAAATAAAACCTTTGAATGCCTCTCAGTCAATAGGCTTTCAGGCTCTATCCTGCTCCAAAAAATACACCCCTCCCCTCCCTGAGAGATAACTAAAGCTTTTGAAATAAGGAAAGATTGCTGGCATTTATGAAAAAGGAGAAAAAAAAAAATCATAGCAAGGAGCCCTGCTAATATGTTTGAGCAGAAAGAGAAAATTTTCATGTACAATGGGGGCCATAGAAAAAAAAAAGAAATCAATAATAAGCAGCATTAAGATTTGCCCAGGAAATCTTTATTCCACCCACCTCTGAGCATGCATTAGGAAATTGTTTTTGACAGTGTTTACAACGTGCATACGTCCTTTAATGAACAGCTATTTGCTCATAGACTGTTCTGTGCTCTCTACAGGGCTGACTCAAACTGCCCTGCAAGGATGGGGGAAGGTTTTGCCAGGTGGAGGCTCCCATTGAGCTGGGGAAGAGCAGGATTTAGTGATTGGGATAAGGAGAGGGGTTAGACCACTGACCCTGTGAAATCCAGACAACCAAAAAAGTCCTTTCCCCACTGTACAGGTGTTATTGGGTGTGGAGCTCATCAGGGGATGCAGGGGAAAAGAAGCTTTGGGATTGGAATGAAAAATGTTGGGAGTGGAGGAAAGTTGCTGTGGGGTGTTTAGAGGAAAGGAAAACCTCTTTTCTCATTATTTCTGCCAAGGGGGCATCTCCACTCCTCAGATGCATCTCACCAGTGTCTCCCTCCTTCCCAGGACAGAGAGCCCATTAATGGATGCAGATGTGCACTCAGAGCTCCATGAGCATTTCTGTGGAACTCAAGAGTTAGAGTGTGATGAAAAAAAAAAAAACAACAACAAAAAAACCCCAAAAAAACAAAAACCAAAAACCAACCCACCAGAAACATCAGGGAATGGTTTGGGTTGTGAGTGACCTTAAAGTTCATGGCAGGGACACCTTCCACTAGCCCAGGTTTCTCCAAGCCCTGGAATTAAACACTTCCAGGGATGGAGCAGCCACAGCTTCTCTGGACACCCTGTGCCAGGACCTGCCCACCCTCCCAGAGAGGAATTTCTTCCCAAAATCCCATCTGATCCTGCCCTCAAGCAGTGGAAAGCTCTATCCCCTTCTCCTGTCACTCCAATCCCTTTTAAAAAGTCTCTCTCCATCTTTCTTGCAGGATCCCTTCAGGCACTGAGAGGACAATTAGGTCACCTCAGAACCTTTTCTTCTCCAAGGTGAGCAATCCCAATTCTCTCCTCACAGCAGAGCTGCTCCAACCCTCTGAATAACCTGGTAGTCTCCTTTGGACTCACCAGGTTTCCCCCTCTGACAATGCCCAGCTCTTCTTGGGAAGGAAAATTCTGAATACTTTTTATTCAGACAAAATAAAACTGAGAACTGAACAGCAGAAATACCCCCACATATGTGAAAAGAAATTCACAGCTCGTTGCATTTTTATTGCAATATCACAGAAACTCCATATGTTTTTAACTTTCAACTTTGCCTGTTCCCTTAATGTAGGCAATAAACTTATCCATTTCTGAGATATTCATACAGGAGCAAATCAAGAATTTCTCTGCTGGGAGTGAAATAAACATTGACATCTGCTCTGCCTGGTAGAAATCCTACCAGGAGCCCAGGAATAGACCCAAAGTGGGAACAATAAAGGCAGATGTGCAACCTTTCTTTGCAAGGGAAGCTGGAGAGTTTAACATGCTCAGTTTTGGGCCTCTCACAACAAGAATTGAGGGGTTGGAGATTGTCCAGAGAGGGGAAAGGAGCTGGGGAAGGGTCTGGAGCAGCTGAGGGAGATGGAAAGGGGCTCAGCCTGGAGAATTGAATTTCAGGGGGTTCCTCTCTGCCCTTCTCTCTGACTTTTGAGGGTCACACAAGCCTCTGAGGTCTGGGCCACTCCCCAGTTTTGTATTGACATAATTAATTCCTGGTGAGGAGGAAAGGGCAGAGTGAGCAGCTCTGGTGCAGGCACGGATGGAGATGTGCACACAGAGTCCCTGAGAGCCAGCAGCAGCCCTGGCAGTGTGCTGAGCACACAAACAGCTCAGGCACTCCAGGCTGCAGCAGAGTCCAGCCTGGCCTAAATCCCTCTGCAGAGCAGATTAAGATAAGCCTTGCTGAACTCTGCCTTGCAAAGGCAAAGCTTAACCCACACAGCCTCTCCCTAGATCCAGGATATTCATCTCTTATAACTCTACAATGCTCTTAACTAACTCTACAATATTCAGGTATCAATGCTTGCAGCTGATCACAGAGAAAGTTTGAGTGCTGCATGATGTACAGAGTTATTCCAGATTGTCAATTCCAAAAAGTGAAAATATTTCACCCAAACATTAGAAAGAAGGTGTGTGTTTATCTGTTGTTTGAGGTATTGGCACAGCAATTTACAGCTGAGATTCACACCCAATGAATTCCACTTAGTGTGTATGTGCAGTATTTAAAACTGCAAATTGATTGTATTCTTCTTTAAAAGCAATGAAAACAATATTTCTCACTGGAGCTAGGAAAAATGCTCTGAGTGAAGGCTGCACAACCAAACTCTGAAATTGATGCAACTTCCATTCCTAATCTTCATAAAATTGGGCTGTACCTGGAGAAAGAATGTACATCTTTTTATATTTTAGGTCCTTTATCATGACTCACAGGGTTCCCAAATGTATTTCTAAAGGAGATAGGTGATATGATCTTCATGATTTGGAAAAAAAAAATAAAAATCTCAAAATACATGTGAATCAAGATTTGGGACAAAGGGGATGATGTTGAAACATGCAGTATTTTTAAAAGTCTCAATTTTAGTGGCATAATATTAAGGGATAAATATGTAGAATCCTTTTAATTTATGTTCTGACCCTAGGACCCTCACTTTATTTGTTTGTCAGTAATTTAATTGTAGACTCATAATTCTGAATTCTGGAATTTTGGAACAACCCAACATTAGAGCTGAAGTTCCAGGAGTTAAAATTTGTGCTGGATCATCCTGAGCTTCCTGACAGTGATTCATTCTCTCAGAAGCACTGCAAAATGCAAAAATGCATCAATATAGAAGCACTGAGAGATCTCCTGTCATTTTATGGTGTAAATCCAGATGGTGACATGCTTAAAAAAGCTGTGGTGGATCTCTTCTGCATTTTAAGAAGAAATTCTTCCCTGTGAGGGTGGAAGACCTGGCACAGGATGCCCAGAGAAGCTGTGGCTGCCCCTGGATCCCTGTAGGTGTTTAATGCCAGGATGGATGGGGCTTGGAACAACCTGGGATGGTGGAAGGTGTCCCTGCCCATATCAGGAGGTGGAATAAAAGATGCTTAAGGTTCCTTCCAACCCAAAACATTCTCTGTTTCTATGACCTTCACAAACAAGGAAAAAGTGATGGAAACCAGGTCCCTGGTGGAAATACAGAAGGTGGTCTGTGGTAAAAATAATACTGACAGAGTTTTAAGAGTGTCCTTGACAGCTTTCATGCATTTGTGTGCACTGGAAACTCTTCCTGTGCATTAGTCACCCATAACTTTGCAACTGTGGGGGAAAAAATTCTTGAAGGTCTTTCAGGCAATGCAAACCAATTTGTGATGCCTGAAAACATCCCTTGGTGTTGTGTCAGCAGCTGCTCAGTGAATGCCCTTCCCCTAAAACCATGGAGGACTTTCCAAAAGCTTTAGCAGTAACCTCACATTTCCCCCTCTTGTAAAAATTGTGGCCATGACCTGCAATGTGATAAATTTCACCCAGAGCTGGGAGGCTGAGGAGGATTTACATAAACATGTGGTTCACAGGAAAGTGCATGCAGCACTCTGCCCATGGTGTTTTGGTCAGGGCAAAGAGGGTCAGAGCATCATTCTCCACACAAAATACATCGTGTTCTTCAGCAGAACAGCAAGGGCTTCTCAGGTGATGTTTGCTCAAAGCTGCACAGCAGAGACCTGCCAAGAATGTGAGATATTTTAAAAGTTTTCAGAGTAGAAAGCCAGACAAAAGATGAAGTGATGGAGGATCCAAAAGTCCCTTTTTCCCTTCACAGTGCTCGTGTCACAGCAGCCTGTACCTGGCAGGCAGATGTTTGGGTCAGCCCACAGCTGGATGGGCAGTGCTGTGGGATTGGTGCCTAGGTTAGAAGTCATCAGATGCAGAATGAGAGGGAGGCACCAGAACAAGCACAGAAACAGAAATACACACCTCCCTCAGCTCTATATTTACAGGAATGCCAAGGATTTTAGGGCAAATATTTTATCCATAAAGAAAAGATTGCCAGAATAAACCCAGCCTGTTTCTCCTATGGATGAGCAGCAGAGGAACAGAAATTGGATGTGATCTATCAATGGATCTCATGTCCAGGGAAAATCTCCAGCAGATGGATTGCTGTGTAACCCCAAATGGTGACAGCCTCTTTCTCCAAACCATCTAAGAACATGTGGCCAGCTGAATCTCCTTTTGGGAGATGAGCTGACAGCAAACAAAGGAGGCCCCCAGCATGGAGAGGCAGCAATTGGGAAGATCCCACAGCAAAGGTGGCCAGTTTTCCTTGCAACCCCATGAGTAATGGGATTACTGATTAATCCCACATGCAGATTTGCCTGAAGGAGACAAAGTACTTTGGAAATTAAAAAGGTGCTTCTTGCAGTTCAACCAGCCAGTAATCCATGGGAAACACACCAGATGAATTAGTGAGAATTAAAGCCTTGGTAAGAAACAACTCCAACCTCTGTATTCAATTCCTAAATTGTTTTTAGCCAAATATGAACAACAGGAGGAATACAAGCAAATAATACAGCCTGGAATAGAAATGTTGTTTGAGCAGAAGATGGGGCAGCTGCTCCCAGCTCTTGGTAGAACACACACTTGGGAAGGGCTTGGGAACAGGGACTGAATTCCACACAAAACTGAATTTTGCAGTCCTCTGGTACTGACCCACTTCCTTTTAACTCTGCCCAGGAACCTGAAGTTGAATTACTCTCCACACACCCAAGCACCAAATCAGTAAATTGGTGTTTTCCCTCAATTCTCCACAAGAATTTGATAAGAGAATATTTTCAGCTGCTGCTTTTTGCCTTGTACAGTTTCAGGCTCCTCCAATACACATCAATATTTGATCTCATTTAAGGGTCAGGACACTCCCAAGTTCATCACCTGGAGCCAGTGAGCAAGAAACTTATTTTTCCTTTTTCCCAACTCTCATTATATTGAGGAAAACCAACTTTTCATCGCATACAAGTTACCAACCAAGTTATTTACAAATTTTCTGATATGTTTATCTTTTTCAGTCAGGGTGGAATGTGAATTTTTAAGCTACATTTTAGGAAGTGACAACTTTAATTATAACCACCAGTGTGTTTAGTGCTGTTGAATTGAACCTTGAAGGGAAAAAATAATTAAAATCTACATTCCTCTGAATTCTGCTCAATTTTCCCCCCCAGTTTGATGCTTAAGGGGATCTCAGAATTTAGACAGTGCAATGCACATGCAAATTCATATCAGTCTTAAACCACAGGGAGGTGTCTTGAAGAGAAGTTTATCTGTGGAGTTCAGTGCCATTTGTATTTCCTAAAAAAACAAGGCAGGACTACCTGACCAGCTTTCCTTACCCCTGCAGAAGGAAATGCCCCAAAGCATTTTTAAAATTCAGATTTGCAAAATGCATTTGTCTAATTTCCCTTTGATGGCACCTGAGGGATGTTCAAGGAAAAAAAACACCTCCCAAAGGGGTTGGTGAAGGGACCTGCAGCAGGTCAGGGGGATGGAAAACCAACTTTTTGATTTCAAACTACTTGAAGTTCAGCATTTTCACTTATGCCCATAAGGAAAAGTTATTTTGCACCTTTTCTTTCACCTTACTAAGAAAAGATGAGAAAATGTACAGCAAGTTTTGCCTTCAGAAATTAGAGACACCATTTCTAAATTAAGATGCAGTGATTTCTCTACTACAGCAGCTACACAAGAACACACAAGAAAAAGCAAAAAAATATTCTTAAATTATTATTCAAATTAGTCAGGACACTTATTTTCTTCCATGCTTAATCTCCCATGATTTTTATGTAAAAATCTGGGAGTCCCTAAAGAATTTAACACCAGCTGGAAATATCCTATACAAACTTTGTCCCCTTTCATACTCTGCAGGTAACCAGAGGGGTTGGTTTTGTCATAAATATATTTATCATTAAAATGAAAAAATTTAGGAGCAAACACCTAGTTCTGAAAAAACCTGAAAAGCCAATATTGCTTAACATTTAAAAGAATTGATTTTTTTTTCCAGGAACAATATTTCAGTTCTATAAAAGTCTTAAACAAAGTTTCTGCTTTTTTCCTTTCCCCAGACATTCCCTTTCACAGGCATTTCTCCACAAGAAAACCCAAATATCTGCAGGTATTCTTTCTACATAGATAATGACCTGACTTAATTGCCAATTAGTGGAGCTCCTCCCAGTGAGACTTCATTTTCTAAATGAATCTTTCTGAGTCAATAACCCTTCTGTAATGTTTAAGCTTTTTGCATGTATTTAGGAGAGGCTGCATTGAAGTGAAAGTAAGGAAAAAAAGAGCAGTCGAGGGTTATTCTTTTAATATTTTAATTAATTTTATGCAAATGAATCAGTAAGATCTGTGATGTTTTTATCAGGGTTAATTTATTAACCTTCTGAGTTCAGTTTGGGCCAATGCAGAATATCCAGCTCTAGTGCTCAGATGCCCACAGTTTATTGTTAAAAATTCACCAAGTTTTGTCAAAAATGTCTTTGTCATTTCACATTTTTCTTCCATCAGAGCCCCCTTTTTTTATGTAGTATTACTGCAAGGGCTGAGGTTCAAAGCAAAATATCAAACCATGGGCCTTGAAGTGAAATTGTGCATGGTGACAGTGATGGCCTGAGTGTGCTCATGAAAATTCAGGAGAATTTCAGCACAATCTCCAGACCAACATCCTTTCTGCTGTGGCATTGGATGCTGTCTGCTCACTGTCCAGCTCTTCCAATTCTGTGTTTGTGTTCCAGGAGCTCATGAAGGATCTTCCCTAATGCATCATCTCATATGCACTGGAAGAATTGAAGATTTGCTGTGATGGAATTTCTCAAAGTGAAATAGCAACTGGACTTTCTGAGGTGCTTTTTGTTCTGAAGTAGCTTTTGTTCTTTCCAAAAGATTTACCTAAATCCTTCAGCTGCAGAGGTTAAAAGTGCTAAATGAAAGTGAAATCCTCTGCCAATGCCAGCAATTTGATTCTTATATTTCCAAATTGGGCTCATGCTTTTAGAAGTTCAGTTTGAGCTTTAGTGCACCTCTGATTACTTTGTAATTGAATCTTTCACCAAAATTATTTGAGACACTCCAGTGCTGTAATTTTTAAATAGTTTCTGCATAATGACCATCTTGTTTGTCATTAATTACCTGAATTGCTCTCTCTGGCCATTTATCTACAAGCCTTACCAAGTGTTAAACTCCTTCACTTATTGATTAATGCTATTAATTATTCCATAACCTTGTAGATGAGTGTAATTTCATCAGTGTAATGTAAACCACCAGAGAGAGCTGCAGGGCTTTATTCCACACTACCAATCTGTAATTATTGGGTAATTATTGCTCCTGCCTGGTGCATGGTTGGTTCAAACAGAGGTGCCAAGCCCTGACCTGGCACCCAGGGTCACATCTGGGGGGCAGCCTGAGTGAAATTTGCACAGCACAATAAATTTATCCAAGGCCAGAAACAGCCCAATGGTGTCTGGAATACCCAAATTTAAATATCAGGGTGTCAGGAAGCAATTCTGGATTTTGCCATTACATTTGCTATTATGAATGTACACAATTAAAAAAAAAATTAAAAGCTACTGGTGCTGCTGTGATCAGTTAATTCTGATTTTAATTCAAGTTACCTAAACTGGACAATAGAAATATGGCACAAGTAGAGAAGACAAAGCACTGAGACCCTTGGGTAGCTAGTGAGAGAAACAGGAGCTTGGAAAGCACTTTCATCCCATGAAAGATGATTTTTCTGAAATAAAAAGGAGCCCTATGCACCTGCATTTTAAAATTAATTTTCATTTTGAATACCTGAACAAAATTTTTTTTCTGATGATTTATTCTATGAGTATGATCAGAGGAAGAATATAAATAGATGAAATTATTATAATTTTCCTCCCCTATGAGAATCCTGGAGTAATAAAATCTGTTGCAAAAGAAGATGCTGCATCAAGAGGCAAAGAGGGGAGTGTGTCACTGGTGCTGAACTTGGCCAGTTTCACACATTGGTAATAGCACAAGGAAAAAGAAAAAGCTAAATTACATTTTAATTTGTCCATTATGCTCATCTGCTCATGGGGAAACATCATGAATTTTGTGCAAGGATACCCCTGAAATCCACTGTGATGGGGATAAGTGGGAGTTGCATTTCAAGTGTTATGCAGAGATGAAAATCAGGCTTATTTCTTTGATAAAACAATACTTTTATGTGGTAAACCAGCAATTTTTGCTATAATTACAATTATAGTTTACCAATATTTACTATTTTTTTTAATATATCCTCAATCCCACATTTCAGCAGTGATAGGTAAACCATAACTGCTTTAGCTATTTACAGAAGCAGCACTTCCATTAACGATGTTTATAAACTGGAGAACTTTATGGACGCTTCTTTTTGAGATTTTAGATACAGCAAGATGAAGAACAAGCAGCTCTTTCCTTTAACTTCTCAAAATTTAATATATTTTCACCACAACTCCTTGTATTCATCTCTTCTGTAAACAATCCTACAATCTTTCAATCTCTTTTTATGAAACTTTTATTCCAGGGCCTCGATCATTTTCATAACCAATTTCTGAACCCCATGTGATTCTGTAATACACTGCAGGAAGTCCTTTTGTATTTTTTATGAGAGGTAGAATAACAGCTCCTTTTGCTGTTCTAATCTGCCTTTCAGCCTCAAACTATTTTCAGTCTTCTCTACCTGCTCCTGATGTTTTATTCCCATTTTGTCCTGCACATCCTCTCCTGTATTTCTGAGCAGGAGATAGGATTTGTGTCAGCTATTGCTGATATCCCAAACTTTGACATCTCCATCTGAGCTGCTGTTAGAGCCAGAACAGGGTGTATAGATTTGTCTTTTGGGATTGTGTGTGGCTCATCTTGCAATGACAAATCTCTTGTGTTATCATGGAAGGGGATGAAGAACAGGAGCTGCTGGTGTTTAACCAGTGGCAGGCAGCAGAAAACCATTTGATATATTTAATAAAGCCTGATTGAATATTAACATTTTGAAGATTTATATTTCAGCAGGTATTGTCCCCCAGCGCTGAAGCTGAAAGCATCCATAAGAGATCATCTCTCCCCACCTCCAAGGCATGGTCACCTCTATTTGCACCACAGATGAGTTTCTAGATGTTTGTTATTAAAATCTTCTGATGATAAACACATAACTTTTCCCTTTTAGCTACTTAAATATGTTCACTCTGAAGTTTTTACCTGTTGTGGGACCAAATCTTCCATTCTCCATTTTTGTTTTACATCACTCAATAGCCACAACAAGATTCTGTCTTCACAGCAATCTTTCAAAAAAATTAAAGATAAATATTGTGTTGCTTCTTGTGTCATCTCTGCATTAACATATTGCAGAGAGACAAGAGTCTTGAAGTTCTCCTTATAAAATATAATTCAGTGGCTTATTTTTCTTGTAGATATTTAGAAACAATTTGGTGGGGTTTTTTTCAGGTCTGTTATTGGGAATGGAAGTCAAAAATGCTCAATCTGTGTGATTGTATTTTCTCCTTTTCCCTGTTTTTAAGTACGTGGAGGAGCCTACAAGAAAGATGGGGAGAGATTTTTTTACAAGACCATGTTGTGGTGTTAGTTGCAGTTCTTTTTGTAAACCAATTATTTAGTTTTGTTTATTTTTAGGGATGATTTTATTCATGCTTGTGTACAGAGTTCCCTCTGACACATATGGGACAATAGCAGAGAGGAGTCTTTACAGGGATTTAAAATTAGAAATTAAGATAAGATTGAAGATATTAATCCCAGAGGGATTTAGCTGGAAATCTGGTCACAGCCAAAGTCAGTGACAGGAACATGGTATTATGGAAAGCAATGTAAAAAACCCAGAACCCAAATTCTTTCAGGTCCATGAGTTTTAGAGCTACCTGTATGAAAAAAACACCCCAACTCTGCCTCTGAATTGTCAGAAGGGTTAAATCCACTTCTGCTCAGTGGAATAAAATAAAAAGAAAAATAAGTCAGTTCATGTATTCAAGGCAGGGAGTAAGAAAATCACTACAATTACAGTATCAGAAAATAATTTTTAAGAGAAAGGGACACTCCTTGACTAATGTATTAAAGTATTTAGATATGCATCTATACATGTCCTTCATAAAAGCCATTTGCCTTTAAAATAGACATTCACTGATTATTCTTAAACACATTTTTCTGATATTATTCTGCATCCCTTCAAGTACTTTTATTTGTTACAATGAGGTGCTGCAGCACTTAAACATAATGGGAACTCAGTTAAAGACTCCAGGTGCCATTGTAAATAAATGTAAAGGCAGCCAGCAATGGCTGAGCCTAAAGAATAAGCTTCCCATGGAAACAGGGCTAATTTAATTCAAGGTCATAAGGAATGGTTGCATCCTGTAAAGATTAACTTTTCTTCTGAAAAAGTCTTTTAAGATTGGAATAATGGTTGTTATTTCATTGGTCATGTATCAGCTCAGGCTCTTCAAGCTGTGTTCTCCTGTGATTCCATTGACAGCAATTTAAAAAAGATCCAAAAATGTGCCAGTCAGAACTTCCAAGCAGCTTACCCTGGGATTTCAGCATGGGACAGCTGCAGAAAGCAAAACAGTTTAGAATGGTGCTAGTGCTGTTAATCAAGACATTTCTAGGTAATAGAGGGAAAAAAAAAGTGAAGAAGTGAAAAGTTCTATGATCCAGCAAATGATGTGAGTTTTACAGTTTGTTAACTGGTGCTGGAAAACAGAATGAACCAGTTCTGCATGGGTCTGAATTCAGTGAGTTCAGAAATCACAATGATTTTATGTCAGCTTGGGGTTTTGTGTCTCAGTGAAAAACCCTGACCCAGAATGACTTTTCCAACAGGAAAATGTTAACAGCAGTAAGTAGCTGATAAATTATCTCAGTGATAATCCCACTGACTTTGGATGACTACTTGCTCAGAAGAGATGAAAATACCCAGGGAAGCAGTACAGGGCCTTTACTGAATGATCTGGCAGCAAAAAACAGATGCAGGTAATCATTTAATTGAGTCACTTTTTAGAATTTATTTTGTGACTCAAGGAAGAACTAATTGCTGATGAATTTGTATCCAGAGTTGTCTTCTGCATTGTCAGGGCACTGACAGCACAGGAGTTTGTTCTGACAGCTGTTCTGGCTGTGCTTTGCATCTTAATCAGGCACTTTTCAGAGTTATAACAGCATTTGCCACATCCCCTCCTCTGCAGACATTAATTAATTAAGCAAAACTCTTTTGAAACAACAGAAATTGCAAAGTCTACAGAGCAAACATGGGGAGGTGAAGAGATGAGCAGCAACAGCTCAAACTCTCCAGGAGTGCCTGAGGCTTGTTCTTGGCCTGCCCAAACCTCAGTTCAGCTCTCCTGGGTGTGCCTGCTCCTCAGTTTAAGGTGTTGGATGAGCATGTGAGGAGTTTCCTTCCTCTTTGTGGTGTGGGGTGTGTGATACGGATAATCCAGATTGAATTTTTCAACAATAACAATGTTATCTTGGACTTGTTAGACAGATAATTGCCTGATAAATTAAGGGTCTGTGCTGGTGAAATGCAGATTTTGTCAAATCAAAGTTTTGGGAGACACCTTTTTTGTCTGTGAAGTTGAGTTAATGAGCTTTAACTTACTATTTTGATATATTGTGAAGTAAATTGTCAAAGTAATACCTCTCTTATACCTCTCCTATTCTTGTAAAGAAACTCAAATGGCACCTCTAAATCTCAGTAGGCAAACACTTTAAACATTATAAAGCAGGTTTTGGATGTGGAATTTTTTTTCCTATTTGTGTCTGCTTCTGTTTGGAGATTGAGTTATGATGGATCTCCAGTTTCATCTTTAGGAGGCTTGTTGTAAATTCTTTTTATTGTTTTAATGAATGAAATATGGTGACTGAACAATCATTGTCAGGAATTTTTGGTGTCCAAAGAGATGACAGAAGCTGTGGCCATCCCTGGATCCCTGGAAATGTCCAAGGCCAGGTTGGACAGGGCTTGGAGCAGCCTGGGACAGTGGAAAGTGTCCCTGCTGTCTCTTTAAGGTCCCTTCAATCCCAAGTCCTTTTAGGATTCTGTGATTTTATTTTGAATCCGTGGTTTTTCTTTGTGGAAGAGCTGAAATAGTGGACTGCAGTTGGGGAATAGGCTTGAAAAGACAGTTTTGAGGGAATATCAGTTCTATGAAACTTTTTTCCTTCATGATTAAATGCCTAAAAGATACCAGGGGAGGAAAAGAAGACTTTGAGATCACTCTGTTCCAGGTGATGTCTGAAGGCAGCCCATAACTCATCTCAAGGGTCAGTCACATTAAGAGCATTGATTTGGAAGGGGGGGGTCACTTTGTCTCTGATCCAGTCAAATTCTTAAACCAGATTTTAGCTCTCTTAAAACTCCATCACCTTTCCTCATTGATGGCTTCCCACCTATTTTTCCACTGTGGTTTTATGCTGGGCATTTTTAAGATCACTTCTGTGATTTTCTTCTGTTGTCGAGTGGGAAAAAATTGCTCAAATATATTTTATAGTTTTGTATCTGAATGCTCCAATTAGTGGTATGGCTAATTCATCTGCACACTTCCCAATCTAACCACAGTCTTAAACTTCTCACTGGGGTCACAATCCCAGTTCAACTTGCACATTTTATAATTTCATGAGTCTTAACAAACAAATCCAGCAAACAAATTTCTTCTTTTTTTCCACATCCAAGTTCTTGGAAATAAGAAAGAAATTCAGTCTTAGGAACAAAGCTTTCTCTTCCTTTGTCTTGCCACTGTCAGAGAGGTGCAATTCTGATGAACACTCATTATCATTTCCTTGCTTCTAGAAGCTCATCATCTTCCATGAATTCCAGGTAGTGCTCAGAGCAATCAACAGCTGAGCAGGGAGGGATGAGTTGTTCCTCACATAATGAAAGAGATTTTTAAAAGAAAAGTTTGCAGTGTTGATCCTTGGTACATTTCCTGCCTGACTTGTGGCTAAGTTTCATAATCTTCCTCCATCCACTTAGGGCTGTGCTGCTCTCCAGAGGGTTTGAGCTTGGCATGGACCTCTTTGGGTTTGGGAGAATATTGATCATCTTACTAATTCTCTTAATTTAATGCATTCAAGTTGGATTGTCTACTTGGTGATCTTCCCTAAAGACAACCCATCATTTCTTACTGCTGACCCTTTCAATTTTTATCAGAGGACTTTGCATATCCCTTTTTTAACTTTACTCTCATGGAATTCACCTGTTTCTTCCTAAAACATTAGTTACTAATGACTTTCTGATCCACATCTTTCTTTTCTCTTCCCCTCTTCCAGTAATATTTCAAAGTTAAATATGCCATGCAAGCTGATGTGGCAGCAAAGAAATGAGTCATCTCTTAGAACAGGGAATTTTTTTTTTTCTAGTCTGTAGCAGGAATTTCCTTGAATTAAAATAAAAGGTCAGAATTCAGTGAACAACAGGCAATGACAATGGATGAATAATCAATCTTGGTGCACAGCAGAAGTGTGTGTGACTGGGATTTAAAGAGGGGGAAGAAGTTGGAAGAAGTGTTGTTTTTTTGACAAATAATGCAGTAGAAATAAGTGACTAAGAATTAACACCCTGAGCATGCTGTTAGCTTTATGTATTATGTTCACACGTTCTGTCCTGGCTTTCAAAAGCTCTTTAGCCTCACTAACTTCACCCTCCTTTAATCTAATCCTTGTTTTTCTTGTCTCTCCATGGCAGACACTTTGCTCTACATGCATTTTCCTGCTGAGGATCTTTGACTTCTGCAAATAACAGCAGAAATAAATACTCAGAGTAAATGTTATGAGCATCATATGTGTATGTGATTTTGAGGAGGATCCTGGCTGGAGATTCCTGAAAACATTAAATGGATCCAAAAATATCTGTATCAAAACTACATCATCCTTTTCTGTCCTCTGCTCCAGAAAAAAAATCCCAACTCTGAATCAAACCCAGTGCATTGGAACAGGGAAGAACAGGAGAAAAAGGCAATCCTTTGGATGAAATCCTGGTGCTGCTGCTGCAGCAAAAAAGAAAATTATGGAGGCTCCAGAAGCTTTTCAATCTTACCCTAAAAGGAGACAAAACATGCTGGGAATGGTCACATTATCCAGAGATTTCAGTGTCAGGCTTCTTTCTGTACAGACTTGTTTGCACACACTGGGAATTAGCAAGAAGAGATCATTAAGGGCCATCATAGACCAAACCAAAGTCCTAATTTGCTCTGGCACAAGTGCAGAGTGACATAAAGACACAGATCAGCCTGTTCTGCCCAGCCTAGAAAAATCTGGCTGGGATGGATCAGCTGGAAGAGTGGATGCCAACAGTGGGAAAGCTTGTGGTGATGTAGGAGATGAAACTATTCTCCTTAGGCTCTATGATGATCCAAAAATATGTAGGTAGGAAAGGTATAAAAATCCAAAGCATCCTGTTGAAAAAATCACAAAGAGAATCCTGAAAATAAATAAGAAAATACACTTGGGCTTCTGGAAAAGCAGCATTTTGAGGATCCATTCTTTGCTTGGGTTTAAATGCCCCATTTGACTCACACAGCTTCAAATGATGCTGTAGACTTTGGGCTTTGGCTCCTTTGTAGAGATGAAAATTACTGAAACTGCAAGGCTGTTATAGAATTCACAGCTGATGTTACTGCAAAACTGGGAGCCCTGGCACAGCTGCCCAGGGTGAGTCCCCATCCCTGGGGGGATTTAGAAGCTGTGTGGATGTGGCACTTGGGAACATGGGGCAGTGCTGGCCTTGGCAATGGTTGGGGTTGATGATCTTAAAAATGATTGATTGATTTCAGACAGTGAACTTGCTACACTGAGACATGAAGAGTGCAGTGGGTAAAATAAAATCCTCCAGGAACTTTCCTTGTCCTTTCACTTCAGTATTCAGGTGGCAAAGTCTGAGTGTTAGAAATAAAGAGAGGCTCCCTTGTGCACTATCAACCACTTAAGAAAATGATGCCCCCTTGCCAAAAGCCCTTTGGGTCATTTTTGGCAAAGATGTTGCAATCATTTAGATTGTGACTGTACCTTTTTTATTTGTTATACCTTAATGCCTTCACAGGAAGGCAAAGTCAGGCCTCTTCTGAATGGCATTTCCAGTAATATTCACATTTCTGCAAATGATGTCTCTCCTGAGAGCCCCTCAATGGACATAATGTGCAGATTAGAGATATTAAAAAAGTGTGGAAACAAGAATAGGCAACTTGTCCATTCTCCCAAGTACAAGTGAGGAACCTTGGCCTTTGACCATGTCAGACTTCATGTGTTTTCAGTGAGATGAAGTTTGGATTCTCATGAATTGACAGAAATGGTCTTACAAAGCTTTCAAAGCTGGGGAAAAAGCACTTGCATTTTGCAGTGACTGTCTCAATGTGTGCCTTCAATCCTTTTATTTAGTAATTTTGACTGAATCTCTTCTGAGTCCGAGTTCTTCACCAGACATACCTGAACTCTATGAAAATGGGCAAAACTTGCACCTTTCTGTTAATAAGGGAACTTCATCAAATGAAGAGGATTCCCTAAAATGATATTCAAGCTTTAGGCAGAAAGACTCAACATCCTTGTTGAATTACAAGGAATCTATGCCAACATGTCAATAAAAATATGTCAATAGAAGGGTGTTGAAGTGAATCCAGTGAAGCCTGGTAAGCAATGAGGAAGAGGAGCAGACAAAACCATTTCAAATAAATGTCCAGGGGTTTAATAACAGCATCCTGTGAGACCTTGACAGCATGGGTGCAGTATGGCAAGGGGGAAATATATCCCTGGAAAAACTTCTCTGCATATGGGATCATAAAATCAGCAAAAAAGAAGGAAAAGTAAAAGGAAAAAAAGCCTTCCTTGTTCCTTATGTCATTCAAGAACTTGTGACAGCTTTGGTTGACAGTGCTGGCAGGATTTTGTAGGGTGTAACAGATCATTTTATCTCTTTAAGGATCCAGCCAGAGGCTTGGAGAACCTCTATTGTATTTTGCTTCCAAAGCAATAAAATAAATGAGTGAAGGGCTTTTTAATGCACTTCTCAAATAATGGAGTGGACCTTTTAAATCAAGTCTGGCTCAAATACAAACTAATTTGGCATATGGATAATCTCCAGCAAACTCTTAGTAGGGCAGAGAATTCCCCTTTCCATCTGCAGTGCTTTTGAAACACCTCCAGAGCCAACCCTGAAATGGCAACTTGCAACCTGAGGGTTTCACTAATAAATCAAAATAGCAAAATCTCAAAGAGGAAAAATTTGAATATCTAATTTCAGGTAAAATGACAAGGTTAAATGCCTCGCTGGCATTTAGATACTGTGCTGAGTGCATTTGAAATGCAGATATATGACTGGGATTTTGAGAAGGCAGCGATCCTAGGACAAAATTTATAGCCTGTCATGGTAGAAATTATTTAAAGAAAAATGGAGCATCTCTGGAAATCTCAAGAAAATACAGAGAAAAAATCAAGAGCTAACAAAACAGTAAAAAAATTGAAGATGTGTGATGGGAGAGATTTTAAAGTAAAAATTCAGACTTCATCTAAACACAAATGAAGAATTTCTGGAGACAGTTTGGGTGGCTTGTAAAACATAAAGAAATTACAAACACAGAGACAGTCCAGGAATTGTGTTATTCCCTGAAAGCAAAAGAAAAAAGAAAAGACTTTATGGTATGCAGAGTAAGAAAGACACCAGAGCAGTAGAAATATGAGTGTTCTTCATAACATGACTGATCAATTACACCAAAAAAGTGGGGAAAAGAACATATGAAAAGTTCTGGATAATGGAAAAAGATCCTCCCTGCACCTGTCCTCTTGACAAGGATGGAGATGGGAATTTATGGCCACAAAGGTCACACTCACAGGACTTGCATTCAATTTCTTGCCCAAATGGACCTTCAGACCCTATTTTGGAGAACAACTCCTGGTGTATAATGGGGATATTTTTATTTTTAAGTACAATCAGTAAAAAAAATTATGTGAAGCTGCAGAGCCCACACTGGAAAAGTAGAATGAACCTCCAGAGCTCCCAAGAACTTTTGGAGAAATCTGGATCTGCCATGAAATATTTCTGCAGGGCAGAAGAATAATGGCAAAACACATTCTAATAGTTGCATTTATGCAGTTCAATCTGCATAAATAATTAAATATGCTGTGGCTTCCCACTCCCTTCTCCAGAGCCTCTGGCAAAATGCAACAACAAAACTCTTCTCTGGCAAGAGGAGCTCGTGTTTCTTCATAACAGACTCCTCTGTGTGTCTTGAAATTCAAAATCAGAGAAAATGTTATTGGAAAATAAACTCCAAGCAGCTCAAAACTCAAGGTCATTGTGACTGACAGGCTGCTGGAGAGCCACTGACACTAAAGGATTTGACAGCCTTGCAAACACATCTGATGATAGTTTTCTTTCTAAATGAGAAATTTGCTGGTAGAAATCCAGCAGGGTCAGGAGATATTGCATTTCAAAGTTTAGATGCTTTTCACTTCTCATCAGGTTATCTCTGACGTGGTGATTTGGTGCAGAATGTCCTCTTTGCTCCAGCTGAATCTCAATCAGGTGTCTCAGCTCCTGCTCCTCAACATCCACCCCACTGGCTGTGGCTCTCTTCTGACCCCATAAATCAGACAACAGGATGGGAACAGCCTCCATGAGCCATTAGCAAATCCAGAAGCTCTCATTTGCAGGCAGCAGCTGAGCATCCTTTAAAAGAAAAAAAAAACAACAAAACCTGAAATAAAAAAATCTAAATAGAAAAATAAGGACTTGCAAAGGCAGTGCTGGAATGGCACTGAACCACAAAATGCTGCAATTGCTCCCATGGCTGGAAAAGGGAAGGGGTCAGGAACAGCCCCAGCAGAGCCCCACAGGCTCAGGAGTTCCATGTGGGAAACTCTCAAATATTTTTAGGTAGTTTTGAATTATAAGGAGAAAACAGATTGTTGTGAGTTTTTTCCTGTGTCATCCCAAATTTGATTTAGCTCATGTATTTTCTTTTCATTTTCTGCTTTCTGGATCATTTTCTGATTCTCTGCTAGACCTCACCTTCAACGTTTGCCACTGGGAGTTTGCAGAGATATGAAATAAAAGTGTGGTTTTTCTGCTCTGAGTACACTTAAAGTGGTTCCTAGACTTTGACATGACTTGGTTCCTGCTCTTCCAGTCAAGCAATGAAATTTGCCTGTACATGAATATCTGACCAAATTACAGAAGAACCTCCCCAAAAAACTCCATTGAATGCTTTGCTTGCATTCCTGCCACTTTTCTTAAATTTTGGATTTCTTATGTAAATAGAAAACATTATGTAAAATCTGCACTAAACAGAATAAGGTCAAGCATTTACAAGTGTTTCAGGGTTATTGAAACACCAATGAGTTTGTGTTGATTATGCACTTAAACTGATCACGTGAGATATCCTAAGAAATCCTCTCAGAGGAAGAAAAAAGTTGACCCTGAAGCAAGGAAGGAGGATGTGTCAAGAACTGAAAGTTCTTCATTAATAGTTTGACTCACATTGAAGATTTTGCTCTGTTTCAAGCAGGTTAGTCTCAAGAAAAATAAACAAAAACACTCATAATTTGTGGAGGTGTTAATGTGCCTGACATTTTAATAGCAGAAATAGCAATGGCCCCTTTTCATCTGAACCCTTCCCACATGAAGTACTAAAAGGAAAATACCCAGCTTTTCAAAAGCCATCAAGGTCTGTGCTGATCATAGTGATCCTGGGTGACATTTTGCTATGCACAGCACGACAGAGTGTGTGCTCTTTTCAAAGGAAATGCAAAATGGAGAGCTGGGATGAGTGCTAAAAATCCAAAATTCTGATCCTGGAAAAGCTGACTCTAGAATAACAGAGGCCTGGGATGTTTTCAGCTCCAGGGATTCGTGCTTATGCTGTGCTCAGCTGTCTGATAACATCACAGCAATCAGCACAGGCTGGACAGGGACATCCAGTACCTGTGATTCATTGTTCCCTTGTCTCTATTTTCCCAAACACACTTAGTGTTTGAAGGTGCATCAAGTGGTCTCCTATGTCTGCTGTCACCTCTGAGACAGAATATCTATCAATGTCCTGAAAATCTCCTCTCAATCCCCTCTTTTCTAGACAAAAAAAAAAAAAAAAAAGAAAAAAATCAGTTCTTCTAAACCCTTCTCTCCAAGTCATGCTCTTAAACCTCTTCTCATTTCCAGTACAGTTCTCTGAAAACTCACTCAAGTATGACCAGAATTGTAATTGCAGGGCCCAAACCTGAAGGTAGAATCACAGCTGAGGACACTGCTGCACAAATAGAGAAAATAATGACCTTATACCAATATAGTCCAGACTGGAATTCAACTTTTTCCACTATTCTACTGCTGATTCTACTTTGTCTGTGTTGAAACCCAAAGAGTGGGGAAGGGATCCCTCTAAAGGCCATTTTTTTTTCAGAATTCCCCTTGATTAATTCTAAACCACTTGGTATTTTCTTCAATTGAATGATTCCACAAGGATTTCAGAACTACTGTTGAAGTTACCAAGCTAAAATTCCAATTCTGTTTTGGAGAATATTTTGAGTTTTTTTCCTAGCTCATCAGCTAGAAATGCTGTCAGATCACTTTCTATCTCCATAGTCAAATCACCAATGAAAATATTAAAGCAGAAAGATTCCATAGGACTTCCACCTGAAACACCCTCTCATTTACAGATAACCAAAAGCATGTCCTTTTCTTCTGCTCTAAGTTTTCAGGAAACAATTTTCTGATTTATGAGTAACATATAGGCCATATTCCCTAATTTTTGTAGAGGACGTCATACCAGAGCATTATGAAACTTTAAAGTCCTGTTTCCCCTTCTTCCTCTCCATTTATGTGGGCTAAATTATCAGTCAGAGAGGGAACTTAGGCTGCTTTAATAGAATTTATTCTTGACAGTTCCCCAGTGACCATATCTTTTTTCACCTCTCTATGACGTGCTTGTGAAATGTTTAATAATTTAATTCCACCATTTCCAGAAATGGAAGCTTAGGGAGTTTGAGAGAAGTATTTCTGATTCTCTTTTTAAAGCACAGCCTTGCCATTATCTTAAATCCCTTTCCCTCCCACCAACTAGGAGAAGAAGAGTTTTCACTGAGTTTTTAAGAATAGTTTTCACTGATTCTTTAAGTATCTGTACAAAATGGTATCTTAAAGGCAGAAGGAGAAATAACTCTGAAATCCCAGTGTGTCCAAACCCAGAGTTGATATAATCTTTTGGAGGTTGGTTTCTATGTAAGTCTTATTTCTCATGGAGGCAAAATGAGGCTGTTAATGTCAGAAAAGGTAAAAATCTCAGAAACAGCTGCAGAAATGACTCAGGTTTCTGAGGATATGTGTGAAATGTTTCAGATGAAATTAAAGAGTATAAAGAAGGTATAAATAATAATAGACTGATGTGATTCTATCTTAGTTATCTCAGAGCACTTCTGGAAGAATTGAAATGCAGCTGGTGAGAAATGTTATTCTTTTCTCAAAGGAAAAATATCCTAAAAATGATAAATCACCTCACATGATCTTTTGAAAGCAAGATTTGTGAACTGAGAAAGTAGACATTTTTCTACACTGAATATCTGATTTTATTTTTTGACATTAATAATATTGCAGCTGGTTTAACATACACTGTTATAAATAGACAAGTACCCTGCACTCCCCATGGGCACCTTCTGGAGCATGTTACACACCACAGTTGCACCTCCTTTTTATAATTAATCCTTTAGATTGGAATATACATGAAGCTTGAATTAAATTAAAAAATTAAAAACTTCATCTTTATCTTATTTCTTCCTCCATTTGCCTGTCCAAGCTCACTTGATAGTTTGTGGGCAGTGGTTCTTGCTCTGCTTTGGAGTCATGTTTCACTAAAATTAATATTTCCTGTCTGATTTCCCTTTTTCTTGGACAAGCTCTACAACACACCATTAAAACCCATGGAGGAATAAAGCCTGGATAAATGAAATTTTTACCAGAAAGTCAGTTCTTGTATTGCTCATGTCTCCTACATCCACAGCTGGTGCTGGAAGTGTGCAGGGATGAATTATCAAAGATTTTTAGCATAATTAAATTATAAATTTTACAACTATGAATAAGGAGGTTATATAATATCATAGTGCAAACACATTTTGGAACCTTTTCTATTTAACTTCTGTGCTGTTTGATTTAAAACCCCCTGGTAAATTCAGTCAGTAACACTCCTCATCATTACTACAGTCTTCAACCTAAAATCTTAAGCACTTGAACTGAAATCAAATCCTGTTCCAAAACTAAGGGATTTTACTTGTTTTCCAGTCTATGCACTTATTTTATATAGAAGTGTGTTATTAAATTTAATACTGCAATAAAACCCCCATTAAAGCATTTAGTGCACAAATGCAGTTAGCACAGTGCCATTTTTAGGAGAGTTATGAATCAACATGTCAAGGAGCCCACATAAATCTAGGAATTCTTTTCTTACAGCCTGCAGCCATGTGCTTTTTTGTACTTTATTATAAATAACCCTGAAGAGTGTGTTCAAGACTCACCAAAGATCTTTGAAAGGCCTCTACAGCCCTGAGCAAGGAAAAGATCACATAGTCAAGAACTGAATATTCTGAGAATGATACACTTAGAATATTTTTTGTGCTCTATGAACTATTCCTTCCTAAAAATCCCAACAAAACCAACAAAGAAAAAAAGCCCAAAAATTCACAAACCAGAAAGAGAAGGAAATAAAAAAACTTGGTGCTTAGATCCAAAACACTCCTTTATTTATTTTTTTTCCCACAAGTGAGAGATGAAGTGTATAAAATGCATTTCCTGAAGTGAGTTGTCATTTCTCTTCCTTTTCCACAAAACCAGACAGGCATTTCTGAGAAGGGAATACTTGCAGCTATTTTTTACTCCTCCTATGACAGGAGAAAAGTTTGTCAAGAACCAATAGTGGAATATTCCTCCTAGTCCATTTTTAAGTTAGAAAGTTAAGATGTGGCAAAGAATTTTCCTTGGGGTTTAGGGTTCCCCAACCCCCCCATCAATGTCAGTGAAAAATATGCTTTTGCTAAAAATTTCCACTTTTCTAACCAAAATTTCCAAGATCTAAAATGAATACCAAACCCATGCAGTTCCATAAAATTGACACATTTCAGTTTTAAATGATCAGCTGATTATTGTTGTGAGGTAGCTGAAGATTTATCAATAATCTTATGAGGACTGTTGTCTCTCAGGAGCTGTTTTCCAGGATAACTTCCTTATTCTCCTTGAAAATGAGCTTTAATATTTTCTTTTCATTCTTTTTACTGTTTTCTCCTGCAACGAGGCAGATTTCAGTTTCCTGCCTGCTCCAAACCCAATTCCAGTAATTTGAACACAAAGTGTTGAGCAATGATTGGGAAAATCCTTGATGGGTTGTGATGGATTGCACATGTAAGGATTTCAAGAGGATTTCGAGGATTTCAAGAGGATTTCAAGACTAAACTCTCTAGCTGAAAATCAAATACAGACAACTGGGCTTATTGTGCAAAAGTGAGTGTTCTTGGTTGTGTTTTTTAGCTCTTGCAAAGCATCTAAAATGACTCCTGGCCTTTTCCCTCCCCATTGGGGCATCTTCCCCACAGCAGCCACCAAACTCTGCCCTGCACTCAACTCTGCCCCTGCCAGGTCCAAATGCAAACTGGGATGGACTCCCCTCATTCACCTTCTTAAAGCTTTGACTATTTGTAGACATTAGCAAAAATGATTTGAAGAAGTGTTAAAAAAGATAAGGAAAAAAATAGGGAAATGGACAATCCTAAGTATTTCAGTTTTGTGTTTTCCTTTGAAAATTTTGTACCTAAATCCCAAAAGTTTTGCAGGAAAAAAAAAAAAAACACACAAAAAAAAAAGATATTTGATCTCTACTAGTACAAGAGTTCTGCCCCCCCCCCAGTGAAAGAGCTGCTCTCCCTTATATGTAGGTGGAATATAAAGTTTTAATAAACTCTACCATTCTGAGTCATTCTAATCCTATTATCTCTCAATCCTCTCCCTGTCCTCTATGTCATATGTTAGAAACAGTTTTAGTTTGTGTTTTTATAGTGAGGCTATTTCAGTGCCCAATTCCCTTCCTCACTGTCTCACATCCCTTCAGACAAGTTGATGTCCTCACACACTTGAGCATCAGGATAATGAGCAAAGCTGAAATGTCCATATGGCAAAGCTGAGTGAGACTTTACACCAGAAATCAATATTTAGAACACCCTCAAGTGGCAGGTTTGCAATTAGCACAGCAGCTCAGAAGATCAATTGCACGTGTTTTGCCTTGTTGTAATTATTCATCACCATGCCATGGAAATTCTTAAGTGCATGACATGATATTATTAATTAGAAATGACAGAAAAATCTAGATAACTGCTTTTGACTGTGTAGAATTGTCTGTCAAAAGCTCCAGGGCTGCTTCTATTTGTAGACCAGCCTGGGAAAAAGGGAAATATTTTATTTTTGTTTTGTTGCATAATCAATACCAACACATAATTTCATTAATGATGACTTTTTAGCTTCTGGGAATCTATTAGATGTTGCTTTTATGGTATTTTTTTGACATGTATAAAGTTTGATACATTGCTCCAGATTTGACTCTCTTGTGTGTCTTGCTTCCATGAAATACATCCATCAGATTTATAACTTGCTTAAGAAGCATTGCAACTTTGTTTTGAGTATTTTTAAAATATTTGCTTGGCACAAAACCCAAATAAATTAAATTAGACAGAATGCATGACAAGAATAAGAAAGAAAAAATCCTTTTCTTTTTTCTCTAAACTTTCCTTAACTTCATTTATTTGAAGCAATGCAGTTTTCCCTGAAATCAAACTGCACTGGGTCCCTGTGGATATTCATTTAGAAGTTCTCCTTTTCCAAAATTCTCCCATTCTTATTGCCTTTTTTTAGCTTTGAACTGCCCATGTATTTCTGTAGCTTGAGTTTTGGGGAGCTGGCTGGGATATTCCCAGAGCTTGAGGAAAGTAGGATGTGCCTTTTTCTCACACCCTTCACTAACAGCAGTGGTGGAGGCACCTTGGTAACAGGTATTTAAAGAAGAATTAAAACTTCAGTGAGTGAAAGAGACAATCTCAGAGAAAACTCCAACAGATCAAAGCAACTTTTCCTTTTGTGGATATTGATCCAAACAAGTTCCCTCTGCATTTTCTGTGGTAAAAATAACAGAGAATAAATACTCACCATTTCAGGACTCCTTGGAGCAGCCATCCAGTCTCAGTGCTGGGATTTATTGACCTTTCCTTGATGGTTCAGGTAAAGCCCCATCAGGGCTTGCAGGTGAGAGGAGAGGCAGAGACAGAGGGAAGCTGCTGATGGATCTCCTGTGGAGATCTCTGGCTTTGTTTCCATCTCTGCTTTCTTCTCTTGTGCCACAGGAAGTATTAAAAGGAATTTGAAGGATTCCCTTCAGCTCTCTTCTCCTATGAGTTCTCTTTTCTTTCTTGTTGCAAATGAGAGAAAATAAAGCAGTTTAGAGGAAGTAAAGCTGTAAAATCTATTCCCAAAATGTGCCTCTTTTAAATCAATGTTAAGAAAAATGGTGAAAAAGGCTTAAAAGCCCTGGGCCTTTCTTTCTGGGAAAGTGAGGAAGAAAAGAGCACTTCATGCACAGAAACTCTGCATGAAACTTGGAAAGATAAAACAGATTGATGTAAAACCCTCAAGTGTGTTCTCCAGGCTGACTCTTGATTTCTTTTACCCACTCTTCTTTCCATGTGTATTTTCTACAGAACTTTGTAGCAAGAAATTTTTCATCTTGTTTCCATGCAGTTGATTATTCTGATTTAGAAGCAGTACCTTTTAATTTCCTACATTGAACAGTGTCCTATTTAATTCAGACCATACCTTTAATTTCTCCGGATCATTCTGAATGTTATGCCTGACTTCCAAAATTCTCCTGGGATCTGTGAGACCTCCTAGTTTATTACCTTTTGCAAACTAATTGCTTTTGCAAGTCCTAAAGGGATGCTGTTCCAGAGCTGCATTGCTCTGAAATGGCAAAAACCTTTCTAATTTCCAACCTAAATATATTACTGGTCATGTTTGTTCTTGTCCCTTCCCTGTCTTAATTTCACTGATGACTTCAATTCTACCCCAATGCATTTATGGATGGCAATCAGATATTCCATTCAGTTCATTACTTAATACACAAAATCCTCTTTATTCTTCCTATGTTGAGATTTCTGTTCCAACTCCCTCCTCCTAGCCCTTCTGAAAGCCTCCTCCAGTTTGACTTATCTTGATCTGGAGTGAACTATTGCCAAAATCCAGAAGTTTTGTTCCTGTATTTCAGGTGCAATCAGCACTTTAATGTAGCTTTAGACACATACTCCCTTTCTAGATTATCTGTATCTATTTTTTTAAAAATAAAATCAATTACTCTATATCTCATGGAGTTGATTATGAAAGGTGAGTTTTCCCTGACTTCACTTTTCAGGTTAAATAGATCACTGCCTAAAATACTCTGAAATCCACAAAGATCCTGTTGGATCGGGAATTTAGCTTTTGCATAAAAGTGCAGGCCAGGTTGGAAACTTGTAAAAATCTTCAATACCTGTTCTGCTAGCATTGGCAAAACCAAAATATATTTTTCCTAATAGTGAGGCCCTAGAACAGGATGCTCAGAGAAGCTGTGGCTGCTCCTGGATCCCTGCAGGTGTCCAAGGCCAGGCTTGGAGTCACCTGGGCTACTGGAGGGTCTCCTGCCTGTGGATGATCTTTAGGTCACTTAAAACCCCTCCTGTGCTTCTGTAATTCTCTGATCCTCCAATCCACTCTCCATGGTTCAACCATAACCCCCTGAGGCTGTTTTTGGTAAATTGTGTTGCTTTTCTCCACTCAGACCTTTCACACTGCTCAGTCCTCCTGCATGTGGGCTTAAAAACTTCAGTGAGTGAAAGAGACAATCTCAGAGAAAACTCCAACAGCTCAAAGCAACTTTTCCTTTTGTGGATATTGATCCAAACAAGTTCCCTCTTCATTTTCTGTGGTTAAAATAACAGAGAATAAATACTCACCATTTCAGGACTCCTTGGAGCAGCCATCCAGTCTCAGTGCTGGGATTTATTGACCTTTCCTTGATGGTTCAGGTAAAGCCCCATCAGGGCTTGCAGGTGAGAGGAGAGGCAGAGACAGAGGGAAGCTGCTGATGGATCTCCTGTGGAGATCTCTGGCTTTGTTTCCATCTCTGCTTTCTTCTCTTGTGCCACAGGAAGTATTAAAAGGAATTTGAAGGATTCCCTTCAGCTCTCTGCTCTTCTGAGTTCTCCTTTCTTGCTGCAAGTGAGAGAAAATAAAGCAGTTTAGAGGAAGTAAAGCTGTAAAATCTCTTCTCAAAATATGTCTGCTTTAGATTGATATTAAGGAAATTTTATTAAAAAATCCTAAAGACTCTGATCCCTTTCTTTGCATGGAGGAGAAAAGAGCCACTTCACACACAGGAAATCTGCAAAAAAGTTGGAAAGGTGAAATAGATGGATGTGAAGCCCTATTGAGTAAGAAGGAAACATCAGCTACAGAAGTAAATTTACAGTCAATCTGCTTTCTTGTTTGGCCCTGCATGGTTGATTTTTAAAAACTGAAAAAACTCATTTCTACCAAAAATGAGTCACCAATATCTTGACCCATCTTGACCTTGCCTTCAGCTGTGACAAGATTTCTGGGACTGTTTCTCTCTAGTTGTGTTGTAGCTGTGTTGGGCATCAATAATGTTGTCCAATGATCTAATCTTTTTTTGATTGAAGCCTACTACAAGATTAACTCACCAAATGTCATTAATTCTCAGACAAAAAAAAAGAAAAAAAAATGTGATAGCATTAAGGCTAAAAATATAAGAAACCATTAGAAAAGTGGTAAAAAGTTAATAAGATGTGTAATTCCAAAATTAAGCAAAATAAAACCAGAAAAGTGCACCTGGAAATACAAGATATGAAGATGAAAAAAACAGATTTAAAAAAATTATTAACTGTGGCTCACAGTGGAATCAGGTAATAATTCTGTAACTAAAGGTATTAAAATTGGTGGTTTAAAGGGAATGAACTTTAGTTATTTGTATATATGTATATGCATATATATATATATATATATAATTATGTATATAGTCCCTCTACATGACAGTGTATTTCCTATCTATAATGAGCATCCCAAACTTCAGTAGATTTGCTCTCAAAGCAGACAGCAAAGTCCAACCTTAGATCAGCTTTTCCTTTGCAAATATCAAGTTCTGAGTTCTTTATGTTCATCCTTGATCTGAAGGTTTTGAGTCAGCCCACACAGATTTTTTGGTTTCTTGGTGAACAGTTGGTTGTTGTTTTGATACAGGCACCCTTCACAACTTGGCAGGTGCCTAAAATATGCCAGGTGTGAAATTTGCTGTCTATGAATGGCTCTAGAATGGCTCCAATTCCAAAAATCCCTGATGGGAGATACATTACCTAAAGGATTATCAGCAATTACCTCTCAAGCAGCACAATTAGTAATCAAGTCAATGCTAATTGGGCAGTTTTCAAAATGTCCCATTTTGCAGCCTTGCCTTCATAGTTTAGTTTCTTTTTTTGAGCTATTTCTTTGTTTACAGGTCTTGGGAAAATTGGTGTAAATCAAAAGAACTGTTAGCACACACTGGTGGTTTAGAAGTTTCAGCAGTGCTTGGGAAAATAGAAATAACACATTTCTCTCCATCTCAGTGTCTCCAGGCAGTTGTAAGCAACTTCTCCATGTTTTTTGTGGAATTTCCTCTCTCCCCTAAGAAGTCTGGTGGATCACAGTGCCAGCAGAGTGGGCTGGCACACTCACATGAAGAGTAAATTTAGGAGATTTCCACACTCTCACCTCTCCATCTCTACACATGGAAATGGGTTTGTGTCCAAGTAAATTGTGTGTTCACCACATTTTAATTACTGGTGATGAGGGTGGAGAGAATTGTCCTTTGATGTGAATGATCAGCTGGGCTTGTGACCTCACGAGCCAACAAGATCTTCCCCAGAAATTTCACGAGTTTCTCTCTTTCAAGGGATTTCTGTCAAGCACGTCTCATTTTGTTTTCAAGTCTTGTTTTAGCTCCAGGATCAGTTGGTTTCAGGTGTTTTCTAGACTTTCCTGGAGCTCTCATGCCCAATCCTTCAGTGCCTGTCTTCTGGAAGTTGCAGTCATCTTTTTAGAGTTTGTGTAAAATCTACAGCTCTTTGAACACTTAAGGGTCTTAAGGCCAGTCAAGCAACAAAAACAAACAGTTTCCATGATGAAATTCAAACCTTCAAATGTTAAGGTCAATAAATCCAAACAATTTGAGATTTCCACAGCAGTGCTCTTCCTTATACACAAACACTGCCATAATTTTCCTGTTAAAAATTGCAGATACTACCAGATCAAAAAATGCTGGTTCTGGGTCATCCTTTGAGATGGGGTCACCTTACACCATCTACTTTCCTTTCACCATTCTAGATCAATTCTGCCATTTTGCTGGACATTTTTAATGGCAGTGATTTTCTGTTGGTCAAAACCTTTCCCTTCCAACAGCCAGGAGACACTTTCATATATTAATAAGTCAAAACCCACACAACTCCAAGTTCTTGTTTTTTTTCTTGGCATGTTGCAGAGTGAGCTGTAAGATCTTTCTTTTCTGAGCAGCTGGAGAGCACCAGAATCCCTCTTTGTCAAAAATTAGTGGGGTTTGTCTTTGCCAACTTCACAGAAAGGATCCTCACAACTACTTGAGCACTGTTTGTTTAGTGATGATTGGCCTCTAATTATTAATATATTTTATTATTCAGCACCATTTTTCCAGGGAATTAGCACCCTTTAAAGCTGTCAAGAGTCATGACTGTGGTCAGAATATATTGAATAAACATGCTAAGGGTGCTTTAAGTGTCCTTTTAAAACAAGTTTTTTTAAGACGTCTCTGTCCTGAATTTTTAGCCATTTCTCCCATAATTGGCTGTAATTATAGATTTGATTCCTGAATTCTCAATTACATTGCTGCTTGAAAATAACCTTAGGCCTTGAAATGTTATTGCTTTCTCTGAATTTTTATTCTAGCTCACAACTTTCTCCATCTAAAAATGAAGAACCTATTTTCAGAGGCAATGACATTGATTTACTGTTGATTTACATTTTAATCCCAAAATGTAAAATTTTGGCTTTTTTTTTTAACTCTCTTCAGAATAACATTTTGGAAAAGGATATATGGCCATATGTTTTTGGTATGAATGAGCTACTTTCTCTAGCAATGGAGGCCACCATTTTTGTGCAAATATTTTCACTTCTTAAAATACCTTGTTGAACCTTGATGTGGGTTTATGTGCAAATAATTCACCCAATCCCTCAGCTGAAAGGATCCCCACCCCTACAAAAGATCCCTGTTTAGGAGGGTACTGGCAAACAATCTCAATTTTAAATTTAGCTTGAAATTTAGGGAGAAACAGCCTTATTTGAGTTGGTTTATTTGCCTCAGCAGCTCAGCTGCCTCTGGCCCAATCTCCCAACCTTCCTGGCCACTGCTGACAACACTGGCAAATCCTTTCCTCGAGTGTGTGCAGATGATCCTGGAGCCAATTATGCCCTTTTGAGCCACTGTTTGAGTTCACAATCCTTTGATCAGTACCAAGCAGCTGCTGAGGCCATTATCAGGGGAAGAAGAGTTATTCTTCATTTAGTGCAAGGTTTGATACAGCCCCTGTACATAATCCAGATTTAATTATGTAAGCCTGACATATGCTCACAATTTAATGGTGTCACACTAATGCAATGCTTTGCCTGGTGCTATTCATGTCTAAGATGAGATTTAGGTGCTGTTTTGATGGGCAATATATAAAATGCCAGTGTATGTGACTGTACTTGTCCTAGAAAACTTCCTTAAAACAAAGCAGAACATGTTTGAAAATAATCCACAGGAACAGCACAAGAAAATTCATATTGTTAAAACTGTAATGCTGCAATGGACTCTCCCTGCTGAGTTTGTTTCCTTCTTCTCTGGGAATTTTGAGAGTTTGATTGAGGACAACAAGGTGATTGTGTTGATATTTACAGGGTTTTTCCTGCTCTTGAGGGCAGCGTGGGAGAAAGCATGACAACTCCTGGGAATTTTGAAGGGCAGGTCTGCAAGGGGGCAACCAACCCCTTAGGAGTGAATCCCACCTATGAGTAACCAGCTGTGACTCATCAGAGGCTTTGGCTTCTTTCATTAAGGCTTTTCAAAGTCTCCACATCCTAAAAGACCATGTGGGCAACACACGAGTGTGATTAAATCAGAGCAACACTCGGGCTCAGAGGTTATTACAGGAAATAACACCATTAATTCTCCTAAGTGCTTGTACACAGGAATTGCAAAGGAAGATGAACAACTTCAAGAGCTCCACAACCCCAGGCATAATGGCATTTTAACAACAACAGAGAGCCCCTGGTATCCCAGCACCAAGCACCTTTTCTGTTTTCTGTGACTCACAGAGTGCACAATGCTCCTTGCTGGCATCACTATTCGTAAACCAGGTCCAAAGACCAGAAAGGAATCACACAGACTTGAGCAGTGGCTGCATTTATTCTGTCTCATTTCCACAAAATCACTTTTGGGACTCCCTGCATTAATTTTTAGTTTTGTCTGATTCTGATTTAGGCTATCTCATGCTGTAATTCCAGGCTTCTGTAATTTTGACATATAGAATTTGTTTGATCAGACAGTAACAGCTTCTCATCCCTGTACACTCTCATCCCTCCTCAGACAAATTCGCTGATTCCTTCAGCCCAGCATTGGTTCAAAAGAAACATTCAAAATGCAAAAAACACATTTACAGGAACTCTGTGCTTTTTAAAAGACGTGTGACACTTGCCAACTTCAGTTTCCTACTATCTGCCATCCCCAGCACCCATTCCTGGTTGCAGCTCTCTGTTCCCTCACAGAAAAAACCACCTTCAGCATTTCCAGCTGAATTTTAATCACATAATAATAGAATCACAGGATGGTTGGGGTTATTCTTTTGATAAATCATTTATGATCACAAGGTGTGTAAACCTCTCCTTAATTTCTGCCTAGAGATTAATAGGGTGTTTTAGGGACCAAATTCCATCTTCAAGATCATGTTGGATGGAGCTTTGAGCAACCTGGGCTAGAGGAAGGTGTCCCTGCCCATGAGATAAATGAGATAAACTTTAAGGTCCCTTCCAACCCAAACCATTCTGTGGTTTTGTGATAGGATTATATGGTTCTGGAAAACAGAACATCTGGAAATCAGATGATTTTAGAAAATATAGGTGTTTTTAGAACTGAGGTTAAGAGATGACTTGATTTTAAGATGCTTTTGAAGTGAGGAGAAGTTGGGATTGAGAATCCCAGCAGTAAATGTGTGAATATGCTGCCATCACACCAAATCTGTGGTTACAGATGCCAAGGATTTGAAACAATTCCCAGATTCTGGCATCTGGGACATCAATATGTCCAATCAGTATTTTGATAGAAAAGTCTGTCTTCCTGTCATTTGCTAAAGAAGCTTCTGGAAAATGGGAAGTGCCACCATCTTACATGGTTGCAGTGCAGAAAAAGTCTACAATGGCAGATGAGATGATTGAAGAGATGATATTGGTTAAAATATTTTGTTAAAGTTGTTCATTATACCATCTCATTAAGTGAGTTAAAGTAGATTAGCACTTCTGAAATACTCTTGACCATTTTCCCCCACCCTTATTACCTGAACTGTCCATCTACCATGAGAACCATCTCTGCTTTTTCCCAGTGTGTTCTAGTTTTACCTCTGTGAAGGTGGAATTCAACCCACCAGCAAAGCAGAGAAAATGTCTAAGTGCACTGAAACACCCACAACTTCAGTTCCATGCCTTCTAAACCAACACCTGAATCTCAGAACTGATGATCTGTTGGAAATCTCTGGATCAAATTTGACTTAACTTCCTGATGATGCTATGGAAGCCCTGTTTTATTTTTCAGAATTTATTTTTCTGTGCTGTGCAGAATACACAGAGCTTGCAGAGTCTCCTGGACTCCCTTAGCAAAATATTCCCTATCCTTTCTCTACATCTACTTAGTCTCCAAACCAGACTTTGTTCACTTTGCTATTGGCTTCCTATAATCAGATTTGATTGGATAATGTGGGAGAAGCTCAGTGTAAATTCAACAGAGCTAGTTGATCATTTTGGAGTAAATTTAATTGGTGGAGAGTAGTTGTTATTGGTCCTTTCTAGTGTTTAAAGCTAATGCAACACAGACTGAAGATTCTGAAAACAGCTTCTTCCTTTCTGAGGAGTTTTTTTTACCCAAGTTGACTACCAAGGACAGCAGTTCAATTATTTGCCATTGAAAATGTTTTCTATAAACTGGATTGGCTCCACAGGAGGGCGAGGAATGTTTTTACGGAAAAACTTTCACTTAATTTCTGGAGGAAAGAGGTTTTATTTACAAGTGACCAGAAGAGTCAATATAAAAATATTTAAAAAAGAAGTATTTTCTCAGCCTCTCAGCTGTCTTCTTCTCAGCCTTTTTCACAAAACAGGAAAATCTGGATGATGGGAATCTCAACTCTGCAACCAGTCTCGTGCTGAAGGAAGGACACAGACTGTGTGTGTGCACAGGAGCAGTGCAAACATCTACACCAGAGCTAATCATTCCAGGATTCCTGGCCATCTGCTGGGAATCAAGTGAGTCTCCCCAGATGAGTCTGGAGGATGAGTCAGCTCTTGATGCAGGTGTGTAAAGGAGGCCTGATGAGTCATGATTTAAAATTGCCCAGTTCTCTTTGAATACTTAGGAGAGCTCTGGGTGTCTAGCTCACACTGGAAAGAAAAAAATATAAAGGTTAGACTAAATTAATTCCATCTGGAGCCTATTTTTTTTCCTCCCCCTACCCCATTTTAAAAGCAGAGCTTTGTGGTGCTGAGTTGTTTTTTGCCTTCAGTAACTTCCCAGTGATCCATGTGTGATGAGAACAGGTTACACAAGCTCATTGTTTCCTTACGTGTTTAAAGCACCATTCAGCCAACTGAGACAAAAATAAAATTTGAAAAAGAAGGACAAATATAAGTTTATAAATTAAAATCATCATAATTTAGGACATTTTTAGTAGACTATAATCATTAATCTTATGAAAGAATCCTCTTTAATTCTTTTAATCCATTTTAATCCATTTATGTTGCTGGACAGGAAGAGGGGTCAACTGTCTCACTGCAGACATTCTAGACTTGAACAAAACCTATTTTTCCATGGTACCATCCCATGTATCTTACACTGAAGGAGAAACCAGCCACAGTAATCTGCAGATGTTCATTATGGCTTTGAAAAAATAGTCTTTTCTATTAACATAATTATAGGATGACGGCACTGGGCAAATCAGGGAGATGTTTGGGATTCTCAGATCTTGAAAACCCGCAATTATGACCACAGGGATCTCTGTTAGGAAGAGTTATAAACTGGTAATTGCCTGTGAGCATGGAGGAGCCCATGAAAGCTCTTCTGAAATGTTTGCCATGCTTTAAACTACTCTGTTACACAGCATTTACTGGAGTTCATTGCAAATTTCAGCATTGCAAACCAATTTTCCCCAGACATGGCCTGTTTGGCATGCTGAGCAATGGTGGGTTGTCAGAAATCCTAGGAACAGTCCTTTTTCCTGTTGAGATTTTTTTTTTACAAGATGTAGAAGCCCTAAGCTTGTAATTTTGTGTGTCTACCTGTATTTGTGAGTGAGTGATCCCAAAACCATCCTCAACAAAGGACTCAGTTCCAAACAGAGACTTTGAATTCAGTGCTGTAGAAGAAATGTGCAATATTCTGCAGAAGCCTCCTGGCATTTTCCCTGAGGTCCTGCCATTTCCAGGATGTGGCACTGCCTCCTCCAAACCCTGCTCTCTCTGATAACACTCATTTCACAAGATTTCAGTGCTGGAGTTCAAACAGAAGGGATCAATTATCCATGACTGGCACCACAGTGAGTGCTGGCATTGAAGGGGGGACATGACAGGAAGGGATGATTGGAACTGACTTAAACCAATCAGATATGAAGTCCCTGAGCTAAAACTCTACCTTGGAAGTGAAAATTGCTCTGAGGGCTGGCAAGCAGCTCTGTTCTTGCAGCTTGGAGCAGGGTGAGCACAGTTTGGACAGCTGCTGCCACCTCAAGTCAGATACACCCCTGGCTTCTGTCAAGGCCCTGATTGTCTCAGTGTGAGATGTCCTTCAGCTCTGGAAACTAAGCATTGATTGGAAAATTGGTGCAGGCAGTGGGGAGATTAGAGACTGAGCACATCCTTGCTCTCAGTGTCCTCTCACTTCCCAAATGGACCAATGTGACTGCCACTGCATTGCTTGCTCTATTTACAATGTTGATCCTTTCTTTTCTCTGTGTCTCATCTTTATTTAGATATCACCTCTGCATTAAGGATTGTGGATCCCACAGCATAACTTTAAATTTTTATTTTTTTTTTCCTCAGGACCTATGAGTATTGTACTTGGAATTTATGAAGAAATTAAAACCTAGGCTAGTGAGGCCCTGGCACAGGGTTCCCAGAGAAGCTGTGGCTGCCCCTGGATCCCTGGAAGTGTCCAAGGCCAGGCTGGACAGGGCTTGGAACAACCTGGGACAGTGGAAGGTGTCCCTGCCCATGGCAGGAGGTAGAACTGGATGATCTTCAAGGTTCCTTCCAATCCAACCCATCCTGTGGTTCTATGAGAAGAAACAGCAAGATTTTCATCAGTAGCTCCCAATTCTGTCACTTTGAGGTGATACAACCCACACTGGCCTGCTGTGTGCAGCACAGATGTTAAAAAAGGCTGGGAATGTCAACTCTACCCATGAGAGCCAGGAGGGACAGGACAGCATCACTCAGGCAGCACCCACCTTCCTAAAAACCCACATGCAGCTCCCAGCAGGGAAGCTGCAATGGGGGAGGAACCCAGAGTGCTCATGTTTTCACCCAAGGAGCAGCTGCTCCTGCTCCAATGCCCCTCAGAAGTGAGAGGCTCAGCTGACAGAGCAGTTGCCTCACTAATTCAGGAACAACTGAAATATATTTATCTCCCTGAGCTGTGATTTGAGGTGCAAATGAGAAGAAAAACCATGTCTGACATTTTCAACAATTGAAGTACCACCAGCTTTGAGCATCATAATATTCCATATTTCAAGGAGGTGTTTTCATAACTATTTATGGCGTGATATTACATGGGTGGGATAAAATCCATTAAACATTTCATTTTGATACTTCAGGCCATGCTCTTCCTCTTGAGGAAAAAAAAAAAAAAAAGAAATAAAAATAAACTGTCTAGAGTAATAGCTAAAAGACTTTATCATCTTCCAGTAGTATCAGTATTAACATCATCACCCAGTCCAAGACTGAGAACTGCTGAAAATCAGGACATTAAAGAGATTAGTGGACAGCATACTCTGAGCAATGGATTTACTAATTAATGGTTAGAATAATGAATAAATAAAACTGGAGGAAAGCTTGAAATTGCATCTGAAAACAGCAGGGCAGGGACTGGAGATGTGGCTTCTTGAATAAGGAATATCTTAAATACACGATGTGAAATGAAATTCCTTTTATTTCTCCCAGAGTGTTTGAGACTACATAAAGATAATTTTGCAGTTTCTCAATTATGTAAGGTATGAAGAAAGAATGATTGTAAAGAAAGAAGTTTTGCAATTTGCCAGCTTAGAGAACAACAGCTGCCATCTGCAGGGAATCAATAAGTTTTATTGAACCAATGATGAAATAGAATTGTTTAGTTGTTCTAACACTTGGTCTGTGACTAGAAATATTTTACATTTATCATGTTTTACAAAAAGAGTCTTAGTGTCTCACAACTGTTCTCCCTTTTTCCAAACATCAGGTTCACTAAATATATTATTAATGAAGTTTTTTTTTTCTGAGGTCCCTCTTTCACTGATTTTAACTGAGAGAGACTCTGATCCACCTCAGAAACAGAAAATTTCTTCAGCTCGATTTCAAAGTGGTTTTCATCATGGCTTTTGAATTGCTTTAATAGTAATTTCCATATCAAAATGTTATCAAAAAGATATTGAATTTTTAGTCTTTTTCCCCCACAGATTGGCCTGCTTGCAAATCAAATTTCTTTAACCTTGTTCCTTGATTATTTTTTGTTAGCCATATCCAGTTTTTACAGACAACACTCCTGGAAAATATAATGAAAAATCATTATTGATTATGAATTTCAGACAGCACTTAGTTTAGGATTTGAAAGATTAGCTTATTAGCTTGATTATTTTTTATTAGGGTTATCACAAAAATATAAATACAGATATAAATATATGTGAGATTTTTTCCTTTAAAAATAGTTTTTCTCATCAATAAGCAATAATCATACCAAAATCAGCTTGTGTATCATGGGGCACTTTGATTTTTTGTAATTTTTTTTCTTGGACCTTGACTTTTATTCTCAGTAACAGCTGACTACAGCACTTCTCTGTTTCATGACCTCTAGGCTTGGATTTCCATGTTTTTTAAGGCTGAAAAAAGGAACCTGCAGAAACCAATCTCAGATGGTAAAAGGCCTGAAGCTGGACAATGGCATAACAACTCAAACTGACAATTTCTCTCCTGCTGAAATGATGTCTGGAAGACAGTGGATAGAAACCTGGAGATTTTCACTCTAAATCTGCTTCTGCCAAGTATTTATTTGAAGGCCACATTAATCTCCTTCAGCACTGAAAATCTTAACCAGAAATCTAATTTAAGGTCACTTTGACTGGAGATTTTGGAATTAATATCACTTTCTTGAACAAAAACCTTTGTATGAAAGTAGCTAATTATGATAAATTGATAATAATAGTTATAAAAATACTTAAAATACACACGAAAGTGATGCACAGCTCAAATGCTCACCATCTACTGCCTGATGCCCTGGGATTATTTTTGGAGGTGAAATAACACTATCTTCCCTTTCCTGCTCTCTCATCACATCTTAGACATGAAACCTGCACTTAGGATCTTCACAAAACTCAATTACTCAGTTTTGTTTCTGGCCCTGGTGTATTAGAAGACACACACAAGGAACCTGGGATTGCCTCAGATCCTGTTAGGTGCAGGATTTGGTCCTTCTTCATCATCAAGTTGCAGCTGGCTGGAAGTGACAACTTTAAACCTAGGGTGGTAGAACAGAATTGCAAGTGCTTGGAAAAGTGTCCATGACCCAAAGTGCACTTGTCACTATGAAATGATAGTGGGCTTGGTTTGAAAGAAAGGTCTGCTAAGGAAGGCAGGAGCCTCTATTGAAATGGAAAATGTAAACCCACTCCCTCCAAATTATTATAGTTTTGAAATTAAGGAGCTGTCAGGCAAAGATATGGGAATTAGGAATAACAGTTCTTTACTAGGAAAATTCAAATAGAAATGCAGTATTACACAGAACAATCCCAACCCTGCCAGAGTCAGAATCCAAGCTGGCACAGTCAGTCAGTCAGGGTGGTGGCACAGTCCCATTCCATGGTGCTGCATCCTCCTGCAGGGGCAGATATGGCTCAGCTGGAGCAGTGCTCCTGGAGAAGGTGCAGTTTCCTCTGAAGCTCCAGGGATGATGTGGAAGGGTCTGGCTTTCCTCTGGAATCCAGTGGAAAGGCTGCTCTGGTGTTCCAAATCTCAGTTTTTCTCTGGGTAGGAAAGGCTTGGCTCCTGCCCTGGCTGGAGCATCTCCCAGTGGGATGATGGAATTTTATCAGCCATGCCCTGGGACTCAGTGGCCATGAACAGGAGATATCTGCTGGAGGGAGGATGGGCTGTGGGAAGATAAAGATGATTGCCCAGCTGGTTTAAAGATGGCCCATTAGCAGGAGATATCTCCCACAGAGATAAGGATCACTGCCCCACCTGTTTTTTCCCAGATGGTATTAGAATAGATACTTTTGGTCACATCCTGCATTGCAACCCAAGACATATGTTGATAAGGAATCCAGATGGAATTGCTGCCTTTGTTTACATTATCCCCAGCATAGATTGAAATTTGGGGAAATCAAGCTACAAGTCTTCCTGTACCATTAGCAAAGCTGTGTTCTGCTCTATTACACAGTGACTTCAATGGGTAAAGGAATTAAGCTATCACCTGGGGTGTCCAAACATTTGGAGCTCTCAGGAATAACAAAGCATTTAAAGTGTGTTACATTCTGTACTTCATATCTTCAGAACAACACAATTATATTTAATGCTGTGCCCTGCAATCTGTCAAGCCAAAGCCCTTTCTTTCTGACGTATTGTTTGCACATTGTAATTTATTTTAGTGCTCTGTAGAGGTAGGAAATGAGGGAGGAAATCTAAAATGTTCCTGCTGTCCTTCTCCTCCTCCGAGAATCTTAGAGAAACTTGTCAAAAAGTGAAGGTAGGGAGGTTTTCTTAATTTAAATAAGTCGGTTTTAAAATGTTCTTAATTAGGAGATGTGCGTATTTTGTCAGCTGTGGCTGGTACAGCCTGGATAATAGTGGGCAGTTTTGACACAATCTGTGCAGTTTTTGCTATAATTAGACAGATGTGCAGAACATCCTTCAGAGCAGAAAATGACTGGTAAAATGCAGAATTTCCTGGCAGTTTTTGGAGATCTCGTGCTGTCACCTGCAGATGTCTCTTCTGTCTGTCAGGTAAGCTCACAGCAAAGTCTACAAGAACAACATGGCCCCAAAAGTGCCCCCCCTGACACATCCCCCAAAGACATGCATGTTCTTTGATAGCTGGGCCAGGCATTACTGGATATTATCAATATATCAGGAGTTACCTGAATATCCACTAGGAAAATCATCAGGACAGAAAGAAATCTCCCATCAGCAGCTTCAAGTTGCTACAAACAGGACACAGTTTATTAAAAAAAAAAAAACAACAACAACAAAAAAAAAACAAACCCCAAACAAACAAAAAAAAAGAGCTGTTGAATTTATCTTCCATTATACATAAACTCTCTCCAGATCTCCATCTTAGAACAAGAACATCACATGCTGCAGCACTCACCTGTTGCCTTAATTGTCTCTTCACTCAGGGAAGATTTGGGATGAGCATGAGGGCACATGGTAGCTGTAAAAATCTGCTCATTAAGTGGGAGAGAGAAGAAACAAACACAGCTCACCTTTAGCATTTTGTGTTTGGGATCACTCACACTGTTTCCATCTTCACTGGAGTGTATCTTGCTGAAAGGCTTTGCTCAAGACCATGAAGACACAAGACTAAAGTCATATTGTACACAAGGAACTTAGTCTACTCTCATCTCTTCCATATGCTTCTTGCAAATGTGATTTGTGTTTGGTTTGTTTTTTTTTTTGTTTTTGTTTTTGTTTTGTTTTTTTTTGTTTTTTTCCCCTTGGTAATAAAGAGTTTTACAGTTATGCAAAGATCTTTTATAGTCTGTGCCATCTTTTTTGCATGAGTCTTTCCATATGGTTAGAAAAATCAACAACTTGTAAAATTGACTTAGATACAAAATACGGCTTAAGAAAATGAATGAATCAGAGCATAAAACTACCACAGGCTGCACTCCTATTCCAAAAATAAGTCCAAGTTTAAAAACAAGTCTAAGATTGTTTTAACTTGCTGCTGCTATGGGCTAAGTCAGCACTACTGTGTGAAGTCAGAGGTCTCCTCAGCATGGCCCAGCATACATTTGGTATTGTCACATCCTTAATTCTGTTTCCTATCTAAAATACATCCACAGGAATGGGCACCTGGAGCAGGCTGCAGGGTATTGACATTGCTTGAAAACTCAAGGAATTCTTCCAGCACACAAACCTTGGACTGTATTTATTAGTTTTCATGTGTTGTGGATTGTGTCCAGGTTGAAAAGGTTTCTTGTTGGTCTGAAAGCTTCTCTTTTTAATTTCAGTTCTCTGAGCGGGAGTGTGAAATTAACACCTTCGTTGCAATAATGCTGGGTAGGGATTGGAAGGAAGAAAATGAAGTGTTAGTGATGGTAAATCCAAAGGCTCTGAGTCACAGGTCTGAGTGTGCCTGTGTAGGCAACACTGGTTCTCTTGAAGTCTATCCAGAAATATTAAAATAAATATGTTCTACATACCTACTCACAAATTTGTGAGACTTGGAGTTTGCCAGTGGAGTCAGAGAGGAATTCAACTCAAAGATGAATAAAGAGGATTTTTAATAACTGCTGTTCAACCCCATTACACTGACTGACTTACCTTTGTGCAAGCCCTGTTTTATTCCTTTCCTACTGTCCCTGGTTTTTTTACTTACCCAATGATCCAGGAGTTTAACATCACCCCTGCTCTTAGCTTCACCTGACCTCTGTCACTGCAACTCTGTGTGCTGGAAAAATACTGCTGCAACAGGAGGTCAGGTATCTCATCTACACTTGGTCTTTAAAAACTTCCTTTGACTCATTCTGTTCACATTTGAGGGAAAATCAGAGAAAATCAGTCCAGCTAGAAGGTTGGTGTGAATTAAGGACATTCCTATTACTTTCTTGAGTTATACTTGTCAATTTAAAGGCAGTTTTAAGACCTGACCATCTTCATTCATGCTCTGCTTTCAGTACTTTGTTCTCTTTTCTTCCCAATGCCCAGATTTTCTTCTTTATCCAGCTGCCCTCAGCTTTAACTACCTGAATGCTCTGCAGGGAACCATTCACTGCAGAGTGATAAGTTACTCTGGGAAATCAACAAGGAAAATGATCTGTTTTTCACCTTCCAGGTCCAAAATTAGATGCCTAAATTTGGAAGCTGAATTTTTAAGGTTTTTTTTTATATATATATATTTTTTCTCCCTACAGAAAATCCATCTGGCAGGTGATTTATTTGGCTCTTCTAAAAGCAAAGACTCTTGAGATGCTTGACCTCCTTCAGTGATTTTACAGGGAAGACTAATGTAAATAAATTCAAGGATCTCTCAGTTCAGTCCATAAATCTGGGCTGCAGTTGTAGACTCTGACTCCTTTTGTTAAAGACATTTTCAATAAAGAAACTCTGTTTTGACAAAATAATGTAACATTGGAGCATATAACAAAAAAAAAAAAAACAAAAAAAACAAAAAAAACAAAAAAAAACAAACCAAAAAAAACAAGACATTCATCCATTCATTTAATTCCACTTTGTCAAGCCAAGGTAAGTGCTTCATAGAAAAACTCTTAAATTGTTGCTTTTATTCCAGCCTAACTTCATGGATTTATGGTCATAAATATTCCAATTACTTACATTTAATGGTTCACTTGTTCTCATCTGGGCCATGTCCTTCACCCCATTGCTGTGGGAATGAACACTTTGGCTAAAACTGCCCTGAGGCTCTGAAATTACAAAATCTCAGGTTGCTGCAGGAGCTGCTGTGCTGTCCAGGGGCAATGCATGATCATGCTGCTCACCCTGATGAATTATGCAGTGTGACTGAAACCAATCAATACCACTCTGTGATTTATGCCCATTCAGACACTGACTCATGGCAGGGTCAACATCTGACACTTGCACTGTGGAGAAATGCTGCTAATTTGGGATTTTTTCATTGTGAAGATCCTGTTTTTTGGAAAGGACACTAATGCTAATCTTCCTTTTTTTTTGGTCACAGATGTTTTAGCAGTTACAAAACCAGGTTCGGAAATCATTTGCCTTCTGTAATCAAATAAATAAATCAATAAACAGTTTTACTTTCAGGTTAAAGGTTAATGAGGTAAAAAATATCAAGCAGGCTGAGAAGTGGGCAGCTGGGGAAGAGCTGATGAAGTTGTAGCTGATGATGTTTCTTTCCTTAAATGAGTGCAAAGAACACATGGACAGAAGAGAGGCTAATTAATCTCTTTTCAGCAGTAAAAAGAACACAGCAGAAAATCAAGCAGTGCTGTTGCCATTCTGGGGTTTTCTCTGCATTTCAGACTGAGGAGTCTTGTGGAGTCAAGAAACTCAAGTCTAGGGGAGCCACATCAGGATCACCAAAGTAACACTCAGTACTCAGCAAGTTATGTGCAAAGATGGCAAATTTCAGACCTATGGAGCTGTGGAGGTTAAATAGGGAGAACACACACTATGATTTAAAACATGGAAATATCCACAGGAACCTCTGCTGACCAGACCTCTTCCTTTCCTCCTCCAGCCATTTCCAGATGAACTCCCTGCAGTTTCCAAGCTTAATCTATTGCCTTTTCAGTGGTTTCAGAGGATAGAGCTAAACTTGGTCTCGTGAGGGCACATTATTAGCCAGAAAATTTTCTTTCTTCTTGTGGCTTTCTGGGTTTTTCAGTCTGTAGCAATCATAAGTGATTTTTTCTTCAGATGGATGTCTGGCTTAGGAAGGTCTCTGGTGAGCCACTAATTAGATAGAACAGTTTCTGAAAGGAAGTCAACATTAAGAGGTTGTGCTCTGTGATGCTATTTGGGTGTCTACAGGGAGAACAACACATTCAGAAACCCTTATCTTGGAGAAAATTACTTTTTTAAGATACAGAGTAGTTCCTAAAAAAACCATGCCCGATGAGGAAAGCCTGAAAGAACTGAAGCATTTTATTCCAAGCAAGTGAATATTGAAATAGAATGTCTGTAGTAATTAGATACAGAAGAAAGTGTGTATTCAAGGGGGAGAGAGGAGGATGGGGAGATGTTTGGAGTCTGGCATTAAAAGATGGGGAAGAGGAAGGCTGGAAAAGGTCAGGAAGAATCTTTGCAATTTTCATAGGATGCTGCCCTGCCATGGAGACTGTCTGCATGAATTAGGTGGATCTGGCTCAAACACATGCAGCAATCTTTCTCTTTCTTATTTTTTCTTTTTTAAAGGAAGAATTAAAACTAATAGCTGCATTCTGTCCCTTGAATATATTTCCCATCACCCCAGGTGCAGACACAGTTGAAGGAAGGGCACTGGAGTGCATCAATAATATCTTTATCAGTGAGAGGTGTCTCTAAGTGGCTTTGGGAACTTAAATGCAGTGAGCATTAAAGTTTTCAGTGAACACAAGTTCTCCTTTAATGTGGTGTTAATGTTTCCTCCTCTCTGATTTTTCTCTGTAACTTCCAGCAAAGCCCTCAGAGCACCCAGAAGCCCAGACAGATGTGTGCTGGCTGCACATCTGCCCACCCATCAGCCCAAAGGCTCCGTGACCTTCTGCTCTCAGGATGCTGCAGCAACTACAGGTCAAAGAGGAGCCAGGGCTGTGAAGCTGCCCCGTTTCCTCACATGGAAATGCAGCTGTGGAGCAGCCCAGCAGCCAGCCATGAATGACTGCAGATTGCACTGCAGGCTCTCCATCCCTCTAGATGAGAACACAAACTCTGAACCACCAGCTGCAGCTGGGCTGGATGGCAAAAGGTGTCTGTAGTCAAGGGCAGTGGCTTGGGAAAACAGAGCTGGTGTCCCCATGGCTGTAAGCAGGGTGTCCATGCCCTTCTTTTAGTTGCAGCAGGTCCAAAGAAGTGTCACAGAAAGTATTAGAGGGGTGGAACATGTGTCCTATTAGAAAAGACTGGGAGACCTGGGTATGTTCACCTGGAGAAGAGAAGGTTCCAGGAAGACCTTGGAGCTCCTGTCAGAGCCTAAAGGGGCTCCAGGAGAGCTGGAGAGGGACTGGGGACAAGGGATGGAGGGACAGGACACAGGGAATGGCTTAACACTGAAAATTAGGAGGTTTGGAGTGGATGTTAGGAAGGAATTCTTCCCATTGAGAATGAGGAGTGCCCTGGCACAGGGTGCTCAGAGAAGCTGTGTCTGCCCCTGGAAGTGTCCAAGGCCAGGTTGGGCAAGACTTGGAGCAACCTGGGCTAGTAGAAAGTGCCCAGGGCAGGGGTGGGACTGGATGATCTTTAAGTTTCCTTCCAACCCAAACCACTCTGTGGTTTTATGACTCCAGAACAGTGCAGCCTTTCATGGCTGTGTGTCTGAATCAGGAGCAGAAGGCAGAGCTTCCAGTCTATCCATAACTTTTGCTTTTAAAGACTGGGAATCCTTTAAACCCTCCAGGGAATTTTCTTGGAAGCAATGAAATCTCTGCTCTGTGGCTGGTTCACTTCAATCTGCTGTCCAGTGTTCCTTCCTTCCTTCCTTCCTTCCTTCCTTCCTTCCTTCCTTCCTTCCTTCCTTCCTTCCTTCCTTCCTTCCTTCCTTCCTTCCTTCCTTCCTTCCTCCCTTCCTCTCCTCCCTCCCTTCCTCCCTTCCTCCCTTCCTCCCTCCTCCTCCCTCCTCCCTCCTCCCTCCCTCCCTCCCTCCCTCCCTCCCTCCCTCCCTCCCTCCCTCCCTCCCTCTCCCACCCTCCCTCCCTCCCTCCTCCCTCCCTCCCTCCCTCCCTCCTCCCTCCCTCCCTCCTCCCTCCTTCCTCCCTTCCTCCCTTCCTCCTTCCTCCCTTCCTTCCTTCCTTCCTTCTCCTTCCTTTCCTTCCTTCCTTCACTTCCTTCCTTCCTTCATTCCTTCCTTCCTTCCTTCCTTCCTTCCTTCCTTCCTTCCTTCCTTTCCTTCCTTCCTTCCTTTCCTATCCTTCCTTCCTCCTTTCCTTCCTTCCTTCCTTCCTTCCTTCCCTTCCTTCCTTCCTTTCCTTCCTTCCTTCCTTCCTTCCTTCCTTCTTGCCTTCCTTCCTTCCTTCCTTCCTTCCTTCCTTCCTTCCTTCCTCCTTCCTTCTTCCTTCCTTTCCTTCCTTTCCTTCCTTCCTTTCCTTCTTACTTCCTTCCTTCCTCCTTCCTTCTTCCTTCCTTCCTTCCTTCCTTCCTTCCTTCCTTCCTTCCTTCCTTCCTTCCTTCCTTCCTCCCTTCCTCCCTTCCTCCCTTCCTCCCTTCCTCCCTTCCTCCCTCCCTCCCTCCCTCCCTCCCCCCCCCCCCCCCTCCCTCCCTCCCTCCCTCCCTCCCTCCCTCCCTCCCTCCCTCCCTCCCTTACCTCCCTCCCTTCCTCCCTTCCTCCATTCCTCCTTCCCCCTTTCCTTCCTTCTTCCTTCCTTCCTTCCTTCTTCTCCTTCCTTCCTTCCTTCCTTCCTTCCTTCCTTCCTTCCTTCCTTCCTTCCTTCCTTCCTTCCTTCCTTCCTTCCTTCCTTCCTTCCTTCCTTCCTTCCTTCCTTCCCTCTAAACACCCAATTTCCAGGCCTAAAGTCCAATTTCAAATTCCTTGTAAAGTTCCTGAAATACAAAAAAAAGAGAAAAAACAAGAAGTTAAAAATGAATCTCGAAATATTTTTTTTAAAAAACACATTTGTTTGTAACTGGGAAATTTCAGGTTTGATATTCTAGAACCAACAAATTTGAGTTGTTTGCACTTTTTTTTTTTTTTGTTTAGTTGTTTTTTTTTTTTTAATTTGAAAATTTGTCAGATCTCTTCTGGCCCACAAGAATAATTCCTACTGACCAATGCCAAGTTCAGAGGTATTTTTGTCAGGGATGTTGCAGATGATGTCCCAACTGATATGAGAATTTACAAATCTATTGAATTAACTTGATCTGCTCCAAGGAGTGGCACTCTGGAAATCCATGTCCCAGGACTGCAAATTTCAGTGCAGAAAACATCCATGTGTTCCTCATTTACCCCAGGCTGGGTCATCATCAATCCCTCCCTTGGGTAATGCAGTTGATAAAATGCAAAGCTGAAGGGAGTTTTTTATTATTATTTCTAGAAGGCAAAGCTAAAAGGACATAGAACTGATGAAATTTTTATGCTGTTTGCTACAGAAGATAAAGGGGAAAATAAGTGTTTTTGCATGCTGTGACCTTGGCTAGAAGGGGTTTGGATATTTCCAAAGTTCAAAAAGTTCCTGTGAGCTGTGGCCATGAGGACAACCCCTCCCCCAGGAACCTCTTCCTGTCCTCCAGGACACCAGTGAATTAGAAAGAATATTTGGTGATAGAAGATGAATTCTTACTGTTTATTTTCACAAGCAATTTTATGAACTTCAAAAAATTGTATTTTGGCTCTTCTCTCCTTGAGAGCTCTGAACATTTGGAAGGTGTTGAAGACTGAAGATAATCATAATAAAATAGCTTTGATCTTGGATTAAAAATATGTCAAGGTGACAGAGAAGCACACGAATCAATTGCAACTCATACACAAGATGCAAAGGCTGCAGTTGGTTAATATTTTAAGAATTCAGGACCAAAGAAGCTTGACAGTGATCATGGCCAGATCCACAGCTCTGTGTGAGCTGCTCACTTCAGCACATTTTGATTAAAAAACCCAAACAACCAAAGGTGTGCAAGCTCAGGATCACTGAACACTCCTCCTGCAGGTATCCAGAATTTTCAGGCATCCAAGGATGCTTGAGAAGCCTCCACTTGCAGGATTCAAAACAAGGCACCAAGGATGAGAAGGAATTGGGGGCAGGGTAAGGTTCTGCTTGGTCAGAAGAATATTTTTGGGGTGTTTTTTGAGAGCATCCAATTTCTCTAGAGCAGATGTCTTTCCCATTTGAGAGCTGCACCCCACTCAGTGGCTGTAGAAATAAAGAATGAGGGATCTTTGTTTCTCAATAAAGAGAGCAAAGCACAGGGACAGACAAGTTGGTGCCATCATTGTGGTGACAATGACAAAACGATGCCTTTTCTGAGCTGATTTTACAAGATAATAGAAAGCTTTCAAAACAAACTGTTGTAAGTGCTCCTGAAATACAAATAGATGTGGTTTATAACCTCTCCAGCCCTGCAAAGTAATTCTTGCTATTTAAAATATGGCTCTGCTTAATGTTGCATATTTTCAGATCGTGAATTATGATTTGCTTTAAGTGGCTGCTGCATTTGCTCCCCTCTTGCTCCACAGAGGACAAATTTGGAATTTATTAACTTTTCATTCAGGGTCTGATAGGAATATTTATGCAGCATTCCAAAGGGTACTTGGTTAGCTCTGAGGAGACCTAACCCAGACCCTGAAGGAGTTGTTTTTAATGGGATTTTAGAGGTGACATTAACAACTGGCTTGGGGAAAAGAAGCACAAGGATGATGAGGTGCTGGGATAAAATGTGATTTCTTCAGCTTTGATTGATGTGTTTTGGCTCCACAGGTCCCTCCTTAGCAGAAACTCTTCCCCACACCCTCCTGTGCCTGAAGGGAAATTGTGACTTAAAAAAACCATCCTGCCCACAGCATTTGGGAAAACTTTCTTGGCCCCTGGGCTGTGCATCACCCTCTGCTGCCACTACAAAGAACCATTCACCAGCACCTCAGGAAATTTTGGATCCTGCTCAAAAGGAGAAAGCCTTCAAGTATTAAAGTCCAGGTGTGCCCAAATTCCTACTGAATTACTGCTGGATTTGGGGTGGGAAGGAAATCTGGAGCTCTCTACTCCAGCTCAAAGAAGGAAGAACTTGAAATTTGTACACTTGGAAGCTCATGGCCAGAATCAGTTAAATTTTGAGCATCTTCAAGGTTCTCCCAGTAGGTGTTGTAGGGTTTGGTCACTGGTGATGTCAAAATTCCCCTCGTGCAATATTTACTGAGAATTTAAGTTCTATGAATAGGAAATGGGGCTTGCTTTGGCATTTTCCTTCATTTTGAACAACTTGTAGAAACATCAAGAAGGCTGCAAAGCAAGGAAAATATCAACCACTTTTATTATTAAGGCTCTTCTGAAAATAGTAAAAAAAGAAATTAGGTAAAACAGACTACCACAAAAGGATTTAAATGCAAATTTTGCCTTGCTACTCTTCCCTTTCAGAAGAGCAGTAAATTGATTCCTGGTTAGGATTCAGTCAATTCACCCATCATACTGATGGTCATTTTTTGGGTTATTGAAGAAATCCCAAGAGACTTTGCCTTGGAAAATCAACACAGTCAGAAAAACTTCCCCATTAATAAAAGTATTTGAAGAGCATTTAAAAAATGTATCAGTTTTGTAAGAAAACTGAAAACTTAGTGTTGAAAAAAGATCTATACCTCTTGATTTTTAATGTTCTGACTGCTTGCATTGGAACATCACTGAAAACAAAAAGATGGGAATAAATTCATGCTACCTCTGACCATTCAGTACTATATTTAGAAAGAAACCTCCTGTTTGTATTTATATACTTTGCCTGCAGAACTCTGTGAATGTTTTCTGTCGTGATAAATTTCAGGGATGAGTTTTATGATGATTTCTGGGTTTATAGCAGAATTCTAAAAGACATTTCTGGATGAACAGATGTATTTATTATGAATGGTTCTCCTGCAGTTGCTCATCTACCCTCATCTTTAGCAGATTTGTCTGAAGTCACTGTAGGGAATATCTGTTACAAAACTTCCTGTAACTTTAAAAACATTTATCATGGCAACTGCTATTGAAGGCAGAAAGGAATTTTTTTCTCTGCTGGTTTCAAGAGAGTAATGAAGCTGGTGCTTAGTAACCTACCAGGTGCTTTACTGGCTTTGAGAAGTGAATTAAAAGCAGGATTCCCTTGTCCTGGGTTAACATCCTGATGGCAAGAACATTTTCCCCTGTGTATCAGAGAGGAGAAATCGTTGCCCTCTGCTGAGTTGAGGATGAGCAAGGATTAAAGGTTCCTGAAATACAGAATCACAGTGCTATCAATCATATACAGCAGGAAATCAAAGTATCCTTCTTGTGCTCATTAAAGGACTGGTGGGATATTTGGGTTGTTTTTTACAGGAGAATTCTTCCCTTCAATCTGCAAATTCACACTTGTGCATTAAGTAGCACATACATATTCATCCTCACATCCTGTCTGCATCTTCTGCTGTGCCACAGCTTATATGGCAGCTATACAGCACCTCTTTTTTCACTTAAATAACAGTGAAATTCTCATTAGTGCAGATGTTACAAGGTTTTAAAATGTCAAAAGAGCAGGATGGAGTTGGCAATTGATTAACCCAAGGTGGCGCAAAGCTTCACCCTCAAACACTCAATGTTTTGTGATTTAAAGATATATTGAGTTGTCTAGTGACTAAGGATAGAATTAAATCCAAAATTTCCTTTGGAGTTGATTGTCACTTACTCAGAAGTTTTTCCTTGAGAGAATACTCTTTGAAAATTAGCTACAAATACACTAAATATGGTGTCTGTATAACTATTGCAGCTAATCTGACATAAACATTTTAAATAAACAAAACATCCAATGTTCTTTTGCTCATCAGTTCACCTACCTGGGAAATAAATATCAAATCTGTAGCCTAGAAAATTAACTAGAAAATTAAAAAATTAACTGTAGATATGCATAAATGAAAAGAACAGTAAAGCATGTTTTTAGCAACCCACTCACAGTTTAGTAACATATGTTAGGCAGGGAATATGGACATATGTTATGTCAGGCAAGTGGAGAGTTCTGGAGAAAAAAAATCTTTGGAGATAATGGTTCTGCTCTCTGTTCTGTGCTGAATTCCCAAAGGGGAGGATGGGAGGAGCACCAGAACCACAAGGAGACTGGATCAGCTGATAACACCAATTCACTACTAGGCTGAAATGTTTAGATCTGCCCAAAGGGATAGACTGTGGTTTGTTTTTTCCAGTTTTGGAAAATTGCCAAAACAAACAGAAATTTTTCATGAACAGAGTGAGGTCTATTGGGTAATCTTTTACATAGATGCAAAGCATCATGACAACATTGCTGGTGTGGAGCTAATTAAAGGCTGGTGTTTCTCTGATGGTCTTTAATAAATTCTGTTGCATGTATTTCATACAGATAAAACTTGTGTTCTCTTATTTTTTTCATTTATGACCAGGAACACTAGACCAAAGCACTTCTAGGCCTGTACAGGAAAAAGATGCAGGAGAAGACCTAAAATTACAGCAGGTGTGAAAATTGTTCCAGAACATAATGCTCCCATTGCTGGAATGGGAACAAATCCAGTCAAATAAGAATTGTGTTTTTATAAAAGTACATGAACCTTTTCCTTTCCTTTCCTTTCCTTTCCTTTCCTTTCCTTTCCTTTCCTTTCCTTTCCTTTCCTTTCCTTTCCTTTCCTTTCCTTTCCTTTCCTTTCCTTTCCTTTCCTTTCCTTTCCTTTCCTTTCCTTTCCTTTCCTTTCCTTTCCTTTCCTTTCCTTTCCTTTCCTTTCCTTTCCTTTCCTTTCCTTTCCTTTCCTTTCCTTTCCTTTCCTTTCCTTTCCTTTCCTTTCCTTTCCTTTCCTTTCCTTTCCTTTCCTTTCCTTTCCTTTCCTTTCCTTTCCTTTCCATTCCTCACATTGTAGGTGCAATTTTGCAAATGGAAAAAGGCAAAGGGAGGATTCCCTAGTTAACTAATTCATCCATTATATGTTTGGAAATTAGAGAATCACACCTTGGTTGGACAGCACTCCCTATAAGAGTTGATTCTTCATCTTCCTCCCTCTACCATGAGTACATGTGATTCAAAATAATCAACTTTCCTATGTGTGTGAATCTAATTGTGAATCTCATTAATACAGAGCTCTTTCTTCAAAATATAAATGTAGTTAATATTTGCAACACCTCTTTGAGGTGAGCACAGGCTCCCTTAATTATTTGGCTTATTTTGATGGGAAACTGAAACACACAAAAAGAAATCTACTAAATGTATCTACTGATTGCATCCTCCTTTTAGAACTTGCAATAAAAAGGAGGTCAGAATAAAAGTAATGGTTTCACCTAACCTTAAACTTTATAGAATCATAGAAATGTTACATTTGTAATCAGATCATTGAGTCAAATCATCAACCCAGCACCATCACCAGGTTTACCACTAAAACGTGTCCTCAACTGCTACATCCACACATTTTTTGAACACTTCCAGGGATGATGACTCCACCACTGCTCTGGGCAAATATCTGGATATCATTATATGGAAAATAATATTTCAGACAGGTGCAAAAATTGTTTTTGAGGTAGCATGATACAGGCCAGCTCCACTCTGGACTTTGTAGGGCAACAAAATGGGGTTGGCTCCTTTTCCCAGGAACAAGTGAGAGGACAAGAGGAAAAACCTCAAGCTGTGCCAGGAAAGGTTCAGGTTGGGCATCACAAGGAATTTCTTTGTGGAAAACATGGTCAGGCAATGAAAGGGACTGCCCAGAGAGGTTTGGAGTCCCCATCCCTGGAGGTGTCCAAGCAATTCCTGGATGTGGCACTCAGTGCTCTGGGCTGGTGACAAGGTGAGCATCAGTCACAGGTTAGACTCCATGGTCTTGGGGGGCTTTTCCAACTTCAATAATCCTGTGATTCTGTGAAGAAAGAATAAGTTTGCACCTGCCTGCCATACCTCATGAATAAAAAAAGCATGAATATTCAATATTATCTCTATCTTAATGCTTGGCAGAAAGGGCTCTGGACATTTTGAGGGCAATGCATTTGGACATTTTGAGCTCCAGACATTTTGAGAGAAAATATTTCGTTCCATCTCTAGTCAAAAGAACTCAGCTGACAGCTGAGGTTAATTTTAAAATGTGGATTGAAGCAGTTATTCAGCCTTTGATTAAATATTGATTAGGCAGTGCTTAAACAGAGAAGTGTCACAAACACAACGTGAAACAATTCTTAGAGTAACCTTTTCTTCTGATTCAATCTCAGCTTGAAGATCCCAAATGAATGGGGTGAAGGTTTAAGTGGTGCATTGAGTTTATGTGGCAAGATTTTGGTAGAGGAGAGGCAGCAACTACACCAAATGACCTTCTCAGTGTAGGGCAAGCTTTCCTCCCCTAGAATAGTCTGTATGAATTTCCAGAATGTTAAAATATTGATTTCTGACTGGATATAGCATTCCAATCACAGCCACGTGTTTCTCAAAGGCAATGGCAACTTTTTGGTGCTAGTCAGTATTGGTTGTTAAAAGTGTATTTTTATATCTGTGCTTTCTTCTGTACATATCCACCTTGATCACAAGGGAGGCCTAAAAACAGAAATCTGTGGGTAGCACAGGTTGCTTATCAGGTTCTTGCTGACAGACAAACCTGTTAATTACCTGCTCCTATAGAGGCTGGTGTGTGAAGAACTGGCTTTGTTTTATCCACCTGAACATCCAGCTGACTTGTTCCAAAAAATAAATCAACAGCTAAACACTGCAAAGGATTCTAGTGCTCAGCCTCAGCTCTGTAAATTCAACCCTCTACCTGGCAGTGAAGGTGCAGCTTCATCTTCATTGATGTGCTAATGGACACCCCTACCCACAGGAGCTTCCACACTTGTTTTTGGAGATGTAGAGGCAGAGCAGCCAGCAGCTTTCTCAAAGCTACAGAAGTTCAACCCAAACCCAAATAAATACCTCAAGAGCTCACTGAAGGAAAGCAAAACCTCCACAGCTGGAATGACAGTGATGGCCAGGTCACACATGATTCATTGCAGGATCAGAAACGCTCCTGAGGTAACCTGAGACCCACTGAGAGGTGAGATGGGAACTGGCTTCCATGAGAGGCATGACAAAAATCCACCAGCAAAGTGCCTTTCTCAAATGATCTTACCAACTTGAAGCAGAGCTCAGAGGTCTGAGGGACACCCTGGAGCTCAGGCTCCTCCTTTACAAGGGGCCACCCTGCTCCTAAGCCTGGGATCGTGTTCTTCCACCAGCAAAACAAACAGACAATTTATTTGTACAAACCTTGTACCCTCATCCAAGTTTCCCCATTTAATAGCAGAGTTTACTGGGAAAAAGCTATTTCTTAGTTTTAGAAACCTTAATTCAGGGTCAGGGAGGAAACTCTTACCTAAGCACAGAGTTTTAAGAGCACGTCTGCCATGTTATATTTGTATCTCCGTTCCTATAATTTAAAAAAGAAAAAAACAAAAAGCATAATAAGCCACTAAACAAATTATGCTGACTTAAACAATTAACAATTATTATTTATAACTTAAATAACCTAGAGTGAATTATGTTTAGTTTTCCCTTCAGCTCTGTCCCCAACATTCCCATTTCACTGCTCTACTGGTATGTTTTGGCGCCTGCTTTATTTTTGCCAGCAAAATCAGTTATTTCTGACATTATTTCAGTGCCTCCAGGGCAGAATGCTGGAACTGAACAACTGGTTCCCTCCATGACATTTTCCAAGCCCATATCAAGTTTCTTTGCTGTTATCCAGAGAAGTGATGGAAGCAGGGCCAGTGGAAGGAACACACTGGTAGGGTTCACTTTGAGCTGAGAGCTATTTCATGCTGTGTCTCCACAATTACCTCCATATTTATAGATTTCTGCATGTCCAAAAATGGAAATCTGAACATGCACTCTTGCTTCTTTCAAGAGTGAATAGTTTTTATATTAAACAGAGATGCCATCACCAAGTTTCTTTCCAGCAGTCCCCAAAAAAAAGGAAAATGATCTCTTGAGCCAGGTGTCCTGGGACTGCACCACAGATAATTCTTCACTGCCTTCAGGCCTTCAAGGCTTTTTTCTGGTGGAGAAAATCAATTAATCTCTGTAGTTATTCACAGCATGGTGAAAGGACAGACACATCAAGCAAAGCTCTGACAGAACTACAGCTTGTGGCATGAATTTGTCATCTTACATCTCCAGTGCATGGCTCTGATTGCTGTCAATGTCTCTGCTAATTGAAACCTTCCTCAGAAAATGCTCTGCAGCCTCAGATTTCCAAAACTGTCCCAGTTCAAGGTCTTCTTTCTGCTTGACACTCCCATCTTTGCTTTTCCTCTGCAGAAGTAATCCAAACTTGTTAATTCCTTTTGGATACAGAAAAGGAACAAGCCCTATTAATATTATTTTCCAGAATAAGGTTTAACTTACCTTGAAAATACCAAGTATCAATAACCTCATTACACCTTGGAAGCATCAGGTGAACTGCAGATTTTTCTTTATATAGCTCTGTTGGTTTACTCTTGCCCATCCTTGAGGTGAGTCACTCTCAATGGTAAATATAAATACAATTATAATCTTGAAGATGCTTTTCCTTTGTCTGCAATTCCCTGATTCACGACCTTAATTGCAGCAATAACTTGAGCAAATCAAGAAAATAGGGTTGAAAATAGGTACAGCATCAGGAAAGGGAGGTCTTTATCCCTCATTTGAAGGTGTTGATTTCAAGAGGTATTGAACTCCCTCAAATTTCCTCAGCCCCACAGAGAATTGATGGGACTTTGCTCCCAGCTGGGCAGACAGAATTGATTCCTGCTCGTTTACACCTGGATGTTCGTGGGACTGGGAGAAGTCAGGGTGGAAAGGCTGGGGGGGTGATTTCTCCTGTGAGCTCTAGAGCATTTTTCACTCCAGATGAATTTGCCAATTACCAATCTTGATTTCATTATCCCTCAGTCTCATGTGTTGGGCCTTTTAGCAAAGTTGTGCCTCTTGCTGTGTGTAGCTCTGATATGGAGCAATTAATCTGTGATCTCAGAATATTGTAAAATAGATAGTAATAAATTTCCCTGGAACATGACTTTTTAGGAGTTAGGAAAGTTATAAGACCTGAGGTCTGTTCCCAGACAAGTATTTTGTATTATTTAAGTAATAAATACTTATTAAGTTAATAAATATTAATAATTAGCATCATTAATAGCAGCAAAAAATAAATATCTCATTAATAATACACTAGTGTTAATTATAAAATAATATTAATATATTGACATTAAAAGAGAGCATATTATTAGTAATTGGATTATCAAATAAATATTGATTTATAAATTAGGTTAGGTGAGGTTTGCTGTAGTAACTCATCCTTCTGATCTGTGGGCTGTGATTCATCTCATCAAACTCTTCACGTCTGTGATGTGTTTGGATGTGTCTGTGCTTGGATGGTCTTTGCACAGTGGAGAAAAATGGACACTTCCAGGACATAATTCACTTCTGCACAGAGATGGATTTATCGGGATAAGATTAAGTCTTTCCCAGTGGTCAGAATGTCCAGATCTAAGGCTCAAATCCTGTCATTTTCAGCTAGAACTAATCAAGCCTATGACAGTCTCCTGGAAGGCACAAACCAAAATTTCCTATTGTCTGTCTGTACAATAGCTCTACAAAATGCTTTCCATGTGGAAGCTTTTCCAAGCATTTCAATAGCTGATCCTGACATGATTGATGTTAGTTGTAAACTCCATGAACACACTCTGAATTGTTTAATGCAAATCAACTCCTAAACTGTTTTCACTGGATGATTTTGTCTATTCCTTGCTGGAGAAGCTGTGCATTAAGCCTGAGAAGTGCAGGGTTTAACTCCCTGCTGTCAAGCAATAACTCTCCAAAATGCTGCAGAATAGCTGAAATCTGTCTCATTCATCACCACGTTGTCAAAGCATGTGGGATAGTGGGGCTTTGATTCTGTGTTCATGTTTGGAAGAGGGAAGTAACTGATTAGCCATTGATGAAAACATTAATCCCCCTTGGCAGGTTCTTGCCAGCCAAACACTGCCTCAGTTCATCTGGAAAGACAAACCACACCTTACTGAGGCCTTGCAAGTCCATTTGTATTAAACCATGGTTTCCTGGAAATTATAAAAAATTGATCCAATGGGAAATGCAGCTAAACCAGCCCTGCATAGTTACTGAATCACCCTATATGCCAGGTTAGCTCTCAGGAGCTGAATATGCACATTGAGAATTTGCCTCTAAGGTGTTAAGGAGGAGGTATAGCACTGTCTCCCCATAAATCTGCCCTTATCACTGTGGTTTGCTAAAACAACCTCACTTTCCAGGAACATGAAGTTTAAAATGTTCCAAGAAGTACAAAAATTCCCCAAAGCATGAAGTCATTCAGCTTCATTTCCCACAGACTGGCCACAGGGGATATGGAAATGCAATGGCTTCAGCTTTAACCAAATGTGTGTCCTGCAAGCAGCAGACAAAAAATGCATCAGTAACCTCTGCACATCATGTGGGAAGATGAAACTGCATCCAAATTTCTCCATTTCATAAACAGGTAAGGAAAATCTTCCTTTATTTCTAGTCTAATCTTTTTGTTGGTTTGAAGGAAAGGAATCAATTATGGAGATTCTCTGCTGTCAGACACCAAAGTTCCTGTGTGGAGTAAAATATTAACTCCACAGCAGGGACTACATCAAACTTGAATATCCTTTTTTTGTTGGTGTTATACCTTTATCACATGGAAATTTTTGCACATTTCTGTTGCTTGTTTGTTGTGGTCTGCCAAACATAAAAAGAAGAAATAAAAAACATTCTTCCCTGTGAAGGTGGTGAGACATTGGCACAGGTTGCCCAGAGAAATTGTGGATGCCACATCCTTTGGAAGTGTCCAAGGCCAGGCTGGATGGGATTTGGAGCAACCTGGGATAGTGGAAGGTGTCCCTGCCCATGGCATGATTTTATAACAGGATGCTCTTTGAGAATCTTCCCAACCCAAATTATTCTGTGATTCTATGAACAAAGTAAAACTGAATCACAGTTACATCTCTTGGACTTCATCTTGAGAAACTCTGGTAAAAAAGCCCCCACCCAAACCCTAATTGCTAAATTACTTTCTCTGGCACAGCAAAGGAGAAGTCTGTTGTAAAAAAGGGAAAGGAGCTTAAATCTTTAAGGTTTGGTGATAATGTTTGCATAATTAAAATATGTATGAGAGGCCAAAGGTTTAAGACAAGACCATACTGGAAATAATTCAGCATTGACCAGGTGGCACCCTCTGTTTTGTCTTCACAGTTGTGTCTCTGAGCATTGTAGGAGGAAAAGGTTGCTAAAGGCAATGAGACCTGACAGTTCATTAACTATTCTGATTTTCTGTCTCTCCATTAAACCTACAACAGATCCACATTGTTAAATTCTGCTGCTGATCTGGCTTTACAAACATTTAGGATTCATTTTCAAGCTTCTTAAAACTCCATAAGTTCTCTGATAGCCCATCAAACCAAATGTGTTGGGGTTTTTTCCCTTGAATGGAATGTAAGTGGAATAACCTTTTCTTACTCGTTAAAAGGAAAAAAAAAACCAACCAATAAAAATGAACGAGGCAGTTTGAATAAGCAGTTTCAAATTCTTCCCTGAATGATTTTCTCCTGATGTGCATTACTTGATAAATGGTGATCCCATTTGGAGTGAGGAGGAAAAAGCACTGCCTCTCCTCCAGGGCTGCTGCTCCCATTCCTCTGGGTGCTGTGGTAGGGATGGTGTTGAGTCCACATTATCAATCTGAGAGAATTTTGGGTTGAAACCCAACATCTTTAACAGGGTGTCCCTGTGCCAGGTGCAGCTCCTTCCCTGGGAGCTCAGACTGGAACCTTTGAGATATTTCCTGTACACATCCTTCCTGCTCTTCAGCTGGATCCCTGATACAAATATTTCTGTGCACCACGGGGCTGGGGCTTCTCCCTCCATTTATTTCAAAGATTCTTTGAATCATCAGGTTGGGAAAGGTCACTGAGTCCAACCATCACCTCACCAGCACCATGTTCACCACAAAACTCATTCCCAAGAGCCAAAATCCTTCCATGGATGGTGAATCTACCACTTCCCTGATCAGCCTGTTCCTACCTCCCAGTGAAGAATTATTCCCTAAATTCCATCTTAGCCTCTCCAGCTGGAGACCACCCCCTCTGCTTCTTGTCTCCTCCTTGTTCTTTTTCTCCTGTATATACTTAAGTCTGGTTTTGAAACTTCTCATTTTGGCTCCTGACTTTGTAAAAACAAGTTGTGTTTTTGTATTGTCCCTTGTGAAGGGTGATTGATAGCAGAAGGGTCATAGTTATTACTTCATTGCTACTTTCCATAAATCTTACAGGTGATATTAATGTAATAATGCATAAACAGGCAATGAATTGACTTTGACTGGAAAAAGAGCAATTCTGAGATCATAACCAAAAATAGTTATGTTTTTAGAGCAAGTTCATAACAAGCATGTTTCTCTTTTAGCATGATGCATAATCCCATTATATTAAACAAATTACCAAAAAATTCATAAAAATAGAAGGTAGAAGACATAATTATTGACTCTGTTTGGCCTGAAGGAATAAAACACTGTTTCAGCCAAACAAGATAGCATCAAATTTTTATTCCTTGCATTTCATTACTTATGACTCATCTCTGGCCAATCCAATTATCATTCTAAATACTGCAACTGTTTTCAAAACTTACTTCACATCACTTTAGACAACTTCCCCCTTACTATTTACTGAAATCAAACAAATAGTAAATTAAAGCAAGATGTGCTAGCAATGCACTGAGAAAGTTAAGATTAAGAACTGTCCAGAAAAAAAAAAAAAAAAAGAAAAAGGAAAAGCTAAAAAAAAAAAAGGAGAAAGTCCTAGAATCTGACTTAAAAACCAGGTGACAGCAGCAGAATGTACTCTCCCTGCACAGAAGGCTTTGTTCCTTTTTAGGAAGAAGGAAATGAAAACATGGATTGAAAATGAGCTCAGTAGGAAGTCATAAGATTTGAAGGTTTGGGCAATTGTTGAAAACTGACTATTTTAGCTTGGTTTGAGGTGTTTGGTAGCAGCTGTAAAGCTACAGCTCTAAAGCTGTTTTAGCAATTTTGGGAGTCCTTCCCTTGGTAAGTGAAGGTGGTGGAATATGTGAGCAGGAGCTTTGGCAGCAGCACTCCTGAACTTTTTCTCAGAGTCTGTTCCCTAATCTTCCACTTCTTGCAAGTCCTTAGGACCTGTATTATTACAATTGAGTTATTTCTGTCTTATCTGTATGGGTTTTCTTTGCTTTTCCCCCTCCTTTTTTTTAACTGAACTCAGAGTTCAACGTATAAAATATTTTCTTTCTGTATGAAGAATTAGTGGGTTTTATTTCAGCTTTTGCCCCAAGGTAGAAAATCCTCAGTTGCTGTTTCCCACAGTAAAAGCCCAGATCAGTCAGACACAATTAATAGACGTAAAATAGGTATGAACTGGTTGATTGCACAGGAAACAAGGTTCTGGGTCAATGATGTGCATCCTACAAATCCAGTGAAGAGCTGATGCACTCAGAAGGAGCAGCATCTGTGCAGGAGAGCACAGAGCCTCTGGTGATAACATAATTCAAGCTGTTGTTTAGTCCCAGAATCTCCTAGGAGCCCATGCAAATTGTGAATAGAAAGTTTTTATTTGGATTCAATTTTGGAGCTTTTGGAGGGGGAGGGATGCAGAGGTGCTTGAGCCAGGTCCAGGCTTTCCCAGAACTCAAGCAGGATTACACCTGGACTTGTTTTTCCATCTTTTATCCATCAGATTTTTTTTTTCTTTTCACAAAATAAGCTCTGCAGGATGTGGATTTGCAGCTCCTTAGATCCATTTGCACATCTTTGGATCCCTGTGCAGCTGGGATAGTCCTGAGGAAAACTCAAACCAAATTTGTCTGAGTCCTGCAGAGCCTGGTAACCAAATTAGGGCCCACCTTTTTCATTAAAAACTATGCACAAGAGTAGATATTGTAAGTAGCTCAGAGGTGAAAAATTTATGCTTAATTGTTTTATAGAGTCTCATTTCTCTGGCTTCATCCCATCCCATGGTACCTGTTTGGAACAGTATTTTGTGTAGCCAGTGAGAATTGGAAGCACTTAATAACATTTGCACCCTTGCTGTGAAATGGAAAATGTTTTAGATGCTTTGTAAACAGGAGAGAAACCCTTAGAGAGTCTCACTCTGACACACTGTGAGTTTTACAATAATTAATTAGGTGGATGAGCTCATAAATGCAACAAATAATTGTGCCAAATGAGATGATGGCTCTGATTTTGCCTGGGTGTATTACCTGATAAACATTGATTTACTGTCCTGGGCTCTGCTGGATTAAATAAAGTTTCTCACAAACACATCATATTTTAAGTAGCTGCGTTAACCCTCCTATAAAAAAAAAAAAATATATATATATATATATGTATATTTAGCCATGAGTCATGTCTTTTATTCATTACCCTGAAAAGTTACAATCCAGCAATCCAGAATTCTCATAAGGTTAAATGACATTTTGAGAGAAAATATAAAATCTCATCCAAATCTTTTTCAGGGAGCTCTTTTGATAGCTCTGTATGCTACCCCACACTGACTTTATGTTCCACTTGGCACACAAAGGAATTAAATATATTATTTACCAGACTTGTACAAGACAGTACTCCTGCAGAAAGAGCAGCAAAGGGATAAACAGCAATTTTAGCAGCACAAAACTGGCAAGAAGTGAAATCTGATTCCTTATGCAAATAAATGCCCCTCTAAATGACACAAATCACCGTGGAAGGAACATTTCTGAGTTGAAAGAAAACAAGAGCAGATTTAAAGTTCTTGGGGTTTTTTTTAAATTATTATTTTCCCTACAGTCCAAATGCTGTAGAAGCCAGAAGCTTCTTGGGAAGGTCCCTAAACATCAATAAATATATTTTCAGCAATAATTTCAGCTTCCATTTGGTAATGATCACAGATAATTGATGTTTAAATAAGATCAAAGAGGAGAACTCTGGTAGGGGTGTGACCCAGCAGGGCTGGTTTAGTCCTCAGCTCCTGGTGCTTCTCTTTGCCTGTTAATTCTTGGAGTGCTGGGGCTGGCAAGGGGATGGTTGTTAGGAGCAAACCTGGTGTAAATCTCCTCCAAGTTTGCACCAATTCTCAATCCTCACCCTCCTGCAGTGCTCATCTCTCCTGAAATATTCTGCTTTTCTCTTGGAAGCTGCTGGCTTTGGCTTCCTCTGTTTTTTTTTTTCAAAATCTCCTTTTAGTGTTGTGAGCTCTCAGAACAGATCCCCAGTGAGAAACAAGCAAGCTGTTGTTCTGCTAATTAATCACTCAAAACTTCAAAGTTTGGTCTTCCTGACCAGGGCACTAACAGGTTACTGAATGTTCTTGCCTCTGAAATGAGAAAGAAACATCTCCACTTCCAATATTTTGGTGGGTGTTTATTTAAATCAAATTTTTCACAAAGGCTTTATGATGTGGTGGATAGCAAAGAGGCTGTGGTCTACTGATTTATTCTTTTTTAATTTTAATAAGGAAAGATCAAATCCTGTAGGTCAAAAAAGAATGAGTAATATCCTTCCCTCTATGGCACTTTGCATTATCTGAATGCATTTCTTTTCTGGGAACATGCTAATCTACTTTTAATTAATTTCTTTTCCCTCCAGAAACATGGATATTTTGAAAGAAATGTGTGCCCAAAGTCTTAAGTTTGGGTGATTCATGTTAGCTATGAAAATATCTGTACTTTATGGTGGCTTTAGGAACCAATAATCTCTGCTTAGAATTCAAATTTAACTCATATATTTGCTAGGCTGAGGGCCTTTTTGACCAACACTAAGTTAAAAATCAAATCTCTATAATGCTTAAACACCTATATTAAGAGGCTTAGCTGAAGTTTATATAACCTTTAAATTGCTGCAGAGTCTTAAAAATCTGTTTAAATGAAGCCTTTTGGATTATCTCTTGATTATAATGTATTTATGGGGGGTTTTTGCTGTGTTTTATTTTTTTTTTTCTCTCTACAATTTAAAGCTGCAGATAAAAGCAGAGTATTACATTTTTATATCCAGCTTTAAAACAAGCAGAGGTCAGTTGGTGAATTCTCTAAAACTGGGTTGCAAAGAAACAGAGTGCAAAATGTTATGGTCATTCTCCTTAAATCCTAATCAGGATAAAACACAACCTTCACCTTTTCTGTGGATATTTATGGCAACAAGTGGTGCAGCACTTAAATTTTTAGTGTTTTGGGCTTCAGTGGTGACCAACCACTGCAATGGCAGCAGATAATAATTAGGGAAAGGGTGATGGGATGTTGATTGTCTTGATCAGTGCATGCAGAAAAGAGACTGGCACAGAAACTCTTCTTGCAATTGTAGAAATGGCCATGTAGCACAATTTTTTCTACATATTTATTGCATTTAGGGAGTGATTTGGGCACATTTTAAGATACTAACAAGGAATGATGTATGAGTGGGACTGGACACCCTGTTAGAGAGACCTGAGCAAAGATCCCCATAACATGCAAGTGAGTTTTAATTTTGAAGTGAATTTCATCCCAGTAAAACCCAGGTGGGATTTTAGCAGACAGAGAATGAGAGTGCCTGTGTAAGAAAAAGAATTATTGAATTATTTAGTTTGGAAAAGACCTCCAAGATCATTGGGTCCAACCTTTACCCAAACCCCACCTTGTCAGCATTTAGAAGAATAATACTATTGACCTAATGATAATACATTCAATTAATCTGCTTTTAGGCTGGTGGAGTAAATCTGGTGGGGGAGGAAAGTCTGTTTCTTAAATAATAGTCTAAAATACAAGTTACTGCACTTTTCTTTTTCACTTTTGCATTACTACTTAGGAACTCCACATAAGTTTCCTTCTGGGCAGCAAGGGAAACAAAGCATAAAGGAATTTTTTTTTTTTTTTTTTTTTTTTTAGGACAAACTTGGGATAGACAGTACTAAAGCAGAGAAAGATTTTTCCTGTGTGAAGAAATATTTACAATAAAAAAGCATCTGAAATTGAGGCAGGTATCAGGCTTGAGTCAAACCAAGTCTTGTGCAGTGTGAAATGACCCCCATGTGGCATATATTAATTTTAGATAATTTTTTTGCATAGATTTTATGCTGCAAGAAACTTTTTTCTTTTTTTTTTTTAATTTTATTTTTGACCCTAACCTCCCCCCCCCCCCCCCGCCCCGCATTTTTAAATAATGTTTTTAAAATGTGATTTTATTTTAGCAGTAATGTCAGACTGGCCCATTCTATCACATGAGTTTGACAGCCCACAACAAAAACTACCCTTGTGGTGCCTAAAAATATCCATCAACATCATTTTGCATTTTGGGATGTTGTAACTTAACTGACAATTAAACCTTTTGTCCAGGTGTGTTTTGAAAGGAATGGGAATTATTTATCTCCCCGGGATATTTTAATTCCACGTAGATTGAGTCTGATGTTATTATTTGGGGGTCAGGTGAGAAGCATTTCAGTAGTGAAGGATGAAAAACTCTTCATTAGCAGGTTCCTGTGAGTCTCCACCCTGCAAGTGCTCCGTGCCTTCCCTGCACTGTGGGATTTTAATTGGCAAGACCCTCCCGTGCCTAATGACTGCAAATACTCGTTGTTATTTCTGCTTCCTCACCCTCCTCAGCTAAACCCATCATCAAGCTCTTAATTGCTTCCCATCCAAGCAATAGCTGCCATTTATCAGCACGATTTAAAGCTTTTCTCCTTGAGCCCACCTGCTAATTTTTGCTGTTAAATAAACCCCTGACAAGCAGGAATGTGCCAGATTGTGGCAAGGAAAGGGAGATTCTGGGGTTTGTTTTTTTTTTTTTTTTTTTGACTGCTGTGCTAAAAAGTCACTGGGATAAATGTAAACCAGCCCCTGTGTCTCTGTGAGTTGGGGTTTTCAGGGGGTGCCATACTCAGTCTCAAGTCTCTGATTTTGGTGCATCACAATTTCTTTTTGTTTATTTTGCACACCCAGGTGGGTGAATCCCTCTCCAGAGTCCAGCCTGCAGGTTACAGATTTTTCAGGGCTGAAGGTAGGTTTGCCATCTCTAAAGGACTCTGAATTCTGGTGAGCCCAGCCCCTGTCCTGAAAAACCATGATGACCACCTAAGATCATTGAACCAGAGGGATTCTGCACAAGGAATTCCACTGAAGAGTTGGGATTTAACTGCTGCTAGTATTAGATAAAATTACTTTAACTTTTATCCCTGTTTTTTTTTGGACATGGGATCAAACATCCAAGAAGCTGAACTGAATATTCCTCTTTGGGAATTATAATCAAATTTTTAGTAACAATCCCAAGCAAGCCCCATTGTAAGACAGGAATTCTATTGCACCTGATTAAAACAAGAATAAAAAGGCCCTGCCACCATCAACACCAGGACTTTATCAATGCTGTCTTCTGGCATGAAGAAAAATGAAAAAAACTCAATCCCAATGACCCTTGAGGAGTAGAGAACTATTTTGCTTTTACACATCAGCTTCCAAGGTAGTTCCATAAGCAAATTGAAGATTCTTCCAAACTATGAAAAAAGCAGCGTGCTCTCATATTTTAGTAATATCTGATTGCTTCTCTTTCAAGCTGTGACATAATAGAGAAATTAATTAAACCAAATGTCACCGTAGTCATATCTATAATGAATTTCTGTGCCCTAAAACACTCTAAAAATTGACACAAGAGCACAAAAAATTGTATTAAAAGGCTATGGCATTTAGTAAGCACTTGATAAAGGGTAATGATATAAATCACACCAACAGCTTTAGGTACTTGAAATAACCATTTATTTGTACACTGGTTTATTGTCTGGAGACCCTGACTGGTACTGTGCCCTGCTGGATGTGCTGTGCAGAGAATTTCCTTCCCCTCATTTTTCCTCTTATACAATTCTCAGGTCCAGTGTTAATTAATAACCTTATCCTATCATAATTGGAGGACTAATAACGAAAGAAATCAAGCAACAGTTGTGATGTAACATTGATTTGCAGCTGCAGATTTGGGTGTTTAGGTGCCTGGTTAATGACCCCTATTTGCCCTATTTAACATATTAAATATGGGTGATAATCATCACCCAGTCATTCTCTCCCTTTCTAATAGCAAACAGCTATTGAGAGATTTGATGTTTTCTTGCTGTTAAACAAATAACATGGAACAACCTTAGCACAGCCTTTCACAGCCCTCCTGGTTTATACCCACTTGTTTACAGCTCTGCAAACTTCAGCTGAACTCCATCTGCCTGTTTTAAAAGACATAAAAATGATGTATAAAAATACCAAAGCACCCTACACAAATTATCATAACTGAAGCCCATATGGCAATTGTAAAAACAGAAATGTAAAAAGTTCAAGGCAGACAACTCAGGAAAAAACCTACAAAATATTTAGAGTCTTCTTGGAAAAAGTTCTTTAAAAATGTAGCTGGTCTCCTTGACACAAAGCGTAATGAAAATTTGGTTTCCAACTTAGGGATTTTTTTACCTTTCACTTAACCTTATAACCCATCCTGATTGACATAGCTTTTGATTTTAGCTCATTGGTTAGTACAGAACAACACTACATAGAATTTGCAGAAATTCTCTTTTCCAGCCTAAACTTACCCAGGTTGGTTTCTATTCAATTGATTCATTGTCCTTGAATTATCAAGTACAAGGCTTTGCAGTTGCACTCAGGACTGTGAAAGTAATTTTGAGTCAACATGAGAAGAGTGGAAGTCAGCGACTGAGCTGGAATGGAAATGCCAAGTGAGAAAAAGTAGATCTTATTTTCCTTTCAAATTGCTCAACTCAGAAAGTAACAGGAAAAGTTTCACATTTAAAACCCTTTTGTTTTCTGGAAATTTTCAGCATCTAACAGTTCTAGGTTACAGTGGAAATTCTCTTTCTCCTTTTAGCTGTGCTGTAATTTCCAACAGCAGCAGACAGCTTAGCAATAATTCTTGCCATGTCAGGCAGTGCTTCTGAGCCTTGCACAAATACTGAGGAACACTCTGGAAGATTAGGGGAAAAAAAATGTGGTTAAACACAGCTGCATCTTAGTTAATATTTTTTTAACTGTATTTATTTACAAGAAGCGTGTAATTAAAACTGGGAGGAGAGGATTCTGCTCTCACTGCAGGGTACAGTTGTCAGTCAAACCATTTTTAGACCTTGGTCTGGGGCTGTGCCTACAAACACTTCAGATTGACAGGCAAGTTCCATCTCCGTGGATGTAACAAGCTATTTTTGAATAATAATGTGGGTTTTGATTGGCAACTCAACAATGGCAGAATGCAGCCATGCATGTCCCCTTTTTATACCTGATTATCTGATGCTGTGCCACATCCCTGCTGTCAATAAAAATGGGGCTGGCACTCAGCTCTACACAGCCAGCACAGTCCACAGCATCAGAACATCAACATAACATTAAAACCTAATAAAAAATATTTTAAAATGTAATATTCTGACTGCATCCTGAGCAGTGTGACTGGTGTTTGCATGTCCTTTTCAAATGCATCTTTGGCAGTTTGACCCTGGCATTGGGTATAATTTCAGGGATGGCACAAAAGAAGCCCAGAGAGAGATGGGAGGGAGGGAGGGAGTTTGAGATGTTCAGTAGTGGCCCAGTTCAATGTGCTTTGCTGGTCACATCACCTTGGATGCAACATTTTGGATGACTCCAAACCCTAATGGCTCTGAGTTCCACACGGAGACCTTAAATTCTTCATCTCCTCACAACAAAACATTGCTTTGATTTACCAGGCAGCTTCTTCTCAGGTTTTGTAAAGTTTAGAGAAGTCAAGCCTGTGGTGTGTGTCTGCTCTACCAGAATATCTTCTTTCTTCCTTTATCAGGCCTTTGTTTATATTGTGGTAATAGAGGTGTTTTCATGCATTTTGAAAAGCACTTTGTCAAATATTAGGCTTTACATCTTTATCAGGTATCACTGCTACAATTCTCTTACCCATGGCTATTAATGGTAGCTGAGTAGAGCTCTCCTGGCTTGAAATTTCATTGTCTGGTACAAGTTATCCTTATAAACTTCCCTCAGTTCCAACAGAGAGAGAGAGGCAGAATTGGAAACTAATTCATCCCATCCATCTCAGGTTTCCTTGGAGGGATGAATTGCCCCTGTGTCTCTGGATATTGAGCAGCAGCACCCAGCATGTGCACTCTGGGCATTTTTTATTCTTCATTGTCATCAGCTGATGATGACAAGAGGAAATTTTTAAACCAAGAACTTCTTGATCTCAGCACTGCTTTAAAATGTTGCTGTGTGGGCTTGTAGGAGCAATTAAATATAAACAAAAATGTCAGTCATGACATTTGGAGGCAGATGTATTTTAGCTGATTCAGACCCTCATCTAAGTAATAATTGCTCAGATAAACAAAAATAATAAATTCTCAAAAAATAATAAATTTTCAGATAAACAAAGCCAATAAATTCTTAGCAACAGTAAGTTCTCAGATAAACAGTTCCCTGTCAGCTGCCAGTAAAAGAACTTTCAGGAGATTTCTCAGGTGCTACCTCCTGACCTTTTCCATTCTCTTTTAGCCTCAAAAAGCAGTTGTTTTTTTTTTGTTTTTTTTCTGCACAGTAACTATCTTTGTGACAATAATTTAAGGCAACATTTGTCTCTAAGGACACTGAAAAGCCATTCCAGCTTCAGGTTACTTGAGAATTTGGACAATTCATTTTTATTTATATTTATTTGCAATCAAAATGATTTGGTGGCCAAGGAGGATAAGTAATTTTTCCTGCAAATATTGTTCAAAAACATCCCAGGGAGAATATTCCTGTCCTATCCCACTCCTATTAAATCACAGTTTATCTTAGAAACCTGAGTTCTACCACAGGTGATGGAAAACATCCACTTTCTTCTATACAAAATGTTCAGCTTGTAAGAGCATTCACCTTTTTCTGCCTGTAAATGTAAATGTTGACTTTATATTTTCTAGGAAGGCTGTAAAATTCTGTTAAAAATGCAGAAAAAAAAAGTGATTAATGAATACTAACCATAGCCATAAAATAAAAAAAAAAAAATTTATCTCATTAGAGTAAAGCACTTTTTATCTTCAAAATTTCAATCCATTCAAGAAAAGAGGTTTTCTTTTATTCTTTTTAATTAATATATTCAGTATAAATGACTGATTTTTATCTCTGTAATAAAATTTTAAGCCTGAACAAAGATAATTCAGGCAAAATAATTAAATTTGATAAATGTCAAGCAACTTGAAACTTCAGAGGAATGTATTTACATTGGGTAACTTTCCCTCAGGAAATTCAGAATTTAGCATGGGAAGTGGCATTTTTCTAAATTCTTCAAGAGTTTAAATAAAGAAATAGCATTCCAGCAAACTGATCTAAGAAAATTCTGTGACTGTGTTATACACTTACATAAATCTGCTTTGTCTTTTCATTTCCTGGCAATGCTCAGATAAGGAAGTGAAAACAAAATATTTTAATCAGATGAACTTTGATTTCTGATAGACACACAGGTTTATAGTGCAAGAGTGATTGCACTTGTCTACTAAAATTAACTAACTATGGCTTATAGGGGAGGGAGAGATTAAGAATTTTCACAAAAACTAATAAAGCTGACTGTGTTTACATGACAAATATTACTGAAAAAATAATGTGAACATGGTCTGGTTATTGTTATACATGCAGATTAGGAACTTAATATTTCTGACATTACAAAAATGAATATTATTTTTAGCTCAGATAATAAAAATCTCTGCTTTAATTTCAAGGCTTATCCTTCTGTATAATCCATGAAGCAGAAAGGCTTTTTGTCCACAAAGTGCTGCTTGAATTAAATTGTTTACCTAAAAATTCTGAAAGAGTGAATGTTTCCTTGCAAAGGTATTCTGGTCCCTGTCAATGGGATGAGGTTTCATACACAAATTATTTGGTGAAAACTTTATTCTGGAGGCATCAGATTATGAAACTTCCTTTGTCTGTGCAGTTTTTATTTATTTTGTTGCTTTTAAACCCAAGTACTTTTAATCATAAGACAACATCCACTGTGATTTACAGGGTGGGGTTTTATTTATGACCTCTACATCATAGAGCCCAACCATTCCAAGGCCACCACTCACCCATGTCCCCAAGTGCCACATGCACAGGTCTTTTAAATAAAAACCCAACAACAATCAAAGAATGGGCACTCAATTATCTGTGGGTCCAAAGTCATCAAGAAGAAAACAAATGATGCTCAGTTTTCATGGAAGTTTGTGTTAACCAATCAGTGGCACAAGCATTTCTGATCAAAGGTGTTTGGCAAAAAAAAAAAAATCAGCTGAGATCACTGTTCTGGAGTCTGTTTGACTTTTACAGTTCATAAATAATTCCAGAAAAGTCTCTGCTAGGGTAGAGAGCTTGCAAATGAGCCCTGATGAAACTCTGTGTTTTGTTCCTGGCTGGGAGATTGGTTGATTTTCAGATGAACATCCTGGAGCTGTGAAGTAACCAGCAGGTAGATACCAACCTTATTATTGTTCTGCTTTTCTGAGTATTCACTTTATCCCCCATTTGTCCTTATTTGTTCTTCTGCTGGAAAAACAACATTCCTCTGGACAGTGTCAGAACCTGCTGTGTTCAGATGAGGAAGGCAAGCCAGGAGAGGCTTTGTCCCCTCAGGCAGCCACTTGGATACTTTTCTTTTAAAATTTTTTTATTTTTTGTAGAAGAAACTAGGGAAGTTTTTGTGAGGATCCCCTACCAGCCTGCCATAGGGCTTGTTTCTGTTTCAAGCAAGGAAAAGGATAAGTAGGAGTGAAGTGTTGTAAGCACCTAATGATCCCCATTCTGCCTTCAGAACCTCATGAGCTGTAATTTATTGCAAGGGCAGTCCAGCACTTGGGTCAGGGCAATCCCAAGCACAAATACAGATTTTGGGGAGAATGGACTTCTCCTGGGAGAAGGATTTGGAGGTGTTGGTTGGTGAGAAGCTCCAATGGCCCAGCAATGTGAACTCACAGCCCAGGAAACTCCCCATGTCCTGGGGTCCATCCTCAGGGGGATGGAGGGGGAAGCAGGATGAAGACAGAAAAGGCAGAGACATTAAACATGGGACAAAGATGCAGAACTGGAAAAACACGGCACAAAGATCCAGAATTGGTAAAATGGGAATGGGTAAAATCACTATGGGAATATGCAAGGCTTTGTACTTTAGAATATAGAAAGTTTCTTGAGAGAAATGCAAAATATCTTATTTACTTATCATATTTCCCTGACAACAAGGTCAAGGATAAAATTTCTCTCTTTGCTCCTTTCAGGAAAACAGCAGGGAATGTAAAAGAAGCAATTGGTGCTAAAGAACATGTTGGCACTACTGCAAAAGTTGATGGCATTTTCCATGACCTTAGGTAAAGCTGAGAAGAAATTAGAAGGCTCATAGCTGCCAGATTTCTGGGATTCTGAAGCAACCTCTCTATAACAGGGTCATTAAAAAAACCTGTGGGTTTTTTTTACAGGTTCATATAGGGGAATTTATTGAAGAACCTAAATAAAGAGGGCAAAAATATTTTCAGGAATTTTGTGAACAGCTCAAGATGGCAGAGGAATCCCACAGGCTGTGCGCTTCTCCCTGCTCCATGCAGATGTCCAAAATGCTCTAAAATATCTTGAGTGGTACCAACCTCCCTCAGACAGCTGAGTCCCTCTGCTTCAGGGCAGAAAACTCCAGGGCAGCAAACACCTTGTGGCTCTGTGTGACATCAACAGAGAATTACAGAGCTGGGTGTCTGTCTGAGCTCCAGACCTGTGTCTGTCTGAGCTCCAGAGCTGTGTCTGTCTGAGCTCCAGATCTGTCTGTCTGTCTGAGCTCCAGAGATCTGTCTGTCTGAGTTCCAGAGCTGTGTCTGTCTGATTTCTAGAGCTGTGTGTCTGTCTGAGTTCCAGAGCTGTGTCTGTCTGATTTCTAGAGCTGTCTGTCTGTCTGAGCTCCAGAGCTGTGTCTGTCTGTCTGTCTGAGCTCCAGAGCTGTGTCTGATTGAGCTCCAGAGCTGTGTCTGTCTGTCTGAGCTCCAGAGCTGTCTGTCTGTCTGAGCTCCAGAGCTGTGTCTGTCTGTCTGAGCTCCAGAGCTGTGTCTGTCTGATTTCTAGAGCTGTCTGTCTGTCTGAGTTCCAGAACTGTATGTCTGTCTGAGCTCCAGAGCTGTCTGTCTGTCTGTCTGTCTGAGCTCCAGAGCTGTGTCTGATTGAGCTCCAGAGCTGTGTCTGTCTGTCTGAGCTCCAGAGCTGTCTGTCTGTCTGAGCTCCAGAGCTGTGTGTCTGTCTGTCTGAGCTCCAGAGCTGTGACTGATTGAGCTCCAGAGCTGTGTCTGTCTGTCTGATCTCCAGAGCTGTGTGTCTGTCTGAGCTCCAGAGCTGTGTCTGATTGAGCTCCAGAGCTGTGTCTGTCTGTCTGATCTCCAGAGCTGTGTGTCTGTCTGAGCTCCAGAGCTGTGTCTGATTGAGCTCCAGAGCTGTGTCTGTCTGTGTGCTCCAGAGCTGTGTCTGTCTGTCTGTCTGAGCTCCAGAGCTGTGTCTGTCTGTCTGATCTCCAGAGCTGTGTGTCTGTCTGAGCTCCAGAGCTGTGTCTGTCTGTGTGCTCCAGCACTGTGTCTGTCTGTCTGAGAGCTCCAGAGCTGTGTCTGTCTGTCTGAGCTCCAGAGCTGTGACTGTCTCCCTTGACTACCACCAGGGATGAGAGCAATGAGCTGAAATGCAGATATTGTTATGAATGAGATGAGCTATGTTTGAGATGTACATGTCTCAAGCATTTTAAAAATCAATGCAATTGTCTACAAAGTCACCCTAAAGCTCTGGTTATTAAAGGAGATGGAGAGAGGATGTGACAAGTGTCTCTCACTGAGTTAAAGGTAGCAGAGATAGAAACATGCTCTTTCTGTTCACTACCTGTGGGGAAAGAGGAATGGTTTAAATTACAGCAAGAGGGATTTGTTCTGAGTACCCAGGAGGCTTTTTTCAGAGGGAGAGTTGAGCCCCAGAAAAGGCTGTGTGGTGCAAAATTGCTCTACTGCCCACTAAAAGCAGTCTGGGAAACACTGAGAGTGTTTCTCTCAGGTTTGTCTGAATACCAGCTTGGCAGTTTTAAGGTAGTGGTTGAGATGATCTCTGCCAGAACTGTGTTCTACAGTTTATCTGATTAAAATGGTACCAGATTTTAAAATCATTGTTTAACATATTGCTCCATTTTTTCCCCAGTTTTTTGAAAAGTTATGTAGCTTATTCCTTCAGAATCTTGTGTATTTTCATGCCCCTGAACACATAAAACAAGGTCAAAACTGACTGAACAATGAAGGCAGCATGTATCAATCATTCCTACTGCATTTGCATCCAAATATTTCCTTCCCTTTCCCTTCCCTAACACCTTTGATTTTGTTCAAACAACAAAAGCTTCCCTTTTTATTAACCCAAAAACTCCCACTTTGATTATTCAAGCTCCTTCCAGTATATCTCCCATCTGCTCTCTTCCCCTTTCCATAGTTAAATCACCTGTTGTGACTAAACTCAGCTGCCTTCAGCAGTGCTGATTATTTATTTCTTTTCACTCAGATTTCAGCATTTTTAACAAGAAACCATCAATGCCAGAGATTTCTGCTCAGAGGGCAGGTTTCCATGTGTTTGCAGGCAGAATTATGGTTACAGAGGAGCTTGTGTTTTTTACTTGCTATGTTTAGTGAAAACCCTGCACTGCATCATCTTCACCTTGTTTGGATTTTATATCATCTTGTTTAACTCAGGAACTTGAGTGAAGATTGGTTTATTTTCTGCAGTAAAGATGAAATATAGGGGGATAAAGTATTCCTGTTTGCTGTCTTTAAAATTCTTCCCTTGCTCTTGGTGTTGATAAAGGTAACAGCTCTTCCAAAAGGGTTTTCTGCTCAGAGTTGGATCTTCCATCAGCCAAATGGTGGGAAAATGGTCATTCAACATTTTAACCAGAGTTGCAGCCCCATAGAGCTGTTCTGGCAGTTCAGATGGAATGATTCATGGTCTACTTTAGGATAAAAAAACTAAAGTCAGAGTCCAAAGAGGGGCACAAAATTGTTCTTTGAACTGGTTTGTTCAGATCTGGACCTCAAGGATTGCTCACCTTTCCCCATGGGCTGCAAAGCACTGGCCAGTCCTCTCTCTGAATCCCTCTACATCACTCATCTGTCAGGGGTTATGAGTGGCTCCAGAGGAGGGGATGGGAATTTCTGGACATAGATGTACAATAAATAAAATAACTGTTGTTTGTAAGCTGTGCTGGTACTTATAGGCTTCTTCCTGAGTGCCACCACGTGCTCAGTGTTTGACTTCTCATCTGGGTTTTTTCCAGTTTTGGGGAGGATTCTGTGTGTCTGTGCCTGCTTGCACTTGAGCACAGAAGCTCCTGGCACTGCCTCTGTGTGTCACTGAGTCAGGTATCCTGAGTTTTGAGCAGCACCTTTCAGCTCCTCTCGTTTGTTTTCCCCCTCTCTGTATTCCTGCAGTGCTCTCCTGGCTGTGACTCCTCAGTGCAGTGACAAACAGCTCTCAGGTGACACTCAGAGTGATGGCATTTGCTCTGGCAGGGGCTGTGTGCACTCACAGACCTCGAGGGAAGAAGAGGCAGTACAACACTTGGTGAAAACCAGTGTATTTCCAAAGCTTTCCAAAAGCTACTGTGTCTCATTCTGAATTATTTCATCCCTATCATTTCTTTATGCTCCCTTTGAAAGGGCTGAGAACCTCTTATGGACATCACGAGTCAGACCTGGCTGTAAGGACCTCATGAGCTCACAGCTCATTTTTCCAAAGGGCAATTATGGCAATGGAAAAGGGGTCTCTAAGTTTCTGCAGCACAGGACAAGGAACAATGTGCTGCCTTACAGCTTTTCTGCCTCCCAGGGATGGTGAAAACTGCAGCACAGAGCTGTAAGGAAGAACAAGCTGATCTTTGATGCACACAAACTGGAAAACTCTTCCAAGTGGAAGGAGAAGACAGATGTAGCTGTTCCTAATGCTGGAGAATGATTTATTTAACCTTTTCCCCCCACATGTCACAGTAGTTTTCCTGCTCCTAGTGACTGTAGGAATTTCTAATCCTTCTTGGAATTCTGCAAAATGTGGGAGCTCAAGATACTGTTTCCAAGGGAATATTTCCACTTATCTGTTACCTTCTAAATGCTTTGCTTTCTTCCCTTCTCCATGGTGTATGGAAGGGGGCATACAGGAGTGATTTGACTTAATTTGCTAAATTATTTATTAGTTTGTTCACCTCTTTTTTATGCTGCACTTCTTCAGAACCAAATATTGTCCACATTAACAAATATAATGACAGCATTTAAGGATTGGAAAATTCCTCTCATTTCACTTGCCCTTCAAGATTAGCCTAATCACTTTCTAATCCATCCCCTTTTGGCTCTCTATGATTCAGTTGTCCAAATCCAATTGCATTTATTTCCACTTAATCAGTTATTTTACGGTCCTATCCAAGACTGTCACTTCTCATAGCTGGTTTTCCAAAGTGTTTTAAATCATTTTAATTAATTTCCATATAATCTCTCCAGGAACTTTCGGGATGTTGCTTTCTACACCAATTAGCTTCTCAAATTACTGGCACGTGCTTGTTAAGAAGTTTCCTCTTCTCTCTGAGTTCCTTTGCTGTGGCTCTATGGCCCCTGTGATACCAGAGGGAGGCTGAAATTCCCTTCTCTCTCTCTGTTAATGGGCTCTGCTCTGAATGTTTGCAGAACAAAGAGGACCTCAAAGACCTATTTGGCACCTAATGACTTGGAGTTAATTATCTGCTTCACCCTCACTTTTAGTGGGGCATGGGGTTAATGCAGGTAACATGTTCTGAAACACATCCTCAGTCTCAACAGGTTTATTTTTCTTTGGGTCCTATTTGGATACTTTGCATGTTAATGTATAATATATTTTAAAAATCAGACTTTTATATGTATTTAAAATATATCTAAGTGTTTATTCTCGTCTTCCCTTAATACTTGGAAAACTATTACTTGCCGACTGTAATTCTAAACTTAAAAATTTTCCGTCTGTTTATGATGTCTCGATTTAGAGATTTATTTTGGATTACCAGCTAACCTGATGGATTCAGTAGAACTTGAGCTTCTTGTTACAATTATTTAAGGGGGAAAGAGTTCAGCAGAGCACAGAAGAGTGAGAATGGAGCAGGTTCAGCCCTGCCTGGGGATGGAAAGCAGGGAAGGAGAGCAGCCAGCAGAGCAGAGGTCAAGGTGCTAACTCGGTGTGGTGATTCAGTGCTGTGCTCATGCACCCCCAGTGACTCTGTGCCATTAAATATGAACTGCATTTAACTCACTGCTTGCAGGAAATTGTCTCACTTCAGTCTTCTGAGAAGTCTTTGGAAGGAAAAGGACAGACACTCCCTCTAGCGTCCTGCTATTTAAAGCAAAATAAAGTTCAGTTTCTTTATTTTTTCCCCATTTTCTGTCACCTTCCTTGATTTTTCATACACGCTGGTTCTAACCCGGCTTTTAAAATTCCTTCTCCCACAATTGCTCCCAACTGATTGCACTGAGATAAAAGGAGAACTTCTCTGTGAAAGAGAATCAGGAATGGGAGTAGTGGGAACAATCACCTGCAGTGCTGTAGGACTTGAGCAGCCTGCTCAGAAACCAGGGGTGCCCAGCACTGTGAAAACCAGCATAAAAATACCAACCCTGCTGGAAGAAACTTGTGTTTTATACATGAAGATGAAGGGCAGTTTCCTAGAGTCCAAGAGAAGTAATGTTTGACTACACACTCATGTCAGAAATAAAAACATGTTTACAGGATTCAGTGGGCTTAAGCAGTCCCTTATTGCTGGTGCCAGTGGGCAGCATGTGCCTGGTGCTTTACCCTGCACAATGCCCTGGCTCAGGAAAAAAGTTATTTTCTCCTGGAGCTCCAGAGTTGATTTTGGATTGCTTTTTACACTGCCTGCTTGTGTGGAAAAGCTAAGTGAATCCTTGGGTCATAAATCCAACCCGTGTGTCACTGGAAATTTCTTTGAAGCTCCCAGTAAAGCCTGCTTGTGTTTCTCTTTGACACAAAATCCAGGACAAATAAGAGTGTTTTGCATGCCTTGATTGCAAATATCCAAAATAACATTTTACCCTAACAGGTGCTCAGGTCAAACTTGCTTGTTTTTGGTATTCTGCTGTTTGACTTCTTTGTGTTGATGATTGTTTTGTTAAGTCAGGGGGGTTGAGAAACAATTGTTCTTCATATAAACACTCCTGTTCAGATGTGGATGGACTGATTTAGCTGGAAACAAGGAAAGTCTTTGTCCATTACTATTCACTGTGTTTCCATGTAGAAGTCCAGGGAATTGAAACATAACTTTAAGTGACTAATATCCAATAATCCAGGACAGGTGTGTGAAATGCTGCAGCTGAACAATTGATGAAATTGGACATTCCTGCCTTAGCTTGTCTCTGAGCAGGTAACAACACAGATGGAGGTTGGAATGCAGAAAGTCCCTGGACAAACAGATTATTGACACAAAACTACAACTTCAAAAACTACAGCATAACTCTCAGAGGAATGAAAGAGGAGTAAGTACAGTCACTGTCATGTTAGTGACAACCAACCAGCCCTTTTCTGTAAGATGTGTTCAGAACTCGACTAAAAAATGATAAAAAACATGAAATGGTGAGAGTTTAACTGTCTCCAAAGTGACAAAAATCAGCAAGTTTTAATTTTCTGATCATCTTTGTGCCAGGATCTTTTTCTCTGCTTTCCTGACATGTTCCTTCTTCCAGTAATTCTTTACTTGTGCCACCTGTGTGCAGTCACATTGGGGTGGGGATGTGTGAAATGATCTTGAAGGTCCCTTCCAACCCAAACCATTCCATGACTGTAAATTGATTCCCTCTCCTGCCTGCTCTGGAATTTGGATGAGCTTTTCCATCCCCTCTCATCCTTTGCTCATCTGATTGGCCCAGAGGGAAGAGTGGTGATTTCCAGAGCAGCCTTTAACATCCCTGGGCACCAGCAGAGATGGAGTGGACAGTCTGCAGAAGAGGATCTCAAGGATTCCAAAATGTGCTCATGTCTCCACTGGCACAGGATGGGGAGCTGGTCCACCTGCAAGTGCTGTGGTGGTGTTGGGGACACCTAATTAATGGGGACAGGGACATCAAAAATCATCCAGTTCCACCCACTGCCATGGCAGGGATACCTTCCATTGTCCCAAGTTTTTCCAATCCCTGTCCATCCTGGCCTGGCATGAGATGTCATTTCTTGTGGCCCTTATACAGCACTGAGCCATGTAGGGATCAAATAAGTCCCTAAATGGGAAACCAGGATGAGGGGAGGAATAGCTAGAACAGTTGAAGGGCTTTGTTTCTCAAGAATTTCATCAAGTCAGTGTGTGATGGAAAACATTGCACACTCCTGGGTGGTGGATAAAAGAGGCAAGAAAGCAGCAACAGAATGACTAAGAGGGTAAAAATAGCACAAACCAGGGGCTGCAGGGAGAGGAACCACCGGAGGGGGTGTAGGAAGATGCAAAACGTGCACATTGAAAAAGAGAAGGAGTGAAGAAATGGAATAGAACAGAGAAGAGGTGGGTGTTGAGATGGATTAAATATTTAGTTCTATTAAATATTTAAATTTATATCTTCCTGGCTGACTTTGCAGGACAGAGAGTACTGGAAGAGGGATTACATTCTGCAGGGATGGGGAGCTCTGCTGCCAGGAGTCAATTGACCTCCTCAGGCTTTGATTTCTCAGCCAGAGAACAAAACAGAACCTGGTCTTGTGGGGGCATGGGGAGGTCCAGAGTGCTGAAACCCTTCCAGCACCCCCAGGTGAGAGTCTCTGCCAGGAAAAGGAGGCTGATGGGTCCTTTCCCTCCCATCTCCAGGGTGCTCAGAGGATTCTGCTCCCAGGTTCATCTGCTTTCAGCTTGCTTTGAAGATGAGCTGGCTCAGTGAAGTAGGACAGTAGTGCTGCCATGAAGCTTTCATCTTCCCATCTCCCTGCCCTTCATTTGTTGCTGTTTTGCTCTCATCTGGCCACAGCTAATTCTCAGTGCTTTGTTTGCAGCCTTTTGGATGAAATCCTACAGCGAGAGCACGCTCTGGGTACTGGAGTCATAATAATGGTTTCATTTACTTACCCAAATTATTCAGCAATAATACTGCTTTTGTTTATCAGACATCCACTGCTGCAAAACACTTGAAATCCATGTCATGCAGAGGCCCATGTGTTGTTTTCAAGTGGCACAACCAACTTCCTGGATTTTTCAGCTGAAATTTGCAGTGCCCTTTCTTTCCTGTGCTTCCTCTGAGGGGCTCTTTGGGCACAAAGCCACTTAGGGGGTTTTGTCATGTGGATACAGCAAAGGGAATCCCATCATACTATCCTTGTGTAATGTGCTTACACTCTAGTTTAGAAGTATTCAAGGCTTTTGAGTTTGTAATTTGGAGCTGTATTTAAACAGCCACACACTGACACCCATTTTTTTCTCACAAGTCACTGATGTGTAAAATTCTGATTTCCATTTTGAATACTTGTTCTTTGTTGGATCACCTCCTCAAACACTCCCAGCTGTGAACAAGTGGCATCTCCCACATATTGTTCCTTATTCCAAACCCCCTTAATACATCCCTGCCCACCTGCACTGTGATCTTTCCCCAAAATTTACCACATCCATCAAAGGCTTGAAAAAATATACTGAAGAGAGGCAATTTTCAGCCCAAATTTTAACTTTGCAGCAAACACATAGGTAAGAGATTTTCCTGATAGGTTTAAATTGGATGTGTTCAGGTTGGATAAGACTTTGAGCAACTGGTCTAGTGGGTGGCTTCCCTGCCATGGTGGAACTCTGGATGGTCTTTAAGGTCCCTTCCAACCCAAAAACATCCTGTGATTCCATGGAATTTTCTTGTGCTGTTTATCTGAACACTCTGAAAAAGAACTGAGTAATGGTATCCTCTAGAAATAACTTTCCTTGCCCATGATGAGATAGGAAAATGGAGCAAAAAATACCTGTTGAAACCTCTCTAAGCTTCTCTTTTCTTTCTTTCTTTTTTGCTTTCTTTCTTTTTTTTTTTTTTTTTTAATTTTTTTAAATGAGCATTAATATTTTAATTTAAGAGCTCTCCATTTTAGTGCTTGGATGGACAGGAAGAGCCAAGTGTGCACATGGGACAATTCCTCTTGTGCCAAGAAATGAGCAGGGCCCTAGTGACAATAATGCTGTGCACAAAATAAATCTCCAGGGAACAGTTTTTCTGCCTTTCAGCTTCAAAGCCTCAGAGATCAGGTGTGGGACCAAGCCACCTGTTGGCATTGTGTGTTTGCATCTTTCTCACTTTATTGATTATCTCTCCTCACCCCTCAGAAACATATATTCATGTTCTCTGCATTGGGAAGAAAGTCAATTTTTTGCAAAGATGGTCTGAAGTCCTGTCCCTCTGAGGATCTTTAAATCATTGCAATCTTCCCCTGCAGCCTCCTCACTGCTCAGTTTTACAGTCCCTGGGCTCAGATGGCTACAGCACACCTTAATGGCAACAATTTATTATTTTCTGACTTTTTTTTCTGATAATTATTCCCCTCTTTTTCCCCTTTAAATTATGATTTTATGTCCTTTCTGTTTTTCATTTAGGTGGTTGCATTTTGTTGTGAGGCTTCACTTGGTGTAAAGGTAGTTTTGATGTTGAGCATCTGTTCCTTACTTCCATTATTTCCATTATCCATTGCAGTAGGACTTGGAAAAACTGGGAAAAGTTTCCAAGCACTGAAATGGGACATTAATACCTTTATCTATGACCTGGATTAGGGGACAAAATGTGGTTATTTCTTATCAGCTGGGGAGAGAAGAGGGTTCACAGAAATCACATGTTCAGCTGGAAATTTTGCCCTAGTTTCTGTATTTCTGTGTTGTTTTATTTTTGTCCAGAAATTGAAACTGTTTGGCCAAAAATTTAAAGAGTCTCTAGTTAATCTTCCCAGATTTACTGTGTCAGGAATTTTTTCTCTGCAATTTTTGTTACAATCTGAAAAAAACCACAGTTTGTTAGCATTTTAGATACAGTGAGGGCACACGAGCCAAGTTTTTATCAGGAGAGTTACAATGGGTTTATTGCAGGATAACAGAAAACAGCATTTGGGTCATTTATTTCCAAACAAAAAGTTTATTCAAAACATCCCAAGGCATTTTTTATAATCATAAGGCTCCTTCCAAGGGGCACTCAGCAATCCCCAGAGAGACACTCATTTTGATTTACTGTGAGTAAACTCTTCAGGGCAGGTGGCAGATCTTAATCTGTGGCCTCTTGACATAAATCCACATTTTCCACTTTGAACTGCAGTTCAAGCTTCAGTTTGAAGCCAACTTGCAACTTTAAGGTCCTTTATTTTTGCTTATCCTTTCTCTTTGGATTTTGATTCCATTAACTGTTGGGTATATCTTCTGTGTTTTTTTATTTCTTCATGTGTCTAACTTGGATATTTGTTTTTATCTTAAAAGCAAATCTTTCTTGCAGATTCAGGACAGCACAATTGGGGAATTTTTATTATTATTACCACCATTATTTCTATTAACAAATTTTTTTTGTTCTTTTCTCATCTGGAAGGTCATCTCTATCAGCAAAACCAAAAGCCTTTCCCAAAACTGAATCTGTTTTCATTACAAGGACTTCTGTATTATGTTTACAGCAATCTGTCTTGCAGATTCTCCTGCAATAAAAAAAACTCAGAACTTTCTTAATTTGGCTCTGAATACTGGATTAACTTTCTTACTTCTACTGCCTTTGACATTTCTGGGAATTAACCTTTGTTGCATCATAAACTTTTTTTGGGGGGGGGATGGGGAAAGGAAGGTGATTCACAAAAGAGACACAAAAATGAGTTTAATAGTTTTTACAGTGAGGATAAAAATCAGAGTTTATCAGAGGAGAAGATGAAGACTCTTTTCTGAATCATCTGCCTTCCTTCCCCCCATCAAAAAAAAACTCCAAAAAAACCTTGAGAAGATGGAGACTTGCTTTTTAAAGTGTATAAGTTCCTGCCCTGGGATATAATAAAATAAAATACTTTTTGACTAATCAGAGAAAATCTTGAGAGAGTAAACTAGAGACAAATTGAAGAATTAGAGCACCTATTGTAACAGCAGCTGGAACCAGGGAAACAGTAGCAGCAGCAATTTCAGATGAAGTCTGGCTGTATTTTGGGAAGATAGGGGAATTAGTCAAGAATGATACAGAAGAAAAGAGGAAAATAATGGGATCTTTCCATGCAGATGTGCCCAAGTGACATTGGACACGTATCTTTTGAGCAGATTGAAGCACAGGCCTGTTGCATTTTGGTTATAGGAGAGTGGTGAAAAGGATAATGCAACATAGTTCTTTGTGTAATGGAGAAGCACAAGAGAGCTATAAATAAAGAAACATTACACTTATATAGAGTAGTTTGTGCAATACAGAATAGAAAAGGCTCATTGGTCTGAGAAGGCAACACCTCTTTGAAATCATGCTTTGTGCAAAGCATCATGTCTCCATCAGGTGTTTAATCATTGTTACAATTCCTTGTCCTTGAGCAGCCTGAGGAATGCTGCTTTCTTGGCTCCCAGCAGGGTCCTGACAACACAGCCCCTGCTCCAGGACTGTGGAGACAGATGCTGACAAGTTTCTTTTGGTTAATTTCCTGCTGGGAGAAGGAGATCCTTCAGATCCAGGAGGAGCTCCTGGGACAGTGCAAATCCAGATCCACTCACATACAAGTTTTATTTCTCATGGTCACAGAAAAAATTCATCTCACTTAGATGACTGAATGGTCATCTTGAAAAGAAAAGCTCTCTGTGTAAATTTTTGAACCCCAAAGGATTAGGAAGGATTTCCAGATGAAAATGAGAACGGGAAGTTGTTGGAAACAACCCCCCAAATGGAAGCAGAGATGGAAATTAATTTGTATTTGCAGTGCATCCAGAGGTACAAAAGTATAGAAAAGTGGGGGAGGGCCCTCAAAGCAGCTTTAGTTCTGTTGTTTCTTTTGCCTCAGACATACACAAACCATCACCTAAAATCCTAACCTTCATTAAGTCTGATATCCTGGATTACTTTAAGCAGGTATAAAGCAGAAACATTATTTCAATTTTATTTAATCTTTCTGGTCTAGTCAGCTTTATACCCTCGGGAATCATGACCAGCTGAATTGGATTAATGTGATCATTCTGAGTTGTGCTAATATTTGCACAATCATGTTTTCAATTTTGCTTTCCAATTTCAAGACCTTCTGCAGTTATAAATTTATATTTCTTTTAAGATGGCCTCTGACCCATGAGGTATGAGCAGTGTTTTTCACATATTTAGCCTGAATTTTCAAGGATCCTAATTAAGAAGTAGAAATATGTTTGTTGTACATATAGTTCTTATTTAAAGGCAGGAACTCTCAAGCCTTTTTTTTTTTTTTTTTTTTTTTTTTTAAGTATAAATATACTCTTAAAGCAAATACATTTTCTTTTCCTGAGCCATACATTGTAAGTGGAGGAAAGAAAGGCAGAAATTGCTAGAAGTACTAAAAAATCATATACTGTATTTTCCATTTCCTATTCCAGCTTGTTGAAATCCATGTCTACAAAATCCTGTTGTAATATTTGATAGAAAAATATAATCCCATTCCTATGCCATATTCTTTGCAAGAATCACTGCACAAGCACTTCCAAATCTGAAAGCCAAACTCTCTTATTTTGGAGAGGATAAGACATGAGAATATGGACTCTTCAGGTGAATGGTCTGAATTAACTCCTTAGGTTGCAGTTAGAAATAAACACTGATATCTTAATATGGAAAATGAGGAAGAGGAACTGAGGGGGAAAAACAGTGTTGGGAAAGAGAATGTGGAATATGATGCATTGACATTCAACCACAAATTTGCTGTTTGCTCAAGCAGTTGAAAGTGGGATGGAAAAGCCCAGGATGAGGGAGATGGTGGGTGAATTAGCTGCAGTGAAACCCAGCAGATGTTTGCCCAGATGTTTGTGTGTTTTCAGGCTGTTTTCCCATATGATGAAATCTCACTTGCAGCATGTCCTGGGCACTGAATTCTTAATCTGAGAACACATTTTCAAGGAGTCACTTTTAACTCCTCAAGGCAAATGGCAGTAGGTGTTAAGGAAAATAGACCTGTGGGGAAAACACATTTCCATGTCTTGTTCCTTGAAAAGTGGCTGTGGCAGCTGTGCTTCTATGGCACATTAAATTTCCAGTCTTAAAAATGTATGCACAGGTGGTCCCTTTGCATTTATCTGTAAAATTAAGCACATCTCAGTCTCCCCAGAATCAGAATTTACACATCAGTTAGTCTATGTATCTACTGAAATATTTAAGGGGGAAAAAGTACATTTAAATATTTCATAATTCATGTAATAAATAAGATAAGCAGATCTTTGGCTCTGTGCTATGTAATAAAGAAAAAGAAATAATTATTTGTTTGTACTCTGTAGATAGAGCTAGAAAATATCCAGTGAAGTAAAGAAGCTTCAAGAAAAATAAATATCTATATAAATGAACATAATATTGCCTGAAAAAATGAAATGAAGAATGGAGCAACTGAGTGTGTTTTTAGGATAAAAGCTGAAGAACCTCTCTAGAGAACTTGAGTGGTCCAGACAGCATCATAATAATGCAATCATGAGTTACCAGGTCATGTACCAGCAACAAAACTTAGGGGACTTTCTGCTCTTTAGGTGGTGACCTTTTCTTCAAAACTTACATTGCATTCTGCACAATCCTACCTGGTAAAATAGAAATAGTTAGCAGATTTATAGTCCTAGGGCAAAATAATTGCAGGAAGCAATGTCTCAATGTCCTGCTGTGGGGAAAAAAAATATTTTAGATTTATTACAAGCCATAAAAACCATCAGTTAGCCAGAATTTTGCCACATTAGCTTTGGACATACCAATAACCACCAATAAAGAATTTTGCTCCACAGTAAAAGATGCTCAGAATTGCTGTACACCTGAGTTAATGATGCTTTCTTAGAGTGTAACTTCTTTTAAATAAACCTGAGACTGCATTTTTCACACCTAGTCAGCAGGATAATGTTTGGATGAGGTCATGTCAAGATTTCAGATGTAATTTTTTAAAATTAATTTGACTTACTTGGCTGTTTATCAGTTTGAAAAAAAAATGAATCTGAAATAAAAAGCCACCACCAGCAATATTTAAAACAAGCTTCAGAGGCCATGTCCAACTTCAAACAGGGTAGATATCAATGCATGAATGCTAGATGTTGATTAATGCTAGATGTTAATTTGTTAATGCTAGATGTTATTCTGTGGATGTTTATACAGCTGAATGAATTGAGCAGAACCAAAGCAAATGTGTCACAGTGGAGGACAACAAAGATTAGCCCTATATGTACCTAAACATGTATAGGAGCTCCCCTGCTCTTGGTTATAACAATACAACATGGAAATAACTCAAGGTGGAGGTCCATCTTTGTATTTGGAATGTGTGCAATAGCATATACAGGATATACAGAATATAGAGAATATACAGGATATACAGAATATACAGGATATACAGATTATAAAGAACATACAGAATACACAGAAGGATATACAGAATATACAGAATATACAGAATATACAGAATATACAGAATATACAGAATCCCAGGCTGGGTCAGGCTGGAAGGGACCACAGTGGGGTCACCTGGTCCCAGCTCCCTGCTCCAGGCAGTTCAGGAACATCCCAGTGAGGAGACTCCTCAGCCTCTCTGGACAATCTGTTCAGTGTCTCAGTGAAGTTCTTGCTCCTGTTCAGGTGGAATTGCTGGGCTCAGTCCCTGCCCTGGCTCTGGTGCCATTGCTGGGACCCCAGAGCAGAGCCTGGGTGCTGCTCTGCCCTCCCTGCAGCCAGGGACAGACAGGGACACCCAGGGTGAGGGTCCCTCTCAGCTGGGGCTCCTCTCCAGGCTGGACAGCCCCAGCTCCCTCAGCCTTTGCTCAGCAGGGATGCTCCAGTCCCTCCATCACCTTTCCAGCTCTGCTGGACCAGCTCCAGGAGCTCCAGTCACACTTAAAGATTTGTGTTGGCTTTTGGTGATACTTGTTTCATCTCCCAGACTTTAGTTGTGTTCCCTTGCTCTCTGCAGCCAGTGGTTGATGTCTGTGGTGCTGATCTTGATTCCAACCTCTGGACCTGAGGATGAATCAATTCCCTGGCACAGTTTCTGATAAGCAATCATTCTCCTCTCTCTGGAGACAACATTCTGCCCAAGACCTGTCTCCTCTTGGCAGAGGACAAGTGATGTCCCTTTTTATCAGCTGTTCATCTCAGGACTTGTTCTACTTCAACGTTTCATAAATGAACAAAGACTTTTTGGGGTTAAATTTGCCATGTCCTGGAACACCAGCTGACTTTTATCTGCTGCAATTTGTGCCCCAGCTCTCTCTGTGTTGTTTTGCCTTTGTTCTCTCCTCTGCCCACTGAAAGGATAGAATCACGTCTCATTATATTCTTTGCTGATTGGGAAGTATCTTTCTCTTGCAAAAAGTCAAACCCATGTTAGCTAAAGCCCTGAAGGCCAGCAGAGCTGTGGAGCCTATTCAAAGAGGATGAATTTAATAGTAATTATAGATGAAAGCTTTGTTATGCTTATGTAACCCATAATAGCACAATTTTCCCATGACTTGCAGCTTACAAGATAGCTGACCTTCTACCAGTTAGCCACTTTCTTACAAATCTTCACAATGTGCTTTTAATTAAAACTTGCCTTTGAAACTATGTCCAAATGAGTTATCTCTTAAAAAACCCAGTGAAATAGGCCCCATCTCTCTGGTTTTACTCCAATCAAATCCTGCATTTTTTATACCCACCATAAACAACATTCCTCTCAGTGTCATCCTGCTAAAACAAAGCTGTAAGAAAGTCTCACCTGGAATAACATTGACAAGGAAGGGTTCTTGCCCTGCTGAAGTCAGTCAGAAATTATGCCAGGCCCTCCTCCAAAGATGGAGAGAAAGATGGAAACAGGATCATTTTTGCTGAGGTTTTTTACTTTCTTATCCTGCCTCAAAGCATTTTGATTTTTCCCACAAGATGTGGGCATCAGAGCAGGGCTTTAAGATTGTTAAATAAAGAAATAATGATTAAAAAAGAGATGGTTTCAGAAGAGCATCCCAGCAATATCTGGTAAGGGTACACTGCACTTTTCACAGGTGCTTGCAACACTAAGTGCTGCCTTAAAAAACAGGTGATGGGACTTGGGCAGCTCCAGAAAAATGGAGGGGGAGCAAAGAATGCAAAATAAATTTGACTGAGAAAGTGCCAGAGCACATTACATCCACAATTCTCACCAGCTGAGAAGAGAAAGATCCAGATTAATTCTGTGTTTAGTTGTGCATGTTTAAAAGTAGTAATAAGATAAAATCTACACAGTGCTTGTGAGAACCTCCAATATTTCTCCCAAGTGATCAGCACCAGGTTTTGTTCCTTGCCATTAGTGAAGCTTTAAGGTCACATTTCTGTGCTGCACATTGAAAGCTGCAGTGACAAGTTTCATTTAAACAGAGAAGAAGAAGAAGTTAAAGTTAGGGGAAGCAAGACTGTAAGGAGCAATGTTTCTGGGAATTTAGGGCAATGAGCTTGAATGGAAATCCATTCCCCTTTTCAATTATTTTCGTTTCAATCAAATTAACTGAATTGAATAAAAGCCATAATTTATTTAATAAAACCTAGTTGCAATATTAGGCAACTCAGAGCTGAGCATAAGTGAAATAATACATAGATGGGGTTTCTCCCATTGATTAAGAGATCATATGCAACCAATACTTATTTTTTTATGGAAAAGGGTCTGAAATTGCAAGATTCTTAAAGTGGAGCAGCACATTTGAGTTTTTTGTGCTGCTCAGTGGTGTAAACATTTGACCTTGAGCAGTTTAGAGAGGAGCTCTCAGTCAGAGAGCACTGATCATGGTGTGCCACACAGGACCCATCAGCATCCCTCTCCTGGGCTCAGGAGAGAGGAGACTTTTCTGGTCATGCACTACTCTAAGAGGGTAGAAGAAGATTTGCAGAGGTGCCATTATTTTCCATGCTGTCATCTGCCAGAAAAGAAATCATCCTTGCATTGCTCTGCAGATGCAGAGATGAGCACTTAGCCAGGAGATCATTTAGCCTGAAATAAAGAATAGTGCCTTGCTCAGAAAGACCCTCCTGTGTTCTTGTGAGAGATGGAAACTGAAGTTGAATCCCACATGGCAGCTGTTACTAAATCACTTTTCTTTCTTTCTCCTCTATTAAATGCTTTTCCAAGTCTTCACCAGTCTTAGTGTGAAATCACAGAATATTCTGGGTTGGAAGATGATCACCCACAGTGATCATCAAGTCCAACTCTCAAGTGAATGGCCCATAAATCTTTTTGCTATCAGCTCAAAGGCAGTCATTGACAGCTCAAATCAGCTGCTCTTATTCTAAATTTGTTTTTTTGGCTCCCAAAGATCCTTTCTATCCCTGGAGTTTTTCCACTGGGGTACTGACAGAGGACAATCACAGCTCTTCTTGGCCTCTCATGTGGCATACAAAGCAGCTTCTGCCCCACTCTATCCTAAGTGCTCTCACTCCCTGACCAAGACAGACTCTCCTTACACCTCCTCAGGGCTCAGTCCTTGTTGGCCATGAACAGAGAGATGTGAACACTGCATTTCAAACAAAATCTCTTCCATTTCTCATACCAGGCCAAGAATTTTCCTTGAGAGTATTGGAAACAGTTTTTGGCTGTTGCATTCAGCCTCCTCCTCACTGGCATCACCCCAGCATTTCCCCCTCACCCTGTTATCAGCTGTACTCACCCCTGCTCCTCTTTCTCACTCATTTCCATCTGCTGTGTCCCAGCTCACAGCAGAAATGCCTGTGGCCAATCTCCAAATATGCAATCTTATTTTTTCTCCCTATTAAATTCCTTTCAGCTTTCTTTAAATTCCAGTCTTTGAGGTTATGCAGCTTTTGGGATATAAAGTTCTGATTTTTCTGTTAATAGGAGATGCCCTCTAGCTTTTCATTGGGAAATTGAATTATGGAGTCATTTTGTGCTAGTTCATAAGAGAAACCATGACATGAGCCTGAGTCTCATTTCCTGGGAAACTCTGCCAGTGAGTTCTTCACCTGCTGCCTGATGTCACCTCCCTTTTCCTTGTGTCCCCACCATCAGCAGGTGCTGTACCCTACCCACACTCACAGCTTTAAATGTGTCACACTATTCATGGCAAATCTTAATTTTTCAGACAAAGGTATAAGGTTATTTTGTCATTATCTACCCACCCTAAGAGAAGCCTGCATTTTGTCTTCTGTTTCACTTGTTTCTGACTGTTCACACACAATGCTCCAAAGGCTCCTCAAAAGTTTCACACATTCTAAAAGCCAACTTTTTTAGTGTGATAAAACTTTCTGTTTAGGGAAAACTCTACCACAGATATATCATCAGCCAAACATTTAGTGAAACTCCTTTCTCACAGGCCTTTGGGTATTTTTCAGAAGATTGGAATGGAGATTATTTGAATCTTCATCTTTGTATGAAGCTCTTTTCAACTCCTCAGGATGCTAATTTTCTCCTTTTGTCTGGATTTTTCTGTTTTCCAAGCTGACACTAAACACTTTGAACAGGTTAGTCACTTAGCTCATGACATAAAGTGGGCTGGAAAATGACAGTTCTCCACTGAATGTGAGGTACTTAGAGACACAATAAAAAAAAAAATAGTTTTAGACATGGAAATTGTTCTGTTCCCTGATGAATCATGGTCTTTTGAAAGAGTTCTGGCTGAAGTGAGTGAGTGTTAGATGAATCTACAGAATATCTCTTTTAAATTTGCACTGTGCTTCATCTGTAATGATATGTGAAATAACTTCTTATTGTTATGGTCCATACAGTAAAGGATTTAACAATACATCTTCAAAAAACCCATGTGGGGTTGTCCAAACTGAGTTTCTAAGTGAAAATAACAAATACATGCTCAGGAGAGTAAAAGCAACTCCATTATTCTTTTTGAATATCTGCCTCATTCCCACAACACGACAGCACTGCCTGTTTTGCAAGGTTATCCTTTTTTTCCATCAGTGTATGTTTCCACCAAGAATTAACAGATGAATATCTCATTTCCAAGCACATGGCAGGAGCCCTGCCTGCTCAGGGTCTGTCTCAGGTGGCACCTGCATAGCTGAACTTGGCCATTACAGCTTCCAGGGATTTCTTCTTGCTTTTTCCCTCCTCCTGGGAAGCCTCAGCTCACTTTGGGAAGCCTTGAGGACACTGAGGCTTCATTGAAGACTGCAAAGATCAAATACTTTATTATTTCTTTATTCCTGCTCCTGAGCTGCACCAAGTGGCACAATAACAACAGTGGATGTTAGTTCAGCCACATATAAAAGTAGATTTCTGCCAAAACTGTTTTCCAGAGCAAAACCTGTATTTCAGGTGGGATGGAGGGGAAGGGCTGCCTGTAGAAACTTTTATTATTATACCTGCATGGATGGTTCTCTCCAGTTTTATGGCAGCTTTTACCATCTTTGAAAGCTCAATCATCACCCATAAGGAGTAAAAAATAACTTCTAATGTCTCTTAGTTCTGCAAGTGTCCTGAAGTGAATTTAGCCCAAGCCTTTTGAAGACATTTAATGTACAAAAAACCAGCTGACTCCCTCCCTACCTTATCCAAGGCTGGATCTTTCCTGTTTCACTGCTCCAGTATAGAACAAAATGATTTTATGGCAAAATTATTCTGGAAGTTTTCTCAGAACATTTTGTCCCACATATTTAAAAAAGAAAAAAATAAAGTTTTTTTTTTTAATATATATATTTGAATTTCTGATTTCTGATTGATTTGATTTTGACTTGGCCAGGGCAGGGATTGTCCCCTGTGCTGGGCACTGCTGAGGCCACACTTGGAGGGCTGTGTCCAGTTGGATCCTTCAACTCAGGAAGGACATTGAGGGGCTAGAGAGAGCCCAGGGAAGGGAACAGAGCTGGGGAAGGGTTTGGAGAAGCTGAGGGAGCTGGAAAGGGGCTCAGCCTGGAGAAAAAGGGGATCGGGGGGACCTTGTGGCTCTGCACAACTCCCTGAAGGAGGGGACAGCTGGAAAACAAGGGACAGGAGGAGAGGGAACAGCCCCAAGCCATGGTAGGGGAGGGTCAGGTTGGACATCAGGAGGAATTTCTCCATGGAAAGGGAGGTCAGGCATTGGAGGATGGTGGGATCTCCATCCCTGGGGGTGTTCAAGAAATGCCTGGGTGTGCTCTGGTGATCAGTCACAGGCTGGACTCCAGGACCTTGGAGGTCTTTTCCAACAGAAATTATTCAGTGTTTCTGTGATGCTGCAGCTTGTTCTCCTCTGTGCACTGCTGAGGGACACCCATGTGTATTCCTGGCTCAGCAGGGTGTCCAGATCCCAGGAATTCTCTGAGCACAGCCCCAAAAGGGTCAGTGTCTGTTTGTGATCTCAGTGTGAACAGCTCCTTCTCAGTCACTTCCCAGCAAAAAGCTTCTACATCACATCAAAAATCACCACTGTTGACCCTACAAGTTCAAAGCCCTCATTTTTCCACTATTAAGTTCAGTCCTGGTGGACATGGTACTATAAGGGTAATTTCAGCTCCCTTCAGTCCAGGAAGTGGGGATGGAAGTGAGAACACTGATCATTACAGCCTTAGAGCACTGAATATTTGAATAAGAATTTTGTCCTGACCACTCTTTGAAATACTGTGATAAACACTTTAATCAGGGGAGGATGGTTTTATTTTATTCCTGTAATTCCTTAATTTAAATTTCTGTTTAAATATACTAAGTGTTTTCAAATTCACAGCAACAACAAATTATAAAATTAAAAAAAAAAACAAAAAGCTGAAATATATCAAAACACATGTGGTTTTCAAATATAAAGATGAAATCTCAAAATCTGAAAACACAGAGGGTTGGTGTTGAACTGCTCTTTGCTCTTCCTTTTCGTCTTTGCTGTCCTCCAGCAAAGCAAAATTTCTTCATTCTGAAAGAGAAATTAAAAATAAAAAAGAATAAGAAGACAGCCATGTGATTGTGCCTCTGGAGTAAGACAAGACTCATTTAAAGCAGCTCTGAAATTGGAAGTTTTCTTGAAATATGCTGGTGCAAGCAAGGAGAGAAAAGTTCAAAACTCACTTTAGAAGGGAAATATCCAGCCGACCCAGACATCTGTAAATATTACATGTATTTTACCATATTTCACCTAAATACATTTAAGCAATGACCTAAATTCATGTGCTGCAAATGCACTTTAAAATTCCCTGGCAAGAACTCTCTCTTTTGACAGTGTTCTCCACATCTGTTTCTGAAATGTGCAAATTTTATTAAATAGAGGAATGATCCTTCCTTCCTTCCTTCCTTCCTTCCTTCCTTCCTTCCTTCCTTCCTTCCTTCCTTCCTTCCTTCCTTCCTTCCTTCCTTCCTTCCTTCCTTCCTTCCTTCCTTCCTTCCTTCCTTCCTTCCTTCCTTCCTTCCTTCCTTCCTTCCCTTCCTTCCTTCCCTTCCTTCCTTCCTTCCTTCCTTCCTTCCTTCCTTCCTTCCTTCCTTCCCTTCCTTCCTCCTTCCTTCCTTCCTTCCTTCCTTCCTTCCTTCCCTTCCTTCCTTCCTTCCTTCCTTCCTTCCTTCCTTCCTTCCTTCCTTCCTTCCTTCCTTCCTTCCTTCCTTCCTTCCTTCCTTCCTTCCTTCCTTCCTTCCTTCCTTCCTTCCTTCCTTCCTTCCTTCCTTCCTTCCTTCCTTCCTTCCTTCCTTCCTTCCTTCCTTCCTTCCTTCCTTCCTTCCTTCCTTCCTTCCTTCCTTCCTTCCTTCCCTCCTTCCCTCCTTCCCTCCTTCCTTCCCCAATGTGCTGAAGAAGTCAACACAGACTGAAATAAAAGACAGAAGAAAAAAATCATCCATACTGACAGGCACAGAAACAAAACAGAATTTCAACTGGCTGATGGTCACTGGTCCTTTTGCTGCTGCATCCAAACATGCAAATAATCTCTCCTGAACATGGGAAAAAGTAATTGAAGCAGTTTTTATTGTGTTTTCTGTGCTTCCACATAAAGCAATTTGTCATTTTATGTCAGGAAGGTGGAAGTTGAGTGTTGTCTGTGCTGAAGGAGCAGTGGAGGAACTCACATCAACAAACAACATACCAGAAAATGTCAGACAGCAGCCCAGAATAAATCAAAGACAGACAAAGTAAAGAAAAGAAGAAAGAAGTGACAAAGATCTTGGAAGTGCCACTGTAGTTTTTTAAAAGGAGATAAAAAGTAGAGTTCAGTGGAAGAATGAAAGAATTTAGATTTTAAAGGATATTTGATTCCTCTGTTATCTACCCATTGGCATTGTTTTGGCTGTTGCTTTGTGGAGATGGTGGCAGTGATTGTGAGATGTAGGGATAGAATAAGCAGAATAACCCTCCAAAAACTGAGTTGCAATTATCTCTCCCATAATCCAAGCTTTTGTGTAAACCCTACTTGTCCCTGAGCAAAAAGAGATTGGTTAAACATCAGTAAAGGCACATGCAGGGAAGGAAAACACAAAGCTTGTAATTAAATCTGACAGGATGTGAAATGAAAAGCTTCCACTGTACAGTGTTAATCAGGAGATGTTTAATTGAACAGTTGGGTGTGGTGAGGAGCTGAGAAGGGATGAAGAAAATGAGAAAAAGGTCTGCAAGGTGGGAGAGAAATCAATGCAATTCTCAAGAACAAGGGATTTTCCACAAGTATTCCAGAAGAATCTGGACTGGACAGTGCAGCAGCTCAGAAACTTCTCTTCTGCATGATTATGAGATTTCAGAAATGCCATGGAAGCCAAGCAGTGAATGTATTTATGGCCAGTTCTCTGAAAAAGCAGGTATGGAGCTTCCACAACCAAATATCTGCTGTGAATTAATTACATAATGAAGTAATTACATTGGATCACAAGCTGTGGGGCTGGAGAACAGGGAAGCCATGAGGACTCAATGGCTTCTATCCCCACAGTGAGAATTTCTTTCCATCACTATCCCACATTAACACAATTTACCCCATGAAATTTTAGATTCTATTTGCCTTGGTTACCTAGGAAAAAAAAAAAAAAATCCTGAAGTTCAGCTGTGCTCCCCAGGCCTGGAGCTCCAAAATTTTCACCCTAGAGTTGATCTTTGCTGCCACTGTGAAGCTCGGCTCAAAGGCAGAAGAGAAGGTAACAGCAACTGAAAATGCCACAATGCAGAAATACATTTCACAGTGGTGAAAAGGAATTTATCATGTGTAGAGTGATGGTGGGGAGTCACCCTGCTAATAACACCCCTAAATGCTCCTGTTCCCTTAGTATCACACATCAGCTAATTTTTGTCAGTGTGGTGAATGAGGGGGTCAGAGGAGCTCTGCTGTTTCCATTCCATCCTGGATCTCTGTGATTCAGCAATCTTTGAACTGCTAAATCTGCATTTTCCTTCTTCCCACTCAAAATTAGTATATTGTATATTTTAATGTATCAAGTAACTATTGCAGGCTGAGTGTCTCAGCAGATATTTCATGTATTTTCTATACACTTGCTGCAGACTTGAATCTTAATCAGTGACCAGAAAAATCTTCCAGGCTCTTGTCAGACTTGAATTCTATAATTAATTGTACAAATATATTGCTGGAAAGGGAATATTTTATGATACTGCCTATCTACACAGTATTTCTTTACATGAAATATGGCATAAAAATTAGAGCACTCTGCAACACTCAGAGTGTTCTTAATGTGAACAATTTTCCATGAGGTTTGAGGAATTTAGTGCTGATATATGTTAGTCCTTGATGGTGAGCTGAGATTTGTGAGTCTTGTTGACATGAAAGGCAGAGGGAGAGTTCAATAGAAAATATATCTGTATTCCACATCAATTTAAAAAGAGGAAGAATTAAGAAAAGGATAGTAAATTTGCTATTATTGGCATATTAATAAATATTACATGAAGTAGTTAGGTCAAATTTAAGATAGTAATTTTGATATGAGGAAAAGTTACTATGTGTCTATTGTAGAATTCAGCTTTTCTAGAAAAAGAGCTGTTTTCTGATAAACAGTTTCACTAAAATACCAGTAATTTAATTAATTTCTTTTTTAATTCTCCAACATTGAGAATATCACTGTATTTTCTTCTCTACCCTCTCAAAATTCCCCTAAAGTTATCACTTTTTAAGAGTTTACCTGACTAAATATTCTAGTGCCTATCCTTTACATTCCCCTCAGTTTATGGGAAGTATCTCCAGATCCTTGATATTTCAAAGAAGTTTTCTAAAGATTAGTTGATTTCATTAGATTTATGTCTGTGTTCAGTTGAGGGAAGGCTTTTAAATAGCTCCATACTGGTTATTGAATATATAAATTGTATTGGTTAGGAATGGTTCCAAATCTTTGTGATTTTCACTGGCCTAATGCAATGAAAAATTAATTGAGGCAAAAGGTTCTTCAATGGGGTAGAAGCAATAGGTTCTTCACTTGTTTCAACTCAAATTTCACGAGCTTTCCTTAAACAGTCAAAACAAATTTATTATGTGGAGAGTGAGTAAATAACTTAGTACTGCAGACAAGAGTTAATCTTTTTTCTCAGTCAAGCCTTGATATTTCCAATCCTTAGGTTCATGCAGACAGAATTCAAGGATAAAGGAATACTTAGAAAAAGATTCAAAGTCTGGGGATAACAACAGTCAGAACTGCTTGTTTCCCCACCCCTCCCCAATTTTAGCTGTCATGATTTTTAAGTCTTCTCTGGGTTTTAAACTTTGCCCTCCCTCTCTGTGTCCCTGCTCTCCTCTCACACAGGGAAAGCAGCACTTAGCCTTGGCTCCAGGAGAAAGCTTTGAAATGCTGCAAGACTGGGAACAAAGAATCTGAATTTTCTCTGAAGATTATGTGATGGAGAATGATTGCACCATGACTCAACCTGCATAACTCTTATCACACCACAGCAAAGGACTTCATTCATAAAATCCCCCCAGCCCCATAGTCTCTGGGTTTCATGCTGACACATCTTTTTACAGAAATGAGAATGAAAAAGCCAAGGTGAAGGGATGTCTGCCAGCAAAGCACAGGAGTGTTCCCTGAGCCCTGAGGGTTGCTTTGGCTGGATAGAGTTTTAGCACTTGGACACATCCAGCATGAGGAGTGGTGCAAAAATTTCTATGAATCTGCTATGGCAGCTGAGCTCACTGATTATTGTCAAAGGGTGCGGCTCCTGTCCTCCCAAAATCAGCTGTAACCCATCTCTGCCTTGGAATCCCTTCTGTTGTCTCCAGATCCTTCTATTTCTGCTCACAGGAGGGTTCACATGGAGCTGTAGTTTCCAGTGTGTCACACTCCGAATTTTTTGACTGGCTTCTCAAAACTATTCCAAGGACTGTCACATTACTCCATCCTGTGCACACCCAGACTTCACTTTCTCTTTCAAAGTCACCAATTCTGAGTTGACAAGGTCACAGATACACAGTCATAGGATTATGGGGTGGTTTGAGTTGGGAGGACCCTTCAAGATCATCTAGCTCCACTTCCCTGCCATGGGCAGAGATTGGACCAGGATGCTCCAAGTTTGGCCTTGAGCATTTCTAGGGATGGGGGAGCCACAGCCTCTCTGGGCACCCTGTGCCAGTGCTTTACTGTGCTCATAGCCAAGAATTTCTTCCTAACATTTAGTCTAAGGAATTTCTCCTCTTTCTGTTTAAAGCCATTCCCTGTGTCCTGTCCCTCCATCCCTTGTCCCCAGTCCCTCTCCAGCCCTCCTGGAGCCCCTTTAGGCTCTGGCAGGTCTCTGAGCTCTCCCTGGAGCTTCTCCTCTCCAGGTGAGCACCCCCAGCTCTCCCAGCCTGGCTCCAGCCCTTGGAGCATCTCTGGACTCCTCTGGGCTCTCTCCAGCAGCTCCACATCCTCCTGCATCCACATCCCCCAGGGCTGGAGGCAGCTCTGCAGGTGAGGTCTCACCTGAGCAGGGCACAGGGGGTGTGGTGATATTTTTAACTTGGTTCCTACAACCCCTGGCCCCTCCTGTGGTTCTCATTGCACTCCTGTGGTCATTCTCTCCTAAAGACCTGAGTTCTTTGTAGCAAACTCCCAGATTCTCTGCCATGTGCACCCTGTTTGTGCTTGGGTTCCATCTTCCTACTAATTGCTGCCAAAAGTAACTCCTGAAGGTTTGGTTCAGACTTTCTTGCTGATATTTTGCATTTCTTGGAGTTCAGATTTCTTTATCCTCTCTGCTCCTAGACAAACACCAGTCAGGCACTTGACAAAAGTCAAGTGTGAGGATCTGTTGGCTACACTGGTTGAAGGAAAATAATCTAATTATTTTTAAGCATTAATTTGAAGCATTAATTTCCCATCAGATGGTGGATGTTGGGAGGATGGTCACTGGTCACAGAACAGCCTATTTCAAAACTGGAAATTGAAAAATCACAAGGTCTGAAGGGAAGTGCTAAGAGCAAATCTGACATCTTTCCTGCATGCCAAAGATGCTCATCTTTACTTTAAACAACTCTGTTATGGGTTAAGCAGGACAACAGATAAACCCTTCTAAATTCAGGGGAAAAGTCTTGATTTTTTTGGTGCTATCAGATGAGTGGCTTCATCTGAAATCAAGATCTGCCTTGACATCCCCAAAAATGTGCAAAGGAAAGGACAGGACTGACCATCTCTGAGCCTCACTTTTCTTGTTTCATAACAAAACTCTGATGTTTCATTTGTTATCCAGAGTTTCAGTATGAAAATAGACCCCCAAAGCTTTGTGATTTTAATTTTACCAGGAGGGAGTTACTGCTTATACTTCAGCATCACTGCTTACATGAACAGCTTGAGAAAGACTTAAACTTCATTAAAGGCAGGGAGAAGAAGCCCTTCTGGTTTTTTTGGTTTTTTGGGTTATTTTTTTGGTTTGTTTTTCTTTTTTTTTTTTTGGTTGGTTTGGTTGTTTTTTTGTTTGTTTGTTGTTGTTGGGTTTTTTTGTTTGTTGTTTTGTTTTGTTTTGTTTTGTTTTGGGTTTTCTTTTCTTGGGTGGGATGGGAGGTTGTTTTTTCATTTAAACCAGGGCTGACTGCCTTGCATTTTTTCAGAATTCCACTCTGGCTATGACAGTGGCTTTAGTCCACGATAATTTTCTTGTGACTCTGAAATGTGACTTTGTGTCTTTAATTGTGCAAGACTTCAGAGCATTTGGGTAACATTCCACAAGAGACCTTTTCAACTTTTAAACAATTCTCAACCCTCTTTCCCCACCTTTTCCTAAGGACCAGGAATGTGGGCTGACAGCACCCTCTGCAGAGAATGGTGGGGAAATGCGAGTTTGATTTCTGCCAGGGAATTTTATTTATATTTGCTGTATCAAATCCATCAGCTGGGAGCACTCTTCCACACTCTGCTTCTTCAGTGGATGAGAAAATTAATGGAGTTTGGAGCTGGTGTGAAAGCTGAGACAGCCAGTGGCATCTCAGGGTACCTTGAAGAATATGTGATGTGTCAGGGAATGGAGCTGATGGATAAATTGATTTCAAAATAACCCCAAATTTATGGCATGTGTTGTTTAGGGGGTTATTGTCTCCTTTCTCCATAAAATCCTGTCTTGTGCTATAGATACGAGATCTGAGATTTTTTTTAATTGTTAAATTTGTTTAAAAATCACAGTCAAGGGACACATCTCTCGTTGCAGAATTGGGATCTGATCCAGACTCCAGGAAATTGTGCAAATTGCACAACTGTGTTCAGCCCTGTAGTTTACTCATCTTTCCTACCAACAAGGAGTTGGAAATCTCACTTTCCTGGAGGGGTTCCAGGCCAGGAATGGGTTTGGGATGGGGCTTGGAGCAACCAAGTCTAGTGGAAGGTGTCCCTGCCCATGACAACAAGATGGTTTTTTTAAGGTCCCTTCCAACCCAAACCATTCCATGACTGTATGTCAGAACATGGGAAATTTTGGAAAATACACAATAAATCCTATTTTCTGCTCTCTGAAAAAAATTTTTTTGGTTTTGGCTTCCAAATATTTTCCATGATCTTTTTCATGCTTTCCAAAATAATCTGGTTTTAAAGTCATAGAGACATCTAATTTTGTTGAGACTAGGTCAGTCCTGGTCAAAATTAGACTAATAATGGTTTTATCTGGTAGGTTTTTTACTTGTGGGATGTTAGTACTTCCTCATAATTCAAAACATGTTGGAAATGTGGGTTTTTCCTCTTTTATCTAAAGTTTGGTTGAACAGAAGGAGATTGAAACAAATATGGCTTAATGTCCCTTGCTTTGTATAGCCATGAATAAAATTGTATGGTTTAGTGGGTTTGTCTCAAGTTGGGACCTGAGACAGAGAGTAAAATAAAATTATTCACTCTAAGTGTTTCTCCTCACTCTACCCAAATTTATTTAAGGCCAAAGGAGCACCCACCCTTGAATATGGGGCATGAGGGGAGTTGCAGGAGGTACAGAACAATTTCTCCTCCAGCCTTCTAATCTTCTGAGCAATTTGATATTTAAAACAATCATTTACCATGGTCAATAAATGACAAAAACCTACTAGAGGATTCTTTTTAATTGGTCTTTGGTTTGCTTGCTTGAGGTTTGTTTTATTTATTTATTTTATTTCCTTCTCAGTGTTGGTTGACCAAATCCAGAGTGATTGCTCCACTCATCAAGTAAATTCTTTTACTCTTTTTCTTGACATAGCCCTTGAAAAGACTGAGGGATGCTGATGACCACTTCAAGACCCTAAAAAAAAATTTGCATACACTGCAAATTCTCCTTCACTACATTGTAATGAAGAATCTCTTTTTAGTCGACCAAAAATATCCCAATGATCACAGCTAGACATGGAGAGAAATAACTGGATTTCACTGTGCTTTCATTTTCTGAATTACACTCACCATGTTTTAGGATGATCACACTCAAAATTATTTCTAGGTAAGATGTGGGTGAAGGCTGTTAAAAGGTCAAGGAATGATCCCAGAGCAGCTGGAAACATTTCAGACTGGAGAACAGGGGCACCACTCAACATTGCATGGAAGGAAAAACCCTCCAAGAAAAATCTTAAAGCAACCTTGTTGTCTTGCTCTAGAAATGTGTAAGAGCAAAGTTGTTTTCCCTGCTTTTGCTCTGATGAGTCATTGTAGTGAAAAAGAAATGTCACCCACATATTAAAAGGGAAAAACATCACCTGGTGCAATTTTTCCAGGCTGCTTAGACTTGCAAATATTGCTGATAGACAAAGGAAGAAACCATCATGAGCAAAATTCAAGAGCAGGGTCCAGAGGGATTTCTGTTTAAAATCCTCAGTCAGGTGAATTTTAGAATCTAAAATAGTGCTCATGATGTTGATCTCCTTTGTAAAGTGCTCAGTGATTTTCTGGACAAAAGGAATATATGAGTCAGATGATGATGATGATGATAATGATGATTACTATTATTAAATTAATAATCTTATTCTATAGCTATTGAATACAACAAATCATTATTTCAGCATGTAAAATTCTGTATAATATTTATATTTTCTATTCACAAACTAAGAGCTTTTCCTGTTGTATTCTCTTTGTCACTTTTGCCTCCCTATACCTGCTCCTATATGTAAATATTTTATTTTCCTCAAGATTTGGAGAAGCTTTACCACCATCATGATGTTCTTTTCAGGCTCAACAATCTATGTCTTCTTTGGGGTAAAGCTCTGGGAAAAAACTGATGTGTAAAGCAATGTTTAGGTGAATTTCCATGAGCTGTAGTAGGGCACAGAACATCTTCCAGTATGGAGGACTCCATCAAATAAAACAAATGTTTCCCTGCAATGGATTTCAGTAACTAGCACAGTAACACAAATATCTGAGTGTCTTAAGGATTTATAACCTTGGTCTTCTAGGATGCTCTGATTTCTGCCAGCTTCCTTTTTAATTCTTTCCCTTTTGGTTCATGAGAGATGGACATTTGTGTACTTTTCTTCCCACAAAAATTTTACTCCATTCCTAAAATCATCATCATGTTCCCCTGACCCCTCAACAGGGAGCTGGCAGGATGGCTCACTCTGACTTCAATACTGCAGTAATTCATAATTATTTGTATCATTATATATGTTCTGGAATAGAATTTGCTGTGGAGGACAGAGGGGTACAGCCTCCTGTGAGAAATATCAGCTCCCAGAATCTCATGTAAATATTGCAGCAAAGCAGCTTTTAGTATCCTAAAGTCTTCCTCACAGACTTTTTTTTTCAATAAAATCCCCCAAAAAACTCAAAGTGTAATTGAAATTGAAATTGTAATAGAAATCAGCCCATGACCATAGCAAGAATAGAGGAGGCAGATGTTATTGAAAGTAGAAGTTAACTGCTCATCATGCCAAAGACAAGAAAAAAATTCAGTCTACTCTCTGAGGTCCATTTTTGGGAATTACCTTTTTATCTCATGCTTTTGCATGGGTAAGATAAGCATTTCCATGCTTGGAGTATTTGAGTACATACAACCTGCTACGTAGAAATGTGAAAATGAGACTCAAAACAATGAAAATATCTGGATTTATATCAAGTCTGAGGACTGTTCTGCTGTGCTGCCCTTGAGGGCAATAGGGAACTCAACAGCTTAAGCAAAATATTGTGAGTGATCCTTCTCTGTAGGATCCTCCCTCATAAAACTCAGGACCTTAGTTCAGACACAGGAGAATTAGGCTCTAAAATCCTGTATGATTTTAAATTCTCCACTCTGCCCCATCCTGAGTGAAGCAGGCAGGATCACACTCTTCATGCATTTCAACACGAATTTCAAACAGCAGCTTTGAAGTCCTTAAGGGAGCAGAACACCCGATGACCACTCTGGGTGTTGTTGACTCATTTGCCAGCATTGATGATTCCCCTCCTTGCTCCTTCATTTACTCTGCCTATCAATTAGGCTGTTATTGTTCTGGAAGTTACTGTAATTGGCAGGTTGTGCAGACACAGCTGACAGTCACTACATGGAAAGGTGGGGGAGGATGAATACATTTAAATACATCTGCATAGTGAAAACGAGCCCCTAACAATAGCAAGCACAGACAGCCTTAAAATAATTTTGAAAATACATCCCTGTCAAGGAGAACAGCCTGAAGTATCCCACTGATTGCAATCTGGGAGGTTCAGAAGGAGACAAGAGAAGTGTTCAGCAGCACAGGATGCAGAGAAATTTGGCTGTGTTTGGCTTCTTATCTTCATCTATCAAACCCATTTTGAGTGATTCTGTGCTAGGCAGCTCTGCTGCTGGTTTTGACAGGATAGAAGCCAGGCTGAGCCCTCCTTTGGTGTCTTAGGTCCTGTGTGTGAAGTGGGAGCATTATTGCAGTGCTGGTCTCTGCTCCCTGGTGACCAGTGGCAGGACCTGAGGGGACAGCTGGAGCTGTGTCAGGGCAGATTTAGGATGGACATCAGGAAAAGGTTCTTCACCCAGAGGGTGGCTGGGCAGTGGCAGAGGCTCCCCAGGGAAGCTGTCATGGTCCCAAGGCTGACAGAGCTCAAGGAGCATCTGGACAATGCTCCCAGGCACAATAAATCCTGATGTTCCTACAAAACCTGCTTTGCTCTCCTGGAAAACTCTCCCTGGACAGAACAGAGGAGCCAATGGAGTGTTTTAACACTCTCAGCAAACAGTAAGAAGCAGACAGCATTTAAACTCCAGCTCTAGATAGCATTCAGTCCAGAGTCTGGTGGAATTCATATGAAGTTGCTGAGCCCTCAGGTGGGCAGGATACCCATCACAGCTTTACACATCAGAACTGCAGAAGGCTAAATAAAATCTGCTTTACAGAGGCAAAGCAGAGCAGACTGGTTTTACAATGAAAAGTAGATGTAGAAGCAATAAAAAATGCATAGAGCTTGCATCAGCCTAGAGAAAAGATAAAAGATGCTAAAGAGTGGGGAAGAATAAAGTATTTGAGGAATGGGCATTGAGAGGAAAGAAAAAAATATAGAACAAAAAATATTGGAGGCTAGAAGTTTTATTGCTCTATGTCTTTAATCTAGGAAATACCTTTTATCTATATTGAGGATTTATTTGGACAGATTTGACATGTAAAGGACCATGGTCTTGTTTTAACCTTTGCAGCTTTTCTGGTAAGAATTGCTGCAAGGGGTGGGAGGCAGCTTCCAATTTAATTCAGTGGTAGCTCCTCCCTGGAATAACCCACACTGACCTGACATGAGGGTACAAAAGGAATTTTAAGAAATAATTCTGATGGCAAATGAATATGAGAATTTTGCTGGTTCTTTTGGCTCTCCTGCTCTTAGAGGCTCAAGGGAGCTGCATCATCTGCTGGGCTGCAGCTGGGGTTCAGAGCCAGAATTCTGGGAACCAGTTAATATTTATTGTCTTTATAATCACAGTTCTGGGGCTGAGTTATTTGGAAAGTTGCATTTCCTCACTTCAGAATTGGAGTTTTGACCAGGACTAGTATCTCAATTATTTCATCAACAGAAGCCCAGGTCTGTGTTCCCTGATTTAATTTAGCATCTGGGATAAACTGTTGTTTTACATGCTCACATGTTAAAATGAAAGGTTCCTAAAAGTCACTACAATAAAAAATAATGATGGTCCTTGGTATTTTCCTGGATCACTTCTTTACATTCTGGCACAGCATGGCAAAGTATAAGAAGACTTCAAAGCTGGGCCATCTCTATATCTTGTTCTCTCCACTAAAAACTGTATCTTTCCCAGAAATAATAAATGGAAAATCTTATTTGTCAAAGAAGAAAATGAATTTAAATGCAGCTTGTGAGAATAAAATCTGGGAAGGGGAAATGGACTAAAGTTAGGTAAAAGAAAAATAGCTGAGTTTGCACACAGAAATAGAATTGCATTTTCTGAAAATCTGGAGAACACTTAGTTCAACTAAACAACCCCAACGCTGTACTGCACTGTCAGTATTTATTCATATTAAATCCCCAAGTAATACCAAAGCTCTCTAGATGGCAATGTCAATATATGTTTCAAAAAACCATGCAGGTGCCTCTCCATCCATGAGCTGACATTTCAGACTAAGGAAACTACCTTTCCAAAATTTTGATTTGTTAAATTGAGGCAGATCCCACAAACAGGAGGTAAAACATTCTTAGAATCACAGAATAGTTGGGGTTGGAAGGAACCTCTGGAGATCATCCAGTCCAACCCTCTGCCAAGGCAGTGGCACCTGCAGCAGGTGACACAGGAATGTGTCCAGGTGGGTTTGGAATGGCTCCAGAGAGGGACACTCCATGGCCTCCCTGGGCAGCTGTTCAGAGCTCTGCCACCCTCAATATAAAGAATGTTGAGGTGAAACTTCTTGTGTTTCCACTTACTGCCTTCAGTTCTTGTCCTGTTGCTAATCCCTGGTTCAGCAGAACACATCTGCTTAATCATGTGTTTAGCATGGAAACACAGAATCATTTATGTTAGAAAAGCCCTCCAAGATCATGAAATCCAGCTGTTAACCCATCACTGCCAATGCCACCACTAAACCATGTCCCCAAATACCACATTTACCTGGTTTTGAAATTCCTCCAGAGATGGGGACTCCAACCCCACCTTGGGCAGGCTGTGCCAGTGCTGGACAACTCTGCTTGTGAAGAAATATTTCATAATATCCAATCTCAATCCTCCCCACTGGTGCATATTTTACCCCATGGGGACAGACTGCTCCTGTGCCTTTCAGATTTCCACAAATCCTGTCCAGCCTTCTCTGAAACTTCACTGAAAGAGTGATTGGGCACTGGAGCTGTCCCAGGGAGGAGATGGAGTCACCATCCCTGGATGTGGCACTCAGTGCCATGGTTTTGTTGATGGAAAAGTGTTAGGTTAGGTCATAGGCTGGACCTGATGATCTCAAAGGTATTTTCCAACCTAGTTCATTCTGTGATTCTGTTTTTTTTCCATATTGATTAACATTTGTGCCACACTGAGTCTACCCAGACCTTCATTCCAAAGCCAAAACTCCTGCACACGAACCAAAAAATATTAAGACACAGGGAAAGAATGAGGAGTTGATTGGTCAAGTGTGGGTTTTGTTTGAATGCTTCATTTGCTTTTGTAATGATCAGGAGTTTTATATTAGTCAAGAAAAGACTTGGAAATCCAATGACATTTTAGTGAGTGGGAACTACAAATGTTTTCTTTTGGTTTGGATTGTATTCTTCATGGCTTGGCATAGTAATTTGTATTGTCTTCATCTCCCCACTCACATTTTTCTCAACCTATCAAAAAGAAGCTTTTCTACTTTACCAATTTAATTACCTGCAGGATATTCCCTGGGATTTTGTGTTAATGCCTTGGAGTTTACCTGGCTTTTCCTGTTACAAACCTGCCTTTATTATCCATTATTCACTGCATGTGAATCAATGCTCAGAAGCCAATTCACTGTATGTGATTCACTATTCAGGAGCCAATTAACCAATCTTTTTTGGATAAGTATTTTGAAGTCTGGCCTACACACTTTGATTTTTATTTTAAGTTTTGATTCTGACATTTTGTGGGGGCAGCCTTGATTCATTTTTTCCTTTTTCTCAATGCAACTTCTGCTTTTTTCTCCATGGAGAAATTAGTTTTCTATTCAATCTTGCATGCAGACAAAGGAAAACTTGGTGATGTTCTCAGCATGACTGGTGGGTTTTTGTGAAATCATCTCTTAGTGAATCTGCGACCCAGTGGCAGAACTGCAGTCTGTTAAGTCAACAAAATGGTAAAAAAATCACATCAGGGGTGTGGAGTTAGAGGGGATACTAATAAACAGATAATATCTTAATGTCTGCCTATATTCCTGCTGCAAAGTTAACTTTCTGTAAAACCTTCTGGTTCATTCAGTGCATCAAACTCCAAACTGGACATGTTGCATTAATTTAAATCAGTTTAAAATATTACCAGGGACAATATATTTACTAGAGCAGTCAAGAAAACACATCTGGTTAAAATCCTCTTCATGTTTCAAGTACTCATCACAAGTTTTGCCTGAACTTTTTTTAATTATAGTTAAATATAAGAATGGAGGAAATTTATATTGAACCAAATAATTACTTTACAATTACAAGACTATATACACGTAATTAAATATTTGCTTCATTAAAATTTATGTTGAATATTTGATGAAGTTTCTTTCTGGTCAAGGAGGAATTATGTTCTCTGAACATTGTTATTACTAAACACAGTCCTAGTGCATGCAGTGAGTTATTTCTTTAAAAGAAATGATATTAAAATCTCAATAATGCATAAAGCTTAGTATGAAGTTTTAGTACCCTGGAATAATAAGCTTTCAGCCATCTTCAACTTTCTTCTTTTTTCTTCCCCAGAGGGAAATCTCCTTAATATTTAAAATGTGTATAATTTATGTAGTACATATATAATAAATAATTTATATGATGTAAGGACAGGGTGAGGCCAAACTTTGGTGGGTTTGCAGTGAAGATATTGCAATGAGAAGATGCTGACCAGCTACTGCCAACAATCAAAAAAAGATATCCAAGTTATTCAAAGTTCATAGGGTAGTAATTTTGATTTGGACATGTTCATTAATTTTTTTTTTAATTACAGAATTTCCCAAAATCTGTCTAGATTCAAGCTTTTCAAAGGTTTCAACAGTTTTACCCATAAATAATGCATTTTAATGATTTTTTATAACATTATTTCCATTTTTTTTTTCCATTAAGTTTGAGCTCTTATTCCTACTGATAAAACACAGAATGTTTGAGTTCTTCATCATGGTGAAGCTGCTCTCAGCTTGTCTCAGTTTTTGTATTTTTATGTCCTGTCAGGAGCATAAAGGACTGGCTGAATGCAGCTAAAATCAGAATTTCTGTACTTTGTGAATCCATCAATTCCCATCTACTCACTCTGGATGATCCAGCAGTTTGGGCTTTTACTCAGAAGATGCAACTGTCAAGGGTTATCTCAATGAATAGACCAATTCTGTGGCAAAAATCCTTCTGTCCCTTTATTTCTATTTCTGGGGTCATCATCCTAAATAATTACTCAGGAAAATGGAGGTAAATGAGAGTGTAAAGTGTGTACCAATGTACTTTGGGGAAAGAATCTGGGAAAAAGGAAAGGAGAAAAGAACCAGGAATACCTTAGCAATGATCTTAAAGACTTAGAAATCTTAACCCAAGCTATGAGCACTTGTGAGAGCACAGATAAATCTAGCTCTGTGTTGTCTGGAAGGCTTCCTTGTCATGCATTCATTTGATAATTAATGTATTCAGCTGGTGATTAATGCAATAATTACATTGTCACATATTATAGGGCTTGTTACACCTGTCAGGTAATGCCAACAAACATTGAGAAAAGGGTAGGTTAAATACAGAGAGTTTCATTTAAATCTAATTTAATCTAAGTCTAGGAGCCAGGTACCAAATTAACAGATTTATACCAGGAAAAAGATGTCCCCTGAATGATTTAGGATTTAAAGCAACTTCCATATACTCTGTCTAGAAAAAAGCTTTCTCAGGAGACAATATTTCTCCATTTCCTCATGCAAAGGTCTATGCTGAAGTTCTTTTGTGCAGTTTTGTATGAAACAAATATTGACTGTTCCTAAAGCTAGCAGATGAAATGAGTGAATATCCTGCTCCAGCTCACAATCCAGTTTGCTTCCCCAAGGCTTCAGGGTGGCAAAATCCCCAAAAAAGTCATTAACTATGAGCTGGAGAGCTTGGCCAAGCCATGCCAGTCATGAGCCTGAAGTCAGGCACGAAGAATCTTTGGTGCCAAGTGGTGATTAGATCATTTTCTGAGCAACTAATTAGCTGGGACACAATTATCAGTGCCTGTCACTATAAGTCTAGGAACAGTGAAATGATATAGCAACACATGACTTCCTTCATAGGCAGAAGAAAGCAATTTATTAAAAAAGCAACCACACTTTTATAGAGTAGATCGTGGAACAGAGGACAGAAAAAGCTCATTGGCCCAAGGAAGGCAACACCTCCTGAAAACACCTTTACCAAACCACATTTCTCACACACTGTTCTGTGATCAACACCAGGTGTTAATCTCTGTTATTAATTCCTTCACTTCTGTTTGCCTTTGAGCAGCTTGGGAAAATCCAAGCTGCATCTTTCCCTGAGTCTTCACCAGCATTCACAAGTTCCTCATAATGATCTACCAATGCATGTCAGAGCATATCCTCCACAAACTTTGCATTTGTAGGTCCCAGTGAGAGAAACTTCTCTCTTCTTTTGTCTCTTTTGGGACATGGGATGCATTCAGCAGTAGCTTGAAATTGCAAATCTTATACAGAGCCCATTACAATCAACAACCTCTTCCTGTAGATTTGAGTGAACATTAGTTCAAATATTTGGGTGTACAAAATCAGCAGATGGATGAATCCATCAGTCCTGTTGAGGGCATTTTGGAGTTGAAGCATTGCCTAAAATTAATTTCTTTGAGCTTACCAGGATTCACAGGGAAGTGCTTGTTAGTTGATTTTTTTTTATGTATCTCACACTGTCTGGTTTTGTTTAGGTAGTGAGAGATTCAAAAATAAATTATGTGTAAGTAAATGAAAGCAACTCTGATAATTTGTTCAGCAGCAGTAGGAATATACCCAATTTCATCAATACTGATGATATTTTCATGGTGTTGGAACTTGGATTTACATCCTTTATTTCCATACATACAGGAAATGTGTTTTGTACCATGCTGTCACACCAAAGGGAAAAAAAAAAAGAAAAAAATGAATGGAGAAACTCTTTATCTCTTTTAAAATAACAAACTGAAAAGGCTTCCTTGGTGAAACCCAGACTTAAGAAATTATTATGAGAAGCTGGAAGGGGAATAACAGAATTTTTCTTTCTTTCTTCCAAAGATTGATTTTTTTTTCAAAGGCGACAGATCAATTTGGTCTATTTTTAAAAGCATTTCTTCCAGCCAGTTTTAAAGCCATTGTTCTTGAGGAAAGTTCTGTCAAATCTCATTTATTCAGAATGGTTTTTGTTTAGTTTTTTTACCCCCTCTGGATGTTGATGAGTAAGGCTAAAAGGCAAGTATGATATTAGGGACTTGTGACAAATGGTGTTAATGGGGATCTTTTCCTTTTCTTTTTCTGGGAACTGACTCCATTTAAATTGCAGCTGATGCTGGAGAAAGAGCAGATTAGCCAAGATACATCAGGATACTCTCCCACCTCTACTAGACTCCACCATGTGCCAGTGGGGGATTAACTGGAACTAGAGACAGAAAAATTCCAAATTCTCCAGCTGGCAGGAGCAGCAGCAGGCAAACCAAGGACTCGTGGGAAAATTAAAGTTATAAAGTTTGGTTTAGGTCAATCCTCTTCCCAATAACTCAGTGAGTGTGGGATGATGTTGGGAGATCTCCAGCCAAACCACACAGCCTTTGGAAGCATCAAAACCTGGATCAATCCCATCTTACTCTAGATATCCATCTGAGGAATTTCTGTCTGGTGGACCAGTCTGCTCCATCATCACTGGAGGCAGAGAAGAAACTCTATAGATTGACATTTTTGGCCTCCATCTTCATCTATGTAATATTGCAAAGGCAAGGCAACAGGATCCCTAAATAAGGTGCCTTGGAGAAATTACTAATTTTTTTTAATCCATCTGAGTTGAGACCTCTGGATGCAAGTTGTCTGTAGCTTGCAATTCTATTATTCTGCTTTTTCCCCATTTCTTCCCTTCATTCCACAATCCTCCCTTCTCCCTGTACTTCCCTCCTTCCCTTTCAGTCTACCTGATCCTTTATCCTCCTGTTGTTTCTCACTTTCTGCTTGTCCACACAGTCAAAAAAAAATCAACTTCTCTAAAAAGTGTCAGGCAGGAAGCAGAGCAAATCAGCTGCTGTGTGTTACAACTCCCCTTCCATCCTTACTGAAACACTTCTAGCTCAATGAAAATCCCTGTGTGCTCCTCTCTCAGGGCAATGCCAATCACAGGGGTCCTTAAGTACAAACATAATAAAAACAGCAGCAGAGGTGTGGGTGGCTCAGCTTCCCTTTCATCCTTGTGAGCTGGAGATTTCACACTGGTACCATTGGGAACAGGGATGAATGAGAGCTCCACTTCCACCTGGCAAAATGTCTGCAAAAAAACTGCAGAGCAGGTGCTCAGAGAAATTAAATGATTCCAGGTAATTTACCATGGCAGGAGCATCAATTTGAGAATTGTTAAGCTGTGAGCTACCAAAACACTGTATTTTATTACATTTTCAAGCAGTAAATGTCAGCTGCTTTATTGGTTTTAACATCCTATAAGGTGCACTGATAAATTTAGGAAGCACAGCAGTTGGATTTCTAATAAGCATGGACTTCTCGCCTCAGATACCATTAATTCTGCTTCATTCCTGGGTGCCATGAAGCTGAAGGAGTATTTTAGATGTAATTTGATCCCATCCTAATTAGTTCCATAGTGATTTACTACACAATTTCTCTGTGTCATGAGTAAAGTGTTATTGGTTCATGGAGCATGGAGATTGTTTTATTTCATGTTTAGTTCTATTAACCAAGTTCTCTTCACTCAAATCTGGAAGAATATTGTAGCTGATTTGGAAGCTAAGAACTTGCCTTTCAAAGCAAGAAAATAGAACGGCCACCCCCTAAAATCCCTCCAGTTTGGCATTAAAAATCATGACCTGGCTAAGCAGTCAATTCAATGCATAATGAGCACCAAAATCAATTAAAAGAACTTCCTTTACAGCTTAAATCTGCTGATGAAAAGGGATTTTTTTCTTATTGTTAAAAAAGGATGAAAAAAGAATCCATCAGCTTGGACACCCTACAGGCATTTATTGAGTGTAAAGTAAAAATCATGGCATTAAAACAGGAGTGTGATGAGGAATGAAAAGGCATCAAGCCAAGGTGACTGAGATGATTTTTTTCTCCATGAATATGACACTGAATGCTGCAGCACAGTCCAGGGCTCTGTCTCCCATTCCCAAATCCTTAGTCAATCCTGCCATGCCATGCTGCTCTCCCTGTGCATGGGCTGGGTCTCTGCATGGTCCCTCCAGCCCAGGCTGATGGGGAGGGTTCTGCAGAGGCAGGAATGAGCTCAGTTCTCACTGCACAGCATCTCTGTGAGTCAGGCACCAGCTGGGGCTGGGAAAGGCCTTGGGTTGCTCTGGCAGGGAAGTTTGGGTGGGTGAGGTGAATTCAGTGTGGGTGGTGGGTCGACTTAGCAGCTAACATGAAAACTTGACACTGACAACAGGTGGGAAGGATCTATCTTTAATTTTTTAATGCAGGTTGCAGGAGCTGTAGCAAATTGAGAACCTTCCCTCCCTAAGCTAAAGGAAGGCTGCCATCTAATGATCACCAGCAGCAATTCCTGCCTTATCTCCAACTTGTCCTGCCTTAGAGGAACCAAATTAATTCCCAACAGAGCAGCCTGTTTCAATCTGTAGGTTCAGCAGCTCAGCCACTGCTGATCTCAAAGCAGCTGATGGTGCTGGGTCCTGGCTCCTGACAGGGCACAGGAGGATAAAGGTGCTGCCTATGAGCTGTTAAACATCATCTCTGCCTTTTATTTTTCCCTTCTTGTACCTCAGTGGGTATTGGGAGAGTGGTTCAGCTGCCTCATTGTATCACCTTTATCCACTTTCATATTCAAACACAATCATAAAGATCTCACTGCAATAATAAAAAAATACTACAGGGAACAGATTCTTTGCAATTTTCACCCAGTGCTGTACAACAAAGTTATTGTTTTGCTACTCCTGGGACATCAGGAACTCTCTGCAATGTGTCACAGAGGAGAGATCCACTGCTAACATCCCTATTTCCTTCACCACCCACCATGCTGGGTATATATTCCATATTATTTCATATATGGAAATTGTTCCAGCAAAAACAAGGAAGAAATCTGGTTCCATATTTATGTGGTATGTAGAAAAAGATGTAAGATGCATGAACCACAACAACAATAAAAAACTTCTTAAAAAATTAGAAAGAAGTTCCTAAAAGCAGAGATAGTGAAGTGTTGAAATTAATTGTCTGGGACATATCTAAAATTCCATTAGTGGAGTGTTTTGGAAACAGGTGGAACAAAATACCTGATAGGGTCAAAATTACACCTGAACCTACCTTGGAACCAAAGATGGACTAACTCATCTTTGCAGGTCACACAATGATTCTAGCTTTAAGAGTATCAAAAATGAAAAATCAGCAAGTTCTAGAGGCTTTATAAATAACTTTCAGATTCTTTACAAAAAAACATAAATTCTTTTCAAAAGCAATCACATTTATCCCATGCACTTGTGAAAATATGACTGCTTCATTGCCAGCACTAACACTCCTTTTTTTATCTGACAGGGTAAACACTGCTGACCTCTGGAACATTTCCCACCTCCTGGCCCAGCTCTCCCAGCAGAGGCACACAGCTGTACAAACTGCCCAGCACAGCAGCTGCAGTTCTGAGCTGCCACTTTTCACCAGGGCTTTGCACTTATAAGTAAGGTCATCCCACCCCCCTCTCACGTAAATCTACCTAAATTGCATCCTCTGTGAATCAGAAGTTAATTCAGGCAGTTATTTTAATTTCAGCAGTGCTGTGATGAGGTGACCTCTGAAGATATGAGTTAATATTCCCAGGTGCTTCTGCTGCCACCTTTGCTTTTATTATTATTTTTTTTTTTCTAAAAATAAACCTGAAAATCCTGTAATTCTTTTGGCCTCTTTGGGTGATTCCAGGGGATGTGACTGGTTTCAGCTCACACAGAGGAATCCCTCTGGAAAAAGAAGCAGCTTTTCCTCCAGCACACACCACAGGCAGACAGACCCTTGTGTTTTGTTTTAAAGGAGAGATTCTTCTGCCTTCTCACCCAGCAGGCATCAGGGCAGTCCCCAGACTGAGAGATTTGTTTTTTTTTTCCTGCATGGAGTCCTCAGACAGTGGTCCCAGGCCCTTTCTAGTAGCCCTTGCTGTCCACAGGTGCCTGTCTCAAGCAGTGAGCTTTAAATAGATAAGAATTAATCCTCACCAACTCATTCCAACACACATTTTTTTCCCAAGCTGGAGCTTTGCTGCAGTTAAGGGTGGTCAAACTCATCCTGCTCCAGCTGAAATGCCTGTCTGGAAGAACACCATGGGGAGGAAGCAGCTGCCTGCAGTGAAGACAAGAATGATAAAGCTGGCAAACTCCTAAAATTTTGGATATTTAAAGTGTAAAGCTTAAGGATCAGCAACAACAAAAATGGTGCTGCCAGCACTGAAGGAAGGCTGGTACAGGTGTTATTTTGTGTAAAACCACAATTCTGTCACTCATTTTTAATTTGTTTTTCTCTTACAACCAGACTTCTTCACTCTGAACAGGGAGTGGTGGTGCTGCCAGGTGTGAAATCATGCCTGGCTCTTCCTCCCCACTGCTGCCCTGTGGAACATCTGAATTCCAGCTGTGCAGATGGAATCTGCCCAATTTCCAGGCTGGCCCAGAGGTGCAGCGCCAAGGATGGCTGTGACACCCCAGCCAGCACTGGCACTGTGGCTGAGACTCTGATTCCCTTCAGGGAAAAATGCTGAGCCTCAGCATTTCTGAGATCACAGAATCATTCAGGCTTGAAAAGACCTCTGAGATCATCCAGTCCACTGAGTGAATCTAATTATCTGAGCCAAAGAGCTCCCATGAAAGCCCAGATCTGGTGGCAAGCATCCTGCAGGGCATGGCTACAGCAGCTGGGGCAACCTCCAGATCAGCCCAGGCTGGGGATGAGCAGGGCAAGTTTACAATATTTCACCTTGCAGAATTCAGAGTTATTCACAATTATAAAGCAACAAAGCCCCTATGGAGATACCTTATGATTTAATTTGTGTTTGACCATTAGCACTTTTATTCACTCAGTGCTTTTTTACCACTCAGTGTTCCCCATCTTTGGGCTGGGATATTAAGTCCTCAGAAAATGACCATGTGGTTTGCCTAGCAAATGAGCACTACATGCAAATATAGTTTACCCTTCTCCCCTGTTTGTGTTTCTGTCATATCTTCTGTTGCTCTGTTACATCTGCAACAGCCAAAAAATCCCCTGGTCAGGATAAGCCACCTTCTCCTGTCTGTAGTTCATATTTTTAATCTCATGTCTCCAAAGTAACAGAGAAGCAGATGCTCTCATTTCATTAAAATACTCTTTTTCCTTAAAATGTTAATTCTCATCAAAGCAGCCTCACATCATATTAATTCTACAAGCCAGGTAGCAGTGAATGAGCTGTCACTTCTTTTCACTTTAATTTTTATTCCACCTTTCTTCCTGTGATAGTCAAAGCAATTTGCTGAAGGAAACCAGGCCTTGGGGACACATCAAAGGTTGGAGGGCTTGGATATTGTCTGTGTGAAGGTTTCTACAGCCCTGACACCCCATGAGGACCCATCACCACACAGACTGTCTGCATTGATCTCACGAGCTCTGCAGCTGTGGAAAACTCCATTTATTCCACAGTAAAGTGATTTTCTGGGGCTGCTTGGGCAGAAAGAATGGTCTTCCCTCCACCAAAGAGGGATTTCTCTCCTCAAGCCAGCCCTTGGAATTCCCTGGGAGGATGTCCTCGTGCTCCACGAGACCCATTTTGTCTTGATTGGCAGAAGGAGTCAAAGACAATTTGGCAATGCCATTGTCTCCAGACCTGCTGCTGCTTCTGCAAAAGCCACATGCTCAGTCTGTCACTTGGGAATGCTGGAAATGCAGGAGAGCTGGGATTTTATTCCAGCACCACAAAAGCTCCAGAATTTTTTGCCACCCCCCCAAATGGTTCCTGAGTGTGTTATGAAGCATCTCAGAGATCTGAGCATCACAATTTTGTTCAGTGTCTTTCAGATCAGGTTCCTACTAAAGCCTCTTTTCCCCTTTCCCAAGTGTTATTGATAATATTTCAAAGGATCTATTAAAAACATTCTTATTAACATACTTCTATTAATTTAGAAGGGCTCTTTGCACAGAGCAAAGCTACTTGGCATGAAATGAAGTATTCTTCAGTGGGTTTGATAGTGAATCACTTTCTGAGATGACACTCTTCACTTTCTTCCCAATACTATTCCCTGCTAACCTTCTTTCAGGAAATCTAATGTATTTGATAAAAAATTACATTTTAATGTTTGAAAAATAATGATTGTAATTCCTTAATGACCTAATGTGGGCAGTTTGCATTTCACAAAGACCAGATGGAAGAGTTCAACCCAAATATGCTATGGGACAATGACACTCTAATAAAATCCTCTTATAGCAATCAGGGGAAGATCTACTTGAATTAAACAGTACCAATTCACATGATTATTGATAATTTCTATTTTAAAATGGTCACAAAATGAAGGTAATGTTCTGGGTCTGTCTATGATCAGGAAAATTATTGAGTAGGAAGACCTTTGAATTGTGGCAGGGTTGGATGAAAAATAAAATTGAAAGGATTGCCAGAGTTACCTTCTGATTGAGCTCATGAAAGAATGATCAGCAAAGGTGAGCAGAGGTTTCTAGGGCCACAAACCTTCCCACCAGGGATGGCTGATGACAGGGGGAGTTAATGACTGACAGAAATCAATTAGAGCTGATGTTTTCAGGAGCTGCTGGGTCTCAGGTATTTACAGTGATAGTCCTGTCTCTGCAAACTGCTGTGCTATTTCCCAACCAGCTGGGAAAAATTTGGGATTTCGGTGCTTTTTTTTTTTTTAATGGTGTTAGATGACATAAAGATCAGTTCCCATTACTTTTAAGAGATTTCTGGCACAGTGAGTAATTAGGAGGTTGTGGAATAGCACTCACATGAAAGAATGGAGATGTGTGCTCACTCTCCTGCTCTCTGCTGCCCTGGATGTGTGTTCAGCACAGGCTGGGGTTTGTTTTGCTCTCAGACTAAAGAGGAAGCGATCTGTCATCTTGGCAAGTTTTCAGTATTGATTTATTAGATCAACTAATTCAATTAGATTTGAATTTTTTTTTTTTTTTTCTGCTGGCATGTTTCTGAGAATATAAAATCCAATTATCCCATCTGTTATTTAAATAACACAAACTGTAGTTCTTTATTCTGTGTCTCTCTTCAACAAGCCCACAGCGTGTGATTTACTTGGAGCCACAAGATTCAATTAGAGACTTCAAGTGACAACAAATTTCACACAGTCCTTACTAAGATGTTCCCATGGTTAATTGAAACAACTGCAAGAAATATTAATTATAGGCCTGAATTTTCCTAGATTCAGTTTCCAGCCATGAAATTTTAATATGTCTTTTCTCGATAGAAAAATGTGTTTGCATGACCAACCTGCTGGTTTTTATGTTGGTTTTGAATTGAGTTTGCTGCTGTTAATTGGTGTTAATTGACAGACTGAAGGCAGTCCCCTAAATACTTCATCTAAAATTATTGGAGGTTATTTGATGAAGAAACTGTGAGCTCTTCAGGTGGACTGCTGTAGAAATGCAAAGCTTTTCTTGGTTTCTGGTTTTTAATTGCACAACAGGATTTAATCAATGCAAATAAAATTCCTTGTTGAAGTAGTTTAGGATCTGTCACCCTGGGTTGTACAGTTCTGTTTGGGGATGAATTCTATGGTTTTATGAGGGTTGAAAAGTCCAGATAAAAAACATCTTTTGGTCTTACATACAAATCAAACATTTTAGCATTGGCTCCAGGAGGTGCCAATTCCATCAGCTGCAGACCCCAAATACCTAAAAGCAAAGAAACAGTTAACACTTTAACAAAATTTGCATCTCTTGCAATGTTAGCAAAGCTCAGAACTGCATATTTCATTTGATAACACACCAATTTTTCATACCTTTGGAAGGTGCAGGAGTAACAAGACTGATTTGAATAACTAAATACGATAATTTCAGCAATGCTTTTTTGCAGATATGAAATTTAAATGTCAAGCATGAAGCTATTTGCCTTATGACACAACATTTTTTATTATTGTTGATTTTTAGATATAATTATTTATTACCAAAAAAATTTCTTTCTACATTTTAAGATTCTTTTCTCATAAATTTAGTTCACAAATTGGTAGAATCTACAATTACAGAAGCTGCAATTACCTTAAAAGTGGAATTTTTTTTTCAGATCCATCTATATAAAAGTATTATTCAGACCCCCAATATTTAATATTCTGTGGTTGCCACTTAATCACATGCTCGTGGTACCTTCAGCAGCTCTGCTTCCTCAGGATCTATCACTCCAATAAAACCAAATAAATTTGAAGGCCAGGAAAGAGAGACCCTGGGAGAGAAACCAGTGCATTTTCTGTGGATGTAAGAACTAAGGCAGGTAGTTCTTGTCAAATAATTTCTGAATTCAGGAAAAGAAATGCCTTCTTTCTGCTTGTTTACTGCACTTCTGGTAAGCCTTTCAATTTTGCTTGAATATCTCCCAGACAAGTTTCAATTTTAGTAGATGATCAGGTCTCATATGACTTACAGGAAAAAATATATTTAATATCCTCATGTTTATTTTTGGTGAGCAGATGCCTTCTGAAGAAAAGCAGTCACATGGGGAAAAGGGAATTGTTATTGGAAAATGACTGTGATATTTATCTCATTTTTTTTACATCTGTAAAGAGCTTGCTTTGGTGTACAAGCATGAAAGAGTGGGAATAAAGGATACATGGAAACAACCCACTGCTTAATTCAGCTAGTGTAGAAGTTTAATTTAATAAAAAGAAAAAGAAGGATTTTTTTTTTTTTGCCCCCTAACAAATCATAAAGAAGCTGATTTTATCCTTCACTTCAGCTGTGAAAACCAATGAACCAAACATCCAAACCAAATTTCCTTTAGCTTAATTAATTGTACCAGCCCCCAGACAGGAACACTTCTGTGCACATGGAATAAAATGCTGGATCTTTTTGGATGCAGCTCTCTGGGGACACTTTGCAGTGCTGCCAAAAAGAAAGGTCACACAGTGCCCTTCCTGCAGCACAGCACTGATGCAATAAAAGTGAAAGTTGAGGCTGTTTTCTTTCATGCCACCCCTGGAAATTTTGGATAAATTCTCAGCAAGTCCCTCCAGCAGCTTAGGACAACTCTGCTCCTACCCCAAACCTGATTTCAGCATGACTTAGGAGCCATCAGGCCAAAAAAATCCCACAGCTTTCCACAGGATTCTACCAATATATAACAAAGTGGTTATTTCTGTCATTGCAGTGACCCCAGATGCCATAAACAACACAGAAAGTGACATATTTTCATGTGAATTCTGCAGAAGAACAGCAAAACAAAGCTTGTCTGCTGCTGCAAACATTTTCAGAGCAATGTACATGTGATAAAGATTATGCAGATGGTGATTCCTACCATTGGGTAAAAGTCAGAGAGGAAGGAGATGGGAGCAGATTTATCTTCCTGCTTGATCTCTGAATTGTACAGAATTTCCCAGATACTTTCAGCCACTGGCTTTAGGCTGAAATTTACCTTCCATACCCACTTTTCATATGGGGAATTCACCACTCTTCTCAGTTGTCATCCTTAAAGCTACACATGTGCCATTCCTCCTCTGCTTTTATCTTTTCTTACCTTCAAAATGCTCCAAAATCACAGGAAGCATGGTGATATCCAGTGAGGATGTGCTGTTCTGCAAGGGAGAGGCACCTTACTGAAAATTATATTGTGAGAAAAAGATTTTGTACTGTCATGATGTGACTTGGGTTGGCCAATTTTAAGATATTTAATTTCTTTTAGAGATAGGATTTAGGAGTAGAAACAACGCAGGCTCAAAACTTAAAAGGGTATAAGCAGAAATTTATTAATAACACAAAAAAAAGAATTCAGAATAAGATTCCTAGATTGTTCCCTCCTCCCCTTTCCTTCATTCCACATTCCTTAACAACAACATATAGAGAACATTTCAGTCAGTTATCTACTTAAATAATCATTTCAGGTCACTCTAGAGAGAAAAGTTCCTTTTTCTGGTTTAGGCTTAGGGGGTGTCTTCACCTTCACAGTCTGCATCTGCCGGGGACTTACAAAACAATGAATTTTCCTCTCATCTCCACAGTCCTTCCAGAGCTGTGTTATGGGTTACAATGCACACATGGGGCACCACTTTTAAAGGAAAGCTGCTGAAAAACAAAATTCTCTTCATCTCCTTCTCTATCAAATGTCTCTGTTCAAATTCCAGTCCCAAAACAGAGAGCACAGTTTCCCCAAGGCAAAAAGTTTTCTTTCCAAGCAACCAAACCTCCCCAAGTATATTTCACAGTTTAAAGGAATTTTAGTGAAGTCACACTCCCCTCATAGCCCCACAAAAAAAAGGTTTTCAGCTACTTATCAGTTGCATATTTTCAATCTCTTCCCATCAGGAACTTTATCTTCATTCCGCCGACATCTGTGGACTCCATGATTTATTCCTTCTCATTCAGAGGAGCTCAGGAGCTCGAGAATCTTATCCAGGCATTAAGAAGTTAAAATTGTATCCAGATGGTGAAGAAGAAGCCACATGGGCAGCTGGAGGCCTCTTCTGCCACGTGGAGAGCCAAGCTGAGCCGAGGGCCAGAGGGCCGGGGGCCACCAGGCCAGAGCCAGGGCCCAGGTGTTTCTATCGGCCTGGTGCCCAGAAGGCAAAAATGAGAAATTAGCCTTAGCAATGTGATTTATGAAAGAAAAATGACTTTTCATTGGTTTTCCGAGCTGTCCATCACCAAATCAGCTCTCTGATTGGTCTCTGCAGCTCACAGGGGAAGCCCCCAGAGGCGGGACAGCCCCTCCTGTTCCCCAGCCTCGTGGTGCTTTCCCTGAGGGGAATCCACCACTGCCCCTAACACTGAAAACCAACACATATACTTAAAAAAATGAGAGTACGGTATACAGTAGGTAGGTGCAATAGAGAGAAAGGACATGAGTTAAAATAATCCGATTTCATAATTATTTAGTCCAAAATTCTTTTTTTTCCCCTCTCATGGATTCTTAGGTACTTGGTTGCAGCAAAAGACATTTGCTCTTAAGGGAAATTACACACATTGTAATTGAACAAGGTTGAAGGTCTTTAAATAAAGGCTTTTAAAAAATATAAATTCATAATGAAAAACAAAACTAAACCACTCACCCATATAAGAATTAAGGGCAGAGCATGTAGGATTCTAGGTTTTGAAGTGGAAATGGTTGAATCAATGAAAAATGAGTCACACATAGAGGAGGAGCAGCCCATTTCTAAAATAAATATTGTTTGACATTAGAAAATGACCTGATAGCTGGAGCTGGACTAACATTAACATATTAATTGGAAAAGTCTCCCTGCAGAAAACCTTAGATTCTACAGATTCTGCTTGGATTTTAGTTACATTTTCAGAAAATTGGAATTCTTCTTAAAGAATTTCTTGTTCTTCTCAGGATGTGAGTCCATGAAGATCCTTTTCAACCTTTAGCAAGCAGTGGGATTTTCAGCAAGCACTCAAGCTCTGAGCTAGAAAATCTGCCATTCTTTTTCTTTCCTTTCCCCTCCAGACTCTCATTTGATAAATAACCAGAAGTTGCTCAAGTTCTGAAGTGGAACATCAAACATTTCTGCAAGAGCTGGCAAAGCTGCTAAAGGCACAATAATTGTAATGAGCAGCACTCCCAGATTCACTGCCTGCTTTGACTCACATCCTCTTTCACTCATGCAAGGTCATGCAAGGTATTGAGTTTATACAAAGGATTAGTGGATGACAAACTTGCTCCTCTATGGATTACAAGTGAGGATGTTGTAAAAATATCAACATACAAAGAGTGTTATCAGGTATTACAATTGATTTGCACCACAGAGCTCAGGATTTCAGGCGCTCTTTAAAATTACACCCAGCTCAAACCAAATGGTAAGGAAAATATGAAATTCTGACTACTTCTAATGAAGACAGATCCATGTTCTGTGGTAGTTTTTTCCTTTCCCTTTGAGATATTTGACTGGAATGGATCACTGGTGATCATTTGATTGTGGCATAGAAAGGGATTTATTTATCTAAAACTCTCTGTAAATGAAAACATGACACTAGTGCCACAAAGAGTGAACCAGCTCTGGTTTATTCACCAATCTCTTATGAATTGAAGCCCAAAATAATAAAGGAATGAAATACAGGGAGAGGGAGAAAAATGTGGGATCCAGCTTCTATACTATCTGGAAGGTAAATACCTGCTTCCAGGTGTGTAACTATTCTGTTTTCTTAGGCAGTATGTCACTGTGGGACTTCAGAGTGGCAGGGCAGAAAGAGCTTCATCCTTGCTATTTTCAAGGAATTGTATGTATTTACACTGAATTTTAAATTATGAGCAGATTAAACTGCCTAAACACCAAGGTAGTGTAATATTGGATTAAAAAAAGAAAAATATATATATTTTTTTTTTAAATCCCAAACAAAAGAAACTGAAGAAATTTTTACTTGATCAGCCTAAACTGAGATTGCAAATCTTTCCCTTCTAATCTGCTCTGGCTTTGTGCAGAACAGTGTTTAGCAAGTTTAGCCAAGCTCCAAAGATCAACAATTGGCTGGTTCTTGAGACAGACCAGTAGTGTTATCTGCATTTGGTGAAGGGCAGATGACCATCAAGTGAAAGTAAAATGTGGGGGCAAACTGGGAAATCAACCTGTAAAAATCTTAGAATGAAATTCTAATGAATTCATCTTAGAATGAAATTCAGGTTTATCTTATGCTCACAAATTTATGGATTTGTGGAAGAAGCCATTTTTTTCTTTGAAACAATGTAGGGATATGGAAATATCCTTGGTTTAGTTCTAGGGAAAAAATCGGGGGAAAAAAAAATTCATGCTGAATACTGAAAGCGCATCAACAAATTTGGCAAAAACTCCTCAAACACTTTGGAGGTGGAGCTGGGATAGGGTGGCTTGAATGTCACTTTCTTTCCAAGCTGTTTTCATGAGAGCTGTGACAACTGGAGATGGTAAAAGAATCAAGCTGTCATTTTCAGAGAGGTTTGACAGGAAATTGAGCTGAAAACAAGAGATTTTCAGCTTGGAATGAGAATGTTTTGTGCTGGTTAGAAACCGCAATTAGTGCAATTCATGCAGGAGCTCCCCTGATGTGCAGATTGGCTATGGGATGTCCTGTCTAGTTCCCAGGGACTCTCCCCAGGGGACAGAACACACAACTGACTGGCTGGATGATTGGGATCCACCTGGCAGCACAAATTACACAAAGCAATTAGTGTTCAAATAGGGCTCAATTTTTTGAAAAATGAGAAGGAACATCTTCTGCTTGTCAGACTTGTGATTTCTAAAATCATAGGATGGTTTGGGATGGAAGAGACATCAAAGATCTTCTTTTTCCATGCCTTGCCATGGGCAGGGACACCTTCCACTGTCCCAGGGTGTTCCAAGCCCTGTCCAACCTGGCCTTGAACATTTCCAGAGATGGAGCAGCCACAGCTTCTCTGGGCACCCTGTGCCAGGATCTTCCACCCTCAGGGAACAATTCCTGCCCAATATCCCATAAATTCTGGCAAATCAGTATTTCAGGCCAAAGATCACAAAGTAATAAAAAGTCCAGGCTGTCCAGTTCTCAGAATATCACAGGATCACCTCACAATTTTTGAAAAGGCAGATGGCAAAAATAAAAGAGGTTGTTACACCTCATCCCTCTGCTGATGTTCCACCACAGTGCAAGAAAAACTGCACAAATGATTCTCTGGAGACTAAATTTCTGTGAGCAAGTACTTGATTTGCAGAAGGGTTTCATGCATTGGTTGTTCCCAAGGAGATCATGTCTTGGCCTTTCAGGCTGTGAATGGTATAAGTCTAAATATTTCTGTGATTTCTGGACAAGTCTGATGATGCAATGAGCTTCTGGCTTCTTGGAATAACATGAAAAAGCCCCTGGTAAAGTAAGGCTTTTATTTCTCAATTTTAGCTAAAGGAACTTCAATTGCTTGCACAGTATGAAAAAAAAAAAAAAAAAAAAAAAGCAGCAGGAAGATATTCCTCTTAGTTTCACAGAATTTATGCCTGCAGGGTGCAAATTAGAAGTGTGACCACTTAAAAATATCCTGGAAATATTACTTTGATGGCTTTTCTCAGCACCTCAGTAGCAGTGACATGTTTGCTGTGGGCTTTAAGCTACTTAAAAACTGCAGTGACCCGTTTCCTCTGATGGAATTGTAATAATGTTTGTGAGTTACAAGAAAAAAAAAAAAAAAGAGCATGGAAAATAGAGATATTCATGGAATTGGAGCCAGAGGAATTTTCTTTTTGCTCTTGCTCTTAATCAAGTAAAATTCCTTCTGCCCAAAAAAGAATGAAAAGTTCTTCTTATTATCAAAGCTCAGCTTTGGAAGGGTCAGAATGTTAGAAACAGTTGTCTAACAGAGAATAGCAAGAAAGAAGATTGAATATATTAAAGATATTGAAGGGGGCTTTAAGGATAACATTGAAAAGAAATCTGTTTCTTAAGTTTGGTCAAATATCCTCAGTCAAATTTGTGAAAATTACAATCTCTCCTCTAGCAAATTCATGAAAGGAAAGTGTTGGGTAGGACCTGCCTCAAGTTAGAGGGAGAGGAGTGGGAACCTGACACTTCCCAGCTTGCTGGATTCCTCAAGAGACCTTCCTGGCTGGGCACCTACAGGGTCTAAAGCTGGGAAAAGGACAAGGAAGGATGAGGAAATAATTCAGTCCTGATGGAAAAATTGGATCATGGAATAGTTTGGGTTGGGAGACCATTAAAGACCATTCAGTTCCCACCCCCTGCCATGGGCAGGGACACATTCCACCATCCCAGGCTGCTCCAAGCCCTGTCCAGCCTGGCCTTGGACACTGCCAGAGATGGTCTGTCAACCCATAAATCATCTTATTTCAAATAATAAAAACCTTGGGTTTACAAAAGTGAAAATGAAATTATTACAATTAGCATTATATTTCCAGAGAGATGGTGGCACCCAGAGTTTCCCTTGTGTAATACAAAGAAACACTAAACTGAGTCCTTCTACCTCCTACTCTTGCTCTCAGCAGCCACAGAAATGCAGCTATTCCTGAAGGTTCTGGAATTATGAATTTTTGAAATATGACAGGAGAAAGACAGGGAAAAGTCCATTGTACTTGTCCATTTTCTAGAGCATTTTCAATAGAATAGTGTCTCCTGAGACTTTCCCCAAGCTAAACAACCCCAGCTCCTCTTTATAGGACCTCAAGCTCCTCAATGTCTTTCTTCTAGTGGTGGGCCCAGAAATTAACATAAGACTCTAAGTGACTGCACACAGCACACAAGGTGGTTTCCAAACACTTGTTAATGCTCTTTTCAAAACAAGAAAACAGATTTAGCTGAATCCATCTAAATATTTTATTGGTAGAAGGAAGAAAAACAGCTTTCATTTCCTGTACTTTTAGTAGAATGGAGAAGCTCCTAAGGTCCAAAAGCCCAGGTTTTAACTCATTTTCATTCCCCAGCTCTTTGATGTGCAACCAGAGAATGCTGTTAATTAAAGCAGGTCCCCAAAGGCAAAAATTGTTGTGTTAAAAGCGAGAGAGAGAGAAAAAAAACAACCTGCATCATTTCACATTGCCAGGGACTAAAGCAACACCCTTAAAAATTCATTTCCACTGAGTGCTCTGAAACCTGAGCACTTGTCCCCAGAAAACACAACCCTTGGGCCAAATATTCAGGTGTTGATCAGTGTGGCTCACACAGGCGTGGTGATTCATGTGAACACTTTGTGCCATTTCTGACTGAGCCTTGGCACTGGGCAAAACCACCACAGCAGAGCAGGGAGCATCACCATCCCAAACACTGCCCCAGCAACTCGTTTTTCATTCTTGTTGACCAAATTTGTTTCTGATTGACTTAATGTGTATTTTCTACTTTCATTCCAGAGTGCCTGAGCTGTTGTTTTGTAACAGCTTCATGCTAAAGCACACGCTTGGTGGTTTTCTCCTATTCTCACCCCTAGTGCTGTATGCAATGCATCCCTTTGAGCCCCCCAAGTTCCCCCAGCTTTTCCATCATCCCTCAGCTCCCCTGGTTCCCTCAGCCCCAGTGTGGTGGCAGCTCCCATCACTCCAGGGACATTGGTGTGGATGAGCCTGGAGGTGACAGCAGCTGAGCAGAAAGGACCTTGGCACTGTACAAGCACAGCTCAGCAATGACATCTCTATTTCCAAATTTTAAGCACCAGTGAAAATGTAACCCCACATGAGCCTAAGCCCTTCCCAGTCTAACTGTGCCCCAGTCAAACCAGCACACTGGGAAAGTTGGCTGCTGCCCACCCCAGGATCAGGCAGCCTGTGCTGCCTTCCTGCACTGCCAAAACCATCTCAGAGCAGCTCTGCTCACCAGGAGCTTGCAGCAGCCTCAGACACCACTGAGGCCAGCACAGCCAGGCTGAAAACAGCAAGTTTTCACCAGCTGGAGACTTGCTCCAGGTGTAAGAGCCTGTGCAGAGGGTTTTTACAAACAGTGAGCTCTAATCCTGAGGCAGTTCATTGTCCCACAAAGTAAAACTCATCCCAGCAGATGCACCAAGGAGCTCTCCAGCAGCACAGGGATGTCAGAGCTCCTCTCTGGATGCTGCCCCAGGATGGAAGAGTGACCAGGGATGGCCACAGGAACACGAGCAGCTGGTAGAAGATTCAGTTCTTGTGGATCCTCCAGGATTCACAGGTGCCATTCATCCCAATGAGTGGGGAAATTTTTGGTGTGAGAGTGCTCTGAAAAGTCTAAATTGATCAAGAAGTCACCCAGCAGCTGCTTCAGATTCCTGCTCAGGTCAGGCAGCTCCTGCACTGGAAATAGGGTGGGCCAAGCAGTTTGTGCTCCCTTGAGATCTTCCTCCTCCTCACTGTCATCCTGCTCCTTGCCCTCTTTGCTGCTCAGGGCAGCTGCTGGAGCCAAGCTGTCTCTGCATGCAGAATTCAAGGAGCACAGCTGCCACAGCAGCCCAAAGGAAGCAGTAAAACACAGAGTGGAGGAAAGCTTTGTCCAGGGCTCTCTGCTCAGCCTCCTGCCACAGCTGTGACCCCTCCTGGTACAGAAACTCCTCCTGCCAGCACAGCCAGGAGTGTGGGTGCCACAGGCATGGCCTGCAGGAGGCGGGAGGAAGGTTTATCCAGCTGGGCTGGGTGAACAGGCTGAAGGGAGCACAGACCCTGGCTGCAGACAGCACAGAGCCCACCCTGTCCAAGCCACCCTGGTGAGCATCCCCTAAACCATGAAAGGGCAAAAGACACCCAAGCAGAGTCTCCCAAAGCCCCATCCCTGCCATGCTGGAGCATTCCATGGTGCCAGACTCACCTGGCACATCCCCAAAGCCTCTCTGGCACCTGCCACCCCTGGGTGCCCCAGGCCTCTCTGTCCCCAGCCCCAAGGACAGGACTATGCCCTGGGGACACAGGTCTTGCTCTGGGTTAGAAACATTCCCAGGACCTGCCCTGTGCCCCACCCAGCCCAGCCCTGCTGAAAGGATCTTGCAACATCTAATGGCCATCTAAAATAAGAACTAGAACCAGTTTGGGCTGGAGTTTCTCATCCTGTAATTTCCCAGCAGCCTCGTGCTGTTCTATTTAACTTTCTTAAAGGTGGAATAATGATAAATGGGGAGGGGACAGTTGTTTCTTTTTTCTCCTTATTTTTGTCTAAAATCAACATCAGAACATGCTAATTAAAGAAATTATGTTCTGTTTGCCTTGCATGAAACAGTATTATTTAAAAAAATCAGAACTAGATCCACATCTACTTTGTTACTCAGCTCATCCTTTGACGCAAAGACTCGAAATCAATCAGACTGTTTTTTCTTTTCTAGTTTCCTACAATGCACATTATTACAACCATCTGAAAAGTCTTTGTTCAATGAAGAGCTACTGAATCATGCAATGAAGCACAGAGCCTGCACAGAACATCCTGTATCTCTACTTTAAAGATAGTTATTCCAGAGGTCCAGCACACACCTACCAGATCTCTTCTGGTCTTACAAGGATGAGAAGGATTTTCTCTCACAGCTGGATTTCAGGCTGCAAAAGCATTAATAGCTTTGAGGAAAAGATATTGAATTTGAGATTCTGTAGTTAACTCAGTAATACTGTAGTACTTTGGGCCTGAAACAAGACTTGCACAGCAAGTGCAGTTGGGCCTCTTGGAAATTAAAATTTCATTTTACAAGTAGTCCTTCTCATTTTTATCTAGTGGGTGTGTTTGTGCCTTATTTTGCAGGAAGGTAGGCAGGATTAGAGGGTAAAAGGCAGCATGTTGTGGACTAGAAGAAAAATAAAGAAATAAATGCCCAAACACTTCAGTGCTCCCCAGAGCCTCTTCTGCTCTTTAGGAGCTATTGGTTACATGCTTTAAACTTGAAAGTTCTTTAACTTGACTTTATTTTTTTTTGCACTGCATGGTGGAAATTTGCAGAAATTTATGCTTTTAAAAGTCCAAATCCAAACCTTTACCTTTGCAAATCTGTGTATGAATCAGCTCCTTCTGCCAATCTGCCCTTCCTAAAATGTGGAATAATAATCCCTTACCAGCAAATCTCCTTTCTCCTTTTCAGGAGACCACACTATGACTGCTTGTTCTTTCCCATCGTGGCTGTAATTTGATTTTAAATGCTAATGTTTCATGGGAATGCTCTCTTTACTAGGAATGTTGAGATACACCCCAATGGATATCACATTAGGGTTCAACTCCCTGACCTCCAGCAGCAAGAGCATAATTTTTTTTTGTTCAAATAACTTTGAAATATAAATATCTACTTTCTCCTACTCTTTTCTGGAAGATATATATATATATATATATTTAATGGGATAAAGTTGCCACAGAAAAGTTTTCCCCTTTGCTGACATGAGTGCTGCACCACTTGTGATGCTTGAATAAAAACTGAGTGTGAACATTTCAAAAGGCAAAATGATTATGAGTATTTTATACCAGACCCTAAAATATAAGGCAGCTCTTACTCCTGAGGAATTAGGAATAAAAAACATGTTTTAGGAAAAAAATAATTTCCTCCAGTAGATTAGTATTTTGTTTCTTTAATCTGTATTTTACACTTTTGTTTGGGTTGGGTACACTGGCACCCAAGCCAGGTTATCTAATGTTTTAACCATATTATTAACATGCTTTCCAATCAGCCAATATATCTGAAAAAGGTAATATGCCTGGCATTAATCCTTTCCTGCTTTTTTTAAAGCCAAACAAACAAATCCTGAAGAATAATGTGGGATTTTCCGGTTTGGCTACAACTAGTTTCTTGCCATTCTCCTCTTAAAAAAATTTCCATCTGACATGCCAGCAGTGCTGTCTTGTTTTTGTTCTCATATATAATTAGAATGTCAGGAAAAAGAAGAGCTTGCATCAGTTTAGTGCTGAGACCAGGGCTTTTTCTTCTGGAGGGACAGAACATCAAGTCCTCATTAGGATTAAAATCATTAGTGCAGAAATACTCACTTGAAAATCCTTAATGTAAAGTGTTCTCTTAGTGCTGGGGAAGTATTTCCTTAATCAGGGCACTTTCACTTTTAAGTTCAAGGGTTTAATTACAGCTATAGCCAATAAATGTGGAAAAACTACCCAGTACATGAAACTGTGCTAAGGGAATGTTATGGATTGGGTAAAAATGATTAATAGGGTCTGGACTTGGCCCTAAAAGTTCAAAGGAGTGGATGTATTTAAAAACACCTCAAATTGTATTTTTATTTTAAATGTATGTTTGTGAGGGAGAAAAAAAGCTGAGAATTATTGAACACTTCCAGGGATGGGGCAGCCATAGCTTCTCTCTGGGCACCCTGTGCCAGGGTTTCACCATCCTCTCAGGGAAGAATTTCATCACAGATCTCATATTTGCATTTGATTTTAAACACCAGGGCTTTCTGCATGAAGGAAAGGTGAACGTGCATTACTTTAACATTTTCCATTTCAGAGTTATTTTCATAATTCTCACAAGAGGCTCCAACAATTGAGGCTCATCAGCTGACATTTGACAGCTTATTTGAAATTGTCAACAGATTTGACAAATGTTTTTAAAATCCTGCTTAGTGTCAATATTCTCTCCCTGCACAAAGCAGAAGGCACAGCAAAACCCCAAATACTTTCTAATTCTGCTTCAAACAAAACTGTTGCAACCTTGCCAATGCACATACATAAGCATAAAGCAGGAATTTCCTTAAAAAAGGAAAAAATTGAGAGTTTAAAGTCTCTTCTCTGATAGTCCCATCCTTTCTGTTCCTGAGTCATGAGAGCCCTCTAGGGTTAGTTCAGGCACTTGGTGCTGCAATAATTAGACTCAGAAATCCCAAGGAACACAGACTGTGCCACATCCTCACTTCTGCCCACAGACACATCTGCTCACACATCTGTAAATTCACACACAATTTAAACCCTGTGCTCCTAAATCCTTTGTGTGTTAAAGTCAACCTTGCCCTTCCCTAACAAAGTGGGATCCATTTTCAATCCTACTACAGTTATTTCCTTCCCCAAAAATTTCTAATTTATAATATTGCCAACTTTAATCTGTGCTGCAGCAAAGAGAAATCCCTTTATCTGTGTAAGAGAATTAAAGAATTGAGCAAGTTATGGTATTTAAGCACCAATGGGTAACTGCTTGTAGGATCTGGTGGCTTGCACCTTGTTAGGTTTAAGACTCTTAAGTTTAATAAAATAAAGGCTTGGCTTATCTTATTTTTTATTATTATTACCATTATTATTATTACCAAAGCCCAATCATGGCATTTAAAAAGTTGAACAAGTGTTGGGCTGAGCTGCAGTTCCTATCAAGCTCTTGCAGGACTTTTCCACGTGTATCTCCAAAGGAAAGATTGGGACAAAGATGGGAAATTCAAACCCCAACATAACCAGAATGAGCTGTTTTCCAAACTTCAGAAGTCTTGTTTTGACTTCACACATAAATCATCAGTAAGGAGACACACAATGAAGAAAAATCAAAAGCAACATCAAGTAGAAAAAAAAAAAAAAAGTAGCTTTTCTGATATTGTTGTAATTGATCTAGGCAGAGGTTTCTTGCATAAAATTTCAGGTTAAAAGTTCCCCAAAGTATCAGAAACACACACAGTCAAAGAATGGGTTATAATTCCCACTTAATATACTTAAGAGGGATATAAATATATTTATTTCATATATTTAAGAGACAGCAGTTTCACACTAAAGTCAAATAATTTCCCGTGTGGTCTCTTCCTGTGTCTCAGAGCTTACACTTCTACCTAACACCCACTTTTTTTCATTTTCTCTTGCCAATTCCTTTCTAAATGTCACATATTATGACACATATGTAAGCCAGGTGTGGGGAAAAGGAAGCCAATTCAAGTGGGTGATGCTGTTACTCACAGTTTAATGCCCAGCTTGAAAACACACAAAAACTCCAGAATTGTGAAATACAGAAGTCTGATACTCCATTTTTA